>NC_079196.1:101495378-102111211 GCF_029499605.1 Hyla sarda
TTGCTTCATGGTTCTTATTGATGATAACCCTATTTTTCAGAATGTTTCCAAGAAAGTGAACATCTCAAAGAAAGTTTAAAATGTTGCTTATTGCATCTTTTTGGAGCGGTTTTGTCTGGTGGGCAAGTAAGTTTTTTTTATTTCCCCTTCTCTAGTTTATCACATATTTTACACTGTGAGATATAAAAGTATTGCCTTAAAAGAGTGCTCTGTCCCAAGGCATCTTATTCCCTATCCAAAGCATAAGGGAAAGGCTGTGGTCGCCCATCATGCGGCAAGGAGCTTACTTTGCTCTGTGCATTGGATCACTTGGATGCTGCACTGGAGATCACGGAAGGTCCCAACGGCGATAGGGGATAAGATGTCTAGGGGCGGAGTACCCCTTTAATTCTACTCTGGGATGACTCAGGCTACATTTACACTGCTGATTTTGTTTATCTAAGGGAATCTCTTTTTTTTTTTTTACAAGATATAAACACTGGTGCAGATTGATATTTTATAGTAGATAAAGTAGCTAATCGGTTTCTAAAAGAGAATACTGAGAGTAAATGTGATAGAATATATGAGGATACTTGGCCTGCAGATATGTATACCCAGTTTGTAATGCAACTGTCTTAGGATGGAGACCATTACAAGGACTCTTTGCGCACATCAGTAACTCTGTACGGCTCAGTAGTAGCATCAGTAGACTTAAAGTATACTGGTTATGGCACTTGTTGCTTCTGTTTACAACTTTGATCAGGGTGCAAGCAGTGTAACTATGTTTTCCTTTTAGAGAAATGCACTTCTGCTGATTTCTCCTGCCACCATGGAAGTCCTCATGCGTGTCTTAGCAGACTGTGACACATGGGATGAGCGTGACCCGGATGAAGTTAGTCGTAAAGCAGAACTGACCCTGAACTGTCTGACAGAAGTTGTGCACATCCTGTTGGTCAGTAGTTCTGACCAACGACAAGTGGAAATCAGCACTATTTTAGAGAATTACTTCAAGCTACTTAACTCTGACCACTCTGCATTGCCGGGATTGAGAAGAACCAGGCAGTGGGAGAGCAGGTTCATCACACTGCAGATAAAAATGCTAAGTAAGTATTCCACTCGGATGTGGACGTTAGGGGTTGTAGCCATTTTAAAGGGTTTCTCCAGTAGGAAAATTTTAAGTTATATCCAGTCCAAACATTTCCTTTTGCCAACATAATGGAAGACATGGTGGAGGGGAATTTGGCATGAGAAAAGTCAAACAATTTTACACAAGGTCCATTTTTGCGCAACAGTTTAGTGACCTTTTCCACTTTTAGGCACTTTCTAAAAAAGTGTAGATCGAGAGGTCCAGCTTTCATTTTCTTCAGTAATGTGATTTGTATTCAGGTCATTTATGTCAGTTTTACACAGCTGTATTTGTAAATATGCATGTTACACATCCATAATACAACATATCATGGATCATTTTGCAATAGTTCATCATCAATATTACATCCATAATAGTGATAAATTGTCTACTATGAATCTAATTGTGTTACATACAAAAGCCTCTTTGAAATACAGCTACATAATGGATGACATACTGATACAATACAAATAAAAGAGGAGTATACACTGTCCTCAAGTTTGGTCTTAGGTGAACTATGTAGTAGTATTAGTCATTTTAACAAGGAAATTTGAGTAAAGAAAAAAAAAATTACGTTAAGCTCTGAACTTAATGCCACATCACTCTGATTCCCCCCATTTGCCACATCATTCCCCCCCCTTTGAACAGCCCCTGTGCCATATCATCAACGACATTCTGATCATCCCCTGTGCCACATCAGTCCCCCCCCCCCTCTGATAACCCCCGTGCCACATCATTACTCCCCCCTCGGACATCCCCCCGTGCCACATCATTTCAACCCGACCCCCCCCCCCGATCCCCCCCTCTTGTGTCACATCATTTCCCCCCCCCCAATCCCCCCTGAGCCACATTCCTTCCCCCTCCTCTGATCCTGCCTTGTGCCACATCATTTAACAACTCCCCCACCCCTTGATCCCCCTGTTTATATATTTTTCTTTTGTATTTTTTTTTTGTATTCTTTTGTATCTACCTGGCTTGTGTCTCATTCAGATTCAGAATGGCTGCACAGTCAGTGTAACACTGACAAGGGACATCCTCTGCGTGGCTACTCAGCGTGTCAGGGATGTCACTTGGCAGCCACTACTGGTCACTGATTTAAGGTGCCCACGGCACTGGCTCCTTGTTTAAGATCAGCAGCCCAGCTATGGCCACTTTAAAACAGTAACCAGTGGAAGCGACTGAGAACCGGCTGCTGCAGATCAGACGGAGCGACTGCGGCAGGCCCAGAAAGGGGTTTAAAACATGCAGCGGCTGTGGACCGGACCATAACATCGGCGAATATTACGCAGTATCTGCATATAACATGCAGGTAGGGATTTAGCTTGTAATTTTAGTTCACCTAAGACCAAACTGAAGGACAGTGTATACTCTCTTTCTCTCCTCACAATTTAGGTTGTACAGGGTACACAACCATACAACACCAGTACTCACTTGGCATCACTATCCATTTTCTTTTAAATTGGTTGAGCCAATTACTCCCATATACATTACAATACAAATGATGATGATGATGATGTTAAAGGACATCTGCAGCGTGATTATCACTTATCCCCTATCCACAGGATGGGGGATAAGTGTTTGATCACGGGGGGACCGACCGCTGGGACCCCCTGTGATCTCCTGTACGGGGCCGCGGCTGTCCAGTGCAGGGGGCGTGCCGGCCACAGCATGACGTTGCAGCCGGCATGTCTCCTCCATACATCTCTATGGGAGAGGCGGGGAGGCAGCGTTCGTGCCTCCCCGTCTCCCCCATAGAACTGTATGGGGACGGGGAGGAGACAGGGTGTCACCGTCGACCTCATCAGTGGTCTTCAACTTGCGGACCTCCAGATGTTACAAAGTTGCAAAACTACAACTCTCAGCAGTCTTGAAACCTCTGGAGGTCCGCATGTTGAAGAGAACTGCGGCCTTTGTCATCATCCAGCCCACCCCCCCCCCCCCCCTCCCTTTTGTTTGTACTCAACTTCCCTTGGCGGGAAGTTAGGGTGAGCTGGTCCGGGCCATCCATGCTGCAGGGACAGTCCGGTGGGGAGGATTAGTCGTTGCGGGCTGTCCATTTTCACCGGGGGGCCTCTTCTCCGCACTTCGGGCCCGGCCCCGGAGTAGTGACGTTGCCTTGACGACGACGCACAGGGACGTTCATGCGCAACGTCCCTGTGCATCGTTGTCAAGGCAACGTCATTAGTCCGGGCCCGAAGCGCGGAGAAGAGGCACCCCCCCCCCCCCGATGAAAGTGGACAGCCCGCAACGACTAATCCTCCCCACCGGACGGTCCCTGCAGCATAGATGGCCCGGACCAGCTCACCCTAACTTCCCACCGAGGGGAGGGGAGTACAAAACAAAAGGGGGGGGGGGGGGGGAGCGCTGGATGATGACGAACGCCGCAGTGGTCTTCAACCTGCGGACCTCCAGAGATTTCAAAACTACAACACCACGGCATGCTGGGAGTTGTAGTTTTACAACATCTGGAGGTCCGCAGGTTGAAGACCACTGATAAAGGGATTGACAGGTGGTGATGATGAAGGGAGGGGGAATGACGGGGGTTTGGATGATTACATGGGGGATGATGTATTTCCCACCCTAGGCTTATAGTTGAGTCAATAACTTTTCCTCGGCTTATATTCGGCTCGGCTTATACTCGAGTAGATACGGTAAGCAATTTCTGCAAACCATTCATGTTTATTTTTGTTTACATTTTTTTTTTATGGGAAAAGGGGGGTGATTTAAACCTTTATTAGGGAAGGGAGGGGCTAATTCACGTTTATTAACTTTTTTTTAACTTTATTATTACAATTTTTTTTTTTTTTACATAGTCCTATAGGGGACTGCAATCTTCTGGATGCAGACACTGATCAATGCTATGCCATAGCATAGCATTGATCAGTGTTATCTGTGCTCGATTGCTCCAGGCTGCTGAGACTGCCTGGAGCAACCTAGCAATGATCCTACTGCGAGGAGGCAGGTAATGGCTCCCTGCCGTCCTCTAAGCTGATAAGCTCCACTGAGCTGCCAGATACATTTTTTCTATTTTAGACGCCGCGATCAGCTTTGATTGCGGCGTCTAAGGGGTTAATGCTGGATTCTGGTATTACCACAGGTCCCGGCTGCTGATAGCCGTCGGGACCACCCCGCTATGGCGTGGGGTCAGCCCGTGACCCCGTGTCATAGAAGGGGACTGGGAAGAGAGCGTACAGGTACGCCCTTCGTCCGTTAGGAGTTAAAGGAGACCTGTGAGCAGTTTCATGCTGCCCGAACCACACTTGGATTTGTCAGATAAATCATAGTATTAATTATTGCCAGGAAGAGGATAACTAGTCAATAGGGTGGTCCTTGGTGGCTGCACCCACTGCTTCGACACAGTAAAGATTATAAATAACAAAAGAAGTGGGATCCTTTGGATGTTGGGACTGTTGTACAATGGATGGAACTGAATTGATAATGAAAACTCAGCCTGTTTTTTCATTGATTCATTAAAGGTTACGTACCATAAGTGCTGAAAGATGAAGGAATTGTAGAAATTATTTCTGGAAAAGTGCAAACTTTGTCCCCATTGATGATTTCACTTTATTTTTATACATAATGTATTTTTTGTTTTTCAATTTTTGTAGATTGTATGACTTCCATGTTAAACTGCAAAGACAGGCCGGTGCTGCAGACAATTTTCTTAAACAGTAACTGCTTTGAACACCTCATCAGGCTGCTTCAGAACTGCAGGGTAAGGCGCTTTTATTGATTTTACAAAGACTTTGTATGGGAGCAGGTGAGATGTGGGATTTGTTATATCTGTGTTTATGCTTATGTAGTTGGCTAAATAATGCCTAGATAATTTAGCCTTTCATGTAATGCAAACTGAACTTCTGCAATTATTATGCATGCATTCATTGCATCCTTTCAGTGTTTTAACAGAGTAGAAGTGTAACTATTTCTACCTATTTTGTAGGACAGCAACCACCACGCATGTCGCTTGGATTAACTTCATGTTAACAAACCAGCAGCAATAACAGATTTAGTGTAAACATAACTTAAGCATTTTATATGATGTGTAAATGTTTTGTGGTCTGGAATTTGTATAGAATTTGTAAACTGTACATATAACTGTGAAAGATATGTCCTGACAACATTATCATAACGTGAAATAATTCTGTCCATTGCACAGCTGGTAAAGTGCATGTTCTCATAGAGACCAATCCCTCGCTCTTCTTGGCTGCTGCTAACCTATAATCCACCCTTCTGCAATGTTCTTGTCTCCATCCTGCAGCTCTTATTAAGCGCTAACAGTAGAGGGGCAGACAAGAGTGAAAAAGACCTTGCCAACAAATTACTGACAGAAATGAATGAAAATCAGGTACACATAGTTGTCAACACTGTAAGAATGGTCTAAAATGTCTCAGATTAACATGGCCACAACCTTACTTCAACCTAGCATATTGGTTTTAATTATGTAGTAGATGCATGATTAGGGGTTATTTCCTCTGTACCCCTCCAGCAGATCTCAGTGTTTCTAGTTTTTGCAACTCTGTGTAATCTGCTATTGTCACCAGGGAAATCTGCTGGTATACATTTGCATGGCCACAGCAGTGAAAACAGGGTATCATATGGTACCCATTTACTTACAGATAGTAAATGGTCTGACCAAGCCTGTCGGACTTGCAGCAGCTCCTTATTCTGGCTCATAAAGGTGGTTCCAAGCAGGAGACTTCCTTCATGACATTCGATTGCGCTAACAGGTCATATGGTAAGGGTTTGTTCTCCTGATGGTTCAACTCTTTGATATGCTATATGGAGAACTCTATTGGAACATATATCTTTATTATTGAATTTAGGTGTTTCATTCAGTCCCAAACATTTGTGAAATAATGGGCCATTCTAAAGAGCTTACCTAATTCCAGTGTGGTACTGTAATAGAAGGTCAGTGTTGTAACAAGTCATAAAGTTACATGTCTTCCCTCCTAGATCTTCGTATACCAACTGTGAGAGGTATTGTTGAAGAATGCATGTAAAATGGCCTATATAGACAAGTCTTTAAAAATGACTTATATTGTAAGATTAAAAAATGTGAAAAATACGCAAATCTAAAACATTGTATATTAGACCAAAAACAAATAAAGATTCATTCATCTCCCCCATAGTGCATAAATGTTGCCAATGCTCTTCTAACTGCAGAGCGGCAAATTGGGACTGGGCGAGTCCAGCGTGGGAGAACTTGACTGTCCTGCACAGGGCTTAGACCTCAACCTCATCCAACTCCTTTTGTATAAATGACAATAGAGATTGTGATCCCAGGCTCTTTCATCCAATATCCATGTCTGACCTCAGAAAAGTTCTTCTGGATGAATGGGTAAAAATTTCCACAAACTCCTCCAAAAGCTTGTAAAAAGTCTTCACCAAGTAGTGGAATCTATTAACTGCAAAGTAGGGGCAACCCCTTATATTAATGCTTATGGATTAATAATTGGGGTCCTAAAAGCTTCAGTAGATGTTCCAATACTTTTGTCCATATAGTGAGTGTATGTCTATTGGAGAACAGAATATTATATAGGGCTAAAAAAATATAGGTGATATAAGTGATAAAAAAAAATCTATTAGAAAATGTTATTTTATCTAAGTAAACATTCTATCTGTAATATGGATATTGATATATTCTATTTGTTAATTTCTAATTTGAAATGATGAACAGGCAACAGGCATTAAAATGATTAGAGGTTTCAGATGCTCATTTATCACTAGCTCTGACATGTAAAGGTAATCATAATTTTCACTCTTTTCTGCATGTACAATTGTTTGGAAGGATTAAATAGTGACATGATGTTAACATTGTAAGTTTATATTTTATAATTTAAACTGTGTACACAGTGAAAGATATTACTACTGTCTAGAGCCCTTTAAGCTGAGTTGTAGTAATGTACTGGCCTGGTTATTCTGCAGTAGACCGTAGAGATAACAGAATTAAACTTTCATAGGAAACATAGTATCTTTATATAAAGCTGTTTCGGTGGATTGGTGTTCTGGCCTCCTGTGTATGTGTGCATGTGCTTGTGTGTGTATGTTCATTGATTCTTTGTAGTATAAATACTATAAATTATTTGCCTACCTAAACTATTTACTAACAGGGCCATTACTGAAAAACAACATTTACAGTTAGAACATGGCATTTCCTTTCACACCAGAATAATGTTTGTCTTATCAGTTTATATCTTATTTATGCATTTTCTCATATCTTCTGTTTATCTTTTTGCACATATTTATTTAAGTGTGTGCTTCTTTTCTTCTGTGACTGGGATTCAGGCTTCTCATATGCCACCCACATACAAGTTACTGTGGACTGACAACTTAGTAATTTCATGGCCAAAAATACATTCTGTACTGTCCTTCCATTCCAGAAGAACAGCCATTCACCATGCTGTCATAATGTTAAATAACTTGCAATAAAATGAAACATTCATCTTATATCTATCTTGGTTGTAGCTTTGGTGGCCTTGGCTTAGCACAGCAGCATCATATGTGCTGCACATATTCTTGGAATCATAAGAACATATTTTACTTAATGTTCTATGTATTACTAAAATAGTATCAGATTATCAGCAATTTTTTTTTTTGTAACCCAATGGAAAAACCAATGGAAGCTATTTTTTTAGAAGACAATGCAAGTTTTCAAACCTTAAAATTCAAGCCTGTACATTACAAGGCAGTATAACTGTCCTATTTAGTACAGATCTGATGGCGTTCACTACTCTTTACCTGTTGTTCACAATGTTCCTCTAGGTTAGTGCTACAGATACAGGCATAGTTTAATCAGCCTCTCAGTACATGTATCCTGTAAACAACAGCATAGATCTCAGCTTCCTGAGTCCATGTTAGTGACTTACAAGGGGATTGAAAGAATCCTTGTTTAAACACTTCTCGACCAATACCATTAGAGAAGTTTGCCTGCTCCAAGTTTACCTGCTATTTCTACATTGCCTGATGGAAGTCAGAGCTACTGTAAAATCCAGATTCTGTCTGCAGCTTGTCATGTCCTTTCTCCATACAATTCAGCAGTACAATCTCACCATAAAGTTTGTGTAAGGACAGCCCATTTTCATCAAAGTAAGAATGATGATAGTACAAGCAACCAAACCACAGTTTATAAAAAGATTATTAGGTAACTAAGACATATACTCAAAGCAAATAGGCCCCATTAATAGGGACATTGGAGATGTGCTGTGATTGGACTAAAATCAGGATAAAGTAAGGGAAAATTCATTAACATCTAGATTGTATTTAGTCACCCATTACAGGTGGTTCTAACACTTTATATTTAGTAATGCCACTTATTCCACTTTCCTTACAGAAATGATTGTGTGTTCGTTACCTCTTTCTTATCTTTGCTTTACAGGCTTTTAGAATAGCTGGTGGTGGGATTGTATTAGTATTGGAAAATTCTATAAAGCACTAACACTTGGAGCTAAATGTTTTATTTTAAATACAGCCAGAAGGTCCAAATGTGTCCAAAATGAAACAAATTTTGTTGCATTTTACCTTTCTACTACTTTCTGCTATTTTAGGTTTTTCAAGAGCAGTTAGACTCTTTGGTTGTCACTACAATTAAAGCACTTACAGCTGTGAAACATAAATCTCCTGGAGCAAAGGTAAAATATCATGATGTGCCAAACTCTAAGCCAGATCTGTTATCTGTGATCCAAAGTTTTTCTGTTGTAAAATCATTGATGTTTTGTATTATAGTACAGTCAAAATATTGTATTTAAAGGGGTACTTCGCCCACAGACATCTTATCCCCTATCCATAGAATAGGAGATAAGATGTCTGATTGCGGGGCTTTCGCCACTGAGACCCCCACGATCTCTGTGCAGCACCTGTGCCGCACACTGCATTCTAAACAGTATATTTAGAACACTGGGTTTCCGTGGCCAGAAACGTGACGTCATGCCCCCTTGTGATGTCATGAGAGGGTGTGGCGTGATGTCATGAGGGGGGGGGGGGGGGGTGACGTAACGTCTCCAGCCGCAGAAACCCAGTGAGGGGATTTTCTGAGGTATGTCAAATGTGGTTTTTGGAGGTCAGACCTCCACCACCCCCTGTGATAAGCAGAATAAAGGGACAGTTGCTCCTACAGGATTTCTTAGGCCCCTTCTTGGCCCTTTTATTATGATGTTGGGTGGCACTACCAGAGGTTTTACCACCGCAGATCTAACCCATTTTAGGCATTTTGCTCACTCTAATATCTTACAACTGTTTTTAACTGTTTACTAGCGGTTATATTTTAATTGTAAGTAAACACAAAATAAAAAACAATATTTATATATAATACAACATCATTTATTTTAGTTTTTTCTTGTTTTAGGAAGTATTTAAGGAAAGAATTGGCTATACTCATTTGCTTGAGGTGTTAAAATCTCTAGGTCAACCATCACGATTGTTACTTGAAGAACTTCTTAACATGGTAAAATGAAATGTGCTTTGACTTTTTAAGCTTTTCTTTTCCTCCTCCCACTTCGATCAATCACTCTGAATTCAGTGATAAAATCCATCTTTGTGAGGCAAAAAATTAGATGGGGTTTCAGCTTTACTAAGTCAACATGTTACAAATGCTGCCCAAAGAATGGGGAAGGGAGGGAAAAGAGAAGATGGGAGCAGCTGCAGAGATGACAAAAATAAATGCTTCTGCTCCTTTTAAGTGTTTTTCTATCTTAGTCCAGTGCAGGATTCACATTACTACTGCTTATTACTGCTGAATAATGTCCTCCCATGCTTTCGCATCTGTTTTTAAAAGAAAAAGAAGCATCTCCCTGTCTCCAGCTTCATCTCTCTCCCTTTCTTAGTTGTAACTCGATCTCTCAGTGATGCTGAAATCCATGTAAATGTAGTAACTGTAAGCTGCAGATAGATGCAACTGATCTTGCTTTAGTGCTACAAGCCACCATTATTAGTGTGCATTTCATAGCCTTACTGTTTTGTTCAATGTGTGCATTTTATCAATACGGTTACAAATATGTAGCCATTTCTTAGTTATGTTTGTTTCATAGCTCTTTCTAAGGTGGTCTCTTTCAAATTAGAAGTAGAAACACAAGTGCTCCATAGGGTAATATTGTTAAGCCCCTGTGTAAGGTAAAAAACAAATGACTGCTCACCCTGGGTGGTTGTGTAGCTTCATACACAACAATGATGATAGCATACAAATAGTAGGTCGTCTGCTGCCCTCCGGTCACTGGTATATGCAATGGACATAGATGGCTTTGAGGAGGGACCCGGCTTAAACGGCGCTGACCAACCACGACAAGGTATGGCGGATAAAAGAGTATTTTCTTGACCAAGATGCAACGCGTTTCACTGCGCATGCGCAGCTTTCTCAGGCATGACAAAGGAGGTACAACAGCATGTTTATAAAGGTGAGAATTAACCCCTTCGTTAACAAGGCAGGAACCAGACACAAGACAACAGGAGAAATTAACCCCCTGTGTGTCTAATATTACCCACATTGCAAGTTGCCACGGGCAGTCGCAAAAGGCGAATCCTGTGGCAAATCGCAATGTGCAGTTAACACGAGAATCAACACCAATATATGAAGTTACAAAAATAAAATATTAAAATTATTACAAAATTATTCCAAAGCATACATGTATTTTTATAAAATATACATACATACATAAAAAGTCATTATACAAAAAAAAATTATATATACACAATACATGCAGCAAAAACATGAAAAATGTGTGTGTGTGTGTATATATATATATATATATATATATATATATATATATATATATACACACACACAATACTGTAAATAATCACCAAACATTCTCTATTGATTAATAGAGGGGCAAGCTTAAAAATCCAATAGGATTCACGGTTAATTAGTTTTTGATAATGGTTCGGAGTTGTTTCCGGGATAGTTACTAAAATTATAAGATGTAAATCATTAATGTCATTATTATGTACACTAGAAAAATGATGGGATACACTATGTAATAAAAAGTTGTTTTTAATATTGGATCTGTGTTTGCACATACGTGATCGCACAGTTTGAATCGTGCGACCCACATATTGCAAACGACAGCTACAATACAACAGTTATACCGCAAATTGACACTGAATATTATGAGGTTATACCTATGGACCCGTCACTAAATTATTATAAATCATATTTGGATCTCATCAATACAGCCAATGAAAAGTTTTTGATAAATAAAAAAGAATTTGCTTTCCTGACAATTATTCCCTCCCCCATTTTTATTATTACACAAATGTTCTGTTAAACCACATGTCGCCCTATTATTTCTGGGGTTTCTTCCATCGCTGCTAATTTATCTCATTATGTTAATTTATTTTTACAGTCTTATGTTTTACAGTTACCTTCATACCTTAACCCCTTAAGGACCCAGCCAATTTTCACTGTAGAACCCTGCCATTTTTTGCACATCTTTTACCTTTCATTCTGATTCCGAGATTGTTTTTTTGTGACATATTCTACATTATGTTAATGGTAAATTTTCGTCGATACTTGCATCATTTCTTGGTGAAAAATTCCAAAATTTTATGAAAAAATTGAAAATGTTGCATTTTTTTTTTACTTTGAAGCTCTCTGCTTGTAAGGAAAATAGACATACCAAATAAATTATACATTGATTTACATATACAATATGTCTACTTTATGTTTCCATCATAAAGTTGACATGTTTTTACTTTTGGAAGACATCGGAGGGCTTCAAAGTTTTCCAATTTTTCACAAAATTTTTAAAATCGGAATTTTTCAGGGACCAGTTCAGTTTTGAAGTGGATTTGAAGGGCCTATAAATACCCGACAAATGACCCCATTATAAAAACTGCATCTCCTCAAAGTATTCAAAATGACATTCAGTAAGTGTTAACCCTTTAGGTATTTCACAGGTATAGCATCAAAGTGAAGGAGAAAATTCAAAATCTTCATTTTTTACACTCGCATGTTCTTGCAGTTTTTGCAAGGGGTAATAGCAGAAAAAGTCCCCCAAAATGTGTAACCCAATTTCTCTCGAGTAAGGAAATACCCTATGTTAGGACGTAAAATGCTCTGTGGACGAACTAAAATGCTCAGAACAGAAGGAGTCACATTTGGCTTTTGGAAAGCAAATTTTGCTGAAATGGTTTTGGGTGGGCATGTTGCATTTAGAAAGCCCCTATGGGGCCAGAACAGCAAAAAACAACCCACCTGGCCTACTATTTTGGAAAGTACACACCTCAAGGAACGTAACAAGGGGTACAGTGAGCCTTAATACCCCACAGATGTTTGACGACTTGTTAAAGTTGGATGTGTAAATGAAAAAAAAAATTATTTTCACTAAAATGCTGGTTTTTCCCCAAATTTTACCTTTTTTTCAAGTGGTAATAGATGAAAATGACCCCCAAAATTTGTAACCCCATTTCTTCTGAGTGTGGAAATGCCTTATGTGTGGACGTCAAGTGCTCTGCTGGCGCACTACAATGCTCAGAAGAGAAGGAGTGCCATTGAGCTTTTGGAAAGAGAATTTGTTTGGAATGGAAGTCAGGGGCCATATTCGTTTACAAAGCCACCCGTGGTGCCAGAACAGTGAACAGTCCCCCCCCCCCCCTCCCACAAGTGACCCCATTTCGGAAACTACAACCCTCAAGGAATGTAATAAGGGGTGCAGTGAGTATTTACACCCCACTGGCGTTTGACAGATCTTTGGAACAGTGGGCTGTGCAAATGAGAAATTACATTTTTCATTTTCACGGACCACTGTTCCAAAAATCTGTCGGACACCTGTGGGGCGTAAATGCTCACTGCACCCCTTATTACATTACATGAGGGGTGTAGTTTCCAAATTGGGGTCACGTGGGGGGTTCCCTTGTTCTGGCACTATGGGGACTTTGTAAATACACGTGGCCTTCAATTCCGGACAACTTTTCTCTTCAAAAGCCCAATGTTTCTCCTTCTCTTCTGAGCATTGCATTGTATTGCACCCACAGAGCACTTTACATCCACATATGGGGTATGTTCTTACTCAGAAGAAATGGTGTTACAAATTTTGGGGGGCTTTTTTCCTATTTTCCCTTGTGAAAATGAAAAATTTAGTGCAACACCAGCATTTTTGTAAGCACCCATAATTGTAAGTGCTGCGGAATCTGTAGGCGCTATATAAAGAACATTTTTATTATTATGTCTTTCTGCCCTCTGAGATTACTTTCAACAGGATCCCTTTATGAGTGGGGATCAGGCAAATTTTTTGTTACAGTCCATTTCATTTATTCTTGAGCACAATGTTTTTTCATTTTCGGACACCATATACAGGAAGATCAGGGGCTGTGCTATGGGGACACGCTTCGCCCCCCAGTTACGCAAATCTGGTTATGGGCTGATTTGAGGCGCTCCACATTGCACAGTCCCTGATCTAGAACACCCATATTGCTTTTTTTTATGTTTTATTGATGATTTAGTTTTTTGTTTGGACAGGGACCTATAAACAAGGCCTGGAGTTTGTTGAGCATCTAAATTCTAATACATGGGATTACAGTTCTCCCTTAATTTTCTGAACCCTGGAGTGACATTTAGGCGATCCAGAAATTTGCAAAGTTTAGTAGCCCCGAATAGGTTGAAAAATAGTATTGATGAGATCCAGATTTCTTCAAAATCAACAATGGTGGGTTGTTATCCCTGTAATAAGGTACGATGCTTATGCTGTCCCATGATTGGTACACCCAATACTGTGTTTGATTCTTTTCAAACTAACCAAACATTTTCTATTATTCATAGGGTGAGTTGTGATACTCAATTTGTGGTATATCTGTTGTATTGTAGCTGTCGTTTGCAATATGTGGGTCGCACGATTCAAACTGTGCGATCACGTATGTCCAAACACAGATCCAATATTAAAAACAGCTTTTCATTACATAATGTATCCCGTAATTTTATTAATATTATTAACATTTTTCAAGTTTTTGCTTCATGTATTGTATATGTAAGAAGGCTAGCATTTAGCCTGAATTTGTGGGAGGGGCAGGGATTTGCCATAAGAATCCGCGGCAGTACCGGTTTCCTGACGCCACGGGTTCTTCACGCGACGTTGATCAGCTGATGCTCAGAGTCAGCTGACCGGAAGAGTCTGCAGGGCGTTCTTTCGCAGCCCGATCTCCGGGGGTAAGCCAGAAATCCAAGGGTACACTCGGCCAACCTGGCCCCCGGGACCCGCGTTCTTTGCGGTTGTTAAGGACGCATCTTTGTTATGTGCAACGTACGTGAGGTAAGCGCGGGAGCACTGGTGGGGTTCCGGGCCTGCTGTCAGACTAGTCTGCGGGTTGTCTGGGCCCACTCCCCCAGCAGACCTTATAAGGGCGATCACGTTGTGGGTTACTTGGGGATGTCTCTTGTGGGGACCTCGCTCCCCCACGATTTCTATGGGGGGGAAGGGGGTTTCACGGGCATTGCCTTTGCCTACACGCTTGGTCCTCGGCATCAGCTTCACCCCCCCCTTTGACCCCCTTCCACTGAGTTTTGCGCTCTCATTTGTCAGTGACAGGGGCACGGCGGCAGGTATATGGGGATGTCTGTCGTCAGACCTCGCTCCCGCACGGGCTATCAACACCAGGGGAGTTTTCAGGTGGGGGGGCACACGTCAGGGGTCCACATGCTTCGGCCCCACCACTGGCCCCCCTCCCTTACCCCGCTTGGTATCTGAATTGTGTGTTTTTTCCATGGCTCACTATAGAGAAACTATATCACATGGCATACCTGTGTCACATGTGGTTCCCCCTGTAGCATGACGCAAAAAAAAAAAAAAAAATATATATATATTTATATATATATATACACGCTCTTATTGCTGCATTTGGTTAGCTCATGTATTTCTGCGCATACGGTCTTATCATTTATTCGGTACATATGTTTACTTAGTTGTTCCGTGCATATGCTCCCATAATTTGTGCTATTCATACGGTTGGATAGTTTTCTGTACACATGCTTCCATAATTTGTTACACACATACGGTCATTACGGTACAGCTCCCCATAATGGATGCCATGCATATGGTTACATAGTTGTTCTGCGCACACGCTCCTACAATTTGTTCTATGCATACAATCATATTAGATGTATATTTATACTGTACAGACGCTCGTAGCATTTATACTGTACATACCCTCGTAGCATTTATACTGTACAAATGCCCGTAGCAGTTATACTGTACATACGCCCGTAGCATTTATACTGTACATATGCCCGTAGCATTTATACTGTACATGGGCTCGTTGCATTTATAATGTACATATGCTTGTAGCATTTATACTGTACATACGCCCGTTGTATTTATACTGTACATACGCCGTTGTATTTATACTGTACATACGCTCGTAGCATTCATACTGTACATACGCTCGTAGCATTTATACTGTACATATGCCCGTAGCATTTATAGTGTTCACACGCTCGTACAGCATAAAGAGCATTGTTACGTGCATGGGTACGTGGTCATGGTTACTCCAGGCACGCATATAGTTTTTTCCGTGCATACGTTTATCAAGTTGCCCGGCGCAGACGATCATATAGTTTGTTCTGAGCATACGTGCGGGCACTTTGTTTTGCGCATATAGTTGTCCGGAGTATAGGCTCATTACGTTTGTTTGGTACAGTCACTCATAGTTCGTTTTTGCACTATAGTTTCCATACAAATGCGCATAGTTTGTTCTGTACATATGCGCATGTAGTTTATTCTGGGCATACGCGATTACAGTTTGTTCTGGGTATTCACTCTTATAGTTTGTTTTCAGTGCATTTTCTCAAATAGTACGTTCTGTGTGCATGTGCAGATAGTTTATGCTGTGCATACGTTCACATAGTTAGTTTGTGCATACACACATATAGTTCGTTCAGTCTACACACTTAGTTTTTCAGTGCATACTGTTGTAGAATATCCAGACTTGTAATAATTCGGGCTCAGTGGTCTGCTAGGGATAGCGAATTCGCAATAGTTGAAAAAACACAGACAGACAGTCAGTGGTCCAGCAACCGATTTCTCCTCCAGCATAGCAAGAAATCCCTGGAGGAGGTCAGTGTTCAGTTTATTTATGTAGACAACAAAAGGAGGGTTTTCAATAGCCACTCCCATAGTACAGAGCCACGCCCATACATACAGTACAGAGCCACGCCCATACATACAGTCAGCATTAGGTTACAAGGTGATTCAGCCTACAGAAGATATGACACACCTCCATGTGCCATCAAAAAAAAAAAAACACATCTGCAGCTATGGTGGTCAGTATTTCCACGACATTACACTCATGTAGTTGTCCTGTGCATATGTTCATCCAGTGGGTTCAGTACAAACGCTTAGTTTGTCAAACACCATATAGTTTTGTGCATACGCTCATATAATTTGTTTTGCGGCAGACATGTGTTATAGTTTGTTCTGTGCATTCGCTCAGATAGTTTGTTCCATACATAAAGTTCATTTGTACATACTTGCATATGGTTAGTTTGTGTATACCCTCATGGTTGTTCTGGGCATACGCTCATATAGTTTGTTCTTGGCATAAGCGCATATGATTTATCCTGTGCATACTCTCACATTGTTGTTAGGTTCATATGCTCATATAGTTTGTTCTGTACATTTAAGCATGTAGTTTGTTTTCTGCACGGTTATGCACACGTGCATATAGTTTGTTCTGTGGATACGGTTATAAAGTCATTGCTGTTCATATGCGCTCCTAGTTGTTCCCAGCATACGCTCGCCCAGTTAGTCCTACTCATACGTGCATATAGTTTGTCTTGTGTATACACTCTTATAGTTAGGTGCACATGCTCTTAGTCTTGTGCATACACTCACTTGGATATGCCCATGTGATTGGTTCCGTGCAGGCAGTCATATTTGCTCTGGTTATACGCTGTCATAGTTTGTTCCATGCTTATCCTCATTAGCTTATAGTTTGTTCTGGGCTTACGCGCATACAGTTTTTGTGCATCTACTCATTTAGTTGCTCGGTGCATACACTCATATAGTTCATTCTTACACTCATGTAGTCTGTTCTGCATGTATGCTTATATTATTGGTTCCATTTATACAGTTTTGTTTGTTCTGGCCATACGTGCATAGATGTGCTGTGCATTTACTCATTTAGTTGGTTCTACCACATGTGCACGTTAGTCCTTCCGGTCATACACTCATTTAGTTTATTCATGCCACACTATTACATAGTTATTCAGGCCGTACAGTCATATAGTTTGTTCTGCGCATTCGCCCATATACTTTGTTCTTTTCTGGGCATACGCTTATTTAGTCTGTTCTGGCTATACGCTTACATTGTGAGGTCTGTACATACAGTCGTAGTTTCTCCTGGGCACAGGCTTTTATTGTCTGCTCTGACCACTCACTCTGACAGTTTTGTTTTGTGCATTTACATGAACAGTTTGTTACGCCCACACGCTCACATTGTGGTTTGGTGCATACGCTCTTATAGTTAGTTCTCACCATACGCTCATACGTTTTATTCTGTGCGCACGTCTATATGATCGCATCATTCGTTTAATGCACACACTCACCTAGATAGTTCTGTATAAGGGCTCATTTAAGCATATAGTTATGTGCATACATTTATATAGCTGTTTGGGGCATACAGTCAGTTGGCTCAAGCATACGCTTGCGTGGTGCACTGGTGTGCAGTGGGTTATAAACTTTGTGTTTCGCTTCGCATCAGGTCTTTATTGATGTGGAACAGTGGGTCAGAAAACGAATGCATAAATGTGTGTAGTTTCACGCATCAGTACGTCATACAATCATACAGTTTGCACTGGGCATATGCGTGGTTCTGTGCATGTGCTCATATAGTCTGTTCAGTGCATACGCTCACTCATGCAGGTCATTCTAGCCACACATTCATAGTTTGTTTGCTGCATCCGCTCATAGTTTGTTCCGTGCATACGCCTACATAGTTTGGTCTATATACGGTCATGGTGTTCGTGATGTGCATATGGTCTTGATGGTTATGCCAGGCCCACGTTCATATTGTCATGTTCTGCATTGGTGTCAAGGAGTCATGCTAGGCATATGTTTACAGTGTTCGTCCTCGGTATACGTTCATGTAAATTCGGTACATATGTTTCATGCCTTTTTACTGTCAAAGGCATGGTTTTGTTGGCATTAAGTTAACCCCTTAAGGACGCAGGGTTTTTCAGTTTTTGCTTTTTAGTTTTTTCCTCTTTACCTTTTAAAAATCATAACCCTTTCAATTTTCCACCAAAAAATCCATATTATGGCTTATTTTTTGCCTCACCAACTCTACTTTGCAGTGACATTAGTCATTTTACCCAAAAATCCATTGTGAAAAATTCAAAAAATCTAAGAAAAAACACGATTTTGTAAATTTTGGGGGATTCTGTTTCTACGCAGTGCATATTTTGGTAAAAATGACACCTTATCAGTATTCTGTAGGTCCATACGGTTAAAATGGTACCCTACTTATATAAGTTTAATTTTGTCATACTTCTGGAAAAAATCATAACTAAATGCAGGAAAATGTATACGTTTAAAAATGTCCTCTTCTGACCCCTATAACTTTTTTATTTTTCCACGTACAGGGTGGTATCAGGGCTAATTTTTTTGCGCTGTGATCTGAAGTTTTTATTGGTACCATTTTTGTTTTGGTCTGACTTTTTGATCACTTTTTATTCATTTTTTAATGGTATAAAAATTGACCAAAAATACGCTTTTTTTTTTACTTTGGAATTTTTTTACATGTACGCCATTGACTGTGCGATTTAATTAATGATATATTTTTATAGTTCGGACATTTACGCACTGTTTTATTTTTTTTTATGGGAAAAGGGGGGTGATTCAAACTTTTATTAGGGAAGGGGTTAAATGATCTTTATTAACACTTTTTTTTTTTACTTTTTTTTTGCAATGTTATAGCCCCCATAGGGGCCTATAACATTACATACACTGATCTTTTACACTGATCACATGCAAGTTAATACATGCCAGTGATCTGTATTATCGGTGCTTGACTGCTCCTGCCTGGATCTCAGGCACAGAGCAGTCATTCGCCGATCGGACACCGAGGAGGGAGGCAGGGTCCCTCCCGGTGTCCTGTAAGCTGTTCGGGACACCGCGATTTAACCGCGGCGGTCCCGAACAGCCCAACTGAGCAGCCAGGATAGTTTCACTTTCGCTTCAGACGCGGCGGTCAGCTTTGATTGCCGCGTCTGAAGGTTTAATACAGGGCATCACCGCGATCAGTGATGTCCTGTATTAGCCGTGGGTCCCGGCCGTTGATGGCGGGAGCCGGCGCAGGACGTAAATATACGTCCTTCGTCGTTAAGGAGTTACTCTATACACAGATAGTTGGGTGGGTCGGCATGTTTATTGACATTTGAGTCTGGCATACGAGTATATAGCTTGGTTTCTGTGGTTACGTGTCACGTCTACAAGTCAATCATGATTACGACCTGTCTCAGCTTCAGGTTGATGTCGACACTACTAGTCCGTTGAGGCTTTTAATTTCGGCTAGACCAGTCACGTCTACAGGTCGGTCCGGAAACAACCTGACACGGCTTCAGGTTGGCGACAATGTCATCATATACGTTGTGTTTATTTTGCAGTCGGGTTGTGCTACAGGAAGATAGCCTTATGTTCAGTTGAGAATTCTCACGTCTATAGGTCAATCAGGGTTATGACCTGTCTTGGCTTCAGGTTGACGGTAATACTATTGGTTATCTTTTTGGTTAAAGAGGCACTGTCATTGTTAAAAACTTTTCATATATTGCAGGACTCATTATAATATGACATTTCACAATATATATAATATTTAAAAAAAAAAAAATTTCACCTGAAATTCAAGCACAAATTAGCCACAACTAGGGGTTGCCTGTCTTTTAGCCAGACAGACTAGTCTAGGTTTTACAGCATACTGGATACCGTCCGTAAAGCATACCGGTATCCAGTATAGGAGATTTCTATTGTGTATGCAAAACCACAGATGAAGGATGTGTGGACATGCTGGGAGCTGTAGTTTTAAAACAGCTGGAGGCAACACTGCTCTAACAGTCTTTTACAAACATTGCAGCTTCAGTTGTTACTAAACTACAACTCCCAGCATGCTGAAATAGTCAAAGCTTTCTTGGACTCCTGAATGACAAAGAAGTTGATCAGACATTCAGGAGTCTGTGAAAGATGAATTACACACATAGTGACAGCTATGCTGATTAGCATCCAGCTTTACTAGGAGAACATGTATTCATAAAAATGCTGTACTTTTATCTAAAAAATCCTTGCACTAAGTTTATAAAGATCTATTCTTATATTTATACATTTTATCCTGTTATGAATTCACCATAATGTCTTCTGATTACTGCAGGCAAGCTCCAAGTATCTTCCTCTGACACATGACACAGCATAAAACCAGAGAGGAAAGGGTTACAGAGTAGAGAGTACTGATTGGCTGACTGCACAGGCTTGCTCCTGTGAGGGAGACAGACTGACACGCCCCCTCCAGCCTGCACAATGAAAAAGTAACTCACCAGCAGATAAATACTAGGATTGGGTCCTGAGTAACATCACTTTTTTTCTTTTTTATTTGCACTATGACAGGTACGCTTTAAGTCTTTCATTGACGGCCAGACTTGTCACGTCTACAGGCTGGTTCATTTACAACCTGACACAGCTTCGGGTTGGCGACTATGTCATTACATGTTTTCATATGTTTATTTAGCATTTGTGTTGTGCATACAAGGATATAGTTTGGTTTCTATTGAAGTTTTCGTCCGTCTCGGCTTCAGGTTGACGATGATATTAGTATGTATTGGTTGAGTCTCATGGTCATGTTTTCTGCATAAGTGGTTTCGTTGCCGGTCACTTCCACAGGTCGGTTTCAATTTCATCCTGACACGGTTTTAGGTTGGCGACAAGTTAGTTATTTGTGCATACACGTTATTTTTGCACTTTGGGTTGGACATATGGTTTGTTTTTATTGCGACTTGTCACGTCCACAGGTCACGGAGAGCCTCCAAAATGCAGAGTGTGTACATCACAGTCGGGAATATTTACAAAAATTTTTAAAATAGATACCCAGGGGATGTCCCACATACCATTTCATTCCTACTTGCTTTCATTGGGTTTTGCCACTCTTTCTGCATTGAGCTCGTATTACTATCAAAGTATATCTGTCAGGCATCCAGCTTCTTGCCAAGTTGTCTTGCCCTGACAAGGCGTCTTTGTTTACATCTCACGCCACCAACGCTGCTCTGAAGAGCTTTCAAAGAGGGAGGCTCGTAGGCCCTCTTGCCGTTAGCCTTTTGTCAACTGGCTTGGTAAGACGGTAGCAGACGCTTTAGATAATTCTCCATTTGGGACAGCTCAACGTTAAAGACCGCTCTATCCTTAGGTTGTTATGGTTTCCTAAGGCCTGGGCAGTTTTCATGCAGGTGCGTGGTCGAAGTTACATCAGGTTTGTTGGGACGCAGATAACTACGCTTTGAAACTGTATAGCAGCTAAGTTCATTGCCCGATCAGGATGTTATCATACAGCTTTTTCCACGTCCCATAAGTGGTGCCCAGTTCGAATGTTGCAAGCTTTGTTTTTTCTGCACGTTAAGGATCCAACGAGGATCAGCCATGGTTGTTTAAGGGGGCAGCACTCCCCACTATTTCATTTGTCAGACATGTACGTATCCTCATTAAATCCTTAGGTAATGATCTGTCCTTTGTATTCGATCACTACCCACGCATCGGGGCAGCTACATCAGCATCCCTTCATGGTGTCAATAAAACTGCTGCTGCCATTTAGAGGGGGCCGCCCTCACCACAGCACAATTCGTTAGAATTATTTGCAACTTGGTTAAAGCATTGGGTGGGGTTCCATCAGTCATATCAGGCCACTCGTTATGCATAGGCGCCGCAGCATCAGCATCTCTGCATGGGGTACCAGCTCACGTCATCAGGAAGTTGGGGCGCTGTATCCCCAATCCCAAGTCAGAAAGGTGTCACACCTTTCAATCGGTGGTAATGTGATTATTATGTATTATGATAATAAGGCGTTTGTACTGATACTGAAGTTTTTGCCCTCTAATTACAGGTGTACTCTTACGCGGCAGTACATGGCATAGCTCAGACTGCCTAGAGGTTATATATTGTCTAGTCTGGTATAAAGTGTTAGTAGGTAGGGACGCTACTACGCTCATGAGCACCGACCACAAGCAAGAAGACTAAAGCATTTAGCCTGAATTTGTGGGAGGGGTGGGTATTTGCCATAAGAACCCATGGCAGTACCCGTTTCCTGACGCCGCGGGTTCTTCAAGCCCCACCAAATACTCCGTCATTCAGATATCTTTCATTTCTATCATTTTTACTTCAGGGTATGCCCTCTAATTACAGGTGTACTCTTACGTGGCAGTACATGGCATAAATCAGACTGCCTAGAGGTTATAGATTGTCTAGTCTGGTATAAGGTGTTAGTAGGTAGGTACGCTACGCTAATGAGCACCAACCACAAATATATATTTATATATTTTTTTGTATAATGATTTTTTATGTATATTTTTTAAAAATACATGTATGCTTTGTAATAATTTTGTCATGATTCTTATATTTTATTTTTGTAACTTCATATATTGGTGTTAATTCTCGTGTTAACTGCACATTGCGATTTGCAACAGGATTCGTAACTCGCAATGTGGGTAATATTAGACACACGGGGTTAATTTCTCCTCTTGTCTTGTGTCTGGTTCCTGCCTTGTTAAAGAAGGGGTTAATTCTTACCTTTATAAACAAGCTGTTGTGTACTGCCTTTGTCATGCCTGAGGAAGCTGCGCAAGCGCAGTGAAACGCGTTGCATCTTGGTCAATAAAATCCCCTTTTATCTTCCATACCTTTTCGTGGTCGTTAAGCGCCGTTTAAGCCGGGTCCCTCCTCGAAGCCATCCCTGTCCTTTACTTTCAAATTAGGATAGGTGTTATCCTACGTTTGATAAACAATAAATATGTGTAGTTGTAACTCAGAAACTAGTTAACAAGCTGTAATGAAACATTATGGGGGAGATTTATCAAAACCTGTCCAGAGGCAAAGATGCCCAGTTGCCCATAGCAACCAATCAGATCACTTCTTTCATTTTTCAGAGGCCTTGTTAAGAATGTAAGAAGTAAGCTGATTGGTTGCTATGTCAACTTGCCTCTGCACAGGTTTTGATAAATCTTCCCCTAAGACTCTAAGGCAATTACCTCTTTTCTGGTTGTTTGCTATTGTTTGGGGGTAGAATTACCTTCTGGTACCTACTATATGTGTTTTCTTGAATTTAAATGTCAAAATCTAACATTAACTATACTTATAATTTAGCTATTATTTTAATTCTTTGAAAAAAAAAGGAAGAGGTGCCGTAAAATATAACTTTTAATGATATTCAAACCCCTTAAGGACTAGGCGGTTTTCAGTTTTTGCATCTTCTTTTTTTCCTCCTTACCTTTTAAAAATCATAACCCTTTAAATTTTCCACCTAAAAATCCATATTATGGCTTATTTTTTGCGCCACCAATTCTACTTTGCAGTGACATTAGTCATTTTACCCAAAAATCCACGGCAAAACGGAGAAAAACATCATTGTGCGACAAAATTGAAGAAAAAACGCCATTTTGTCATTTTTGGGGGCTTCCGTTTCTACGTAGTGCATTTTTCTGTAAAAATGACGACTTTTCTTTATTCTGTAGGTCCATACGATTAAAATTGTACCCTACTTATATAGATTTGATTTTGTCTTACTTCTGGAAAAAATCATAACTACATGCTGGAAAATGTATACGTTTAAAAATTTTCTCTTCCGACCCCTATAACTTTATTTTTCCGCATACGGGGCGGTTTGAGGACTCATTTTTGCGCCATGATCTGAAGTATTTATTGGTACCATATTTGTTTTGATCAGACTTTTTGATCGCTTTTTATACATTTTTTTATTGTATAAAAAGTGACCAAAAATACGCTATTTAGAATTTTGGAATTTTTTTCGCGCACGCCAGTTTAATTAACGATATATTATTATAGTTCGGACATTTATGCATGCGGTGATACCACATATGTTTATTTTAATTTTTATTTACACTATTTTTATTTATTTTTTATGGGAAAAGGGGGGTGATTCAAACTTTTATTAGGAAAGGGGTTAAATCACATATATTAACATTTTTTTCCCACTTTCTTTTTTCAGTGTTATAGCTCCCATAGAGGGCTATAACACTGCACACACTGATCTTTTACACTGATCATTGGCATGTATTAACATGCCATTGATCAGTGTTATCGGTGCTTGACTGCTCCTGCCTCGATCTCAGGCACGGAGCAGTCATTCGCCGATCGCACACTGAGAAGGCAGGTAGAGATCCTCCCGGTGTCCTGTAAGCTGTTCGGGACTGAGCTGCCGGGATACTTTCAGTTTCACTTCAGATGCGGCGGTCAACTTTGATCGCCGTGTCTGAAGGGTTAATACAGGGCATCACCGCGATCGGTGATGTCTTGTATTAGCTGCGGGTCCCAGCAGTTGACGGCTGCCGGGACCGACCCGATGTCCCTGGTGCGATGTCTTCTTTGCTCGCACTGCTGCTGGCACTTCCATCTGTGCAGTGCGAGCAAAAAAGACATCGCACCAGGCTGTTGCCCAGCTGGACAGGGTCAGAGGGATATAGTCCCACCGCTATTTCTTCACAGGATCCTATGGACATAACTGCATAACAGGAACCTGCAGAATATCTTTTTACCTACAGGACTGTACATATTGATACACCATATTGCTGTGCCCTTTTACAGGATACTACCTTCTGCACTTATTTATCCTACATGTAACGTATTGGAACGGTATTTTCTACATGACCAGTGCAGCCACATATTACTGTGCCTCATATTACACCGTATATCTGTGTTGACAGTTTTTGCACCTGAATGTCTATGCATATCCATGAACTTTGATCTATAGGACATTATATGCACCATCTGGGGATTCAGAATTGACGTTTTATTTTTGCATATTTTTTGCAATTTTTATTTATTTATATTGAATTTATCGTATTTATTATCTCTTATTTTTCATTTTTGGAGGGGAATCGCAAGGGCCCTGCAGCTCACATATACCCTTTTTGTATTTTATGAAATTTTTTCATTAAATTCATATAATTTTTACTCTATGGTCTAATCTCTCTTTTTTTGCTCACCTCTATTATCTGATTCCCACCTCTTCCCATTTCCCCTCTCATCTCCGTCCTCCTCTTCAACCCCTCCCCCTCTCACTAGATCACTTGAGGACGGTTACCTTATTTTTCACACCATGTAAAATAGAACCAAATCAGTCCAACCCCACAACAAGGGCTACAAACCTCTAGTACTGAAAAAAGGGGTTCAGCTGATTCTACTTGAAAAATTATGTACAATGGCCATATTAAAAGTTTCTAGCATGTGATGTGACCAAACAGCAGCAATTTTGGAGTTTCTTTTAATTTTTTATTATTATTTTTTTTTTAACGTTTATGCCGTACAGGTTACGCTGATAATTATTAATGATCCTGTACAGAAACCAGCGTAAATTTGATACTGCCGCATGGGTAACTATCTGAGCTATTAAAATAAAAGGTTAATGATTTACTAAGATTCAATTTTAATAGTTCAGACAGTTAGCCATGCGGCAGTATCAGATATGTAAAAAAAATATATATATTTTTTACTTTTTTTGTATAGGAAAAGGGGGAGCAAATTTTTATTGGGGGAGTGGTTTATTTACACTTTTCTTTTTTTTTTTTTTTACTTTTTTTTTTTTTTATATATATAGCACTCCTATACACATGGGGGTATGTGTAGACTGCAGAGCATTGCACCTGACCCATGTCTGTAGTACAGACTGTAGTACTACATACACTAGGATACAATGCTCTGCACATACTACCATGTGTTTATCAGTGTATATGTACTACATACACACCGCTTTACCCATGGGGGTATGTGCAGAGCATTGCACCCTTGTGTCTGTACTATAGTGCACACACACTTTATTAAGTATTTATTACCCCCCCTCTGATGCCCCCTGTGTCATTATATCCCCCCTCTGATGCTCCCTGTGCCGTTATACCCCCTCTAATGACTCCTTTGTCATTATATTCCCCCCCCTGCTGCCCTGTGTCATTATATTCACCCCCTCTGATGCCCCCTGTGTCATTATACCCCCCCTCTGATGCCCCCTGTGACATTATAGTCCACCCCCCTCTGATGCCCCCTCTTTCATTATATTCCCCTCCTCTGATGCTCCATGTCATTATACCCCCCTCTGATGCCCTCTTTCATTATATTCACCCCCTCTGATGCCCCCTGTGACATTATACCACCCCGATGCCTCCTGTGTCATTATATTCCTCCCCTCTGATGCCCCCTCTTTCATTATATCCCCCCCCCTGATGCCCCGTGTCATTATATCCCCCTCTGATGCACCCTGTGTCATTATTCCCCCCCCCCCGATGCCCCCTGTTTCCTTATTCCCCCCCCCCCGATGCCTCCTCTTTTTCATTATATTCCTTCCCCTGATGCCTCCTGTGTCATTTTATTCCCTCCCCTCTGATGCCCCCCCTTTCATTATATCCCCCCTGTGCCATTATATTCTCCCCCCTCTGATGCCCCCTCTTTCATGATATCCCCCCTCCCCCTCTGATTCCGCGTGTTATTATACCCCTCTTCTGATGCCCCCCCCCCGTGTCATGATATTTCAGCCCAACCCCATCCCTCTCCTGTACCACATTATTACCAAACCTCCCCTCCTCTCTGATCCCCTGCTACCTGTACTCCGCCCCCATGTGCGCTCCGGCAGGGGCAAAGGGGCTCGGCGGTCATGGTGATACTGGACCGGCATCATTGCACGTGCCTATGCCGGGACGCTGTCCTCCTGCGTGGCTCGCTTTAGGCTGCAGCACTCAGCAGTAGCCTATAGGTGTTTAGTTACAGGGCAAAACCGATTTCCCTGTTATATGTGAATTCCTCAGGCATTTGGCCCTGCTTGCGCGAAGCAGGGCTAAATACCTGAAAAATTCACCTGCCCGACACCCGGAACTGCATGTCCCGGGCGTTGGGCGATTTCCACAGTGACTCACTGTCAGTGAGGAAGCTACGAGATTTTCGGGAATTACGCCTGATTTTATCGATTAATCGTTGCAGCTCTAATATGGTGTTGGATTCACATTATAATTTTGGTGGATTTTATAGTATTAAAAGTTATATTTTACGGCACCTTTTTAATTTTTTTCTAATCTTGATCTGAGAGGTTCTTTTGCTATCTGGGCATATGTGTGGCCCATTACCATTATACATAGTTTCAATTAGTTTTATTTCTTCACAACTTCTTACTGTATTGTTTCTACTTTCAGGCTGTAGAGGGAGAGCATGCTGCAGTTGGGATTTATGGCATAAGCAATGTCCAGCCCTTGTTACTGCTTGTACAGTGGCTGCCAGAAATAGTGTCCAATGATCTGCAAATCTTCATCTCTGACTGGCTGAAGCGAATCTGCTGCATAAACAAACAAAGCCGTACAATGTGTGTCAATGCTAGCATGGTCATCCGAATAATAGATACTTTAAATTCTCATTATTCTTTGCATCGAGTCTGTGCAGAAAACTTGATCAGTCTGTTAGGCTCACTAGGCAGCCTATCAATGGGCTCTGAAGAGCTGTTTCATCTTATTGGACTGCTGCGGATGGATGAACTTAAGAAGAGTCATCCATATGTTGTACCCGTGACCCGAGCTATGCTTACTATTGCCCGTAAGCAGGGGTTGGAGAGTTCCTTGCAATACTTTAACCTGTCTCACAGCTCGTCAGGAATTGCTTTGCCTGTGATTCAGAAATGGCCTGGCTCTGCATTCACATTTTATGCCTGGTTTTGTCTCGACCAAGATCAATCTTCCTTTGAATTTTCAAGTAGTGGTTCAAAAAGAAAACAGTTATATAGGTAATGTGGTATTCATTCTATTATTATTATTACAATTTTTTTTTTTTTTTTTTTTTTTATAAGAACTTACTATGTTTCATTTGGTAAGATTTGTGTACAGTTACTCTGACCACACAAGGTGCATGTATATCATTCAGAGGGAAAAAACTATGGGCCCTAAACTCATTTTAAACTTATGTTCACTGCATTCGAAAAACCCTATAACTTGCATTTCCTTTATATTACATGTAAATTGGACCTCAAAGCTTAGTGTTTATAGCCAACATTCTAAATTCATTTTTATTTCAAAGAAGTAATATATCACAGCTGAACACAGCTACTGCACTTTGCAGTATTCAAGAGTTAGTGTTAAGCTGTTCTTTATGTTGTGTTTTGACTTCTTTGGTTCCAGCTTTTTTACAAACAATGGCACCGGATTTGAAGCCTTTATCTCCTCCTCTGGTTTCCTGGTCGTGGCAGTTTGCACCAAGAAAGAATACACTACTGTTAAGTTGCCAGATCATTGTTTCTGTGATTCCTTGTGGGTAAGAAGCACTTATTATCATGTTATATATTTTCTAGGGTTAGTGGGGGTGTAGCAGATTGTGATCACTGCAGACCTAGTGTCTTCTCCTAGCACAGGAGATCACTTGGACATATACATAAGTCCAGTTGCTTTAACATGTCAGCAACTCGGATGTATGCATACATCCTTTGGCGAGAAGGGGTTCATTCTTCCAACCTATGCCCCTTCCCTTGTCCTCTGATGTCTAGTGACACATACTTTCCTGATAACCAGGGGAATTTCTTTTTGTGCATTCTGTACAATCATCAAATTAGCAGACAAGGGCGGTCTTGTACTGCCAGGCTCCTCAGACTGTGGACCAAAATTTTTTATTGCTCAAGACTGCGGACCAATAATTTTTATTGCTCAAGACTGCATCTTATCTCCTTAAAATAAAAAAAAAACACACTGGCCTTCATTTACTAAGAAAATCCGGTTGTAAGTCTATCTTGCTTTCTTACCCGACTCCTTTTTTCCCCTGGTATTTATTATTATGTCGCATCCTGTTTGTCGCACGTGGGTTTTGTTGGTTTTGGTTTCCAACTCCTCCTTTTTTCGGGTTTGGGTGAATCCACATCTCGTCCGTCGGGAAAAAATGTCGCATCGTGTCGCAGACTGGCGCACGATGTCTGCGACATGGCGCAGACAAAGATGCGACAAAAAAACCCGACAAAAGAGGTCGGGTTTAGAATAGTAAATGAGAGCCACTGTATATTGTTTGACCTCTGACTCCACCAATTAAGTGCACGTAGAACTTGCTTCGAAACAACAGTATAGAAATTTATAGAATGTGCTTGTAGATAAGAGCCATTTGACCCATCTAGTCTAGTACTTCTGGAAAAAATTAAAACTACATGCAGGAAAATGTATACGTTTAAAATTGTCATCTACTGACCCCTATAACTTTTTTATTTTACCACGTATGGGGCGGTATGCGGGCTCATTTTTTGCACCGTGATCTGAAGTTTTTAGCTGTACCATTTGTACCAATTGCATTGATAGGACTTATTGATCGCTTTTTATAAATTTTTTCATGATATAAAAAGTGACCAAAAATGCACTATTTTGGACTTTTGAATTTTTTTGCACGTACGCCATTGACCGTGCGGTTTAATTAACGATATATTTTTATAATTCAGACACATATGTTTATTTTTATTTATCCATTTTTTTTATGGGAAAAGGGTGGTGATTCAAACTTTTATTAGGGGAGGGGTTAAATGATCTTTTTTCACTTTTTTTTTTCACTTTTTTTGTGCAGTGTTATAGCTCCCATAGGGACCTATAACACTGCACACACTGATTTTTTACATTGATCAGTGGTTTCTCATAAGAAACCACTGATCGATGATTCTGCCGCTTGACTGCTCATGCCTGGATCTCAGGCACTGAGCAGTAATTCGGCGATCGAACAGCGAGGAGGCAAAGTAGGGTTCCTCTGGCTGTCATATAAGCTGTTCGGGATGCCGCGATTTCGCTACGGCGATCCCGAACAGCTCCCTGAACTAACCGGAATGGTTTCACTTTCATTTTAGACGCGGTGTTCAACTTTGAACGCCGCGTCTAAAGGGTTAATAGCGCGCGGCACCGCGATAAATGCCGCGCGCTATTAGCTACGGGTCCCTGTCGTTGTCAGAGGCCAGGCCCGACCCGTTATGACACGGGGCCACGCCGTGGCCCCCTGTTATAGAACGGGAGCTGACTCAGGATGTACAGGTACGCCCTGGGTCCTTAACAGGTTAAAGAGGTACTCACCTGAAATTTTTTTTTTTAAAGCAACTGATGCCAGAAAGTTAAACAGATTTGTAAATTACTTCTTTTTAAAAATCTGAACCCTTCCAGTACTTATGAGCTGATGTATGTTCCATAGGAAGTTATTTTCTCTTTGAATTTCTTTTCTGTCTGACCACAGTGTTCTCTACTGACACCTCTGTCCATTTTAGGAACTGTCCACAGCCGGATAAGTTTACTATGGGGATTTGCTTCTACTCTGGACAGTACCTAAAATGGACAGGGGTGTCAACAGAGCACTGTGGTCAGACATAAGGGAAATTCAAAAAGAAAATAATTTCCTATGGAACATACAGCAGCTGATAAGTACTGGAAGGGTTAAGATTTTTAATGATTTTATGATACCCTACTTATGTAGGTTTGATTTTGTTGTACTTCTGGAAAAAATCAAAACTACATGCAGGAAAATGTATACGTTTAAAATTGTCATCTTCTGACCCCTCTGTCTGACCACAGTGTTCTCTGCTGACACCTCAGTCTATTTTAGGAACTGTCCACAGCCGGATAAGTTTGCTATGGGGATTTGCTTCTACTCTGGACGGTTCCTAAAATGGACAGGGGTGTCAACAGAGCACTGTGGTCAGACATAAGGGAAATTCAAAAAGAAAATAATTCCCTATGGAACTTACAGCAGCTGATAAGTATTGGAAGTACTGGGTTTTTAAATTGAAGTCCTTTACAAGTCTGTTTAACTTTCTGGCACCAGCTGATGTAAAAAAAAAAAAAAAAATCCAGTGAAGTACCCTTTTAAACCCCCTTACTGTATTTGCAGCTAACATTTCTGCAGAAAGGCAATTCCATACATCCACTACTCTCTCGGTAAAGTAATACTTCCTCATATTACTTTTAAACCTTTGCCCCTCTAATTAAAACTATGCCCTCTTGTGGTAGTTTTTCTTCTTTTAAATAAACACTCCTTCTTTTATCGTATTGATTTTCTTTTTCTATTTAAAAGTTTCTATCATGTCCCCTCTGTCTCTTCTTTATTCCAAGCTATACATGTTAAGGTATTTTAACCTTTCCTGGTAAGTTTTATCCTGCAATCCATGTACTAGTTTAGTAGCTCTTCTCTGAACTCTCTCCAAAATATCTATATCCTTCTGGAGATACTGCCTCTAGTACTGCGCACAATACTCCAAGTGAGGTCTCACCAGTGTTCTGTACAGCGGCATAAGCACTTCCCTTTTTCTACTGCTAATACCTCTCCCTATACAGAGAACTGAAAATTAGATCTATACTATTTATTGTGAAGAAAACATGATAATACTGAATCTCTCATTTTAATAACCAGAACACTCTGTAAAGGAATAATAATTATTCAGTAAATTATTCCAGCTATAAACAGTACTGTTTAATAGTATAAAAGGGGTTTTCTGGGAACAAAATATATATTTAAATCTATAGGTGCCCTGAAGTTATTAAGTTTTGTAATTTAACTTATTTGCAGAGAAAAAAAATTATTTCTGGATTTCCTGGGTCCCCTAGCGGTAGTCCTGATCACTTTGACACACCAGGGACATTTACACACAGGCTCAAAAGGGGGCTTGAGCCCCTGACCTTTAACTTTTTTTTTGCAATGTTATAGCTCCCATAGTGGGCTATAACACTGCACACACTGATCTTATACATTGATCAATGGTTTCTCATAGGAAACCATTGATTAATGATTCTGCCGCTTGACTGCTCATGCCTGGTTCTCAGGGGCTGAGCAGTCATTCGGCGATCGGACAGCGAGGAGAAAGGTAGGGGAACCTCCTTCTTTCCTACAGCTGTTGGGGACGCCGCGATTTCATTGCGGCTGTCCTGAACAGCCTCCTTAGCTAACCGGCAGAGTTTTACTTTCACTTTAGATGCGGCGATCAACTTTGAACGCCGTGTCTAAAGGGTTAAAGCACGCGGCACCGCGATCAGTGCCGCGCGCTATTAGCCATGGGTCTCGGCTGTGGCCCCACGTTATAGGACGGGAGCGGACTCGGGTGTACAGGTACGACCTAAGTCCTTAAAGAGTACCTGTCATCAACAAAACCTTTTAATATGTTGTTCATAATCATTAATGAAGACATATTTTAATATATCTTCATTAAAAAAATTTAATATTTATACTAGTTTTTTCATTTTATACTTTTGGCCACTAGGGGTCTCTCTTCTATGCCTGGTCTGCAGGCAGCTTCCTATGCTTTTCATAGTAAGTGTACAGCTTTTAGGACTAATGCTGAAAGGGCTCTGGTCCTTCCACAGGAATTTCAGTACTCTCAGCTCAGGACTCGCTCCCAGCCTGGAGCAGCACTGTGAGCTACAAGCCTGCACATGCCTCTCATATAACAGAGGCCAGTCACCTCCACCTCCCCCTGCTCTGTGTTCTCCCTGCCCCTCAACACACGTTATCTTATACATTGTATTATCTCACTGCACTCCCTGCTCTGTGCCCCCCCCCCTGACATTCATCTTAATTACTGCCTCTGTAATTGCTCCCACCGCCCCTGGTTCTCAGCATTGACTTTTTAGTGCAGAGAGACACAGGAGAGAGAGAGACAGAGGCTGCCGTCCCTCCCCTGTACTTAGTCTGTATGCACACTGCAGAGCAGTGTTTCCCAACCATGGTGCCTCCAGCTGTTGCAAAACTACAACTCCCATCATGCCCGGACAGCTGTTGGCTGTCTGGGCATGCTGGGAGTTGTAGTTTTGCAACAGCTGGAGATACCCTGGTTGAGAAACACTGCTGCAGAGGGAGAGCAGCATACAAGAAGACTGGCAGAAGCAGAGTCCCAGCCAGACTTTATGTGACATCATGCCTGCCGGGACCCGCCTCCTTCCACCCGTCAGAAAGACAGTGCTCCTGAGCTAATGAAGAGGGATAAAAAAGGTATTTCCACTGCGTTTTAAACCTCAATAAAACAGGGATAGGCATAGTTAGAGTAAGGGACAGATGGGGAGGGGGATCAGGGAAAGTTTAGTTGATGACAGGTACTCTTTAAGGAGTTAATAGCAGCACAGGATATATTTTTTTAAAAGCACCTGTCACCAAATAAACTGTTCTAAACTAAGTCAGGCTATGTTCCCTAACTACTCCTAACACTCCTCCCACCCTTTAAAAAAAAAATTTTCAGAGCTTAAAAAAGCTCTGTATATTACCTTTATTTTGCTCACATAGTGCAATTTCCCAGCAGGAGAAAGTGGGTGTTTCCCAGCAGGCATGACATCACTGAAGCCTGCTGGGGGACCAATTTTGTCCTCACATGGTTGCAGAGCTGTGATGAAAAGAAGACCTCAGGCTCTGTGCATTTTTCAGTCTGTGTTGCTATCAGTGATGCTCTCCTGCAGATTTAAGTCTGTGCAGCTTTCTGTGAGAATCTGTGGAGCTTTCACTTTCTGTGCAGCTGTTGATCACGCTCAAGTGCAGCCAGAAGCACTTCCTAAGTTTGGTCTCCTGCCAGGCCGGGAGGACACCAAACTCACTATTAATTGTGGCAGGGAACAGAGCCACATAGTGGCCTTTTTTTATAGCGTGACTCGGGGTTAATTTTCCCTGCCAGGATCGGTAACCCCGAGTCACGCTCGGGGTAGAATTGCAGAGTTCCCGGCCGGGCTGCACGATATATCGCAAAAGCAATGCGATATAGCGATGCGGCCCCCCGGGAAAACATGCGATTATCTGCTCTGGTCGGCTCCCGTTGCGGGATCCGGCCAGAGCAGGTAAAGAAAAATACTAAAAGTCAGTGTTTCCCTACCAGGGGGCCTCCAGCTGTTGCAAAACTACAACTCTCAGCATGCCCGAACAGCCAAAGGCTGTCCGGGCATGCTGGGAGTAGTAGTTTCACAACAGCTGGAGGCCCCCTGGTAGAAAAACACTGAGCTAAGTGTAAAAGGAAGAAGTAGTAAAATAAAAAAACCTTTTGCTCACCTAATCCCGGTCCCTGAAGATGTCGTTCCCCTCCGTGCGGTCCGGGGTGTCCTCTCTTCACTATTCATCTTCTAGGACCTTTCACTTTTCAGCCAATCACAGGCCGCAGTGGTGTAAAGCCTGTGATTGGCTGATGGGGAAAGGGCTTGTTCTGCAGCAAATACACTAGGTTTGAAATCTGCCGGCAAACCCAGTGTATTTGCTGCAGGACAAGGTGACAAGGGGGGGGGGGGGGGGGGGAGAATGTGACAAGGGGGGAATGTGACAAGGGGGGAATGTGACAGGGGGGGGGAATGTGACAGGGGGGGGGAATGTGACAGGGGGGGGGAATGTGACAGGGGGGGGAATGTGACAGGGGGGGGAATGTGACAAGGGGGGGAATGTGACATGAAGGGGGGATGTGACAAGGGGGGGGATGTTACAGGGGGAGGGGAATGTAACATGAAGAGGGAGAATGGGACAAGGGGGGGAATGTGACAAGGGGGGAAGAATGTGACAAGGAGGGGGGAGAATGTGACTAGGAGGGGGGAGAATGTGACTAGGAGGGGGGAGAATGTGACGGGGGATGTGACAAGGGAGAGGGGAATGTGACGGGGGAGATGTGAAATGGGCGGAGGGAGATGTGAAATTCAGTTAAAAAAAATTGTACCGCTTTTGGTACACATTTCCACACAGAATCATACCGCCAGGGAGGTTAAACATATAGCTATTGATAATTTTAAAAGCAAGTGAATGGGAAAGTGTCTGCTAATTACACAAAGGACACTATATATATTCAAAGTTTTATTTGGTGACAGGAACTCTTTAATGATGGTACAGTGTATAGTTCATTAATAGCGGCACAAAATATATATCATTAATGGTGGCACAGTGTATACGGTAGTTCATTAATAGTAGCACAGAATATATATCATTAATGATGGCACAGTGTATAGTTAATTAATAACAGCACAGAATATATATAATTAATGGTGGCACAGTGTATAGTTCATTGATAGCAAAACAGAATATATACCATTAATGGTGGCACAGTGTACAGTTCATTGATGGCAGAACAGAATATATACCATTAATGGTGGCACAGTGTATAGTTCATTAATAGCGGCACAGAATATATATAATTAATTGGGACACAGTGTATAGTTCATTAATAGCTGCACAGTATAGTAAGCGTTTATTTGTGTCGTGCCCATCTCTTCAGTATAAATGCTAGGGCTGTGTGGAGATTCCTACATGTAGTGGGTGCTGGGTGAGTCATGTACTGTGTCAGTTCTGTCATATAGGGTTTAGGGCGGGGCATGTAGGGAAGATTTATCAAAACCATTGCAGAGGAAAATTCCTCTGTAAAATAAAAGCAGCAATCTAATTAGTTGCTATGGAAAACTGCACCACTCTTCCTCCAAACAGATTTTGATACATCTCCTCTATAATAAAGTATATTAAAGTGCATCTGTCAAATGTTCTATATAAATAAAACTGCTGGCACAGCAAAAGTGTATGTATGCATGGCATGCCTTTTATAGAAGCTGTTCTTGTCTTTATTTTATCTAAAATACCCACTTTTATGTGGGCTATAAATGTCAGAGGCCTGGGCGGAGTTCTACTCTGTTCCTGGGCCGCAGCACCGCTGCGACCGTTCTTGAGCCCCTGCCCTCCATAATGTCTGTGCACATCCTGTAAGACTCACTCCCTACTGCCTCTTCCTGTTTGTATTGAATAAACAGAAGAATGACCCCTCACTTGTATCTCAGCCCCAGAAGCAGTGCATTGAGTTGCGATGCATACAGTACTCTATTAAAGGGGTACTAGGGTGGAAAACACTTTTTTTTTTTTTTCAAATCAACTGGTGCCAGAAAGTTGCACAGACTTGTAAATTACTTCTATTAAAGAAATCTTTATACTGCCAGTACTTATCAGCTGATGTATGTTCCAGAGCAGTTGAGTAATTCTTTTCAGGCTCACCACAGTGCTCTCTGCTGCCACCTCTGTCCATGTCAGAAACTGTCAGGAGCAGGAGAGGTTTGCCATGTGGATTTGCTCCTACTCTGGACAGTCCCTGACACCGACAGAGGTGTCAGCAGAGAGCACTGTGGTCAGACAGAAAAGAACAACTCAACTTCCTCCTCAGTGCAATGTATGCATCGCCATGATTGCCAAATCTCTTCATTCTCCTGCTTGTTCAATACCAACAGAAGGCTCAGCAGGGAAATCATGTCAGTGATCCAGACTACAGAACTTCTGCTGAAGCATAAAGTCATACAAAGGTCCAGAAAATGATTATATGTACACAAGAAATTAATCAAAAATATATTCTAATGTATTAAAATACCAGTCAATATATTATAGCTGTAGATATGTATAATTGCACTCCACAGGGCCCATGCGTGTGCACACTAAAAGTAGACTTAAAATATATATATGAATGGCCAAAGGCTGTCTGGGCATGCTGGAAGCTGTAGTTTTACAACATCTGGAGGGCCACAGTTTGGAGACCACTATACAGTGGTGCCCAAACTGTAGTGCTCCAGATTTTGCAAAACTACAACTCCAAGCATGCCCAGGCATGCTGGGAGTTGAGGTTCGGCAACATCTGGCCCTTCATATGTTGCCCAACTACAACTCTCAACGTGCCCTTCGCTGTCTGGGCATGCTGGGAGCTGTAGTTTTACAACAACTGGAGGCCCACTGGTTGGGAAACATTGTCTGTTTCCTAACTCGGTGTTTCCCAACCTGTGTGCCTTCAGCTGTTGCAAAACTACAACCCCAGCATGCACTGACAGCCAAAGGGCATGCTGGGAGTTTTAGTTTTGCAACAGCTGGAGGTTTGCACCCCCCCGCACATTCCCACCCCCTATATGAATGTACAGGGTACATTCACACAGGCGGGGGTTTACAGTGAGTTTTTCGCTGCAAGTTTTAGATGCAGCAAATTTTCCGCTGCAGCTCAAGCTCCCAGCGGGAAACTCGCTGTGAACCCGTCCATGTGATTGTACCCTAAAAACACTACACTACACTAAACTACACTTACACAAAATAAAAAGTAAATACTGCATATAGACATACCCCTACACAGTTACCCCCCCAATAAAAATGAAAAACGTCTGGTACCGCACAGTTTCTAAAATGGAGCCTCCAGCTGTTGCAAAACAAAAACTCCCAGTATTGCCGGACGTCCATTAACTGTCCAGACATGCTGGGAGTTTTGCAACAGATGAAGGCACCCTTTTTGGGAAACACTGCCGTAGGGTAATTTTGGGTATCGTAGGCAAGTCTAATTCTTTCATCCGGGTCCGTTCCTGTTCAAATCCCTTATTTAGGCCTCAAATGCGCATGGCGCTCTCTCACTTCGAAGCCCTGTTTTATTTCAAGGCAACAGTTTAGGGCACTAACATGCTGGTGTTGCCCCATACTTTTCATTTTCACTAAGAAAAGGAAAAAAAGACCCCCAAAATTTGTAAAGCAGTTTCTTCTGAGTACGGATATACCCCATAGGTGGATGTAAAATGCTCTGCGGGCTCACAAGAAGGCTCATGAGTGAGAGTGCCATGTACATTTGGGTGATTTGTACAGGGGTGGCTGATCGTTACAGCGGTTCTGACATAAACGCAAAAAAATAACAAAAAATAAAAAACACACCCACATGTAACCCCATTTTGGAAACTACACCCATCAAGGAACATAACAAGGGGTATAGTGAGCCTTAACACCCCACAGGAGTTTGAAGAATGTTCAGTAAAGTTGGACGTGAAAATTATTATAATTTTTTTTTTTTCTTCACTAAAATGCAGGTGTTATCCCAAATTTTTCATTTTCTCAAGGGGTAATAGTTAAAAAGTTCCCCATAATTTGTAACCCCATTTCTTCTGAGTATGGAAATACCCCATATGTGGATGTAAAGTGCTCTGCGGGCGCACTACAATGCTCAGAAGAGAAGGAGCACCATTGGGCTTTTGGAGAGAGAATGTGTCTGGAAATGAAGGCCATGTTCGTTTACAAAGCCCCCATGGTGCCAGAACACTGGACACCCCCCCCCCCCCACATGCCATCCCATATTGGAAACTACACCCCTCACGGAATCTAACAAGGGGTGCAGTGAGCATTTACGCCCTACAGATGTCTGACAGATTTTTTGTACAGTGGTCCATGAAAATAAAAAATAAAACATTTTTCATGTGCACAGCCCACTGTTCCAAATACTGTCAAACATCAGTGGGGTGTAAATGCTCACTGCACCCCTTATTACATTGCGTGATGGGTGTAGTTTCCAAAATAGGGTCACGTGGGGGGTGGGCTCCACTATTCTGCCACTACGGGGGCTTTGTAAACGCACCTGGGCCCCAGCTTCCATTTTAAACAAATTCTCTCTAAAACCCCAATGGCGCTCCTTCTCTTCTGCGCATTGTAGTGCGCCCGCAGAGCTTTTTACATCTCCATATGGGGTATTTCCATACTTGGAAGAAACAGGGTTAAACATTTTGGGAGGCTTATCTCCTATTACCCCTTGTGAAAATAAAAAAAATTGGGGGTAACACCAGCATTTTTGTGAAAAAAATTAATGAGGGGTTTTGTTTCCAAAATTGTATGCCATGTGTTTTTTTTTTTTTTTTTCTGAGCGGAGTCCTTAAGGGCTTAAAGGACAAGTCTTAAATCGTGGGGATAAGTTTTAGATCGTGGGTGGGTCCGAGCGCTGGACACCCCCCCCGCCCCCACCGCGATCTCCTGTTTGGAGCCACAGTGCGCTAGCACAGGAGCGCGTCACAACCCCCGCCCGAAGCAGAGGTCGCCACGCCCCCTCCATATTGCCTCATGGGAGAGCCAAAGATTGCCGAATGGCTCTCCCGTAGAACTATATGGAGGGGGCGTGGCGGCCTCCGCTTCGGGCGGGGAGGCTTGACTCGCTCCTGTGCTAGCGCACCAGAGCTCCAAACAGGAGATTGCGGGGGCCCCAGTGCTCGGACCCCCAGCAATCTAAAACTTATCCTCTATCCTTGGCATAGGGGATAAGTTTTTGTCCATGAGACTTGTCCTTTAAACTCGTAAAATAATATCTCCAAGTCACGTGATGCTTCATGACGGTAACATCCAACGAAGGGTCGCTATAACACATAAGAAATTGCCGGGGGAAAAAAGTCCAATTGCCAGGGAAAAAAAGTCCAATTGCCTGTGAAAAAGAAACGTATGTTTAGTATCTGAAAAGATATGACTGATGATGACTGCTAATGATATTTGGTAACTGCAGTAATGTTTTTGCTCATGATTCCATATCTGTAAACAAAAACTCTAAGATGCTGGAGAATCAGCTATTGTAGTATTATGTATCAGAATGTAACAGTTACATCAGCAGTAATTGTTCATTCAGTGCATGTAAAGGAAATAGTAGATGTGCTAGCACAGTCTTGCAAGGGAATTTGGTTTAGTAGACTGTATGCTCACCACTCCTGATCCCAGCACTTTAGGCTATAGCTGTAGTTGCTTGTGCACTGCTCCCGCCACTGCCAGATGTTGTCGCAGACCGGCTCCCAACTTCTGACAAGATGTAATGTCAGACCAGCTCTGCAGATGAATTGTACATCGGGGGTCCATGTCTCAATGGTGTTGATATCACACCACGGGATTATAATCAACACTGCAGTCAGCTCACATCGAGATACCTCCGCCAGTGTCCTCATGGTTTTAATGTGCACTATCCCAATGCTCGTTGGAATATCCAGCTCTATTCTGTTACAAGATATTACACTTATGCTGCGTAATATATTGGTATACGCATTTCAAGGCCACCATAGGTCCCCTCCTCAGTGATAGCCAAGTTGGCTGTATCCATTTAATTCTTTGTTATTTTTGCCTACCAGGACAGCATAACTGTCCGATGCTGAACTGCTCAAGATACTTAAACAGACTTATTGTAACTTTTTAGTATCCATACTGGTGCCGCCCCGTGCTGCTTTTTTCATTACCAGAAACATTTAACAAATTTGTACTTTACTTCTACAGCACAGTATAGCAGTTGTTCATGTACCTGCAAAAAGGTCCTTAGGATTTTTTGGACAAAGCCATGTATACATTTACGTTAATGGACTGCAGAAACTTTCTTCACCTTTAAAGTTCCCCACTATGAGTGAAGTAAGTATGAAAATAAAAATATTGTTTCATGTTTCTGCATGCTTTTCTAGGGTCTATTAAATAAATCTTCTGTTTCAGACCTAAAGGTGTCAATTCAAGGTGTTGTCTGTATTGTGTTCGCCGTGGCAGTGTACTACTATTATTTATACATTTTTTTGGTATTTTTCAGCCTTTTACTTCTTGTTGCATTGGATCTGCTGGGCAAAAGACCAATACTCCGCCTCCATCGCAGATAGCAGATCCACCAGTCTCCCCTCCAAGTAATACCAGTAGGTCATCACTGAGCAGCATTCTGTCTTCACCATCAAGAAGTGGGTTACAAGGAAAGACAGATTCTGTCAAACTAATTTCAGCTGGGACTCAGGATAGTGAATGGGGGACTCCAACATCACTTGAAGGACAACTTGGATCTGTACTCATCTTCCATGATGCATTGCAAGCAAATCAGATTAAGGCCTTGTACTTGGCAGGTAAGTGATTTAAAGGGGTACTCCGGTGAAAACCTTTTTTCTTTTAAATCAACTGGTGGCAGAAAGTTAAACATATTTGTAAATTACTTCTATTAAGAAATCTTTATCTGTCCTTCCAGTACTTATTAGCTGCTGAATGCTACAGAGGAAATTCCTTTCTTTTTGGAACACTGATGACATCACGAGCACAGTGCTCTCTGCTGACAGCTCTGTCCATTCTAGCAACCATGCACAGCAGATGTATGCTAAGGGCAGCATGGTGGCTCAGTGGATAGCACTGCTGCCTTGCAGTGCTGGGGACTTGGGTTCAAGTCCCACTAAGGACAACAATAAATAAAGCGTTATTATTATTATAATAACGTCAGCAGAGAGAACTGTGATCGTGATGTCATCAGAGAGCATTCCAAAAAGAAAAGAATTTCCTCTGTAGTGTTCAGCAGCTAATAAGTACAGGAAGGATTAAGATTTTTTTAATAGAAGTAATTAAAAATATGTTTAACTTTCTGCCACCAGTTGATTTAAAATAAAAAAGGTTTTCACCGGAGTACCCCTTTAATGAGGGGTGCATTACATTTAATGTAGTGATTTGCACTCTTGACACATTATTGATTTATCTGTGTATTTTATTGTTTCAGGTCCTAACAGCTTAAACCCCTGGAAATCACAGGACACTGAACTAACAGACTTACCCAGCAAACTACTTGTTTATTATACACCAAAGGTTAGTAAGAAAACTTGATTAATATTTTCTTTCCATAGTTTATGCCGAATATCTTCTTCCCATATAATGTATTATGCTTGAATAAATCCAAGTAGATTGGTTTATGTGTAAATAAGTACTCTGGCTAGTTTGCCTTTAACCCCTTCCCGCAGAATGTCATATATAAACGCCGGGTTGTGCAGTGCGTTCGCGCATCCCGACGTTTATAAATGACATTCAGTTAACCCGGCGATGCACAGCATCGCACGGGTTAACTGGCAGAAGTCCCGCTGTTTCCAGCAGGGGACAACTTCTGCTTCACCCCCCAGGACCATCCATTGATGGTCCTGGTCAGCGATCACTGTGATTGGTCCCTGTGGACCAATCACAGTGATCTGGGGTGAAAGTTCAGATCCCCCGCACTGCCCGCCCCTGGAAGTCGGGCAGAACGGGGGACGATGGCTGCGGGGGCTCGCGGGGACCTGCGGCATAGGGGGGGAACACGAGGGGACCGGCGGCCTTACCTGAAGCAGCGGCGGGACCGAGGAGCAGCGGCAGGACCGGCCACGTGGACGAGCAGCGACGGGACCGGCAGGTAAGTATATGGTCCTCAGAGGCAGCAGTAAAGATCTTCACTGCTGCTTCTAGGAGTCTGAAAACTACAACTCCCAGCATGCCTAGACAGCCTTTGGCTGTCTGGGCATGCTGGGAGTTGTAGTTTTGCAACAGCTGGAGGGCCCCAGTTTGGCCCTTCAGATGTTGCCGAACTACAACTCCCAGCATGCCCTTCAGCTGTCTGGGCATGCTGGGAGTTGTAGTTTTGCAACAACTGGAGACACACTGGTTGGGAAACATTGTTTCTAACTCAGTGTTTCCTAACCTGTGTGCCTCCAGCTGTTGCAAAACTATAACTCCCAGCATGCACTAACAGACCATGCATGCTGGGAGTTGTAGTTTTGCAACATCTGGAGGGCCCCAGTTTGGAGACCATTGTATAATGGTCTCCAATCTGTGCTCTTCCAGCTGTTGCAAAACTACAACTCCCAGTATGCACTGACTGTCCAGGCATGCTGGGAGTTTTAGTTCAGCAACATCTGGCCCTTCAGATGTTGCCGAACTACAACTCCCAGCATGCCCTTCAGCTGTCTGGGCATGCTGGGAGTTGTAGTTTTGCAACAACTGGAGACACACTGGTTGGGAAACATTGTCTGTTTCTAACTCAGTGTTCCCTAACCTGTGTGCCTCCAGCTGTTGCAAAACTATGACTCCCAGCATGCACTAACAGACCATGCATGCTGGGAGTTGTGGTTTTGCAACAGCTGATGCAAGCCCCCCCCCCGCCCCGCCACCCCCGTGAATGTACAGGGTACATTCACATGGGCGAGGCTTTTACAGTGGGTTTCTCGCTGCAAGTTTGAGATGCAGCAAATTTTGCGCTGGGAAACTCGCTGTAATCCCCCACCCATGTGACTGTACCCTAAAAACACTACACTACACCAACACAAAATAAAATAAAAAGTTAAAAACACTACATATACACATACCCCTACACAGCCCCCCTCCCCCAATAAGAACGTCCGGTACACCACTGTTTCCAAAGCAGAGCCTCCAGCTGTTGGAAAAACAACAACTCCCAGTATTGCCGGACAGCCGTTGACTGTCCACGCATGCTGGGAGTTTTGCAACAGCTGGAGGCACCCTGTTTGGGAATCACTGGCGTAGAACACCCCTATGTCCACCCCTATGCAAATCCCTAATTTAGGCCTCAAATGCACATGGCGCTCTCACTTTGGAGCCCTGTCGTATTTCAAGGCAACAGTTTAGGGCCACATATGGGGTATCGCCGTACTCGGGAGAAATTGCGTTACAAGGTTTGGGGGGCTTTTTCTTCTTTAACCCTTCATAAAAGGAAATGTTGGGGTCTACACCAGAATGTTAGTGTAAAAAAATAAAAATGTTTACACTAACATGCTGATGTTGCCCTATACTTTACATTTTCACAAGAGGTAAAAGGGAAAAAAGCCCCCCCAAATTTGTAACGCAATTTCTCCCGAGTACGGACATACCCCATATGTGGGTGCTAAGTGCTCTGGGGGCGCACAACAAGGCCCAGAAGGGAGAGCGCACCATGTACATTTGAGGTGATTTGCACAGGGGTGCAAAATTTGCTCTCAAAAAGCCAAATATGACTCTTCTGAGCATTGTAGTTCGCCCATAGTGCACTTCAGGTCAACTTATGGGGTACCTCCATACTCAGAAGAGATGGGGTTACAAATTTTGGGGGGTATTTTCTGCCATTAACCCTTGCAAAAATGTGAAATTTGGGGGGAAACACACATTTTAGTTGAAATTTTTTTTTTTTACATATGCAAAAGTCGTGAAACACCTGTGGGGTATTAAGGCTCACTTTATTCCTTATTACATTCCTCAAGGGGTCTAGTTTCCAAAATGGTATGCTATGTGTTTTTTTTTTTTGCTGTTCTGGCACCATAGGGGCTTCCTAAATGCGACATGCCCCCCGAGCAAAATTTGCTCTCAAAAAGCCAAATATGACTCCCTCTCTTCTGAGCATTGTAGTTCGCCCCTAGTAGTGCACTTCAGGTCAACTTATGGGGTACCTCCATACTCAGAAGAGAAGAGGTTACAAATATTGGGGGGTATTTCCTGCTATTAACCCTTGGAAAAATTTGAAATTTTGGGGGAAACACACATTTTAGTGAAAAATAATAAAAAAGTTTTACATATGCAAAAGTCGTGAAACACCTGTGGGGTATTAAGGCTCACTTTATTCCTTGTTATGTTCCTCAAGGGGTCTAGTTTCCAAAATGGTATGCCATGTGAGGGTTTTTTGCTGTTCTGGCACCATAGGGGCTTCCTAAATGCAACATGCCCCCCAAAAACCATTTCAGAAAAACGTACTCTCCAATATCCCCTTATCGCTCTTTCCCTTCTGAGCCCTCTACTGCACCCGCCGAACACTTTACATAGACATATGAGGTATGTGCTTACTCAAGAGAAATTGGGCTACAAATATAAGTATACATTTTCTCCTTTTACCCCTTGTAAAAATTCAAAAATTGGGTCTACAAGAACATGCGAGTGTAAAAAATGAAGATTGTGAATTTTCTCCTTCACTTTCCTTCTATTCCTGTGAAACACCTAAAGGGTTAAAATGATGACTTCATGTCATTTTGAATACTTTGGGGGGTGCAGTTTTTTATAATGGGGTCTTTTGTGGGGTATTTCTAATATGAAGACCCTTCAAATCCACTTCAAACCTGAATTGGTCCCTGAAAAATAGTGAGTTTGAAAATTTTGTGAAAAATTGGAAAATTGCTGCTGAACTTTGAAGCCCTCTGGTGTCTTCCAAAAGTAAAAACTTGTCACTTTTATGATGCAAACATAAAGTAGACATATTGTATATGTGAATAAAAAATGTTTTTATTTGTAATATACATTTTCCTTACAAGCAGAGAGCTTCAAATTTAGAAAAATGCAACATTTTCAAATTTTTCATCAAATTTTAGGATTTTTCGCAAGGAAAGGATGCAAGTTACCACAAACATTTACCACCATGTTAAAGTAGAATATGTCACGAAAAAACATTCTCGGAATCAGAATGATAACTAAAAGCATTCCAGAGTTATTAATGTTTAAAGTGACAGTGGTCAGATGTACAAAAAACGCTGTGGTCCTTAAGGCCAAAATGGGCTTGGTCCTAAAGGGGTTAACATTATCTAGATGTATTTGATTTAGAAATACAAATGTAAATCTGTCTAGCGTGATGTGACATGGATGGAAGGAGACAAAATTGTGTTAAATCAGGCGGGTGTGGGTACACAGATAGAGGGCTTATTTTATAAATTGGATATTAGTACCTTAAGCAATAATAAGCATGTTTTACTCAAAATAATGACATAACCTAATTTATATGTATATAATTTATGATGGGTGTATAGGATGAAGAGGCTTAGTGCAGAAAGGCATCCATTCTCCAGTAATGAACTTTTGCACTTTTTTTTTGCAGTTTAGTTTTCTAAGGAATAAATGTAGTTAAATTATTTATTATTTATACATTTTTATTAATATGATGTATCTTTTACTTAGGCTTGTGGGAATTACATCTGCCTTGATTTATCATACAACCTATTTCATGGACGATTGACTGGGAACAAAGTTGTTAACTGGGACATTAAGGTATTCTATAGAAAAGTGTAATATGATATGATAATTACCGTATATACTCGAGTATAGGCCGAGTTTTTCAGCACGATTTTTCGTGCTGAAAACACCCCCCTCGGCTTATACTCGAGTGAACTCCCCCACCCGCAGTGGTCTTCAACCTGCGGACCTCCAGAGGTTTCAAAACTACAACTCCCAGCAAGCCCGGGCAGCCATCGGCTGTCCGGGCTTGCTGGGAGTTGTAGTTTTGAAACCTCCGGAGGTCCGCAGGTTGAAGACCACTGCGGCCTTCAACATCATCCAGCCCCCTCTCACCCCCTTTAGTTCTGAGTACTCACCTCCGCTCGGCGCTGGTCCGGTCCTGCAGGGCTGTCCGGTGAGGAGGTGGTCCGGTGAGGAGGTGGTCCGGGCTGCTATCTTCACCGGGGAGGCCTCTTCTAAGCGCTTCGGGCCCGGCCTCAGAATAGTCACGTTGCCTTGACAACGACGCAGATACGTCGCTGTCAAGGCAACGGCTCTATTCCGGGCCGGAAGCGCGGAGAAGAGGCGCCCCCGGTGAAGATAGCAGCCCGGACCACCTCCTTACCGGACAGCCCTGCAGGACCGGACCAGCGCCGAGCGGAGGTGAGTACTCAGAACTAAAGGGGGTGAGAGGGGGCTGGATGATGTTGAAGGCCGCAGTGGTTTTCAACCTGCGGACCTCCGGAGGTTTCAAAACTACAACTCCCAGCAAGCCCGGACAGCCGATGGCTGCCCGGGCTTGCTGGGAGTTGTAGTTTTGAAACCTCTGGAGGTCCGCATGTTGAAGGCTGCAGTGGTCTTCAACCTGCGGACCTCCGGAGGTTTCAAAACTACAACTCCCAGCAAGCCCGGACAGCCGATGGCTGCCCGGGCTTGCTGGGAGTTGTAGTTTTGAAACCTCTGGAGGTCCGCATGTTGAAGGCCGCAGTGGTCTTCAACCTGCGGACCTCCGGAGGTTTCAAAACTACAACTCCCAGCAAGCCCGGACAGCCGATGGCTGCCCGGGCTTGCTGGGAGTTGTAGTTTTGAAACCTCTGGAGGTCCGCATGTTGAAGGCCGCAGTGGTCTTCAACCTGCGGACCTCCGGAGGTTTCAAAACTACAACTCCCAGCAAGCCCGGACAGCCGATGGCTGCCCGGGCTTGCTGGGAGTTGTAGTTTTGAAACCTCTGGAGGTCCGCATGTTGAAGGCCGCAGTGGTCTTCAACCTGCGGACCTCCGGAAGTTTCAAAACTACAACTCCCAGCAAGCCCGGACAGCCGATGATGAAGGGGGGGGGGGGGGGTGTGGGGATGATGAAGGGGGGTGGGGATGATGAAGGGGGGGGGGTGTGGGATGATTACAAGGGGATGATGAAGGGGGGATGTGTGGGATGATAAGGGGATGTGTGGGATGATGACAAGGGGATGATGAAGGGGGGATGTGTGGGATGATAAGGGGATGATGAAGGGGGGATGTGTGGGATGATGACAAGGGGATGATGAAGGGGGGATGTGTGGGATAAGGGGATGTGTGGGATGATGAAAAGGGGATGATGAAGGGGGGATGTGTGGGATAAGGGGATGTGTGGGATGATGACAAGGGGATGATGAAGGGGGGATGTGTGGGATAAGGGGATGTGTGGGATGATAAGGGGATGATGAAGGGGGGATGTGTGGGATGATGACAAGGGGATGATGAAGGGGGGATGTGTGGGATGATAAGGGGATGTGTGGGATGATGACAAGGGGATGATGAAGGGGGGATGTGTGGGATGATGACAAGGGGATGATGATGAGGATGTTAATGACGGGTCTGGATGATGACAGGGGGGGATGAGGTATTTCCCACCCTAGGCTTATACTCGAGTCAATAACTTTTCCTGGGATTTTGGGTTGAAATTAGGGGTCTCGGCTTATACTCGGGTCGGCTTATACTCGAGTATATACGGTACACTTTAGAAGAGCAGTTTGTTGCTTGGCTACTTATTATCCGGGGTAGCTTAATACTCCACAGCTTCTCATGTTTAACACTGAGCACTGCTCTACTACTTTTACCATTTGTTTTTATGTATTAGTAAATTGGTGAAGTTGCTACATGTAATTTTTGGCAGCTATCCTGCCCAAGGCCACTAACAGAATACACAGATGGTGGCGCATGGTGTCTTTTGGCATTCACTTGGTGAGTTGCTTTATGATGCCTCGGTGTTGCACCCTATGCTAGATATCTTCATTAAATCTTCAAGAAAAACAGTAGTGGGTGCTGTCATCTAAAGTGAAAGATAAACAGACAATACAGTATAGAATTCTAAAATAATACAAATCTGTAATACTGACATGTACATGAGCTCTAAAAGGAAGTGTGTGCCACATGTATATCTGTCAAAAATAATTGGGTGTGTTGTGGCTAACCAGCAATTGTCTAAATTAGCTCAACTCATAAAGGGAGGGGTTCTAATAATAGGTTCAGATATAGCAGAAATCTATTTGACATTGAACTGTGACTTTTGCATATTCTGATAATTTGCTTTTTTCCTCATCTCTACATCTTATGGACTGATGATTTATTACTAAAGTAAATATGTATAGCAATAGGCAATACATGGCTTCATATTTTAATATTGGTGCAAAACAGTAGCTCTTTATACAAAATTGTTAGTAAGTTATGGGAAACTGTAGATATACGTGGGTTGACACACAAATTGTCTTAGCAATTTGTATAAAAAAAAAAAAAAAAAAAAGCACTCACTCAGCAAATGAACAATTGCTTTGCGTGTCTTAGAAGATTTCTGTATACTGTAATAATTGCAAATATAGTAAAAATTTCAGTCTGTGCATCTACTGTCTTTTATACTTTATTTTGCACTACCTTTGCAGCATTCAGTAGTCAGATCTCAATTAGATGATATTTGCTTGCTATGAAATGCTGCCAGCAGCCTGTAGTTGGATGGGGGGGGGGGGGGGGTGGTTAACCCCTTCCCGCTATAGGACGTATACATACGTCCAATCATCCGACATGTTCGCGCATTTCGACGTATGCCTACGTCATAGCGATCTCCGGCCCTTCCGCGGGCAGCGCAGGAGATCGGCGACTGGACCCGGCTGTCAATCACAGCCAGAGTCCCGCCGCAGCTGCGGGAGCCGCGTTCGTGCCGGTCCCGGCAGCATTATCCCCATAGATGCCGTGATCAATCCTGCTCTCCCCCTGTTCTCCAACTGCAGCGCCGCGATACAATTGCGGGTCGCTGTGGTTGCTATGGCAGCAGGAGGTCAGATCATGACCTCCTGTCTGCCTGCAACGGAAGCCTGTGAGATCCAGCCAGAGGCTGGATCGCACAGGCTGTAGTGTGTGCAGCTGATCAGGTTATACTGTGCTGCAGTACAAATGTATTGCAGCATAGTATAACCTGTAAAAAGTGTAAAAAAATAAAATAAAAAGTTCTTCAATAAAAGTATGAATTGTAAAAAAATGCCCCTTTCCCAATAAAAGCCCTGTATTATCACTAGAGATGAGTGAACTTACAGTAAATTCGAATCGTCACGAACTTCTCAGCTTGGAGGTTGCTGACTTTTCCTGCATAAATTAGTTCAGCTTTCAGGTGCTCCGGTGGTCTGGAAAAGGTGGATACATTCCTAGGAAAGAGTCTCCTAGGACTGTATCCACCTTTTCCAGCCCACCGGAGCACCTTAAAGCTGAACTAATTTATGCAGGAAAAGTCATCAACTGCTGAGCTGAGAAGTTCGTGACAAATCGAATTTACTGTAAGTTTGGTCATCTCTAATTATCACCAAAAAAGATGAAAAACACAAATCATATACATAATAGGTATTGCCACGTCTGTAATGACGTGTACTATAAAACTATAATGTAAATTATCCCTCACGGTGAACGCCGTAAAAAAAAACATTGAAAAAAGCTCAAAATTTGCCAATTTTGGTACAAATAGCAGAATAAAAAAGATCAAAAGGTAGCACGTAGCACAATAATGATACCAATAAAAATTACAGCTCATCCCGCAAAAAATAAGCCCTTACTCAATGGCGTCGGACGAAAAATAAAAAAGTTACGGCTGTTGGAAAATGAATGGCAGAAAAAAAAATTTGCTCAGAAAAAGAATATAGAAAGCTATATAAAATGGGTATCACCAAAATCGTACTGACCCACAGTATAAATATAACATCACTTTTATCGCACAGTATACACCATAAAAAAATTTAAATAAAAAAACGCCAGAAATTTTCACGTTTTTCAGAATATTTTTAAGTTTTTCACAAAAATGTGTCAACAAAAATGCTTTATGTGTCAACAAAAATGCACCAGTTATATAAAGTAATATATGTCACGAAAAAAACAATCTCAGAATCGCTCTGCTCAGAAAAAGCGTTCTAAAGTTATTACCATTTAAAGAGATACATGTCAAATGTAAAAAAAAGAGCCTGGTCATAGAGGTAAAAAATGGGTCGGTCCTTAAGGGGTTAAACACAGAAGCTTATTAAGAAGTTGGTATGAAATCAGTTCCCTCATTTGAAGGTAAGAGTGTAGCTTCAGGACATTTGTAAAGTTTTTGCATCATTACAATGCGCTGTAATTATTCACATCTTTATCAATAATGTTACATTTTATTTTTTATTTTAGGACATGATTAACTGCATCGGTGGGCTAAATACATTATTTCCAATCCTGGAGCAGATCAGTTGTTTAAATGAGTTTGTTTATGACAAATCTGAAAGTAGTAACCTTTCTTCAGAGCTGTTGACACCTACAGAGGGAGATTTTGTAGTTTTGTCTTCCACAAAAGCTTCAGGTATTATGTAAATTTTTTTAAACATATTTTTATAGGTTTTTCAATATTATAAACAACTAGTATGCAATATAGTCAGGACAATCCCCCGACACATTAATACGCATTTGACATACAGAAACATATCAGCAGACAGGCAGGACGACGTAGGCCCGGAAGCATCGAAGTCTGATTATGTCATAAGGGAACAATAAAGCAATAAAGGCACTAGGGCCTCCACCCAATCTTCTCCCCGGCCTTCTTATGGCTGGTAGATCTGATAAGAAAGCTGAAAACATTGGTCTTGCAGCATAATGTAGCAACACACATGCTGTCTCTAGTAGTCTGTCACTTATTCTAATATACAGTAGATTGTAAGAACTTACATGCTAAAATAGGCAGCTCACGTCTGGCGCTGCAGGATAAGGTGTCACAGATGTTCATGAGGGGTCTGTGACTCCTTATTCTGCAGAAGCAGGCCTCCGCTGCCTACTTCATCATGTAAGTTTTCAATTGGAACATGGAATCCTATCGTTATGTTTTGCTGCCTACAGCAAGGGCAGCATAACTAATTTCTTCAGTTCCATTTAATTAATTGTTTATTTTTTTTTTTTTTCAACATTCATAACTATGGAAATGTTTAGTTGCTGGTTGCACCAGTAGTACAAAAAACCCTAATAATGATAAGCCAGGACTAACAAGCGCCATTTATGTTTTTGATAGTAATGACTGGGTTGTATTCTTGCTTCTTCATACCTGTCTATTATTTTTTTTATGTTGCAGAAGCCCGTCTTGAAAAAAATATCATAGCTACTTTTATTTTGCTGATAAAGCACTTTATTCAGAGACATCCAATCAATCAGGAAAATCTAATGCATTCACATGGAGTTACAACATTAGGGGCTCTACTGCAGAAGGTAATAAGACTTGATTTTATCTGTTGTAATAGCAGTAGCATAAAAACACATGAAACAGAGCTTAAAGGGGTACTCCGGTGGAAAATATTTTTTTTCATATCAGCTGGCTTCAGAAAGTTAAAAAATTTGTAAATTACTTCTATTAAAAAAAATCTTAATCCTTCCAGTACTTATCAGCTGCTGTATGCTACAGAGAAAGTTGAATTGTTCTTATCTGTCTGATCACAGTGCTCGCTGCTGACATCTCTGTGTCAGGAACTGTCCAGAGTAGGAGCAAATCCCCATAGCAAACCTCTCCTACTCTGAACAGTTTCTGACATGGACAGAGGTATCAGCAGAGAGCACTGTGGTCATGCAGAAAATAAATTAAAAAAGAAAAGAACTTCCTCTGTAGTATACAGCAGCTGATAAGTACTGGAAGGATCAATATTTTTTAATAGAAGTACTTTACAAATCTGTTTAACTGTCTGGCACCAGTTGCTTAGAAAAAAAAAATGCCCACCGGAATTCCCCTTTAATAGACTTATTACTAAAATATTCCTGTTGGGTTGCATGAAAGGTAAGTGTAGCTTTGTTTTTTGCTTGCCCAAAAGAGAAATACATTTGACACTAAATATATCCACTCCTGCACATTCAAATGATACCATGATATTTAGTCGATCATAAAGCCTTTGATGTTTCTGGAACATATGAAGTGGATCTGTCAGCTGAAAATGCTGCCCTATGTAAGAGCAGCAAATAAGCTTGTATAATATTGTTTAATGTTGCTGTCTTCTCAAAATAATTCAGCAAGCCACTAATGTGCAACCTTGGCAACAAAAGTGAGTACTCGTCTAAGTGGAAATGTCCAAATTGGGCCCAATTACCCATTTTCCCTTCCCGGTGTCATGTGACTCATTAGTGTTACAAGGTCTCAGGTGTTAATGGAAAGCAGGCGTCTCAAAGTTAGTGTTATCGCTCTCACATTTTTCATATTGGTCACTGGAAGTTCAGCATGGCACCTCATGCTAAAAAACATTGAGTTAAACAGATTTTTAAATTACTTCTATTAAAAAATCTTAATCCTTCCAATAATTATCAGCTGCTGAAGTTGAGTGGTTCTTTTCTGTCTGGCAACAGTGCTCTCTGCTGACATCTCTTCTTGTCTCGGGAACTGCACAGAGTAGAAGAGGTTTGCTAAGATGATTTGCTTCTACTCTGGACAGTTCCCGAGACAGATGTCATCAGAGAGCACTTAGACTCAACTTCAGCAGCTCATAAGTACTGAAAGAATTTATATTTTTTAACAGAAGTTATTTACAAATCTGTTTAACTTTCTGGAGCCAGTTGAGATATAGATATATATATATATATATATATATATATATATATATATATATATTTTTTTTTTCCCCTGGATAACCCCTTTAAATGGAAGGTGGGGGAGCACAAGGTCTCGAACACCCACCATCTCTGCATGTTGTCATTGATGATTGAAAAACCTGTGAACTCCATGCCCAAGAGGCTTAATGAAGTGCCTGAAAATAACGATGGCCACACAAACTCTTGACACTTTGGGCCCAATATGTACATTTCCACTTAGGGATGTTCTCACTTTTGTTGCCAAGGTTTAGACATTAATGTCTGTGTGTTGAGTTATGATTATACAGGCTGTGCACTCACTACTTTACATTGTAGCAGTGCCATTTCTTATGTGTTGTCACATGAAATGATATAAAGTATTAACAAAACATGTAACTTGTGTGAGATACTGTGTGTATTCATGAAGGGAGTGCTTCCCACCCCATCTCTGCGTCAGCACAGCAGCCTTTCAATCAAGGGCATAAGGGAGAGCACTCCACTACATCATTACAGAATACATATAAATATAGATTTCAATAGAAGGCAAGTAAGACATTATTATATTATTAATGATAATAATGAAGTGTTCTTATTTTGCCCCCTGGGTCACATGTATACAAGATTTTTTTTTTTTTTTTTTTTTTTTTACAAAATACCTAGGTAAGCTCTAAGCCTTTCTAAGCTAACATGTGAAAGTTTCTAGATTGCTTGTCATAATCCTTTGAAAACACAGCCTATTTTACCTTCAGGTTCCAGGCCATTTTATGGATGTGAATGTTCTGATGGCAGTTCAGCTACTGATAGAGCAGGTGTCTATGGAGAAGAACACTGCACTTTTGCAGCAGATGTACCAATTTCTGTTGTTTGATTTTCACCTCTGGAATCGTGGAGATTTTCCCTTTCGAATAGGTAAGAATTTCTTGAATGTCAAATGTTTTTCCACTAGCATCTTTTTAAAAATATACATTGTAATCCTATTTTGGAAATAAATTTCAGAAAATAGATAAGTTTGAGAGATGTTGTAATTTGTACAAAACATGCAGTGCATTCAGAATGTTTTCTGATATGGCAGAACCTTGTGCCTAGAGACATTGGTCCAGATTTATCAATCTGCCAGAAACCAAAACGGTCTGTTTTTTCCCATAGCTTCCATTCATATCTTAACGAGCTCTGATAAAATTAAAAGCTGAGCCATCTGGGCCATTGTGGCAGTGTGCAGTTTTTTTTTTACTTCTCCTTAACCTGAGATCAGATCCTTGGTGTTTTGCAAATTTATCATCCTTGTTAAAGGGAAAGTTATGCATCTGCCTGCCTAGATTTCTGGCTGAAGCTACACTTGAGGCATCTTTGAAAGCCCATTACAGCTCTGTACAAAATGAATCCTCAATACAACTATGTGCATGAGCAGTTACTTAAAAATAAATAATATTGTTTTTCTTTTTCTCACATTTGCTCATGAAAATCCAAATCTGTACTCACATGGTATTTTTCCACAAAACAGACACAAGTATACAAAAATACTGTATCCTTGTAGCACTTAAAGGTCACTGCTTCTGACAAAAGCTGTTGTGTGATTGTATAGAGGCTCGTTTGTTCTGTTTAAAGGGCTCGGCAGATAAGGCCCATTGACTTTTCTTTTTTTCTTCTTCTTCTATTTTTGTAGGACACATACAGTACTTGTCAACCATCATCAAGGATAGCAGGAAACTTTTCCGTAAAAAGTATGGTGTTCAGTTTTTGTTGGATACAATCCGAATACATTACAGGTATGAAACATTTGCAATGTATTTGGTAGGGTAAAGACAATCACTGACGGTCCAGATATGGAGAAGCCCCTGATATCAAGTAACACAATCAAAAGGGGTGCCAGTATAAAATGTGAAAATAAACGGGTAAAGATCCAGGAATGGGTCAGGATGAGTTGTATCAAAATCCATATGAATTAACTAATTTCCATAAGCATATGCAAACCGTAGTATACACATGATAGACTGTAAAACAAAAGTGTGTCTCACTGCTAATGTGTATTGATGTTTCTCTACTCGCTTGATACTTGATACTCGAACTGGAGGTGAATTGCTGCTTGAGAAGTCGGGCATTAGCTTATAGCTCCTTTTTACATTAAAAACACATGAATGCTTATTCAAGCTACGCATGCAATGGCTGGAAAGTCACAGATTGGGTCACATTGGTTATGTCATTAAAAGAATAAATGAAGTAGTAAAAATGGAAAGGTTGTAGTAGAAGATTCTAACCTCCTGATATAGGCTAAAGGGACAGGGAAAACTGATTTACACCAAACCTTTATTATACCTTTACACTACACTGTTTTTGGTCAACATTCATTTTTATTATTATGCTAATGAGAGCATCACTTCACGCCTAGGAGCACCGATTCGCCTACCCACCCTCTGCTGTAACAGCGCATCCTCATGAATAATGAATATTCATCAGGTCCCTTTGCAGTGACGTAACGCAAGGCTCACCACTGCAGAGGGCCCTGATGAATATTCATGAGGATGTGCTGTTACAGCATAGGGCTGGTAGGCGGATGATTAGGGGTAAATAGTAACTTCCCCAGTATGCCTAACACCTTCATTAGCATATTAATACAAATTAAAGGAGAACTCCAGAATAGGAAAATTATCGTCCATACTGCCGGCAGTAAAAAAAAATAAACAGCTAAATACCTTCCTTCTTTCCCCGGGGGGCCTCCGGTAAAAGGCTCCGGCCTCCGCCGCGATCCTCTTCCTGTTTGCCTGTGGTCAGCGCGTCATACTGCGCTCAGCCAATCACCGGCCACAGCGAAGTCCTGACTCGGCCGGAGATAGGCTGACCGGCAGTGTGAGAATGCTTCAAGACACAAAATTCTTCACTACACCGGCACCTGCTACCGGGGTCGAAAACATCACACTGCCGCTCAGCCTATCGCCAGCCGAGTCGGGACTTCGCTGAGGCCGGTGATTGGCTGAGTGCAGTATGACTCGCCGACCACCGGCAACCAAGAAGAGGATCGCGGTGGAGACCGGAGCCAGTTACCGGGGGAGCGAAGGAAGGTATGTACCCGTTTTTTTTTTTTTTTGGCAGTATGGATGATAATTTTCCTATTCCAGAGTTCTCCTTTAAGGCTCTACAAAAACAGCACAGCTGCAAGGCATAATAAAGATTTGTTGTTAATTAGTGTCCCCTACCCTATTAGCTTGTATCAGCAGGTTGGATTTATCTAAGTTTCTTTTAAAATACTTTTGATTTATTTTTGTTTCAACAGTAAAGAGAACTCCTTGTCTTCTGAGGATTTGACTACAATAAGAATGTCTCTATTCGGACTTGTTAAATACTTCCTCAGCAAAGGTGGTACACAGGAAGAGATTCAGAGTGTCATCGGATACATTGCAGTGACCAGTGATGAAGAACAGGTACCTATTTTCTACTTGTCTTTTCTTTTTTCCACCTTGTAATGATTTAATTCTATTCATCTTCATCGCGTTCTTTCTTTCAGCTATGTGGAATGTTGGAAGTCATACACAACCTCCTAAATACCATTCCCACTCCAGACCAGCTTTTCTTGCTTCTTTTTGAGCCAGGCAGTGCTGATATTCTTTATGCATTGCTGCTGAATCAGAGGTATTCTGACCGACTTAAAGAGCTGGTGTTTAAGGTATGTTAGGTATCTTAAGTATCTTACAGTTTAACCCTAAGGATGGTTCATAATTGTGCAGTTATCGCTGCTGCCTACTACCTTAGACAACAACAAAGACGTGGTCTCAAATGGCAGGAGGTGCTCAACCCCAAATGCAGTTGTTCATTTATACTGGGGGAGCAGATCCTGCCCTTGTGGTCTGTTGCTACGGGCGATCCCCAGCATAAAAATGCATACAATGGGGGATGCCTGCAGCAGACCACAAGTGGCACAATGGCATCCTACACCAGATAAACGGTGTGGATGTGTAACAATTAGATGAATACAATACAGGAATTTAGGTGCACTACTGTGGTAGATGTAAACAATGGCAATGGCTAATCCCTCAACACTGACCCTACTACCTTAGATTAGATATTGGTTTAGAAGTGATATTCTATATAGCCAGACCTATAGTTGCTTCTCCATGCAGTAAGTTCTAGTATATCACTAAAATATCTAGTCATTACTGGCTGATATCCCTAGTTTAAAAATGTTTTATACTTGCAGGTTTATAAAACCGCATGAGACAGATATTATCTCTCTTACAAGCACATTCGGTTTACAAACAGCAACAGAATTGGAATATTTTCATACGCAAATGGATATGTTGCATATTGTAGTTTTGTCTATGTGAATAACATTTTAAGAGATCTCTTTCACATGCTGTGGAAAAAGTCTTGATGAAATCTAAATTTTATTGTTGCAAATTTAGCTTCAGAAACACTGTAGATTCTTAACAGCGTCAGCAATGAAGGATTTGATAAAAATGTTCTGGTAAAATCTGCAGCAACAGACCCATACCAAAATCTAGGCATTTTGGTTTGCATTTGCCACTGTGGATTTACATGCAGAAATGCTGTAGATGTTCCTTTTAAGTTTGATGAGGTTTCCCAAATTAATATTTTGACAGATATTAGAACAAATGTTGAATTGTAATAAAGTTTACGAAAAAAGCAAACAGAGAATTCGACTGAGAGAAGTGGGATATTCTGGGCTGGGTTTGCTGGTAAATGATGTGCCTGTCAATACATTGCTTATAAAAGGACTTCTCAATCAGGTGCTTAGAGCTGGTAAGTTTGGCTCATTTCACTCTGTATTTCAGATTAATGTGTTGTCTGAAAATATCATTTGCTATCTTTTAAAATTTTAAAATGCACATGCCACAAAGTTTATAATTCTGCATCATAACTAGACATTACTGTGCTTTTGTCAATAAATTTCATCAGGCTTGTAGGAGCAGGATGTCTAGTTAAGGAATAAAATAAGCAAGTTTGCTCCACCTGTATTTTAACTATACAATGGTGTGCTATCTCTCAATCTTAAAGTTGGACTATACAGAATGGGTGGCAGTCTTAACCAAGTCTACGTATCACTATTTAGTACTTAAATTCACTTATAACCAGCATACAACACATGAAGAAAAGGTGTGGAGTCTGCTACTACTTGTGAGTGGGTAACACAGAATAAATGTACATTAGATTTCCGGAGGTGCTCTGCTTGTTTCATGTAAAAACAAAGGTTTCTGGATGTGATCCTGGGACCTGAATAAACTTCAATCGTAAGAAAGATATGGAAAGCGGCACTCACCGGGTCTTGCTGGATAAAATCTTGAATGCTTTATTAATTCATATTAAAATCAGTTTCAAAGCAGCAGGGTGGGAAGAGAGACAGACAGACGGGGACAGCGGTAGTTACTTTGCCCGTGTCATGCCACATGGAGCCACATGAAGCACATGACATGCACAAAGTAGCTACCGCTGTCCCCGTCTGTCTGTCTCTCTTCCCACCTTGCTGCTTTGGAACGGATTTTTATGCGAATTAATAAAGCATTCAAGATTTTATCCAGTAAGACTCGGTGAGTGCCGCTTTCAATATCTTTCTTATGATTGAAGCTTAAATTCGCTTATGGTTAATTGGTAATTACATACAGTTGACATGTCTTTTATGTACCCAATGTACAATGATAAAGTAATGACAACCCCACACACCCTTTCTGTTATCTTTTTTTTTTTTATACAAGATCATAACACAGTTTGCTACAGCTTCAGGTTACAAGATTTTCACCATACAGTATTCTTTCCTGGACCATTGTAACTAAAAACCATACTCAGTACTACAGACAGTCTAGATTTGTGATCTGGGCCAGGATGAGCTTGAACACCAGGTGTAGGCAGCTCCAGTTTTTTTTTTTTTTTGTACACTTTGTATTTTGAATAGGACCTTGAAGAAGCATCCACCCTCTATGTATGAAAACATGTAACTCCTAGCACCTATTTCTGCCGTGTATAATTTTTTAAAATTATTTTGAGGTTCCACTTTGCCAACATTTACTAGTTCTCCATAGAGCTTTGGTTTTAATACATACAGTAATGGTTCTGGAACTGATTAATATTGTAACCTGAGGAGCCACTTTAATAAAGTGATCATGCACTTTTGTCTTACAACACAGATTCGGTTATAAACTACAGAGACCTGCTAGCAGTGGTACACATGTGTTACAAGTCATATCTCACGGTACGAGTTGCCATCTGCAGGAAGGTGAGTGTAAACATTTGCATTTTCCTAGGTTTTCCTATTTTTTTAAATTAAATAATATTTAATTGGTGTATAAATAATAAATCCTTATAATTTTTTAGCAAACAATAGGTAGAGCAGCACATCAGAGAAAGATTGTCTTGGTGCATGCAGCTAGTAAGAGGTCAGAGGCCAAATGATTCATCCAAAAGAAAAAAAGGTAGCCGCAGCACTCCAGTAATTGCAAAGAAACAGACAAATTGACAATTAAGATTCGTTTGTGCTTGGGGCTACACACTCGTACTTGTGGTTACAAACATTACATATATATGTACATTACATATATCTGAATGGAAAACCTTAACAAAAGCAGTCAGATTTTTATGCTTTTAGTGGGCATACACTGCAGTGAATGAATGTAATAAAATAAATAAATAGCGAGGGGTCGGAGGGATCCACCAAAACGTGACGTACTCCCTGCCAGTATGTGCACATGGCATTTTATATCCATGCCCAACACTTTTATGCCCCGCCTAGTAGTACAGGGCCAGAAATAGTTCCGCCCCTCGCACTGATAGGCTTAACACTTGTGCTTGGGGCTACACACTTGTGCTCGTGGTTACAAACATTACATACATACCTGATTGCAAAACTGCAAATCCCAGCATGCTGGGAGTTGTAATTGCGATCCCTCCAGCTGTTGCATAACTACATCTCCCAGCATGCCCTTCGGTTATCAGTACATACTGGGAGTTGTAGTTTTGCAACAGCTGGAGGCACACTGGTTGGAAAATATTGAGTTAGACACCAGAACCTAACTGAAGGTTTTCCAACCAGTGTGCCTCCAGCTGTTGCAAAAGTACAACTCCCAGCCTGCATGGTCTGTCAGTACATGCTGGCAGTTGTAGTTTTGAAACAGCTGTAGGTTTGCCCCCCCCCCCATGTGAACGTACAGGGTACATTCACACAGGCAGGCTTACAGTAAGTTTTCTGCTTCAAGTATGAGCTGCGGCAAATTTTTCGCCGCAGCGCAAACTCCTAGCAAGGAACTCACTGTAAACCTCCGCCAGTGTGAATGTACCCTAAAAACACTACACTAACACATAATAAAGGGTAAAACACTACATATACACCCCCTTACACTGTCTCCCCCCCCCCAATAAAAATTTGAAACGTATTGTACAGCAGTGTTTCCAAAACGGAGCCTCCAGCTGTTGCAAAACAACAACTCCCAGCATTTCTGGACAGCCACTGACTGTCCAGGCATGCTGGGAGTTTAACAACAGCTGGAAGCACCCTATTTGGGAATCACTGGCATAGAATACCCCTATTTCCACCCCTATGCAATCCCTAATTTAGTCCTCAAATGCTCATGGTGCTCTCTCACTTCGGAGCCCTGTCGTATTTCAAGGAAAGAGTTTAGGGCCACATATGGGGTATCTCCGTAATCGGGAGAAATTGTACTACAAATTTTGGGGGGCTTTTTCTCCTTATGAAAAGGAAAAGTTGGGGTCTACACCAGCCTGTTAGTGTAAAAAAAATAAAAAATTTTTACACCAACATGCTGGTGTTGCCCTTTACTTTTTATTTTCACAAGAGGTAAAAGGAAAAAAAAGACCCCCAAAATTTGTAACACAATTTCTCTTGAGTACGGAAATACCCCATATGTGGGCGTAAAATGCTCTGTGGATGCACAACGAGGCTCAGGAGTGAGAGCGCACTATGTACTTTTGAAGCCTAAATTGGTGATTTGCACAGGGGTGGCTAATTTTACAGCGGTTCTGACATAAACGCAAAAAAATAAATACCGACATGTGACCCCATTTTGGAAACTACACCCCTCACGGAATGTAACAAGGGGTATAGTGAGCCTTAACACCCCACAGATGTTTGACAAATTTTCATTAAAGTTGGATGGGAAAATGAAAAGAATTATTTTTTTTCACTAAAATGCTGATGTTACCCTAAATTTTTCATTTTCTCAAGGGAAAATAGGAAAAAAGCCCCCCAAAATTTGTAACCCCATTTCTTCTGAGTAAGAAAATACCCCAAATGTGGATGTAAAGTGCTCGGCGGGCGAACTACAATCCTCAGAAGAGAGGGAGCGCCATTGGGATTTTGAAGAGAAAATGTGTCCGGAATTGAAGTGTGTTTACAAAGCCCCCATAGTGCCAGAACAATGGAACCCCCAACAGGTGACCCCATTTTGGAAACTACACCCCTCACGTAATGTAATAAGGTGTACAGTGAGCATTTACACCCCACAGGTGTCTGACAGATTTTTTGAGCAGTGGTCCGTGAAAATGAAAAATTACATTTTTCATTTGCTCAGCCCACTGTTCCAAAGATCTGTCAAATGCCAGTGGGGTGTAAATTCTGTGAGGGGTGTAGTTTTCAAAATGGGGTCACAGGTGGGGGGGCCCACTGTTCTGGCACCACGGGGGGCTTTGTAAACGCACATGGCACCTAACTACCATTCCAAACAAATTCACTCTTCACAAGCTCAATGGCGCTCCTCCTCTTCTGAGCATTGTAGTTCGACTGCAGGGAACTTGACGTCCACACATGGGTATTTCCATACTCAGAAGAAATGGGGTTACAAATTTTGGGGGGTATTTTCTGCTAATAACCCTTGGAAAAATGTGAAATTTGGGGGGGAAACACATTTTTGGGAAAAATATGCAAAAGTCGTGAAACCCCTGTGGGGTATTAAGGCTCACTTTATTCCTTGTTACGTTCCTCAAGGGGTCTAGTTTCCAAAATGGTATGCCATGTGTTTTTTTTTTTTTGTTGCGGTTCTGGCACCATAGGGGCTTCCTAAATGCGACATGCCCCCGACCAAAATTTGCTCTCAAAAAGCCAAATATGATGCCTTCTCTTCTATTTTTTTTTTTTTTTACATATGCAAAAGTCGTGAAACCCCTGTGGGGTATTAAGGCTCACTTAATTCCTTGTTACGTTCCTCAAGGGGGTCTAGTTTCCAAAATAGTATTCCATGTGTTTTTTTTTTGCTGTTCTGGCACCATAGGGGCTTCCTAAATGCAACATGCCCCCCCAAAAACCATTTCAGAAAAACATACTCTCCAAAATCCCCTTGTCGCTCCTTCGCTTCTGAGCCCTCTACTGCGCCCGCCGAACACTTTACATAGACATATGAGGTATGTGCTTACTCGAGAGAAATTGGGCTACAAAAACAAGTATAAATTTTCTCCTTTTACCCCTTGTAAACATTCAAAAATTGGGTCTACAAGAACATGCAAGTGTAAAAAATGAAGATTGTGAATTTTCTCCTTCATTTTGCTGCTATTCCTGTGAAACACCTAAAGGGTTAAAACGCTGACTGAATGTCATTTTGAATACTTTGGGGGGTGCAGTTTTTATAATGGGGTCTTTTATGGGGTATTTCTAATATGAAGACCCTTCAAATCCACTTCAAACCTGAACTGGTCCCTGAAAAATAGTGAGTTTGAAAATTTTGTGAAAAATTTAAAAATTGCTGCTGAACTTTAAAGCCCTCTGGTGTCTTCCAAAAGTAAAAACTTGTCAATTTTATGATGCAAACATAAAGTAGACAAATTGTATATGTGAATAAAAAAATGTATTTGGAATATCCATTTTCCTTCCAAGCAGAGAGCTTCAAAGTTAGAAAAATGCAAAATTTTCAATTTTTTTAATCAAATTATGGAATTTTTCACCAAGAAAGGATGCAAGTTATCACAAAAATTTACCACCATGTTAAAGTAGAATATATCACGAAAAAACAATCTCGGAATCAGAATGAGAACTAAAAGCATTCCAGAGATATTAATGTTTAAAGTGACAGTGGTCAGATGTTCAAAAAACGCTCTGGTCCTAAGGTGTAAAATGGCCCCGTCATTAAGGGGTTAATCTGCAGTTGCAGCCTGAGAATTCTGCTTGTAGGGCTATGCTTTCACTCAACTCTGCCAAAGCTTTTGACAGCGTCGAGTGGAACTTTCTTTGGAGTGTTATGCGACAAATTAGTTTTGGGTTCAACAATTGTATGCTGCTCCCCGTGTTAGGATTCGAGCTAATGGCCTACTTTCACACTCCTTTTCTCTAGGGCGTGGTACACGTCAGGGGTGTCCCTTGTCCCCCTTCCTATTTGCTATTGCAATAGAACCCCTGGCGGTATTAATTAGGACATCTCCAGATATCAAAGGCTTCTGTTATGGGAATTTAGAAGAACTTATTGCCCTTTATGCAGATGACATGCTCCTCTTTTTGGGTTATGCATTGTACTTTCTAACCCCTCTAATAACCCTTATTGAATCTTATGGTAGTTAATCTGGCCTTGATTTACCCCCACCCCACCGATGTCAGTACTTACTAGGGTTGGTCTCCTCATAGTCTCCAGATTTTTCTGTGTGTGTGTGGGTGGGATGGGAGGGGGGGGGGGGGGTGTTTGTATTTGTATGTTTTGTTTTATGCAAAAATGTTTAATAAAAATTTCTGATTTAAAAAAAATGAATATCATGAACAATACCACACCCTAACTACATTGACCATCACAACACCCAAATTCACACCTTAGCTTAAGACAGAATAGAATCTGCCAACTAGTTATCAAAATAGCCGGTACCCAGTACTGAGAATCTATGGCCACTATGCTCATTCTGTAAGAACGAGCGAGCACCGAATCAGGACCAGGCTGGCATACTAGCTAAATATATTCTCCTGTGACATTATGGTAGAGGGAAACCAGTAGATGACTGGCACAAAGCTATCCAAGTCCCTGCCAATAAGGGGCCAAAAACAAACTATTAGCAAAATGACACAAAAGTAACCAAACCACCTGATAGACCTTGACAATGGTCTCCACATCGCCTGTAAACAAAACTAGGCTTGAGTAAGCAACTTACCTGAAGAGTACCCAGACGGTACCGTCAGCCATATTCTGCACTGCCAACCAACTGGTCCCGCAGTGGGTGACCGAACCTTTCATAACCAACTTGCCTGTAGACCTGACAGGCCTTGCATAACCATCGCGCCTGTAGACGATACAGGTATTTGGGCCAACCCTCGTGCTTGTAGACATGACAGGTCTTTGGGTAACCATTGTGCCTGTAGACGTGACAGGTCTTTGCGTACCCACTGTGCCTGCAGACGTGGCAGGTCTTTGCGTAATCATCGAGCCTGCAGATGTGACAGGTCTGTGCGTAACCATCGAGCCTGCAGACGTGGCAGGTCTTTGGGTAACCATCGTGCTTGGAAACGCGGAAGGCATACAACCGCTTATGTGTCCGAATGTTGTTGCTCTGAAAACATGTCAGTCACAACAACTATGCAATGCATCTTCCCTGCAGACGTGGCAGATATGATGGGTATACAACTGCTTATCTGTCGCAATGTTTTTTCTGTGAAAATGTGTCAGTAACAGTAAGTACGCAGATTGCACCCCTGCAGATATGATGGATACGATGTCAACAACACCTACGGTAGTGCATACCCTTGGAAAAGGTTGCAAGGTAGATGATGCGTATAACATGCCTCGCTGATTCAAATAGTAGAAAATACGTAAGACTGACTTAGTGACGTGTGGTACAGATGCTATTATTGCTAAAAGAGGCAGATCGGCTGTAGTAACAACTAGCCGGGACTTCTGCTGAGACTAACGGACCTAGGAAGCCAGTGTAAACATATGTGATTTCAAAATTCCAAAAGGATAGATGCTAAGCAGCTTATTCAAAGTATGACTACTACGAGCCTAACCAGTATAAATGCTATGGGCATATGTGCTGTGTAACTGAGCACAAAATAAATTATATGATTGAATATGCAGTATAAATGATACAAGCAAATATAACCATATAAGCTATGAACATATGTACAAATAATTACTGTAAGTGCATGCACAGTATACACTATAAGCTTAGGCGCCGAACAAATGCTGTGAGCATATGTATAGCACAATGACGATCCTTGTGCACATTAATATTGTGAGCATATGCACAAACACCTCAAGCACACTTGCAGTACAAACACCATGAGCTTCCGAAGCAGAACCAATGCCATGGGCTCATGAACGCAAACACCACGAGCACATGCGCAGCACAAATGCCATGAGTGCCTGGACACAAATGCCATGGGCGTAAATGCTCACTGAATCCCTTATTACATTACGTGGGGGGTGTAGTTTCCAAAATGGTCATATGTGGGGGGTCCATTGTTCTGGCACTATGGGGGCTTTGTAAACACACGTGGCCTTCAATTCCGGACAAATTTTCTCTCCAAAAGCCCAATGGTGCTCCTTCTCTTCTGAGCATTGTAGTTCGCTTGCAGAGCAGTTTACATCCACATATGGGGTATGTTCTTACTCTGAAGAAATGGTGTTACAAATTTTGGGGGGCCCTTTTTTCCTATTTTCCCTTGAGAAAATGAAAAATGTAGGGTAACCCCAGCATTTTAGTTCAAACTTTTTATTTTTTTTTCATTTTCCCATCCAAGTTTAACGAAAATTTGTCAAACACCTGTTGGGTGTTATGGCTCACTATACCCTTTGTTACGTTCCGTGAGGGGTGTAGTTTCCAAAATGGGGTATTCATTTTTTTTGCGTTTAAGTCAGAACCACTGTAAAATCAGCCACCCCTGTTCAAATTCACCAATTTAGGCCTCAAAATGTACATAATGCGCTCTCACTCCTGAGCCTTGTTGTGCGTCCGCACAGCATTTTACGCACACGTAGGCTGTATTTTTGTTCTCAAGAGAAATTGCGTTACAAATTTTGGGGGTATTTTTTTTTTCCTTTTACTTCTTGTGAAAATATAAAGTATGGGGCAATACCAGCATGTTAGTGTAATATTCTTTATTTTTTAATGCTAACAGGCTGGTGTAGACCCCAACTTTTTCTTTTCATAAGGGGTGAAAGGAGAAAAAGCCCCCCCCAAAATTTGTAAGGCAATTTGCACTGTGGCGGAACATTTGTCGCAGCTCAAAATTGAAGCAGGAATCTCACTGTAAACCCGCCCGTGTGAATGTACCCTGTACATTCACTTGAGGGGGGGGGGGGGGAGCAAACCAGAACCAGTCACCGCAAGTGACCACAATTTTCATTCCCTGTCCCAGGCATTCATCACCCCTTTGACTTGATTGACAGTGTCTGTTCTGTCTGATGTTACTTTCACTAGGGCTATATGTATGTAGGAATGGAGGTTGTGGGCACTTACACTGATCTTTTTTACATAGTGTTATACAAATAATAATAATAATGTTATTATATTGTTATTGTCCAGGTTCTTCAAATACTTCAATTCCACTCAGACGCAGCTTCACAAATTGCTCAGCAAGTTGGCTGGCAGGATACTTTTGTATGTTTTTTTATGAAGGAAAATTCAGAATTTAAGAATAGTAATAAAGTAAATTGCCAAGACCCTGTTAAAGAAGAGGATAAAAGTGCCAGGAGTGTGGAGTCACTAAGGATTCATTTAGGGAAAGCAGCTTTGGAAAAATCAGATATTCCAAATAATGTTACATTCAGCAGCTGGTGTTCTGAAGAGACCAGGTGCCTGAATTCCAGCATCCAGTCTACAAGTACACTCCTGGATGAAGATGATCCATCTTTTAGTGAAGCTCAGCTTCAAGTGGAGGACCCAGAAGTATGGTCCAGTGACCACAGACTTCTAACATTAGAACTGGCCAATTTTGAATTAGGAGATGGTGAAAATCAAACTCCAGGAAGCTTAACCAGTACACCTTCACCTGTAGAATCTTCCAAGTCTTTTAACGTTGATCGCCTTGAGAAAGAGTCTGTCTATTCAAATAATATGCTATTTAGGGATGATCTTTCCCTCAGTGTGAATTTAGAAAGCAAAGAGGTAAGTGCCATTCTGTACTTTCTGACATTATAGCTTGTGTGACTAACTTAATTTTCGTTCATTAAAGAGAACCTGTCAAGAAGTTACTTGGTCCCCACAAACTGCCTCAGTACCTGACAGATTAAGTGAACAGCTCTTTGATGCTGAGTCACTATGCATCATGCAATGTTACACTTTCTTTAAAAAATAATTTTAAACATCACTCATGCCGTTTGCTAACTGGCCACATCTACTTCTCCCTAACTAGTAGAAATTAACATGTAGCATGGGTGACATTTAAAGTAGTTTTTTCAGCAAGGGCAGCATTGCATGGAGCACACTGACACATTGTCAAAACACTATTCACTACACCTGTCAGGTACTAGGGGCATTTGGTAAAGTACTAGGGACCTAACAGGTTCTCTGTAATCTATGGTACTCTGGTGTTCAAAAGGAATCAATTAGTGCCATATGTCAAGTAAATCCAGGTTCTTGGTATAACAAGATTAAAGGGGTACTCTTGCGCGAAGACATCTTATCCCTTATCCAAAGGATAGGGGATAAGATGCCTGATTGCAGGGGTCCCGCCCTGGGGACCCCCGTGATATTACCCGCAGCACCTCGTTAGAATCAGTCCCCGGAGCACGTTCGCTCCGGGTCTCATTACTGGCGATCACGGGGGCCGGAGCATTGTGACGTCACTGCCCCTTCCCCATGTGACGACACGCTCCACCCCCTCAATTCAAGCCTATGTGAGAGGCCATGTCTTAGCGCCAGAGTACCACTTTAAAGGTGCCCTTATAACTTCAGTAATGTGTGTACAGCTGACATTTATTACCCATTACACATGGATACTTGTCTTGGCCAGAATGCACATGTTTTTTATTGAGCAGAGTAAAGTTGTGACAACTATGGCGATGGCTTACTGTATGTCCAGGGAGAACATTAGGATGGAATTCAACTTGCCTGATCCCTCTTTCCCTCTACATGATCTGTCAAGGAAAATCGGGAAGCCCCCATGCACAATGCTGCAGTCAGTAGGTTTGGCTGATTTTTCTGTAATGTGTATGGGGGCCTTTAAAATTCACCTGTAATTTTAAATGTTCAACCAGCAGTAAGTAAACTGGGCACAATAGGTTGTGTAGACATACTCCATAATGGATTTCACATCAAATTTTCATATGTTACATGTGAATTTTGAAACCATTTTTATTATATGAATTGCAAAGGGTAACATCCGTGGTAAAAATCTACAACAGAATTGATATGCTGCAGACTAGAAAATCCACAGCATGCCCTCAATTCTGTGTAGGTTTTTTTCTACTAGATGAGAATGAGGGTTTATCAAAATATTCACTAAAACTTACAGCAATTTCACTGTGTGTGAATTTACCCTAAGGTTTGGCTATACAATATGTCTAACTGACAAGGTCTGTAAAACATCTGGCCTATCCACATGCTTATGACAGATCTTTCTGCAGAACTGCAACAGAATATCTAAATTTTAAGCAAATCGCCTGCAATAAAGACATTTCTGATGCACCAGGGTTAGACATATGCCTATGGTGTTCCAAAGTGTGCTGAATAATGTCTAATATAAAGTACATTCTTCAGGATTGTGAAGAGGAGCTTGTGCAGCTGCTTACAGACATTCTTCTTTGCCTAATGTGGAAAGGCCTGGACAAGTCTGATAATGCTACATGGATTGAAAGAGGACAAGTATTCTCCGCACTAACCAGCCTTGAGATGTCAAATGAATTACTGCGACCAGCAGATGTAATCAAACTGAAGTATGTCATTTGTTTTTCAATTCAAAGCTTTATTGAAGTTTTTACATTAAAACAGGAATATCGAAAAATATACATTATTAAACACATAGCTGGGAATTTACCGATGCTTACTCCATAAAACTGGTGTAAAAAGTTGCTTATTTTTTCAGAATGCTCTAACTTTTTTCACAAAACAAGAAAAGTTGCAATTTTTCTTTAACAAAATAAGGTGTAAAAATTTGTCTTTATGCCAGAGAACTGGCATGCAAGCCCATAAGCTTTTTAACATCACCCAATCCCTTATATGTTAACATTTTCTTTATATATTCCTATTATTGCCTTTCATGACTTTTGACCCATACAATTTACTGTACACAGCTTGCTGGAGAAAATGCCAGAATGGGCTGTGACTGAAAACAGAGATCCCAAGACGCAGATCAATGCTGAAAATGCAAACACATTATTGCACATTGTACAAGATTTTCTACAAGCTGAAGGCCGGGTCAATTCTGCTTTGTGGACAGAAAAGGTTAGGTATTATCTAACAATATTTTTAATCTACCACCCTCTACTTGATGTCAGTTTTTCACATCTGTATTACACAAATTTAGTACAGTCATGACCGTAAATGTTGGCACCCCTGACATTTTTCAAGAAAATGAAGTGCTCACAGAAAAGGACTGTAACACATGTTTTGCTATACATGTTTATTCCCTTTGTGTGTATTGGAACTAAACCAAAAAAGGGAGGGAAAAAAGCTAATTGGATATATCACACCAAACTCCAAAAATGGGCTGGGCAAAATTATTGGCACCCTTTGGAAAAAATAACTGAAATCAGTCCCTTCCTATAACCATCAATAAGCTTCTTACACCCCTCAGCCGGAATGTTGGACCACTCTTCCTTTGCAAACTGCTCCAGGTCTCTCTTATTGGAAGGGCCCCTTTTCCCAACAGTAATTTTAAGATCTCTCCACAGGTGTTCAATGGGATTTAGATCTGGCCAATTTAGAACTCTCCATTTTTATGTGCTTTTGACATTTGTTTGGGGCCATTGTCCTGCTGGAAGACCCAAGATCTCGGACACAAACCCAGCTTTCTGACACTGGGCTGTACAGTGCAACCAAAAATCTGTTGGTAATACTCAGATTTCATGATGCCTTGCAAATATTCAAGGCACCCAGTGCCAGAGGGAGCAAAACAACCCCAAAACATAATTGAACCTCCACCATATTTCACTGTAGGTACTGTGTTATTTTCTTTGTAGGCCTCGTTCCTTTTTCGGTAAACAGTAGAATGATCTTAGTCTTATCTCTCCACAAGACGTTTTCCCAGAAGGATTTTGGCTTACTCAAGTTCATTTTGGCACATGTAGTCTTGCTTTTTTATGTCTCTGTCAGCAGTGGGGTCCTCCTGTGTCTCCTGCCATAGCATTTCATTTAAATGATGACGGATAGTTTGCGCTGACACTGATGCTCCCTGAGCCCGCAGGACAGCTTTAATATCTTTGGAACTAGTTTGGGGCTGCTTATAACACCATCCGGACTATCCTGCGTTGACACCTTTCATCAATTTTTCTCTACCGTCCACGCCCAGGGAGATTAGCTACAGTGCCATGGGTTGCAAACTTCTTCATAATGTTGCGCACTGTGGACAAAGGCAAATCTTTTTCCACAATTTTGGTTCTCAAGTCCTCAGACAGTTCTCTTCTCCTCTTTCCGTTGTCCATTCCCCCCCCCCCCCCCCCCGCTACGGCACTAGCTCGTTCCCTCCCCCCCCCCCCCCCTCCACAGCATTAGCCCGTTGACCTTAAATCCTTTACTTGACTGAAAGAAAAAACATAATCTTAAACATATTTAAAACTTAGTTGATTTCTCAGAATCTGTTCTGCTTTCATCCAACTTGGTTTGGGCTGAATATGATGAATACTATACTCAGTGGGTGCCCATTCAGCTGTACACAGTGATGATATTACTATGTTTACCAGGTTGATTGGGACAGATGACATGCAGTAGGTAGTTCTTCAGTCAATCCTAAAGGGATTTCCTATACCCCCCCCCCCCCCCTATTTTCTTAGAATCTAGATCCCATACAGTACACATACCCATATAATGATATTATAGATTGTAACAAATCTGTTTATTCTACAGCTATTGGAGGAGATAGTCACTCTCATGGACAGCCTGTCAGTGTGGTACCCAGCTGGCCTTGAATCTGAGACCCTTTCTCAAGTAGAGTTCCGACTTCTTCTTGGGTTTATTGGTCAGGACAATCTACAGGTTTGTTGCTTGTTTCATTAGATAGAGACTTATAGAGCACAAAGGCCTCCAAGCCTGGCATGGATGTTTGCATTTTTGCCCATTTTCAAGTCATAGTGTTATATGTTGCCTGTCAGAGATGAATGTTTTGCTATGCTAGTCTTTTTATAAACATTAAAGCCAATTTAATTTCAGAAAGTTTTAAATTATGCCAAACATAGATTTTTCTGTTTTGAGAAAAGGTTAAGTCCTTTTAATAGTCATTTTTATTTTTGAGAACTATCCATTCTTCTATAGGTATGTGCCATGGCTACTGCAAAACTGAATACATTGTTGCAAACAAAAGTGATTGAAAAGCAAGAGGAGGCTTGTTTTCTGCTTGGGAAACTGGAAGGGATCCTCAGCAAATCTGTCCAGGAGAAATCAGAAACCTACTCTTTCCTTGTTCCCATTGTGAGGACTCTGGTTTCTAAAATATATGAATTGCTCTTCATGAATCTCCATTTACCTTCTCTTCCAATTACAAATGGGAGCCCTTCCTTGTTTGAAGACTTCCAAGAATATTGCAAATCTGAGGAATGGAGGATCTTTATAGACAAATTTGTAAGTGTTTGTTTCTGTTTTTGTTATTTTTCGGATACAACAAAAGAGAATCAGTCTGAGGTACAAGAATCAGTCATCGTACATTTTTAGTCAGGAGATTTAAAATTTATGCTCAGATGTGTTATTTGTAGACCGCTTCATAGGTCCAGATTCACTATAACCTATGTCCAAATTAGATTTATGGTTGTTCAAATGCTATACAGTGGCTTCTGTCACCCATAGGGTCTGCTCTTTAAAAGAATTTGTGTGTGTGTGTATGTGTGTGTATATATATATATATATATATATATATATATTTATTTTTTAGCTTAGGGTAGCTTCTTATGAGCCTGGCTACAGTGTAGACATTTTACAGTCAGAATCTGCATATAACCCACAGACAGATACACCTAGTAATAAAACAGGACTAAAGAGTCTAAGTAGGAAAAATAGATATGTTACAAATATGATGGCTAAAGTAGTATGCTAATGTATTTCTCTACTGTTAACAGATTATACCTTATATGAAGCAATATGAAGCTGACACATTTAGCAAAAGTCATGAACGGATGGCTTTGTATTGGAAGGACTGCCATGAGGCACACATGGTGAATAGGCACAAGCGCGAGCGTGAGCGGGGTGAAAGCAAGCTAAAATTTCAGGTATATGTTGTAGAAATATCATGATGTGTTTTAAGTTATAGTGCTTACAAAAGCTTTTTTGTTCCTTAACCCCTCAACATTTGACATGTAAAAGAAGTATGAAGTGCAGCTGAGCCTGCTTCATACAAAGCTGTGCTGGCTGTGTAGTACAGCTGATTCTTGCTGACCACATTCAAGCTAGAATTGCTATTTTTTGGGTTTAATGCAAGAGAGACCAGTATTTTAATACACAAAGCCATTTCCTTTAAAGAACTTTTCTCGGTCTCCTTATTGGGGGACACAGAGACCATGGGTATTATGCTGCTGCCCACTAGGAGGCTGACACTAGGCAAAAAAAAGTCTGCTCCTCCCAGCAGGATATACGCGCCCACAGGCACTAAGCTAATCAGTTTTAGCTTAGTGTTAGCAGGAGGCAGACACAAGTCTGGAGCTCTCCAGACCTGGTCTTATTTCTTTTGTTTTTTTCTAGTTTCAGTCTAAAGTTTAGTTTTTCTTTCCTTCGTTGTTTTCTCTAGCATGGGGCTACTGGAGCATGGTGCTGCCTGATCCCCCACCTGCGAGCTAGGGGCACTGTTCATTGCTGGATGGGCGGTTAACCCCTTCTCGGCAACGACCAGTGCCTGGCGGTGTACCCTGGGGCAGACTTCCCTTTCCCTGGGTGGGGGGGCCTAGTTCTTTGGGGAAAGGCACAGACGGGCCCTTTTCTACCTGGCTCATTAGGGGTTAATGGGTCTCTGACTCACCTATCCTCTGCGCTGCGTGACAGTATTCCTCACGTGAGTGATGAAGGTGCGCTGCCCGTCGCGGCTTCTCCAGCAGCGCTTCTGTTCCTGCGCTGTGCAGCCCCCGTTTCCTTGCGCTGACAGGGGCCGTTTTTTTCAGCCCGTGCCTCTCTGCGAACTCCTTGTGCGTGGTCGTGGTCCTGGTCCCTTCCAACGCCCATGGATGACGCGCTGTCTGCCGCACAGGGGTGATTCTTCAATGACCCTTCTACACCATCTGTCAGGCCCAAGGCCTTATTATTAAGATCCTATATGTGTATTATAATTATAACTGTGTGATGTATTATCCAAGCCATGGGTGAGAGGTCATTCAGACTGTGGGCTTGTGTATTGCATTTTATTGGGGGGTCTGGCTGTTTGTTTACATCTCCTTTGAAGTCAAAGGCTTTTTTGAAGTCATGCACTCTGGTCCCATCATATAATCAAACAGATAAGGGGCCAGGAAGAGAGAAGACCCCCTGGTAGGATCAGAGGGGAGGGGGGAATGGAGTCTCCCTTCCAAAAAGGCAGATATATAATATTTAACAATGCTAGACTCAGACTGTTGAAGGCTGTTCAACAAGCTGACAAGACCATCGTAAGAACAGCTGGAACTCACTGAAGGACTGCTATATCATAATGCTGTAAGAACTTCATCTTTTGTTTTCTGAACTTGTCTTGCAAAACTCTTTTATATATTTTTGTAACTGTTTGTCATTTGTTTCTGTATTTTTATATAGTCAGCACTGTGATACCTTTTATCAGATTAAATGTTTAATTAATCAGCTCTGGTCTTTGATCTCTAAATATATGAGCTCACCTTTCTGAAAGAGGCTCTGGTAAAACACGTTTATCGAAGAGTTAATTTGGTGACTTGCTGGGACTAGTAGTGTATACCCAGAGGTCTGGTGGCCTTAACCCTTGCACCATCACACTCTCTCTAATGTCTTGGCTGGACCGATAGGGTGTGATCGTGACAACTGGTGGCAACGTCGGGATATATTTAGAGATTTTTAGTGCTTACTGGATTTTACCTGCAAGGAAATCTTAGCACTAAAAAGAAATTACATATATATTCTTGTGTGTAAATTCCAAAGACAGAGCTCAGTGCTGGTTAAAAGACATACAAAAAGAGTGCAAGACAGTTCTGTCCTCCCCATCTCCTATTTTACCTCCTCTGTCTCATCTCGGAAATATGGAGGCATATCGCAAGGAGTCCAAGCCTGCACTGGAGCTAATGTGCCAAGAAAAGGACATCCCTACTGCAAGAAAGAACAAGGAACAACTTATTGCTGATCTTGTGGAGTATGATGCCCGTGCAGAAGAGCTGAGTGACATGAGACAAAGTCCTACAGCTGGAACTGCCATCCAAGGACTGATATCTCCTGGAGAATACAACATTACTCCCCATCAGGACAGTACTCCACATGAGGCCTTGGACTCTTATATGCGGACTACCTTACAGCACCTTGGGAATGTGGATGCTAATGTGAAACTCCAACTGCTTCTCCAGTACCAAACTGCAGATAGAGGCACAGGCACGGGCTGCAGAGAGAGAGGCCCAGATACGAGCTGCAGAGAGAGAGGCACAGCGAAGGCATGAACTGGAGGTTCTGAGGCTGAGAGGGGATGCTTCATCCGCACGCAGTGATGTGCATGATCAAGGAGACCACAAACCTCGCTTGTAACATTTCCCCATGTTGGAGAAAGATGGTGATCTGGATGTGTTCCTGAGGGGATTTGAAAAGGTTTGCCGGCAGTTCCATCTACCTTAGGAAAAGTGGGGACGATATCTAACCCCACGGCTGCGAGGAAAAGCTCTGGATGTGTTTGCTTCGCTTCCCTCTGAAAGTGACCAGGCCTATGAGGCAATAAAGTCTGCCCTGCTAAAAAGTTTTAATCTGACTCCAGAGGCTTATCGGAAAAGATTTAGGACTTTGCAACAAAGCGCCACAGAAAGCTGCACTGAACATGCAGGTCAGCTAAGGACTGCATTCAGGCAATGGACTGGGGGCCTACAAGTCACTACCTATGAGGCCCTGGAGGACTTGATGGTCCTGGATCAGTTTCTCCAAACACGGAGCTTTGAAGCCAGAAAGTGGATTTTGGACCGCAAGCCCAAGACAGCAACGGAAGCAGCAGAACTTGGAGACGACTTTGCCAACAACCGGGCACCAACAGCAAAGCGTGGTCTGCACAAGCTGGAGCAAGTACCTGGAGGGGAGCCACACACCCACAGAGCACCACCAGCAGCACCAAGCCAGCCGAAAACTTCTTGCCATTAGCACCAAAAGCAACAGGAGCCACATTGGGTCAGGGGGACACCCGCCGATGTTACACATGCAACAATATTGGGCACCTGAGTGCCACTTGCCCCAACAAAAATAATTCTCCACCAGTAGCTGGAGGACACACAGCCGTTCTTCTGGTGTCCGGAGCGGTGGAGAAAAGAGTGGATAACCTGCAGAGTGTAACTGTGGGTGACCGGGTGACAGTGGGTTTGCGAGATTCGGGAGCCTCTTTTACCTTGGTGCGGCCTGAAGTGGTGGATACAGAAGACATCATCCCTGGAAGAACCATGGCTTTAAAAGGAATTGGATGTGTGCGGCCTGCTGTGCCCATGGCCCGTGTGTACCTGGATTGGGGTACAGGCAAAGATTTGCGGGAGGTGGGGGTCTCTGAGGACATCCCTGTTTATGTTCTGCTGGGGAATGATTTGAGTCTGATGCTCTGTCATTATGCTCCAGAGGACACTACCTGCACACCGGATGGGCTAGGAGAGAGCCCTGTTCATTCTGAGGTACTATGCAAGACTTTGGGAGACACTGCGAGATGTGGAAACTGGGAGGGAGTGCAGGGAATTGATATTTGTTAACCTGTGACTGAACCAGTAATGTTTTCCAAAAGTGGAATGGGGTGTATTGTAAAATGTGGTGACAATGCATTGCCAATGCCAAAACCTAGTGGAGATGGGCTAGGGGGAGGGGTTGGTGTGCCCCTGGTGACATGTAAGGATGAGGGACCAGCAGTGAGTGATATGTCCCAATCCTGTGAGCCTAAGGAGGAGGAGAAGGGAAGGAATGATAGCCCTGTGTATGATGCCTGTATTGTTATGTCTGGAACTGAGGGGGTGGAAGGTAAACCCCAGGGAGGCATACCAATGGTGGCAGTGGTAACGCGTCAGCAGCACGCCAGGGCTGCAGCTTTAAAATGAAGGGAGGATGGTGATGCAAGGGGCAAGCTGTGTGACTTGCAAGCCCCAGCAGAGGAAGGTGGAGATGCTAGTTCACCTGGGGGACATGTGCTCCCTGATACCACGAGATGGGGGGAGGGAAATGAGCATTTCCGGGAACCTCTGCGCAGTGACCCTTCCCTTAAAGGTCTGAGACAATGTGCTGAACATACAGGTGTTGACACAGATGGGCATCGGGTATATTGGGAAAAGGATATCTTATACTGGGAGTCCCTTTCCAAAGGCATGCTAGGGGCCCAGGAGAGAGAAAGGCAGTTAGTGGTTCCTAGGCAGTACAGGAAAGAGCTGCTGAGGTTGGCCCATGAGACCCCCCTGGCAGGACATTTTGGAGTAGCCTATGCGGTCATAGAGAAGGAATGTCTAGCTGTGGTCTGGGCTTTGCAAAAATTACAGCCATACATGTATGGCAGGGATTTTACTGTCATAACTGATCACAACCTTCTACATTGGTTGGACAGAGTGTCCGGTAACAATGGCACCTTGAAACAAATGCTAAAAACATTTGTAGAATCGGAGGGCAGAGACTGGGAAAAGTATTTACCCCATCTGTTATTTGCTTACAGGGAGGTACCCCAAGAGCCTACAGGTTTCTCGCCCTTTGAGTTATTATATGGTCACTAAGTGCGGGGACCCCGAGATTTAGTTAGGGAAGAATGGGAAGGGGGGCTACATGCCCCTGAGACTTCTGTGGGGGAGTATGTTCTGAGATTCAGGGACAGGATGCAGACATTGACTGGGCTGGCACATGACGACCTCATAGCAGCACAGTCCAGGCAGAAGTACTGGTATGATCACAATGCAAGGGACCGGGTCTATGAAGTGGGACAGAAGGTAATATTTCTGAACCCCATCAGGCAGAATAAGTTGCAGGCGGCCTGGGAGGGTCCCTTCCCCATTCTGCAGCGCCTAGAACCCACCACATATGTAGTTGCCCTTGATGAGAAAGGTCAGAGGCAGAGACAGTACCACATTAATATGGCATACTATGACCCTGAGAAGGTGGTACTCGGTGTATGTAGTGCACCAGAGGAAGGGCTGGGTAGTGATCCCCTAGTAGACCTAGTGGAGTAAGCTAAGAGCCAGGGATCCCTTCAGGATGTAGAGCTCAATCCACAGCTCTTAGCTGCAAAGAAAAGGCAGCTAAATTAGGAAATAGGCCCCTTCAGTGCCATCTTTGCCTGGGAATGCAGGGCCTGTGGTGTCAAGAAAAGAAATAAATGGTTAATGAAGACAGATCTATCAGCCTGGACAGGCAAGATCTCTATGTCCCCATCTTAAGGGGGAGGTGTCAGGCCCAAGGCCTGATTATTAAAATCCTATATGTGTATTATAATTATAACTGTGTGATGTATTATCCAAGCCATGGGTGAGAGGTCATTCAGACTGTGGGCTTGTGTATTGCATTTTATTGGGGGGTCTGGCTGTTTGTTTACATCTCCTTTGAAGTCAAAGGCTTTTTTGAAGTCATGCACTCTGGTCCCATTATATAACCAAACAGATAAGGGGCCAGGAAGAGAGAAGACCCCCTGGTGGGATCAGAGGGGAGGGGGGAATGGAGTCTCCCTTCCAAAAAGGCAGATATATAATATTTAACAATGCTAGACTCAGGTTGTTGAAGGCTGTGCAACAAGCTGACAAGACCATCCTAAGAACAGCTGGAACTCACTGAAGGACTGCTATATCATAATGCTGTAAGAACTTCATCTTTTGTTTTCTGAACTCGTCTTGCAAAACTCTTTTATATATTTTTGTAACTGTATGTCATTTGTTTCTTTATTTTTATATAGTCAGCACTGTGATACCTTTTATCAGATTAAATGTTTAATTAATCAGCTCTGGTCTTTGATCTCTAAATATATGAGCTCACCTTTCTGAAGGAGGCTCTGGTAAAACACGTTTATCGAAGAGTTAATTTGGTGACTTGCTGGGACTAGTAGTGTATATCCAGAGGTCTGGTGGCCTTAACCCTTGCACCATCACACTCTCTCTAATGTCTTGGCTGGACCGATAGGGTGTGATTGTGACACCATCCATGGAGGTTGGTTCGTCTGCTGCAGCTGCTGTTCCGGTACTCCCACTGTGAGGGTGAGTTGACCGTTGCACCATGGATCCTCTACACCATCCATAGAGGTTGGTTAGTCTTCCACAGTTTCTATTCCAGCACTCTACTGTGAGTGGGAGTTGACAGTTGTACCTTGGACCCTCTACACCATCCTTAGCGGTTTCTTCATCTGCCGCATCCGCGAATTCAGCTTCGGTACCCTGCTATATCTCAGAGTAGACGGTTGTTCTCACACCCTCTGCACTGCACATGGAGGATGTGATATCTGTCGCATCCATGGCTGCAGTCCTGGTGCACCATGGCATGCTTGTGTTGTCTGGAGGGTGTCCCTCCATGCTCCCTGGTTTCCACAACGTCCATGGAGCGCGCTTTCCACCATATCTGTGACTGAATTTCGGATCCATTTCCTGGTGGGAGTCAACAAAACTTTGTGTCCCTGCAGGTGCAATGGACATGGGAGACGTCCCATGGTTTGTGGTAGGATCGTCTTCTAGTACAAGGGATCCAGTGGGGGACCTTGCATATTAATAGAGCTCTCTCTGACATGGCATCCTCCCCCCCCCCCCCCATCCAAGGGAGGGGAGTATCATTGGCTTACTATTGCCATTTCAGGGGTGCATTCATGTCACGGTTTAGTTGTTTCAACTCTGGCCCATCCAGAGTTTACATCCCCCGCCCAGGGGTGGCGCTTTGGTAGGCCTTCCGGTCTGGCCACTTTCTCAGTCTCCTTTTTCCTTCTATGGACAGGTGGTATTAGTGGTCTGGCTACGCACTACTATTGCCTACTATGGGATGTCTTTCGTTGCTTATACCGTCTTATTTCATGGGCGGTCCTGCATTTCTCCTCCCCTTCTAAGTGGAGTGCTGTCAATCTTCTGTACTCCTCCTGTGACTGGCTCAGCCATCTCATTGAACCCTTCCGCTACCGCCTTGAATGTAGCTTAGTGGGTGTCTACTACCAGGATTCAGCCTTCGTGCCTCTCCTTCTTTTAAGGGGTTGTATGGCCCTTGTACGGTTACTGCTATGGCTCTTGCGCCCGTTGTCCTTCGACCTCCTAGTTTCAGAGGGTTTCTTTCGCTCCTGCCTTTGTCCTCCATTTTTGGCGGAGTCCTGCTGCATATTAGGTAGTTGCAGCTGTTGCCGTCCTAGCTTTCGCATTGACCCTCTTTGAGGCACTTGAAAACAGTTCCTCTTTTCTCCCCTCTTCCTCTGGGTGGGGTTCTGTTGGTCCTTGACAGGTCTTTACCCTGGCTTCTCCAGCCCTTCGCACTGTCCTCTCTCCTTGTCTGGGTGCGGCATGCACGGAAGCCATCCTGGTGGCTCTGGTGCTCTCCTCTGGATGTGAGGGCTCTGTAGTTATCTGCTCGTACTCTCCAGCGATCTTTCTGTTTAGAGTGTCTCTAGGTCTTCCTCTTGTGGCCTTTCTGTTCAGGGTGCCTCTTGCTCTGGGGCTCCTCGACAGTCTCGACTGTGGCTAGTCCCTTCTCCTTTTTGGAGTGTGTCGATTGCACTGTGCTAGCTCACCAGTCTGGGTGGGCACCCTTCCGCACCCTGGTCATGTCTTCTTTACCTCACCTTGTTGCTTCGGTTAGGTTGACATCTCCCTGGGTCCCCTCTGTCTTCCTTTCGGTGATTGTCCTTCAAGGATGTTACTCTCTCGGTCATCCAGACCGTCCTGCCATTGGAATCTCCTTCTTGATCGGCTTTGTCTGTATCTTATTCTCTTCCGTCTGCGAGTGCCAGGTGGCATGATGGCCTTAGGGGCTGTGGTGAATTTTTTCTCCTGGCCGCTGTTCTTCCTAGGGTATGTCACTCTTCTCTGGTGGCCCAAGAGTCATTCTGGCCCATCTCCCTTGGTGTTTTGCCCTTTCGGGCTCTCCTTGACTTGGGCTCTCTTCCGAGTGACCTTTCCATGCCTTGCGCCCCGGAGTGGTTGTTCCTGGGGCTTACATATTTCCAGGGGTTCGTCTCTTGACCTGGCAGGGTTCCCGTCCCACTCTTCTCTGCTGGGGCTGTCTTTGTTTGAAGCTCCTTGTCCCGCCCCGGCCTGGGTACTCATCGGCTGGAGTTTTCACTCTGGCTTGAGGTTCTCTGCCTCTCCTGGTTCGGGGCTCCAGAGTCCCTCCATTTCTTCATGGATCTGGTATCCTCTGTTTCTCTGGGCAGCAGCTCCAGTGTTCCAGATGGCTCTGCTCCTTCTCTCCAGTCTGTTTGCATTCCTCCTTCTCCTTCCGGAGTGGGAGGGGCCCGGATAGTAGGCTCTCGGGGTAGGGGCATTCCAGTCGCTCAGGTTGCCCAGTCTGGCAGTTTCATGCGTCTTCAACGGGCGTAGTCTGCCTTGTCGCTTGTTGTTTCCCACTCTCCTAGCTATGCGTCATACTCTTGGGTTATCTTCCGCCCAGTTTTTCGCGGGGCGGCCTTAGGATTGAGGATTTAGGTGTGGACCTCTCGGTTCAGGTGGTCGACGGTGCAGCTTGCCCTGGCCTCCTTCCTGGACGGTTTCGCCATGCGCTCAGGACTGTACGTGTGTTTTGCCTTATTTCTCTCTTCGTCCCATTCTAGCGGCTCTGGTATCTGCCTTCTGAGTCTTTCCTTCTCGCTGAGCATGCTCAGCTGCCTTTCTATTGTCATTCTCTCTCCTTAGCCTCTGTCCTACGGTTGCGGTTGTCCTTCTGTCAGGATTCTCCCTTCATGCCTCCCCGGCACATTTCTCTTCTGGAAGTGGAGTTTTCTTGCCATGATTGCCTTGCTTAGACGAATCTCTGCATTAGGGGTTCTCTAATCTCTCTCTATAGAGTTCCGATTTCCTCAGGGCCTCGACCACTGGACGACCGGCTATGGCTCAGTCTTTAGCCTCACCTTCCCCTCTCTGGCGGTTGGTTTTCCCACCCCAGGGACTGTTTGGGACATCCCATGGTCTCTGTGTCCCCCAATAAGGCGACTGAGAAAAGGAGATTTTTTTGTACTCACCGTAAAATCTCTTTCTTGTAGCCTTCATTGGGGGACACAGCACCCACCCATTTACAGTTACCTGGTCAGGTTGTTTGTTGCCTGTTATTACTTTTTTTTTTTTTACTGACTTTATTACAGTGTATATGCATAAACAAATGTATCACAATATACGGTAGTAGTGAAGGAAATTGTATACTCCTGACTGACACGTCAGGCAGGGCGATCAAGTACAAAAAATGGAGGAAAGCATGTACATGGTAATACTAACATTATGAACCATTGCACATAAATAACCAACCACTAGAAGTGGGAACCCAAACGACAGTACACACAATAGACAAGACAAGTTCAACAACATGCATTCGTCCTTAGGACAGTTGGATAGACGCATGGACAGACATCACTCACTCGGAATACAAAAAAAAAAAAAAAAAAAAAGGGGGGGGGGGTGGAGAGGAATAAAGGAGGTAGGGGGAGGAGAAGAGGAGACAAAGTGCATGAGCGGGTAGAGATCCAAAGTAGACTGTGTGAGAAAAAGTACTCACACAATGAGGGAGACAACAGAGAATGGCATTGCGGCAAAGTCTGTGGGGAGGGGCTAAGCTGGTCTCTCAGGGCCCGAAATCTAGATATTGTGAAGTTTGCCTGCAGAGAAGCACACCATTTTGTGAAATTTGGAAGGGTTCCTACAATACTTATAAACAAGGTATTCATAGTTCACGGTGGTATTGACCAGGACTTTCCAACCAGATAGAGTAGAGGACGTAGGGTCTATCCAGCGTAAGGCTATGGACTTGCCGGCTAAGAACAATACCTCCCTGAGGAGGGGAGGCCACTTTGGCGATCACTGGTCCTCCTCAAAGAGACCCAGTACTCAGGGCCTTTTCTCTGGTAACAAGGGACACTGTAACAAGGTGCCCAGAAATCGCATTATGTCACTCCAGAAAGTATGTATGAGTGGACACAGCCACATCATGTGTATGTAGTCCGCACCACCAACTCCATATCTATGACAATTAGTGTTAGGGCATCTGCCCATTTTGACTAAGTGTGTCGGTGTGAGGTATGACTGGTGAAACATATATAATTGAATGAGTCTATTAATAGCGGGGGAAACCGTTAGGGAAGAAGAGAGAGCAGTACTTAACTCCTCATCAGTTAAGTCTGGTATAAGAGTCTTCCAACATGATTCCACTAGAGGGGGTTCCCTGTCCATTTTGGCATTTAATAGGGTAGTATAAAGTGCAGAGACAAGACCCCGGGACCTTGCGACTTAAAGACACCTATCACGTGAAAACGGGGGAAGGAGGTAGGAAATTGCATTGAGAACGCATGTCTGAGCTAGTGGTATTTATAGATGGACTGTCGAGGGATGTGTCTATTGTCCAGGAAATACTGAAAGTCACTAAAGTTGACACCATCATGGACATCGCCAATAGTGGAGACTCCATGAGATCTCCAAAACTGAGGGTCCAGCACGATAGAAAAATGAGGGAGTAATATCCGTGTATGTAAGAATTTTTTTCAATGTGACCCAAACCTGGGATGCTTGTCTGTGCAAAGGACCACCCGTTCCAGGCCCGCCCTCCAGGACAGGCCATAACTGAGTAAGATGGAGATAATGGGCTAGGTGATGTTCACTGTTAGGGAGGGATGGTGGGGCAACCCAATGTCTAAGGTAACAAAGCTGTCCCACCAAGTAGTGCAAGTGAATGTCAGGGAGTGGCATGCCTCCCTGTCTCTTAGAACGCTGCAGGAGAGACAATTTAAGTTTGGATCTATTACCCCCCCAAAGGACGGGAAAAGGGCATGCAATTGTTTAAAGAACCGGTGCAGAGGCATACTCAAGTACATATAAGCATTTGGGGAGGATTTTTACAAGGCTAATGCGACCGGCCATGGAAAGTGGCAAGGTAGCCCAGGCCCGAAACTTCTCACGAACAAAGGAGAGCAGGGGCTTAACATTTACCAGGTGGTCATTCTCAAACGCTCGGTTAAGGTGTACCTGTCGTCAACAAAAACTTTTTATATAATGTAGTTAATACTATTATATGTATATTTGTAATATACATTGGTTAAAAAATGTGTACATTTTTGGGTGAAAAGTGCTATCCCTGTAGCTATTGCCTGTGTGTCTCTATGAGGAGTCCAAATACAGGAAGTGAGGGTAGGACAAGCAGGGCTCTGTGCAGGCTTCTGGCTTGTCAATCATCCTGATGTGTGAGTCTGTAGCAAGTCACAGAGCCTCAGTGCACAGAGTCCTGCTGTTCCTTGGTGCACAGAGCCCTGCTTGTCCACCCTCACTTCCTGTATTTGGACTCCTCATAGAGACACACAGGCAATAGCTGCAGGGACAGAAATATAAAAAAAATTTAACCAATGTATATTACGAATATACATATAGTGGTTTTATCTACATTATATAAAAAGTTTTTGTTGATGACAGGTACAATTTAACATGAATACCAGGACATGTGAAGTGTCTCACCAACTTTAGATTTTTGTGGGTGTCTATACCGCTTCCGCATAGTGCCGTGGTGTTGCAACTAATTATTTTGTTTATTTTGTCCATTATCCGGATGGCCCCTGTCTGTGGCAATTTTAGTCAGTGTTTTGATATCTCTCTGGATAGGTTTCGGGATAATCATGTTGCTCCTCCATCTCGGCCTCCAGGTTAGCTAAGGTCCTTTGGGTGGTGGGTCTTTTTGATATTTTACAACATTGCAATCCCTCCTCACAACAATATTCTTTTTATTCTGCCACTTCCAGAACTCTTTCTAGAATAGACATGGTTGTGGGGAACTATCATGTGTTAGGAATTGTGAGGGAGTATCTGGCTAGAATTTTATATGACCACTCCCCTCTCTGTGTAAAAATGTAGGTAGGAGTCACCCTCCGTGGAAAATCTACCGGGGAAAGTCGTTGATAATATTTCCCGTTTTTTTTTTAACTCACAGATAACCCATTATTTCACTCGACACTGCCTAGGCATTTGACAATGTCACGTGGAACTATTTATAGAAAGTCATGGGGGAACATGGGTTTTAAGCCGCAATTTCTGTCCTATGTCCAATGTTGTATGATGGCTCGGATTAGAGTGAATGGCAGGTTGTCTTTTCTGGACACATGGCAGGAGTGCTTCCTGTCATTGTTGCCCTTTCTTTTTGCCATTGATCCCCTGGCCAGCTTGTTAGGAACGTGTATGGAAATAATGGGATTTCGTTATGGTTCTACTGAAGAGCGCAACGCATTGTTGACTACATTCCTTGTAATTAGCTACTTCTCCTAAGAGTTCTCAGAAGGTTTTAGTGTGATATTGGTTGTCTTTGTTGGTAGTTGGCTGTGCCAACCTGATGAAGATGGTTTTTAATGGCCCAACTGTTATATGTTCTAAAGAATTCACCGGTGTGGATTGCGGTGTCGCATTTTCAGAGGCCGCAACATCTCTTTTGCCAGTTATTGTGGGAGGGCTAGGATTTGTTTGGAAACTTTGCAGTTGGGGTAAGGACTTGGGAGGGTTGGCATTACCTACCCCCTGGTTATATTTTCTTGCTTCCCAACTTTAGCAATTAAGGGCCGGACTGGTCTTTCTACATGGGGTACCACAGGTCACCTGTTCATAGCTAAACATGGTGGTCGAGTTCCGTGTCACATCTTGGGAATTGGTTCTCTCACCCAACCTACTGAAAACTCTGCCATTACTCAATTGCTGTGTAAGGTTTGGGGAAATTGTCAAGACTGCTGGTAATGACTGGTAGTGCCAACTTTATACCGCTTTAACCCCTTAAGGACTCAACTTATTTTCACCTTAAGGACGCAGCCAATTAAATTTTTAGCATTTTAGTTTTTTTCCTCCTTTCCGACTTCTAAATTCATAACTCTTTTATATTTCCATTCCTAGACCCATATGAGGAATTGTTTTTTGCGTGACCAGTTGTACTTTGAAATTACATCACTCATTTTACCTTAAAATGTATGGTAAACCCAAAATATTATTTTTTGTGTAAGGAAATTTAACTGAAAATCATAATTGATCGAATTTGGGAGGCTTCATTTTCGTGCTGTACACTTTACAGTAAAAAATACATGTTTTCTTTATTCTCTGGGTCAATACGATTAAAATGATACCCATGGTTACATACATTTCTATTATTAGTACTGCTTTTAAAAAAAATCTCAAACTTTTTTTAACAGGTTTAAAAAGTTTAAAATTGCCCTATTTTGACCACCTCTAACCTTCTTATCTTTCCGTATTCAGGGATGTGTGAGGGCTAATTTTTTGCACCATCATCTGTAGTTTGGTTTGATACCCGATTTGCGTATATGTGACTTTTTGATCGCTTTTTATAAAAAAAATTTTGCAGTTTGACGTGACACAAAAGCTGAAATTCTTTACTTTTTTATTTATTATTTGTTTTTTATACGTATACGCCATTCGCCGTAGGGGATTATTAACATTATATTTTTATAGTTCGGACATTTATGCACGCAATGATACCAAATATGTTTATTATTTATCTTTTATTTACGCTTTTATTTATTAAATGGGGAAAGAGGGTGATTTAAAACTTTATTGGGGGAGGGGATTTTTCATATTTTTTTAAACTTTTTTTTTTACATTTATTTTACACTTTTTTAGTCCCTATAGGGGACTATTTATAGCAATCATTAGATTGCTAATACTGTTAGCACTGATCAGTATTATCGGTGATCTTCTGCTCTGGTCTGCTAAAAGGCAGATCAGTGCAGAAGACCCCGGGAGATGGACGGAGACAGGTGAGGGGACCTCCGTCCGCCATCTAGGCTGAACTGATCCCCACGGCAGTGCCGCGGCGATCATATCAGCCATTATAAGTGCTGCACTGCCGCAGATGCCGTGATCTGTATTGATCACGGCATCTGAGGGGTTAATGGCAGACATCAGCGCGATCGCTTATGTCTGCCATTACCCGCGGGTCTGCCGTTGCTGACAGCCACCAGGACACGCCAGAATGAAGCGAGCTCAGCTCCTGCGCTTGTATCACAGCCCCACCTTAAATGTACGGTGCTGTGCGCTAAGAGGTGCTATGCAGCGCCGTACATTTACGGCGCATGTCCGGGGTTAATACAACCCTGCTTTTTGGGTTGTGTTTCTATGTTTTATAAAATTTGTTAAAATTCAGTTAAATAATGGGATAAAAAAATTTTACATTAAAAAAATAGGACATTGACATATCATTGTGGTGTTTCTACCACTAGACTATAGATCATTATTGAACAGTGTATATGGGGGTAAACCTTGTTGCTATATGTGAGCATGACATTCGCAGTTTCCATATATGCCTTATGCTGAATATTATAAACTGCAGTGGATCATACTGATGTCCTTTGCTCTGGTTCTCTTAAAAACGTTAAATGTTGAGTTTGAAACCTGATTTGTGCCTTTTGTTGAGTAGGAATTTTTTTTGGAGCCATTTAATCGGAAAACCCGTCAGGAGAACTTGCGTTACAATAATATGCTGAAACAAATCAACAGCCAGCACACGGCCACTTTAAGACAGTGGAAAGCAGCACAAAGATACCTTGCCTGTGAACGTGGTCCTTGGGCAGACAGGTTAGTTTTACTTGTATGCTTTTTTTTTTGATAGACTGTATTGTATGTGTCTCTTTATAATATTCTTTACCGTTGTAATTTCTTAAGGAAAGAAAACTGGGACTACTGGAAGCTCTCCAATGTAGAAAACTACTCACGTATGAGGCTCAAGCTGGTACAGAGTAACAATTTTGACCCCCATTTAGAAGCTAGTAATTTGCGTGATAACTTGGGTAAGTTTATGTTTAGATGATGTTTTCTAATTTTGAAATATATTTGGGGAGATTTATCAAAACCTGTGCAGAGGGAAAGTGAAGGAATGTGACTTAAAAGAGGACACAGTAGACTGCATTCACCATCCAGACGGCAGCTTTATTCAGGAAAAGCAATGCAAAATGGGTACAAGCAGATGTGGCTGGGGCAATACGGGACAGACTGTTTTGTGCGATGACTCTTTTCCTCTAGCCGGTATGCCAAGTTGCATAGTAATAGTAGTTGCTTATATTCGTAGTAGCAGTTGCCCATAGCAACCAATCAGATTGCTTCTTTCATTTTTCAGAGGTCCTTGCTCAGGTTTTGATAAATCTCCCCAATTGCGCACCCATTTTATTATAATTTTTTTTAGTTTGGTGAAAATATGTATTGTTATGATCTATTCACATTGACAGCATTGCAAAGTTTTTGTTACAATAAAATATCTATATTTGATTTATCAGCTCTGACCTAATGCAGCATTTGTTTTTATTTTATACTTTTAAGACCTGCACTCTTCACCTTGTTATTCAGAGTCACCTTCTAATATAACAGGTTGTACAGCAAATATTTGTCCATTATATGATCCTGTCCTAAGAGCCAAGCAACACTAAGGGGGAGATTCATCAAAACCTGTGCAGAGGAAAAGTCAACCAGTTGCCCATAGCAGCAAATCAGGTTGCATTTTTGAAAAGGCCTCTGAAAAATAAAAGAAGCAATCTGATTGGTTGCTATGGGTAACTGGTCAACTTTTCTTAGCACAGGTCTTGATGAATCTCCCCCCAAGTCTACTATTAGTGATCTATTTCTGACCACAGTTCCAAGTTTAACTGATGTTACACGTCTTGGTAATAATGCAGTCCTCTCCACAGCCACTGCTTGGAAGTGGTACACCAGTAAGGCTGGGTTCACATATGTCCGGTATAGTTTCCCTCAGGCATGCTCTGGAGGAAAACTGATACTAGAACTGATCTTATTCATTTGATTGGGACAGTTCACAATCATCCAGCATCAATTTTGATGCCGAATGGTTTGACAGGGGAACGCAGCTTCAATGGATGCTGGGTACCATACAACTGATGCACATTGTCATTAGATATGCCATTAGTTGCATCAAGATCTAGGCTGAGTTTACCTATGCTGGACATATGTAAACCCAGTTTTACTACAAACAACATAGGTGTTGCTGGTTAAGTAACACTTATTTAATCATCTGGTAGTTCCTATGTTTTTTTTGTATTTTAAATTATCCTGAGTTAATGGGCAAAAAAGTTATGGAAAATAAATTAATTATACATTATTTTTTTCTTTTCTGCAGGTGCCACACATGCAGAACTATCTAGTGAGTCACTACTGCTGGAAGCTGTGAAGCAGGTTAAAGTCAGTGACCTAGAAGATGATGGACTTGAGCTTTCTGAAGAAGACAGTACAGCCATAATGTATGTTCTTAGTTTAGATTCTTATAACTTAAAGGGGTAGTCTGGAAATTGTAGAAACCGCTTAAGAATTGAACTGGCATAACTTTAAAAAAAAACAAAAAACAGGTATTCTAACATCAGATAAGATATATAATAATGCACTGCTCAAAAAAAATAAAGGGAACACTAACATAACACATCCTAGATCTGAATGAATGAACTAATCGTATGAAATACTTTCATCTTTACATAGTTAAATGTGCTGACAACAAAACCACACAAAAATTATGAATGGAAATAAAAATTTTCAACCCATGGAGGTCTGGATATGGAGTCACACTCAAAATCAAAGTGGAAAACCACACTACAGGCTGATCCAACATTGACGTAATGTCCTTAAAACAAGTCAACAAGAGGCTCAGTAGTGTGTGTGGCCTCCATGTGCCTGTACCTCCCTACAACACCTGGGCATGCACCTGATGAGGTGGTGGATGGTCTCCTGAGGGATGTCCTCCCAGACCTGGACTAAAGCATCCGCCAACTCCTGGACAGTCCGTGGTGCAACATGGCGTTGGTGGATGGAGCAAGACATGATGTCCCAGATGTGCTCAATCGGATTAAGGTCTGGGGAATGAACGGGCCAGTCCATAGCATCAATGCCTTCCTTTTGCAGGAACTGCTGACACACTCCAGCCACATGAGGTCTAGCATTGTCTTGCATTAGGAGGAATCCAGGACCAACCGCACCAGCTTATGGTCTTGCAAGGGGCCTTAGGATCTGTGGCTGTGCAGCCCCCCAAAGAAATTCCACCACACACCATTACTGACCCACCACCAAACCAGTCATGCTGGAGGATGTTGCAAGCAGCAGAATGTTCTCCACGGCATCTCCAGGTTCTGTCACATGTGCTCAGTGTGAACCTGCTTTCATCTGTGAAGAGCAAAGGGTGCCAGTGGCGAATTTGCCAATCTTGGTGTTCTCTGGCAAATGCCAAACATCCTGCATGGTGTTGGGCTGTCAGCACAACCTCCACCTGTGGACTTTGGGCCCTCATACCACCCTCATGGAGTCTGTTTCTGACCCTTTGAGTGGACACATGCACATTTGTGGCCTGCTGGAGGTCATTTTGCAGGGCTCTGGCAGTACTCCTCCTGCTCCTCCTTGCACAAAGGCGGAGGTAGTGGTCCTGCTACTGGGTTGTTGCCCTCCTACGACCTCCTCCACGTCTCCTGATGTACTGGCCTGTCTCCTGGTAGCGCCTCCATGCTCTGCACACTACGATGACAGACACAGCAAACCTACTTGCCACAGCTCGCATTGATGTGCCATCCTGGATGAGCTGCACTACCTGAGCCACTTGTGTGGGTTGTAGACTCTGTCTCATGCTACCACTAGAGTGAAAGCACCGCCAGCATTCAAAAGTGACCAATACATCAGCCAGGAAGCATAGGAATTGAGAAGTGATCTGTGGTCACCACCTGCAGAACCACTCCTTTATTGGGGGTGTCTTGCTAATTGCCAAAAATTTCCACCTGTTGTCTTTTCCATTTGCACAACAGCATGTGAAATTGTTGCTTTCTGAGTGAACAGTGTGATTTCACAGAAGTGTGATTGACTTGGAGTTACATTATGTTGTTTAAGTGTTCCCTTTATTTTTTTGAGCAGTGTTTTTCTGAAACATATAGCATTGCTTATCTATGGTCCCCAGTTATGATACCAATAATTTTTTTTTTTTTTTTTTTTTTTTTTTTTGTGTGTGCCTCCTTTCAGCCGATGTTAGAAATCACTACTTCCTGGTTGAGCAGTTGCTTAGTAGTACAATTCCCAGAACACAACGTTTTCCCTCAACTCTTCATCACAGCCCTCCCACCCTATCTATTCCCCTCCTACAACACTCCTGCCAGTTTGCCACCCATAGCTGTGGCTTTAGTGCCCCACCCACAGATGCTACAGATTTGTCTATTTTAGGGTATGTTCACACACTGCAGATTTTCTACAACTGATTTTAAATACATTTGTTTTAATGTAAAAAAAACACTGTAGATTTTGTGCAACAGATCTGTAGCAGATCAGCAGCATGTAAATTACTATTTGGTACATTCTGCAGTGTATACTGTATCTGCAATCATACCCTAATAATACATTGACTAATGGCAGATTAGTTGCAGCAATTTCTGTAACTATCTCTTTCTTGAAAAATATTCAAATTCAGATGAAGGTAACTGTGTATGAGGTGCATACATTTTGCAATATATATTTACTCTTACGCAGTTAGCCAGCAGCTACTGTATGCATTCCCTGTCTACTCTTTTTCCTGTGGCATTGTTCAGCACTAGGCATCATGATAAATACCCCCATCATTACTCTCTATGTTTGGAAACCAGTGTGCCTCCAGCTGTTGCATCAACCCCCTGCATGCACGGACAGCCAAAGGGCATACTGGGAATTGTAGTTATGCAACAGCTGGAGGTTTGCTACCGCCCCCCCCCCCCCCCCCTTGCTGCAAGTTTCATTTTCACAAGGGAAAATAGGAAAAAAAAAGCCCCCAAAACGTTGTACACCCATTTCTTCTGAGCATGGAAATACCCCATATGTGGATGTAAAGTTCTCTGCGGGCAAACTACAATGCTCAGAAGAGAAGGAGCTCCATTGGAGAGAAGGAGCTCTTTTGGAGAGAAAATATGTTTGGAATTGAAGGCCATGTGTGTACAGCCCACTGTTCCAAAGATCTGTCAAACGCCAGTGGGTTGTAAATGCTCACTGCACCCCTTATTACATTCCGTGAGCGGTGTAGTTTCCAAAATTGGGTCACATGTGGGGGGGGTCCACTGTTCTGGCACCATGGGGGCTTTGTAAACGCACATGGCCCTCGACTTCCATTCCAAACAAATTCTCTCTCCAAAAGCTCAATGGCGCTCCTTCTCTTCTGAGCATTTTAGTTCGCCCGCAGAGCAATTTACATCCACATATGGGGTAGGCTTTGGGAGGCTTTTTCTCCTAATACCCCTTGTGAAAATGAAAAATTTGGGCTTACACTAGCATTTTAGTGAAAAAATCTAATTTTTCATTTTCTCGTCCAACTTAAGCGGAAATTTGTCAAACACCTGTGGGGTGTAAAGGCTCACTGTACCCCTTGCTACGTTCCATGAGGGGTGTTTTCCCAAATAGTGTGCTATGTGTTTTTTTTTTGTTCTGGCATCATAGGGGCTTCCTAAATGCAGCATGCCCCCCAAAAACAATTTTTAGCAAAATTTGCTTTCAAAAAGCCAAATGTGGCTCCTTCTCTTCTGAGCATTGTAGTGCGCCCGCAGAGCACTATGCATGCACACATAGGGTATTTCCATACTCAGAAGAAATGGGGTTACAAACTTTGGGGGGCATTTTCTCCTATTACCTCTTGTAAAAATTGTACATTTTGGGGAAAAAACTGCATTTTAGTGAAAAAACAATTTCATTTACATATCCGACTTTAATGAAAAGTCCAGTGGGGTGTTAAGGCTCACTGGACCCCTTGTTACGTGCCTTGAGGGGTGTAGTTTCCAAAATAGTGTGCCATGTGTTTGTTTTTTGCTGTTATGGCACCATAGGGGCTTTCTAAATGCGACATGCCCCCCAAAAACCATTTCAGAAAAATTCACTCTCCAAAATCCCATTGTCGTTCCTTCCCTTCTGAGCCCTCTAGTGCACCCACAGAGCACTTTACATCCACATATGAGGTATTTCCTTACTCAAGAAATTAGGTTTACAAATGTTGGTGGCTTTTCTCCTTTTACCCCTTTGTATAAATAAAAAAAACTTGGTCTACAAGGACATGTGAGTGTCAAAAATTGAGATTTTGAATTTTCTCCTTCACATTGCTGCTATTTCTGTGAAACACCTAAAGGCTCAACAAACTTTCTGAATGTCATTTTGAATACTTTGAGGGGTATAGTTTTTATAATTGGGTCATTTAAGGTGGGTTTTCTAATATGAAGACCCCTCAAATCCACTTCAAAACTGAACAGGTTACTGAAAAATTCAGATTTTGAAAATTTTGTGAAAAATTGGAAAATTGCTGCTGAACTTTGAAGCCCTCTGATGTCTTCCAAAAGTAAAAACATATCAAGTTTATTATGCAAACATAAAGAAGACATATTGGATATGGAAATCAATATATAATTTATTTGGTTAGTCTATTTTCCTTACAAGCAGAGAGCTTTAACCCCAAGGGGTACTCCGGCCCCAAGACATCTTATCCCCTATCCAAAGGATAGGGGATAAGATGTCTAACCGCGGGGGTCCCGCTGCTGGGGACCCCCGCAATCTTGCATTCGGCACCCACCTCTTTGAGCTGTACGCGCGTATGCCATTGACCGTGCGGTTTAATAAACAATATATTTTTATAATTCGGACATTTCCACATGCGGCGATACCACATATGTTTATTTTTATTTACACTTTTTCTTTTTTCTTTTTTTTACTGGGAAAAGGGGGGTGCTTTAAACTTTTATTAAGGAAGGGGTTAAATGATCTTTATTCAATTTTTTTTCACTTTTTTTTTGCAATGTTATAGCTCCCATAGGGGGCTATAACACCGCACACATTGATCTTTTACATTGATCAGTGGTTTCTCCTAGGAAACCATTGATCAATGATTCTGCCACTTGACTGCTCATGCCTGGATCTAAGGACACCATGAGGCAGGTAAGGGGACCCGCCTCGTGTCCTACAGCTGTTCGGGATGTCGCAATTTGACCGCGGCGGTCCCAAACAGCCCCCCTGAGCCAACCGGCATTAGTTTACTTTCACTTTAATCGCGGCGATCAACTTTGAAAAATTTTCACATTTTTCATGAAATTTTTGAATTTTTCACCAAGAAATGATGCAGGTATCGACAAAAAATTACCAATATGTTAAATTAGAATATGTCACGAAGAAACTGTCTTGGAATCAAATTCAGAAGTAAAAGCATCCCAGAGTTATTAATGCTTAAAGTGACAGTGGTCAGATGTGCTAAAAATGCTCTGGTCCTTAAAGGAGAACTACAGAATATAAAAATTGTCCCCCATACTGTCGTCAGTAAAAAAATAAAGATGTAAATACCTTCCTTCGCTCCCTAGGGGCCTCCGGTAACCGGCTCCGGTCTCCGCCACGATCCTCTTTCTGGTTGCCGGTGGTCAGCGAGTCATACTGCACTCAGCCAATCACCGGCCGCATCGAAGTCCCGGCTCGGCCGGCGATAGGCTGAGCGGCAGTGTGACGTTTTCGGCCCCGGAAGCAGGTGCCGGTGTAGTGAATAATTTTGTGTCTTGAAGCGTTCTCACTTCCGCTCAGCCTATTGCCGGCCGAGTCGGGACTTCACTGGCAACCAGGAAGAGAATCACAGCGGAGACCGGAGCTGGTTACCGGAGGCTCCGGGGGAGTGAAGGAAGGTATGTACATCTTTATGGTTTTTTACTGCCGGCAGTATGGGGGACAATTTTTATATCCTGGAGTTCTTAAGGTCATAATGGGCTTGGTCCTTAAGGGGGTTAAGCCAAGGCTCCTGAGACAATAGAGGATGATGTGTCATCTCGGAAAAGAGGGAGGAGCCAAGGAGCTGCTGAGACAACGCCACTCTGTAAATGAAAGTTTACAACTTCCTGTGAGGCATGAATCAAGAAAATGCATGCCTAAGCTAGTGCAATGTTTGATAGCACTATACAAATAGTTTGTAGATACTAGGGTGATAGTTTTATTTAAGTATAATTTTCTGATACTGGAATACCCATTTTACTTATGTGTAATTCCCTTCTGCTCTGCTTTTGACTGACTAACTTGCAGTTTTGACTTCAAATGTATCATTCAGTTGACTTTGCAGTCACTGGCCTCAGTGATCCAATGCTATGCATGCAAGCAGTGGCCACTGAGGATAGTGATTGGCTGTAGAGCCACAGGATTGATGTACTTCATGTCATCACTGCACATCAAGATGAAATGCTGGAGCTTTAGCAGTGAAAATCTATAGGTAAATACATTATTTTTTTTTATGCTCATTCTTGCTCTTAGCCGGACATGCCTACTAAAAGGGTTCTCAGACCTCTCTCACCTTGTAGATTCTAGCACTAGATCTCTAGTCCACCCCAGGGCCTCTGTTTACTTACCTGATTTTATGCTTGCTCTGTTCCCCAATGATGTTCTAAACACTGCTGCTTTCATTGTTTATTTAAATGGAACATGTCATGCTGAACATGCGTTCAAATCTGCAGGCAACCTGTTAAAGCAGGAGGAGTTGAGCAGACTTATATTTAGTATTGTGGAAAACGTATTCATGTAAACTATTCTGAGGAGTAACTAGCTAATTGGGTTGTTATACGCAGTGATTGATGGCTCTCTATATGACCAGGTAGTTGTCAGTCACCAATTAGGACTGCCCACTTGGCTACATGGCCCAGAATTAGAGATGAGCGAAGTTACAGTGGTTCGATTCGTCACAAACCTCGGGGCTCGGCGTTTGCTGACTTTAGACTCTCTCCTAGGACTGTATACACCTTTTCCAGCCCACCGGAGCACCTGAAAGCTGAACTAATTTATGCAGGCTAAAGTCAGCAACTACTGAGCCGAGAAGTTCGTGACGAATCGAATTACTGTAACTTCGCTCATCTCTACCCAGAATGATCAGATTTATATATATATATATATATATATATATATATATATATATATTTAGCAATCTGCCCAACTCCCCCTGCCCTATACCATTATCTGCAGATTGGGCTGCATTTTTCCCTTCTGCCTCTTTAATTAACTTTATTTACATTAGTTTTATTGTCTAATTATTTCATCATTTTTCCTTTGCTAACCCAATATAATAAAGGACAATTAAACAGTGTTTTCTGGTCCTCTGAAGGAATACTTATAGTAGTGGGAGTAGCATATGCGAAGGGAAAGGGAACTGTTTAAATGCCATGTTTGCTATTGATTCTGACATCTAAGTGGTTAATTGGCCAGCATCAAATCTAGGTTATTTGTTACATTCATTTGCAACTAAAAGCTAGCCCACATGTGGCATACCACAATTGTTATGTGCTTTTAAGCACATTTTCTGCAACCCAGATGAACTCAATGAGACAGGATAATAGACTGCTCTACAAAGTATTAGATCAACATCATATAGAATATACAGTTCTAGTGCACCAGTTCACAAAAAGGATGCCCTGATACTGGACAAAGTGTAACTACAAAAACATGTTTTTATGTGTATATGTTTACTGTACAGTCTTTTCATTAAGAGTAGGGTGCACCTATTCGTCTGGAGAAGGGGAAAAAATTGTCTCCATAGGCAGTGGCAAGGCTTTTTTTTTGTGTGTGAATAGACCACTTTACTATCTAATTTTAGATGATTTCTTAGGCCAAAACAATTGAAATCTACTGTATAAAACCCTTGTTTTGAATGATTCCACATGCATGTCTGAATTTTCCATTGTAGGGAAGATTGTAGTGTTTTTTTTTTCCCCTTTTCCCTGTTTGCCTTCGCCTGAATCAGTACGGTATATGGAAATTATGTTCTCTGCCCTACCCTGGTTAAACATGAATGACATATATATATATTTTTTTCAAGTATTTATGGAGGGTTTTGTCTGTAACTAGAAGTTATATGTCATTTATTAATGTTTGTTATTTATTTATTTATTTATTTTGCACAATGTAAATTTGAAATCTGTGGCAAAAAATAGGATGTTGATTTGATGTAACTTTCATGCAGATTACTATGTGGAATCTAAATCAATTTCATATGAACATGTCCTCAAAGGGGTACTACAGTGGAAAACATTTATTTTATTTTATTTTTTCAAATCAACTGTTGTCTGAAAGTTAAACAGATTTGTAAATTAGCAATAGAACAACAGAAGCCAGAGGTAAAAGTAATTTCACCTTTATTTCATCCAGGTTAAAACATTGACATGGAATAGTCTCAGGAACATCGATAATGAGAAAAAACTCAGGAAACGCTCGGCATGACGTGTTTCAGGTCATGTGACCTTTCATCAAATGCATGATATGAAGTGGAGAGGTGTGGAATTATATAGGGCTAAATGGAACAGTTGTGCTTGTAGCAACTGGGGGTTTAACCCTAATGGTTCCAAAGCCTAATCCATCTATCCACTGAAAATCATGGCTAAAGCATGACAGAATGCTCCATTATGGAACCATAGAATACAAGCTCAGTAATAGAAAGAAACAAAACAAGGAAAAAAGCATAATATGACTCATAATAACATATACATCTAATAATGCAAAATAACATCTGGTCTTAAATTAAGACCAGACGGCTGGAACGTATGCAACGAGTAACTCCAAAAGACCTCTCTATTTGATACGATCTCCTCCCCTTTCTGGTAGCTGAACAATCTCAGTACCATAAAATTGAAAATCTGAACTGTCACCGGAGTATACAGTTCTAAAATGTTTCGAGACATTAGAAGAATTTGTATATGTTGTGCTATGTACACCTCTCAAGTATTCCTGGATCCTTTTCTTCAATGGCCTTTTTGTACACCCAATATAGGAGATATTGCAACTTTTGCAGCATATCCTATATACGACATATGTAGACTGGCAATTAATGAATTGCTGTATAGCAAAAGTTTTGGATTCAGTCACATTGATGGTGGTAGTTTTAACCACGTATTCACATACAACGCAACTCGCTTGACCATGTTTGAAAAATCCTCATAGACAACCAAGAGGAATGGGCATTAGAACGGGAAAATGGAAGGGCACTAGGAGATAACAGATTGGCTAGATTCGGGGCCTGTCTACTAGAGAAATTAACCCCCAATTGGAGTAGCAGATTTGTGCCAGAAATGTGTAAAAAAAACAAACAAATTTTTACACACTCCTGGCACAAATCTACTACTCCATATTTGGATATTCTCTTACAAGCCAAAGAGGGATGTGGTCACACTACCCCATAAGGGAAGCCTACTTCGGGTAACACCATCCTCCGGGCCGAGTCATGCCATCCCAAACATATGGTTCTTGCCATCCCTGTTGGTGAGCTGACTCAAGCCCGGAGGAATTGTTAATCCGAAGATGCTTACCAAGCCAAATTGGACACGGTATGTCACCGGTTGCATGATAGAGGTTATCAGCCCTGGTCCCTGAATAGACCAAAATGCAAAGTTCAGCTTAAACCTAGGAAAGACCTCCTCACTGTTAAACCACAACAATCCTCCCTGCTGCCCTCCCCATTTTAGCAGACTTTTGTCACTACATACAGTTTGGAATTCAACAATATTAAAAGTATCATAGCAAAGTTCTTGCCAGTATTACAAGATCCTGTACTAAACAAATACTTACAATTTGGAGTTAATTTCTCTAGTAGACGGGTCCCTAATCTCCTAGTGCCCTTCCATCTTCGCGTAGTTCTAATACCCATTCCTCTTGGTTGTCAATGAGAGGATTTTTTAAATGTGGTCAAGTGAGGTGCGTTGAATGGGATTACGCGGTTAAGACTACCACCATCAATGTGACTGAATCCAAAACTTTTACTGTACAGCAATTCATTAATTGCCAGTCTACATATGTCATATATAGGGTATGCTGCAAAAGTTGCAATATCTCCTATATCGGCAGTACAAGAAGGCTATTGAAGAAAAGATCCAGAAACACTTGAGAGGTGTACATAGCACAACATATACAAATTCTTCTAATGTCTCGAAACATTTTCGAACTGTATAGTCAAGTGACACTTCGAATTTTCAATTTTATGATATTTAGGTAGACCAGCTACCAGAAAGGGGAGGAGATTGTATCAAAATCCTGCATAATTAGAGAGGTTTTTTGGATTTACTCGTTGCATAAGTTCCAGCCGTATGGCCTTAATTTCAGATCAGATGTTATCTTGCATTATTAGACGAATACGTTATGTGTCATATTATGCTTTTTTCCTTGTTTTTGTTTCTTTCTATTACTGAGCTTGTATTCTATGGTTCCATTATGGAGCATTCTGTCATGCTTTAGCCATAATTTTAGGGGATAGGCGGATTAGGCTTTGGAACCATTAGGGTTAAACCCTCAGTTGCTACTAGTACACCTCTTAAATTTAGCCCTATATAATCCCACACCTCTCCACTACCTATCATGCATCTGATTAAATAAAGGTGAAATTACCGCTGGCTTCTGTTGTTCTATTGCTACTATTGGAGGCTCCTTGCCGTGTGGAGGACTGAGTCGTGCTGACTGCTTCTTGCACCACACATGAACAGATTCAGCTGCTGTATACTGCAGAGGAAGTTGAGTTGTTGTTTTCGGTCTGACCACAGTGCTCTCCGCTGACATCACTATCCATGTCAGGAACTGTCCAGAGCCGGAGAGGTTTGCTATGGGGATTTACTCCGGTTCTGGACAGTTCCTGACACAGACAGAGGTGTCAGCAGAGAGCACTGTGGTCAGACAGAAAACAACAACTCCACTTCCTCTGTAGTATACAGCAGCTGATAAGTGCTGGAAGGATTAAGATTTTTAAATATAAGTAATTTACAAATCTGTTTGCTTTCTGGAGCCAGCTGATATGAAAAAAAATGTTTTCCACCGGAGTACCCCTTTAAGGCTATTAATGGCTATTAAAATAATATATAGGAGGAGGTACATCTAGAGTTTATTGATTCCTATTTTTTGTATTCAGTATATTTTAAAATAACTATGGGATCAACCCAGTGCATTTAAACTGTCCAATAAATAATCTGCATGTTTACTCTTTAAAAATTAAATGTAAGTTAAATTAAATTTTATGGTTATTTAAGAAATGAAAAAGAAGAACAAAGTCAGAAGGAGAAAACAGTTCTATCCGAAGACTGCGAGCTTATCACTCTAATGGATGTTATTTCTGGCCGTTTAGAAGTTACCACTCAGCATATTTATTTCTATGATGGAAGCACTGAAAAAGAGGAAGGTAAAACTATGCTGTCCTGATATTGAAATTGAGAATGAAAGCTGAAAATGTAATCGTGTAAGATTTCAACAACTGAATGTTGAAGAAGTAATAGTAGTAAGAGAAGGTCTTTGGTGGGGTGCGGTGGGGGGGGCAGTACCAATACCAATTTTTACTTTTATTTTGACTTAAAAATAAGAAATAACTGGTACTCAACTGCCTCATTTCCCCACCTCTCCTTCTGCTTCTGTATATTTTTAACCCCTTAAGGACACAGCCCATTTTAGCCTAGAGGACACTGCTCATTTTTATGTTTTTTTTCTATCCTCGCCTTTAAAGATACATAACGCTTTTATTTTCCCATCCACAGAGCCATGTAGTTACACCATACAGTATACCATAAAATGTATGGCAAAATCAAAATATTACACACACACACACACACACACATACAATTTAGCGACTTTTGTGGGGGTCCATTTGTACGCAGTGCATTTTAAGGTTGAACTGACATGTTACACATGTTATCTGTACTCTGTGGGTCAATAAGCAAAACCCATGTTTGCATGCTTTTCTATTATAATACAGTGGTCCCTTAAGTTACAATATTAACTGGTTCTGGGATGACCATTGTATAACCATTGTATGTTGGGAACACAACTCTCTGGAAACCTGGTAATTGGTTCCAAAGCCCCAAAATGTCATCCTAAAATAGGAAACAAAAGAAAAATAAGTACCGTATTTATTGGCATATTACAGGCACTGGTGTATAACACGCACACTCATTTTCACAAAATTTGAGGAAAATAAATAAATGTGAATAAATGACTTTGAAGCTCTGAACTTTATGCCTCATCATCCCCCCAACTTTGATTCCCCCTGCACCTCAGTTTGCCCCCTCCACCCCTTTTTATCAGCCCCTGTGCCACATTCCCCCCCCCCTCATCCCCTGTGTGCCTCCTTTCCCCTATGATTCCCCCTGCTCATAATTTCCCCCCTGCTCATAATTTCCCCCTGCTCATAATTTCCCCCCTGCTCATAATTTCCCCCCTGCTCATAATTTCCCCCCTGCTCATAATTTCCCCCCTGCTCATCATTTCCCCGCTGCTCATCATTTCCCCGCTGCTCATCGTTTCCCCGCTGCTCATCATTTCCCCGCTGCTCATCATTTCCCCGCTGCTCATCATTTCCCCCCTGCTCATCATTTCCCCCCTAGTGCATCATTTCCCCCCCTAGCGTATCATTTCCCCCCTAGCCCATCACTTCCCCCCTAGCCCATCACTTCCCCCCTAGCCCATCACTTCCCCGCTAGCCCATCACTTCCCCGCTAGCCCATCACTTCCCCGCTAGCCCATCACTTCCCCGCTAGCCCAATCATTTCCCCCTTAGCGCATCATTTCCCCCCTAGCGCATCATTTCCCCCCTAGCGCATCATTTCCCCCCTAGCGCATCATTTCCCCCCTAGCGCATTATTTCCCCCCTAGCGCATTATTTCCCCCCTAGTGCATTATTTCCCCCCTAGCGCATCATTTCCCCCCTAGCGCATCATTTCCCCCCTAGCGCATCATTTCCCCCCTAGCGCATCATTTCCCCCCTAGCGCATCATTTCCCCCCTAGCGCATCATTTCCCCCCTAGCGCATCATTTCCCCCCTAGCGCATCATTTCCCCCCTAGCGCATCATTTCCCCCCTTGCGCATCATTTCCCCCCTTGCGCATCATTTCCCCCCTTGCGCATCATTCCCCCCCCCCTTGCGCATCATTACCCCCCTAGCGCATCATCACCCCCCTCTGACTCATCATTACCCCCCCTCTGACTCATCATTACCCCCCCTCTGACTCATAATTATCCCCCCCTCTGACTCATCATTACCCCCCTGCTCATAATCCTCCCCTGCTCATTGTTCCCCCTCTCCCCCTGCTTTTTCTATTTTTCATATTTCCTTACTTGGCCACGCTCCGGCAGGCTCAGGTAATGCTGCGGGTCTTGTGGGCTGTGTGGATAGTAAGGTATGACGAGTGACGTCTCCTGCCGGCTCCTCTGCGCGGCGGCAGGGATGTAATTCTCTGCAGCTGCCGCTGGTCAGAGTGGCAGCAGCGCTGGCTTCTTGTTAAAGTTTAGCAGCCCAGCCACGGCCACTTTAGAACAGTCACCCGCGGCGACTGCAGGAAATGAGGATTGATGTCCCTGACGTTGTGCAGAGGAGCAGACAGGAGACGTCACTCGTCATACTATGCGCACAACCCACAAGACCTGCCGCATTACCTGAGCCTGCCGGAGCACGGCCAGGTAAGGAGACATGAAAAACATTAATATCAGGAGGAGTGTCAGGGCCCGCAGGAGCTACCGCTGGTCACTGTTTTAAAGTTGCTGCGGCCAGACTGCTGATCTTTAACAAGCAGCCGGCGCTGCGGCCACTTTAAATCAGTGACCAGAACATTTATCGGGGTAAAACACGCAGGCAGGCTTTTTGTCCTAAATTTAGGTTTTAAAAGTATGTTATATGCCAATAAATACGGTAGATAACTGATAAACATGAAACAAGTCCTTAAAGTAAGAAATACCTGCTTGAAGCTATAAATCACTGTCTTTGTAGAGGACATGAGCGTCTTCAGGGTTTTGTACAGTACACACAGTGGGGGAGACTTATCAAAACCTTTGTATAGAAATAGTTGAACAGCTGCCCATAGCAACTAATCAGATTGCTATTTTTAATTATTAAGAAGTCCTCTGAAAAATGAAAAAAGCAATCTGATTGGCTGCACTGGGCAACTAGTCAACTTTTCCTCTACACAGGTTTTGATAAATCTCCCCCAGTGTTCCAAAATAGTAAAATGGAGCTGCCCTCACCTAGTATCTAGAGGAGCTGCTAATCCTGGCAGAGTTAAAGAGTAATACAGAACATGAATACCTCCCTGTACTGTGTGGGGGGGGTGCACTACCAGACAGCCAGTCAGTGAATGCACTTCAGTAATACAGGGGTTTTACCAGTTAAATTGCAGTTTGTTCAGTTCTTCCAGCAATTGACACTCTTTGATCTGGACTGGCCGTATCATTGTATGTTGATTATTGGAAGGTTTCAAGTTACAATCGTCCAGAAAAGCCCATTGTATGCTAAAGGCCATTTTAAGTTGAGGAAACTCACCCCAGAACCTGAGAGCCAAAGGGCAAGACCACCATATATGATAAGGAGAGCCTAAATCAGAACATCCCCGAATGCAAAATGGTGATACAGTAGGGAAGATTGCATGTAACCTGGTTGGTACTTAATAAGCCTGGTGTAGTATTTTCAAGGCCGTCTCAGTCAACGCCACCTGCCAGTTCCCCTTACTTAGAGTAGACCATGCTTTACTCCATTGTGAGGGGGATAAATGGATATTTAAAAAAGAGCAGATCGACTTAAAGGTAGTGAGGACCACATTAATGGAGACAGTAACACATTCCCCTTGTGGGAATGCTTAGCAAAAGTTGGGCCATTCAGGATGCCGATAATATTTTACTAGGTTAGGGACGGAGACCCCCAAATCGCTGGGCCCCCCCCCCCCCCCCCCCCCCCGCGGTCTCTCTGTACAGGGCCCCGGCTTGCTGTCCAGATTGCGCGTGTTGACCACCGCACGAAGTGGTGGCCGACACGCCCCCTCAATACAACCCTATGGCAGAGCCGGAGATTGCCGAAGGCAGCGCTCAGGCTCTGCCATAGAGTTCTATTGAGGGCTTCATGCGGTGGTCAACACGCCCCCTTCCTGCAGGCTGTCGGGGCCCCGTACAGGAGATCGCGGGGGGCCCCAGCGGTCGGACCCCTCGCGATCTGAAACTTATCGCCTATCCTTAAGATGGGGGATAAGTTTTTCTCCACTGGATATCTCCTTTAATGTCTGTTGTCTTCACTCGTATTGGTAAAATACGTAACAAATATAATTGTTTGGGCAAGACTACCATTTTATTCGTATGCACTCTCCTAACCAAGTAAGGTGAGGAATGTCCCACCCGTGTTAATCCTCTAGGAAAGTCCTGAATAGCAGGAGGTAGTTCAGATTTTGAAGAGCCGAAATAGAATTTGAGAGAGATTTCCAAATAAGGGATACACTAAGATACCTACCTGACCTGGAATTTCTCTGCTATGGAGTGCTCTGTACACTCTTGTGGGTTTTGCAATACATCACCTCCAATTTAGAAAAATTAATCTGGATTAATTGTGGACTAATAAAGCAAAGATATTGTTGGGATTATCTTGTATAAGGATTTTGAGGGGTTCGATTGCAAGGGCAAAAGTGGGAATCCTTGTCGCATTCCCCTCGCATTCCATATAGGAGTGGGGTGTTGTGGTAGAAGTTTGAGGAGGGCTGGAGGGGTAGAGTAAAGAAGTCATAGTGCAGTTGCAAAAGGACCTCTGATCCTAAAACTTTCAAAAGCCCACTCAATATCGAGACCCAACAATGTCACAGGAGTGGTTGTGCAGAAAGACCAGTAGACTATTTTCAAGATTTTACAGATGTTGTCATGTGCTTGATGGCCCATGATAAAACCCACAAAAGATGGTAGGGCTGCATTCAGTTTTTTTGCTAAGACTACCATAAAGAGTTTTGTGTCTACATGTGTTCAGTTCTGCTCAGCAGAGATAGTAGTACAAGCAGTGTTAGTTAGGTAAGTATGGAGATCAACATCCAAAACAGAGGATGGAGCTGAATGATGTTTGCCACAATAGTCATGGACTATAGATTAGATGTGATTAGGAGGAAGGTGGTCTGGTTCTGGTCTGATCTAGACTTTTTGAACCCTGTTGATCACCTACTGACACTTTAGCATTAAGGCTAACAAACGATCAGGCTTGTTAGCCTATAGTGCGCAAGTGAATACATTTTTTTATCCCCGCTGAGTGCCATTAAATTCCATCTAGGTATCAGCCAGGCGTAAATCCTTAAAGGGTAGCTCCCACCATCCTATATATTTTTTTTTCTGTCCCGGCCTATTTCCCATCTCTCCCTAACCCCCTTCCTGCTTTTATTTTTACTATATTAAAAAAAGGTCTTTTTGTCTGCCTGGTAGTGTGCTCACTACCAGGCAAACTTTCCCAGCAGGCAGACGTCACTGATGCCTGCTGGGGCCGGCACTTCCGCCCTTAATTCACTATACAGGGTGCCTCCAGCTGTTTCACCACTACAACTCCCAGCTTGCCCTGACATCTATTGGCTGTCAGGGCATGATGGGAGTTGTAGTGGGGAAACAGCTGGAGGCACCCTGTGTTGAAAACAATAAGTTAGGGCCATTGGCGCAGCGCTACCCCGTTCCCTCCAGTGCTAAGCCGCCCCCCCCTCCCCCCCGCAACCCCCGTGTTGAAACCCCGATCCCCGCAACCCCGTGTTGAAACCCCAAGCCCCGCTCTCCCCGCAACCCCCGTGTTGAAACACGATCCCCATACGTACAAACTGCAGAGTCCAGCAGCATCAGCAGTATGCAGGGGCCGTATCAGTGGTGTGGTGCGAGAGGAATGGCCGGCGTCTGTGGCCAGGAAGCCAATGCGCTCGCTCCCTGCCTGTCTGATTGACAGGCAGAAAGCAAGAACAGGCTGAATGAATTAGGACCGATGCCCGGCCGGCATCAGTCCGAATTCAGGCGTGACGTCACGCCAGCCTGCAGCCGGCGACTAGGAGGGAGACCCCTAGTGGCCGGTTTTCAAACGTTAATTTAAACATTTTAATAAAAAAAAAAAAATAATGAAAATATATTAGAGATATGTTGTAGTACATATGTACTACAACCTATCAAAAAAAAAAATTGTTGATGACAGTGCCCATTTAAAACACCATACTGTAGAGGCTCAAACCAATTTTCCATTTTGGACAAGGTTAAAATCCCTACACCATAACTGATGATCATATTGAAGCCCACCCACTAATTGACCCATCTTACAGAAACAAATTGGAGGGGGTCCTCAGTGGGGGCATATGTACTATCAACATACAGTACCTTATGTAGGGTGCCCACCTCCATAAAAAATAAATTTTGTATAAAATGGTTACCACCTCTCTGCTCTTAGTACCATAAAACACTATGTATGATGGCATCAGATCTCAGGAGAATTGCACATAAACTGAAGGTTAAAATGGAATGGTATCTCTGTTATGCTTTCTGTAGCGCAAGCATGATAGGTCTCATTATATGCCTCCTTTCCAGGCTGGAGGGTGCAACATCTGAATAGAGATGCGTGGAAGGTGGCATATTGGGTAGCATAGTAACATAGGTTATAAGGTTGAAAAAAGACCAGAGTCCATCAAGTTCAATCTATATCCCTAATGAGTCCCTACTGAGTTGATCCAGAGGAAGGCAAAAAACTTTCATTCTAGCTTTAAAAATTCCTTCCCGACTCCATTATGGCAGTCAGAATAAATCCCTGGATAAACCTTCTGTCCCTATAAATCTAGAATCCATAACCTGTAATGTTATTATTCTGCAACCAGGCCCCTTTTGAACTCTTTTACCGAGTTCACCATGACCACCTCCTCAGGAAGAGAGTTCCACAGTCTCACTGTTCTTACAGTAAAGAACCCGCATCTGTGCTGGTTTAGAAACCTTCTTTTCTCTAAATGTAGAGCAAGCATGTCAAACTCAAAGGCTAACATGGGCCAAAAAAAAACAAGGTTTAAGTTTATGTGGGCCGCATAAAAAGTATAGCTCCCCCACATTAGGTGCAGTACAGTTCCCCCACATTAGGTGCAGTACAGTTCCCCCACATTAGGTGCAGTACAGTTCCCCCACATTAGGTGCAGTACAGTTCCCCCACATTAGGTGCAGTACAGTTCCCCCACATTAGGTGCAGTACAGTTCCCCCACATTAGGTTGGCAGTATAGTTCCCCACATTAGGTGAAGTACATTCCCCCACATTAGGTTGGCAGTATAGTTCCCCCACATTAGGTGCAGTACAGTTCCCCCACATTAGGTGCAGTACAGTTCCCCCACATTAGGTGCAGTACAGTTCCCCCACATTAGGTTGGCTGTATAGTTCCCCCACATTAGGTTGGCAGTATAGTTCCCCACATTAGGTTGGCAGTATAGTTCCCCACATTAGGTTGGCAGTATAGTTCCCCATATTAGGTTGGCAGGATAGTTCCCCACATTAGGTGCAGAACAGTTCCCCCACATTAGGTGCAGAACAGTTCCCCCACATTAGGTGCAGAACAGTTCCCCCACATTAGGTGCAGTACAGTTCCCCCACATTAGGTGCAGTACAGTTCCCCCACATTAGGTGCAGTACAGTTCCCCCACATAAGGTGCAGTACAGTTCCCCCACATTAGGTGCAGTACAGTTCCCCCACATTAGGTGCAGTGTAGTTCCCCCACATTAGGTGCAGTGTAGTTCCCCCACATTAGGTGCAGTGTAGTTCCCCCACATTAGGTGCAGTACAGTTCCCCCACATTAGGTGCAGTACAGTTCCCCCACATTAGGTGCAGTATAGTTCCCCCACATTAGGTGCAGTACAGTTCCCCCACATAAGGTGTAGTATAGTTCCCCACATTAGGTGTAGTATAGTTCCCCACATTAGGTGCAGTACAGTTCCCCCACATTAGGTGCAGTACAGTTCCCCCACATTAGGTTGGCAGTATAGTTCCCCACATTAGGTGCAGTACAGGTCCCCCCACATTAGGTGCAGTACAGTTCCCCCACATTAGGTGCAGTATAGTTCCCCCACATTAGGTGCAGTATAGTTCCCCCACATTAGGTGCAGTATAGTTCCCCACATTAGGTGCAGTATAGTTCCCCACATTAGGTGCAGTATAGTTCCCCACATTAGGTGCAGTACAGTTCCCCCACATTAGGTGCAGTACAGTTCCCCCACATTAGGTGCAGTACAGTTCCCCCACATTAGGTTGGCAGTATAGTTCCCCACATTAGGTTGGCAGTATAGTTCCCCCACATTAGGTTGGCAGTATAGTTTCCCCACATTAGGTGCAGTATAGTTCCCCACATTAGGTGCAGTATAGTTCCCCACATTAGGTGCAGTATAGTTCCCCCCCCCATTAGGTGCAGTATAGTCCCCCCCCCCCCCATTAGGTGCAGTACAGTTCCCCCACAGACATTCTGCCTTCAGCCATATACAGTGTTTGGCTGGAGGCTGTATGCCTGTTTACTGCCCCACTTCAGTGTTCCGACCACCACTCCTCCGGTTCGGGGTCACGATCTACTGCTATGGCCTATGGGCCATAGCAGTAGGTCCCGGGACCGGAGGAGCGGTCGGAACACCGAAGATGACGTTCTGGTGAGTTACCATACCCGCGCGTCCTCCTCACTGCTCCGCTCTGCTCTTCTCCTATGGGCGCACGCATGGGACGTCCATGATGTCCCTGCGTGCGCTACCTCCCGGCGGCCCCTGCGTTTTTAAAGTTAACGCAGGGCCACAGAGAGGTAACCGGGGCATCCTTGTGTCGTGAAAAGATTTTTCGGGACACAGGGATGCCCCAAATGTGATGGGGGCCCCCTGCGGGCACTGGGCCCGGAGCAAGCGCTCCAGGAGCACCGATGATGATCCGGCCCTGAGCAGAGCAATGAATATCTTTGCCGGGCCTCAAAATTATTTATTGAGGGCCGCATGTTTGACACCCATGATGTAGAGGATGCCCCCTTGTTATAGATACAGCCCTGGGTATAAATAGGTCATGGGAGAGATCTCTGTACTGCCCCCTGATATATTTATACATAGTTATTAGGTCACCCCTAAGCCTTCTTTTTTCTAAACTAAATAACCCTAATTCTGATCTTTCTGGGTACCGCAGTCCTCCCATTCCCCGTATTACTCTGGATGCCCATCTTTGAACCCTCCCACTCACTATATCTTTCTTGTACACTGGTGCCCAGTGTTATACACCATATTCTATGTGTGGTCATACTAGTGATTTGTACAGCGGTAGAATTATTTCCTTGTCATGGGCATCTATGCCCCTATTAATGCACCCCATGATTTTATTTGCCTTGGCAGCAGCTGCCCGACACTGGTCACTACAGCTAAATTTACTGTTAACTAAAACTCCCAAGTCCTTTTTCACATCAGTCGTCCCAAGTGTTCTCCCATTTAATACATAATCCCAGCCTGGATTTTTCCTCCCCATGTGCATAACCTTACATTTATCAGTGTTGAACCTCATCTGCCATATCTCAGCCCAAATCTCCAACCTATCCAGATACATGTAACAGTGCACTGTCCACTATTATGTTAACCATTTTACAGAGTTTAGTATCATCTGCAAAGATTGCTACTTTACTATTCAACCCCTCTACAAGGTCATTATAAATATATTAAATAGAATAGGACCCAAGACTAACCTCTGTGGTACCCCACTAGTAACAGTCACCCAATCAGAATTAGTACCACTGTTTCCTATCACTGAGCCAGTTACTTACCGTATATACTTGAGTATAAGCCGTCCCGAGTATAAGCCGAGACCCCTAATTTCAACCCAAAATCCCAGGAAAAGTTATTGACTTGAGTATAAGCCTAGGGTGGGAAATAAATCATCCCCCCCTGTCATCATCCAGACCCCCGTCATTAACATCCTCATCATCATCACCGCCTGTCATCATCCAGACCCTCATCATCATCACCTGTCATCATCCCCTTGTCATCATCACACACATCCCCCCTTCATCATCCCCTTGTCATCATCCCCACCCCCCTTCATCATCCCCTTGTAATCATCCCACCCCCCCCCTCATCATCCCCTTGTCATCATCCCCACCCCCCTTCATCATCCCACACCCCCCCGTCATCATCCTCATGTCATCATCCCACACTCCCCCTTCATCATCCTCTTGTCATCATCCGCCCTCAGTGGTCTTCAACCTGCGGACCTCCGGAGGTTTCAAAACTACAACTCCCAGCAAGCCCGGGCAGCCATCGGCTGTCCGGGCTTGCAGGGAGTTGTAGTTTTGAAACCTCCGGAGGTCCGCAGGTTGAAGACCACTGCGGCCTTCGACATCATCCAGCCCCCTCTCACCCCCCTTTAGTTCTGTACAGTACTCACCTCCGCTCGGCGCTGGTCCGGTGCTGCAGGGCTGTCCGGAGAGGAGGTGGACCGGTGGGATAGTGGTTCCGGGCTGCTATCTTCACCGGGGGCGCCTCTTCTCCGCGCTTCCGGCCCGGAATAGAGGCGTTGCCTTGACAATGACGCAGAAGTACGTTGGCAATGAACGTACCTCTGCGTCGTTGTCAAGGCAACGTGACTATTCTGGGGCCGGGCCCGAAGCGCTTAGAAGAGGCCTCCCCGGTGAAGATAGCAGCCCGAAACCACTATCCCACCGGACCACCTCCTCTCCGGACAGTCCTGCAGCACCGGACCAGCGCCGAGCGGAGGTGAGTACTGTACAGAACTAAAGGGGGGTGAGAGGGGGCTGGATGATGTCGAAGGCCGATGGCTGCCCGGGCTTGCTGGGAGTTGTAGTTTTGAAACCTCCGGAGGTCCGCAGGTTGAAGACCACTGCGGGTGGAGAGTTCACTCGAGTATAAGCCGAGGGGGGTGTTTTCAGCACGAAAAAACCTGCTGAAAAACTCGGCTTATACTCGAGTATTTACGGTACCAACTTGCACACATTTTCCCCCAGACCAATCCTTCTCATTTTATGCACCAACTTTTTATGTGGCACCTTATCAAATGCTTTGGAAAAATAATGCAATTCACACAGTGAAGCTGTTCGCAAGAAATGTCTGGCAGTGGGCAAGAAATTTCTGACAGCTGCAGGCAATGGGCAAAAAAAGTATGGCAGTGGCAGACAGTGAGACAGAAGTGTCTGGCAGCAGCAGGCAGTGGGCAAGAAATGCATGACAGCGGCAGGCAGTTGGCAAGAAATGTCTGGCAGCAGAAGGCAGTGGGACATAAATGTCTGGTAGCGTTAGGCATGGGGACAAAAATGTCTTGCAGCTGCAGAAAAGCAGTGGGCAAGAAATGTCTGGCAGTGGCAGGCAGACAGTGGGCATGAAATGCATGGCAGGCAGTTGGCAAGAAATGTCTGGCAGCTGCAGGCAGTGGGACATAAATATCTGGAAGTGTTAGGCAGTAACTAAAAAAAGTGTCGGGCAGTGGCCAAGAAATTTCTGGCAGCGGGAGGCAGTGGACAAAGACATTTGGCAGTGGCAGGCAGTGGTATAGAGACATCTGGCAGTGGCAGGTAATAAGACTGAGACATCTGGCAGCTGCAGGCAGTGGAACAGAGCTCTAGTAGTCTGTACTTTGCCACTCTTCAGTCACCAACAAAATGGCTCTGCCTAGAGGAATTGGAAAACTACAAGTTCCCCTCCCCCCTTTTTTTGCATACAGCCACAAAAAAAAGGTGCAGACGGGCAAGACCATGTTTGCAGCAAGATCCTTGCTTTTACCAGATTCCTCATGTTAGCTCCCTCTGCTGCTCAATATTTTGTGACAAGTAAAAATATATTTCCCAAAATATTTTAAAAAATGTATTTAACCTCAAAAAAAAAAAATATATATATTTGGTGACACGTTCCCTTTAAATTCAGGAGCTTTTAGCTTAATTGCATTGTCATCAAGGTCCTTTCTGCCAGCCGCAATGGAGTCCTCCACCTTGTTCACATTGGTCTCCTTTTAAGCGATTTGCAACCCCAGTTCAGAAATTTATGTAGTTAGGTCTAAGACAAGCAAGCTCTATCGGGAACATATTCTGTATGGAGCTCAATAATTCTGTAAGTTTTAGCACAGCCTCTGCTGGAGGATCTGGAGGGTATAGCTAACGTATTTCATCTTGCTGTAGGCAGGCTGGAGATGCTCATTTCCATTGCTGTCTTGTTGTGCTGCACGGCACTGAAGATTTTAGGTATAGTTTGAGAAAGGGGGTCTCAGCTTACTGAAAATGCTGCTTGGAGGTATTTGATATTTCCGCCACCTAATGAGAATGGTCTGGTGCTCGTGGTGCTGCTATAGCAGCACTAAGATGGACAAATTGCGAACCATGGTACAGAGTTCACAGGAAGTGAGTTTTTATAAAATTGCATTTACTGAGCAATGCTTTGCTATTGCATAGCATTGCTTAGTTTAATCGGTAATCTGGTGGTAGAGTCTGCCGAGTCAGGCTTTAACAGCAGATCGTAGGGGGACATACATGGGGAACTTTAGAAGAACTCCGGCAGAAGGATTGGAACAACTCAGTCATGTTGCTGAGGTGCCGATCGCTAGTTAAGAGATACTGTCAGAAATCTTCCGAGGAGCACCTGGTGGGAGGCAAATTTATGGTCAAATGATTGTCTTTTCACTTCCGTATTATGGCCTTAAAGGGGTACTCTGGTGAAAACCTTTTTCTTTTAAATCAACTGGTGCCAGAAAGTTAAACATATTTGTAAATTAAGAGAAAATTTGTTGGTGCAGCTCACAATTATACACTTACCGAGGTGATATGGGGGACACACCTATACCACGGTGTGTTAAATATATCAAAAGAACAGAAAAACAGTATCCCCCACCTCAAGGTTTATGTTTAAATAGTAATAATGTTGCAATAAGACCATGCTTCAATTATTCCAATAATTGATTAAAAATTTGTTAGAATATCTTATATTCCACTCTCACAGGGCCCTTGTGGGAGAAGAAACAATGTTAAAATACAAATAAAAAAATATATAACATCATGCAAAAATATTCTATATGCCACTTTTGTTATGTTAGTTATCATTAGTATTGCGAGTTGATAGCGGCACCGCTCCGATGTAATAGAGATTGGACCTTTGTGTTTTCTGCCACAAAGACAAGTGTATTATACAATATAATTTCCCATGTAATCATATATCTATGATATTTATAACTAAAATCAAACACGTGCCGTTTTTGTTGTAAAAGACTTCTATCATATTCACACTAAGCGTTTATTTGCCGCATGATTGACTTATAGTAAATGACAAGTTTTAAGAACATAAAAATCCATACCACAATTTTATTGCTTCTTGCTCTTCTAATTAAGATAATTGAAACAGCCATATATAAAAAGACCATTGTTGCTATTAGAAAACATGGCTACTGAAGAAAGGGTCAGACATTATTAAGAACCTTGAAACGTGTCTAGTTATTTTTATTAATATTTTTATTTATGCCACTTATGCCACTTGTTGCTCAGAAAGTTATTACTGCAAGGACCTTGGTTGGCTACACTCTGCACTCTGGACAGTTCTTACAGCTCTGAGTGAGCAATCCACTTCCAGGACTTACCTGCCTCTAAGTCTGGACTCAATCAGTTTCAGCTCCTATGGTTTGCAAGACTCCTGACGTCAGACGCTGAAAACACGAGGTTCTGCATCCATCTCCTCGGTATCATTGGGCGGTATCACCCGGGCCCTGTGCCGTCAGGACCAGCCGCCGTCTGTGCATGCCAGCACACATCTCTGCAAGTTCATCTGCAGCTCAGCGAGGGATTGCTGACTAGAAAGGAGCACCATAGGAACTGGTAACAAAACATCGGTTATTCCATCATTTGCTACAGTTTGTAGTGCACTCAAATAATCCAACCAGAGACAATTTATTATTGTAACATCATCGTAGCGACTATTGCTACAACATAAAGGACAGTTACATTTCCTAAGTATATCGGTGTCCATCAATGGACACAACTCGCAATACTAATAATAACTAACATCACAAAAGTGGCATATAGAATATTTTTGCATGATGTTATATATTTTTTTTATTTGTATTTTAACATTGTTTCTTCTCCCACAAGGGCCCTGTGAGAGTGGAATATAAGATATTATAACAAGTTTTTAATAAATTATTGGAATCATTGAAGCACGGTCTTATTGCAACATTATTACTATTTAAACACTAACCTTGAGGTGGGGGATACTGTTTTTCTGTTCTTTTGATATATTTGTAAATTACTTAAATTAAAAAGTCTTAATCCTTCCAGTACTTATTAGCTGCTGAATGCTACAGAGGGAATTCCTTTCTTTTTGGAACACTGATGACATTATGAGCACAGTGCTCTCTGCTGACATCTCTGTCCATTTTAACAACCGTGCATAGCAGATGTATGCTAAGGGCAGCATGGTGACTTAGTGGTTAGCACTGCTGCCTTGCAGTGCTGGGGCATTGGGTTCAAATCCCACTAAGGACAACAATAAATAAATAAAGACATTATTATTATTATAATAACGTCAGCAGAGAGCACTGTGCTTGTGATGTCATCAGAGAGCATTCCAAAAAGAAAAGAATTTCCTCTGTAGTATTCAGCAGCTAATAAGTACAGGAAGGATTAAGATTTTTTAATAGAAGTAATGTAAAAATCTGTTTAACTTTTCGGAGCCTGTTGATTTAAAAGAAAAAAGGTTTTCACCGAAGTACCCCTTTAACAGTGCTCACTACCTTTTTGCACCTTCCTTTCTTCATGTATTCATAGCCTTTGTTTTGGTTTCTTTGTATATATGGATTACTACCCTTACAGATCTACACGGTCAGACTGAGCAGATACGCAGCATATTTGACACTGTGAAAAATCTGCCCAGCAGTGGGAAATATGCTGCCTATGTGCTAGGAGCAGGCACAGGGCTTACCCCACTACAGCCCTGTGTCTGCATTAAGATTCAAAGCGTGCTTCAGCACATAACTGTGATGTGCGGCTGGCCTCCGAACCTTATTGCAGATAAAGGGCTGTAGTAGGTAATGCCCTTTGTCTGCTCCTAGCTCATACGCAGCATAATTCCCGCTGCTTGGAAGATTTCTTGCAGCATCAAATGCGCTGCGTATTCACTCAGTTTTACCCTACCCTAAACCGGGAAAGAAGCAGTTGGCTTTATTCACATAAGAGCCTACATGGGCACATATAAGTAGCGTCTAGTCACGTTAGTTCTTCCAATCTTGATTGCCGCACCCTTCTCCCTTACAGACTGTGAGCTGCTGTGTCCACATACTCATGACTGGGCAGCAGTGATTTGTTTATGGCACGTGCCATTCAAAGTTATTTTCCTACTGTTAAATCATCTGATTATAAAGCTCAATAACAGCATCAGAAAGCCTATCCTCAGATCTTGGGCCATTGTGTGAGGCATCAGATACCTGCCAGTTTCTCTTCAAAACAATGCAAGATACAGTTTTCTTTTATTCTATTTTTACTATTACCCAAGAGATGGGTCCCAAGAGCCAGAGCTACTTTACTTTACATCTTACCTAAAATACATTTAAAAATGTCGTACTTCTTCCTGCAGGTGTGGGATATGATTTCAAGTGGCTGCTTTCTCAGATAAGGGAGATACATTTACGTCGGTACAACTTGAGGAGATCTGCCTTGGAAATATTTCTAGTTGATCAGACCAACTACTTTTTGAATTTCAAAAAGGAGGTAAAAATGGTATCTATTTTGTATCGTTTGCATCTGTTTACCGGGAATATGTGCTGTAGAGATATGAAAGGAAATTTCCATGAAAACCTGTTCACTCTATACCTTCCTGTGCCTTAAAACAACAAACTCCCAAGTTCCTATCTCACCAACTCCACAGACGCTGCAGCTGTCATATCTTCTGATGTCCTGTGTGGTTGTTGTTGGTTCTTCTGGTCATGCCCCACTCATCTAATCACAGGGTCAAAGCGAAGTGTTACCGGAATAGGCAAGAACAACACGAGCTACCGCTGAATATGGAGACAAAAGCACTTCCCTCATGAAAGCAGTGGACTCACAACTATGAATCTGCCAAATTTCTTAATCACCTCTGTTATTTTAATAAAGATTTATTGTTGTGTGTTAGTAGTAGAACTAAATATGAATTTAGTTGAAAAGGATAGTTTAAACAGTCCATATTGTATTCTTAAAACAGAATGTAAACTCTCATTTAACATTTTATGATCATTTAGGTCAGAAATAAAGTATACAGCCGCATTTTTTCTCTCCGCCTTCCAAATTTGTATGGAACTAGGTCCCCACAAGAGCTGTTGAAATCATCAGGCCTTACACAAGTAAGTGACATGATTGTGTACATGTAAGTAAATAGCTGTAAATGGAGATTTACTTGATTAGGTTCATCCCTTTCATCAAAGTTTCTGTCTCTTTTGAGAAATTGACAACATAACCCACAGTTAATATTGAGATCAAACATACAACAGATCCGCTGGATAGGCCATAAATAGTTGATTTGCAGAGTGCCAGCACCCGTTCTACCCTGACAACTCAGCTGGAAGAAGCTTGGTTCTGTACTCTGTGTAGTGGCTACGCTAGGGTTCTGCAGCCTCTGCTTCCATTGAACTACAGTGAGAAAAAGGCTATTTTTGGACATTTAATAACTTGAAAATTTTTTAGGCTTCAAAATTATCCCCAATATATATTATAGATATATTATATAATAGATATATTATAATATATGTAATATTTTTCTCTTTCTCTAGAAATGGGTTAATAGAGAGATTTCAAATTTTGACTACCTCATTCAGCTGAATACAATAGCTGGAAGAACATACAATGATCTTGCACAGTATCCAGTGGTAAGTTATATATGGTTATATATGTGAATGTGTTCAGTGTATATTTATTCTTTATAGGATACATGTTATGGGCTTTATTGTTTATAACCTTTACTGTAAAGTTATGAAATGACATTTCAGTAGCAAAACTTTTTTTTTTTTTTTTTTTATATCAGTTTCCATGGGTGCTTAAAGACTACACATCAGAAGAGCTGGACCTGAACAACCCAGCTGTATTTAGGGACCTATCAAAGCCAATTGGGGTAGTGAATGAAAAGAACGCTGCTGCTGTGCGGGAAAAGTAAGTGACAGGAAAATCTTATAGAAGTTCTCTAGACCAGCCTATTCTAGTAATGTATTAGAAAATGTTGATTTAATTTAATAACAATCAATGATACTGACCCACAGTTGTGTGGGGATTTGCCATCAAAATGTTGATGCTAAAATGCACTGGAATTATGCTTATCCTGAGTATGATCTTACACATGCACATGTGTCTATTGTGTAAAGTTTTTTATATATATATATTTATGGGTTTTACACCTTGGAACGTTATGGGGCGTATGAGTTTTAGGCCTAGATTTATGTTCATTTGTTTTATAGGAATCCGGTGGCCTGAATCAAAGTTAATGTTCGGGCTTTCCGATCCATTTGAGCTGCAGCAGGGCACATGGCAGGGGTGTCCCTTGTCACTGTTACTCTATTGTCCATTGAGCCTCTGGTTTGCCTAGTAAAGTCCGCTGCGGATATTGTGGGGTTCGGTTAAAGTGGTATTGAGGAGCGCATAGCCTTATATGCAGATGATATGTTTCTGTTTTTGGGTGATACTGCACTATCATTAGCCCCTGTTATGTGCTTAACTTCTGGCCTGTTAATTAATTCAGCTAATTCGGTCCTGATGCCCCTGGAACCATTCCGGCCTATGAGTGTGAATTGCAATGACATACTTTTAGAGGATACAGCGTCTCTTTAGGCAGCTATAGTGGAGGGGGTTTGGGTGTGTATTTTGCTAGGATTCAGTTGGCGACTTTGCAACTGTTTATGGCCTCCGGTGGGTTGGCTTTGCCAGGTCTATGAGGGCAGGGTGGTCGATGGAGATTCATTCTAACAGTACACTGGAATCCGTTTTCTCCTCATCGGATTCTGCTGGCAAGATTTCCTGGCTCTATCAAGATCTTCTGCATTCCTACCATGAGGAATTTCCTTTGTCAGTTTGCAGCAAAAGGGAGGCTGACTTGGGATCTTTATCTGATGAGGAGTGATCTACTGTCTTGTCACAGACCCCATTTATATCTCTTTCTGAAGCCAGTCATTTGTCACAGCTTTCCCATAGGATTGGTCTCCGACCTAACTCTGCCTGTCTGAGGTGTGGCCAACTGGTTTTCTGGATTTTGGGTTTCTTTGTATTTTTTTGTCTACTTAAAATTGTTAAAACCCAAGAAAAATTATTTAGTTTAACCCCTTAAGTACGCAGAGTGTATCTGTACTTCCCGCGCCCCTTTTTGATACGTGCTCAGGAGCTTAGCGCGAGGTCCCGACAGCTATCAATGTTGATTGCGGTATCTAAAATGTAAGAAAAACACTAATCCTTGCTGCTCAGTGGAGTTGATCAGGACCACCACGGTGAAATCGTGATGTCCAAATCAGCTGGGAGGCTCTTACCTGCCTCCTCGCTATCCGATCAGTGCACCAGTCAGCCATGGCAGGCTGGAGCAATGGAGTGCTGAAAACACTGATCATTGCAGTGCTATGGCATAACATTGAACAGTGTAAAAAACAAGAAAAAATATTTGTTAATAAATGTGAATGAACCCCTTCCCTAATAATAGTTTGAATCACCCACCCTCCTTTCCATAAAAAAAAAACATTATGTAAACAAAAATAAACATAATTAAAGGGGTATTCCAGGCAAAAACATCTTATCCCCTATGGCGTGTACTATAAAGCTATAATGTAAATTATCCAGCACTGTGAACGCCGTAAAAAAACAACAACAAAAAAGCACAAAATTCACCAATTTTAGTACAATTAGCGGAATAAAAGATATCAAAAGGTAGCATGTATCACAAAAACAATAGCAATATAAAGTACAGCTTGTCCCACAAAAAATAATTCCTCACACAATGGCATCGGACGAAAAATAAAAAAGTTACGGCTGTCGGAAAATGATAACACAAAAAAAGGGAAAAAAAATAATTTTGCTCAGAAAAGGAAAAAACATAAAAAGCTATATAAATGGGTATCGCTATAATCTTACCGACCCACAGAATAAATATAACATCACTTTTACCGCACAGTGTACACCATAAAATAAATTTTCAAGTTTTTCACGGAAAATGCTGCATGTGTCAACAAAAATGCACCACTTACAATATGTCACGAAAAAACATTCTCAGAATCTCTCCGCTCAGAAAAAGCATTCTAAAGTTATTACCATTTAAAGAGACACATGTCAAATAAAAAAGCCTGGTCATTAAGGTAAAATATGGATCCGTCCTTAAGGAGTTAAATGTCCGAACAATAAAAATATAACGGTAATGAAATTGCACAGTTGATGTCGTATACGTTTAAATTTTTTTTTATAAAAAGCAACCAAAAAGAATCAACAGAATAAGGATTATGTGTAATTTTTCCCAAAAAAGTGCATTGCGTAGCAACGGAAGTTACAAAATGACATATTTTTTTATTTAGTTATTTTTGTCAATTTTGCACACAAATAAAAAAAAAATGTTGCCTTAGATTTTGTGGTAAAATGTTTATTGTCATTACAAAGTAAAAGCAGTGGCTCAAAAAAAAAAAGTGAACGTGCAAAAAAGAAAATAAACCTTAAAGGGTTTAAAAATAATAATAAAAAACACCCAACTGCTGAATCCCGTGGTAAAGGATAGGTTTTAAAAGACTGGAATACCCCTTTAACACGTGTTAATAAGAATGTTCATTTCAGGTATGAAAGCTTTGAAGATCCTTCAGGAAAGATTGACAATTTCCACTATGGTACACACTACTCCAATGCTGCTGGCGTCATGCACTATCTCATTCGTGTGGAACCCTTCACTACCCTACACATCCAGCTTCAGAGTGGAAGGTACATTTATCACAGTGATGCATGTTTTAATTTTTTACTGGACAAGGAATGGAGAAGTTTCCACATGCAAAAAGAGTATGGGTTCTTATTCTCAACTATTGTTCTCAGAACAGCATCTGTCATCGTGCTGCCCCTTTTCTAAGTATTCAGAAGTTATCATAGAATCAGCTGAAGAATGTATTTTTCACTATGTGAATGGGATTTTCCTCCATTAATTTATACTACAGTGCCCATGAATGTTATATATGTATGGCTGCTCATATATTGCCAGCCTTTTTTAAAGACGTTAATTGGTCAGTCATGTCACCTGACATACTATGCTAAATATAATTGGTCAGAGTCCTAACTAAGGTACTACACACAGGGCATGCACACACAGTGCAACACCATTGATACCATGGCAGCCCCAAAGGGACCAGCCCTTAAGATCACATTGATTTAAGTGAGAGCTTCAGAGCATAAGCATACTGAAAGAAAGGACATCTATATAGATGTCCACAAATTCTCAGATTTAAAATAAACTATAGATCAATCACCCTTTAATTCGGAGCTCCACCTTGCTCCACCAAACAACTAAGGTTTAATGCACATTTGCTGTGCTATAATGCAACGGCTGCGCACCAACTCTTCGTGAGCATAATAAAAATGTAAAGAAATCCCTGATGGGACATAACTCATCGTACAGATGAACATTTCTTCAAATCATTCTTTGATTTTTATTCAGTGTAGAAAACATCTTACAAAACAGGAAAACATTTTCAAACATTACTAGCAGAAGTTCAAACATTTGCTGTATAATCCCAGGTAAAGGCACAACGTTTCAGGGGCGGACCCCTGACCGCATGATTAAGACGGTTCGCCCCTGAAACATTGTGCCTTTACCTGGGATTATACAGCAAATGTTTGAACTTCTGCTAGTAATGTTTGAAACATTTTTTCCTGTCTTGTAAGATGTTTTATACAATGAATAAAAAACAAGAAATATATGAAGAAACGTTCATCTGTAAAATGAGTTATGTCCCATCAGGGATTTCTTTACTATTTTATTCTCATGAAGAGCTGAAAGAAATGACATGTTATCTATTTTTTTGAGTGGTTCACTATCTTAAACTGAAGTCAATGGGAGAATGGGGGTTTTCAAAGTGAAACCACATGGTTTTAACATGGAAATTGGCACAGTTTCCATATAAAAAAAATAAAATAAAAACATATGGTTTATGCAAGTGTAAATATACCTATATTCAGACTAAAGAGAGACCAAAAAGCTATTAAATGTAATGTTCACCAAAGAATATATTATAAATTGATGCAGATATTGATGCAAATTACGCTCCATAATTTGGTGACAGAAACACTTTGAATAAAGAAACTTTGATCTAAGTGTCAAAGTGTATCAGTCAGGATTCCACCAGAAATGATGAGTTTGGAAGCTGCTATAGGGTGACTTGGGACTGGTGACTGGGCCTCTTTGCAACTACACATGTTGCAGTTATGATATGTTTACACCTGATTATACCATATGCATTAGTGATATATGCATGTTTATACAAATGTTTTGTTTTGTTTTTGTTATCCATCGTGAGCATTATTTTATATCTAATCTTTTGTAAATCCTAATTTTTACACTTTCTTGAATTGTGTGTAGGTTTGATTGTGCAGATCGTCAGTTTCATTCCATTCCAGCCACTTGGCAAGCTCTTATGGATAATCCAAATGATGTGAAAGAACTGATTCCAGAGTTCTTCTATTTCCCAGAGTTCCTTGAAAACAAAAATGGTGAGAAAGAGGACAGACATGAGTGATGTGATTTCACATGTTGAGAAAGTAAATTCAACCCATCTTCATATTGGCCAAAAGTTATCCATAGACAACTTTGAGTTTCTAGGTAATATAACTTCATCTTAGTGTTTCTTTTATTTATATAAACTTTTCACATGTTGTCCAGACATAGCAAAGTTTAGATCGATGCTATCGCGAGTTATAATCGTGCAAAATGTTCTGTAGCTTGCCTAACTCCTGGCAAGCTAATCAAACTGATGCGCATCAGTTAAATCGTCTGTCCGGGAAGTGAAGTGTGCTACTGTGCGCATCATTAGAGTTATAACTTGCAATCACAGCGGTTCTCCGGACTGAGATCAAATGCAATCTAAACTTTTGACAGGTATGGACAACATGTCAAAAGTTTATAAAAATGACAGTAGCGCATTCAGCATTTAGATTGTATTACAATTCCACATTTTGGAATGCCTGAAACCTGAAAGGCCTAAGCAAAGAGTGCATTGCAAATAGAATGGTCCTTCAAGCTGAGCCAGCTTTCTATGCAATGCATGTCAGCTATATATTATAGGCAACACCTATCTGCAGCTGCTGGCATTACAGAGTGCCAATCGGTTATTATGGCACCTAAAAGCCTTCTGAAGGCCTCTGTACAAGAAGAGTTCCCTATGGCAGGTACGGTTTGCCATAGGCAGGCTGTTCTAGAATATTGGCAAGTTTTTAGTTCACTGCCACACATTAGTATGGCAGTGAACTGTAAAAGCAATTTAATGATTGCATAGAAAAGTGGGAAATGTCCAAAATATTAAACAATAACATTATTGATCACACACACTGAACAGATTATGAAAATGCCAAATGCAAAAATTACTCATTTTTGGTCCCATCCACAAAAAATTTTAAGTGATCAAAAAGTCCCATTGACACAGAAATTGTACCAATTAAAAGTATTAGTCACGGCACAAAACAAAGAGCCATCATACAGCTCCGTAGGCTCAAAAGTAATAAAATTTATAGGGGCTAGAATATGGTGATTCAGATTCAAAGCGTTTGTATAAATTTTTTTTTTACATTTTAATATTTTTGTTGTAAAACATTACAAAATATTTATTGGGTATCGCTGTGATCATACTGATCTGCAGAATAAAGCTAAAATATTGCAGTGTTATTGCAAAGTGAACAGTGTAAAAACTAAATCCCTGATAGTCCTCAGAATTGCTTTTTTTATGTTTGGAAGTACATTTTATGATAAATTCTTCCCTCCCCAGGACGTATGGGTACATCCAGGGAAGGGGGGGGACAGCTATGGAGGGGGATTGTGACGTCATCCCACCCCGTATCTTACTGTCATTGGCTGGAATCAACAGTCAGGGGCCGCAGCTAATAGCCTGCATCAGCAAAATAGCACAGCATTGAACAGAATTAGGAATTAAAACTGTCCCCTATGCAGACTAAAAACAATGTAAAACATAATTTAAAAAATTAAGTATTTAATGTGTTTAGCCCCTCCCCCTAATAAAAGTATGAACCACCCCCCCCCCTTCCCCATAAATAAAATAATGTAAAAAAAAACACATGTTAATGTCTGAACTATTAAACTGCACTAAAAAAAAAAAGGGGCATAAATGTAAAAAAAATACCAAAATCAAGAATTGCCCATGTTTGGTGACGTGACTTCATATAGCTGGAAAAAAAAAAATAATAGAATGATCAAAAAGTCCCAGCAAAACAAAAATACCGTTAACTACAGATAACGGTGCAAAAAAAATGAGCCATCATGCAGAAAAATAAAGTTTTATAGGGGTCAAAAGAGGACAATTCATAAGCATCCTAGTTTTCTTAAACTAGTAATTAAAAATTAAAGGTGAGCAGGAAAAAATCATACCACAAAAAAAAAGAAAAATCGCAACGTCATTAAGGGGTTAAAAAATACAAATGGTCCCAGAAAAACAAGCCATCATGTGGCTCTGTATGTGGAAAATAAGGGTTATGATTCTTAAAAGATGATGAGTTTACAAACATGGCAACAATCACTGACTGTGGATAGGGTTAAAGAAAAGCTTTACTAACAATTCAAGATTAAAACTGATTATCAAACAGCATGAGCCACTGTTAAAACTCTGACACATTATTAAACTGTCTAGTCTTAGGTTTGCACCATTTATTAGTTGTCTAAAAGTTTTTACTGCCAACAATGTTGATGATCTCACCTAGAGTATGTTTAGGAATGCTTTAATGTATACAGTATTTGTTTTCTTTATTGAAGGGTTTGACTTGGGAAAGTTGCAAATTTCTAAAGAAAGAGTAAATGATGTTATTCTTCCAAAATGGGCCAAAAGTCCTGAAGATTTTATCAGGAAGCACAGGAAAGCCTTGGTCTGTTGTTTTGCATTATACATTTCTAACTTTATTGCTTTACAAATGTATTCACAGTTGGTATTGACTAGTTATAACCTCTTTCACCAGGAGTCAGAATATGTTTCTGCCCATCTTCATGAATGGATAGATCTGATCTTTGGCTATAAGCAGAGAGGACCTGCAGCTATGGAGGCACTCAATGTGTTCTACTACTGTAGCTATGAAGGTATTTGTTTATATATTTAGAAGTGTGATGCATGTATTATGTATTACCACTTAAGAACATTGCTGATTTCAGATTTAGGAGCACTTTTTATATAGAGAATCATTTGCCTCTTTTACCTTTATAAATAATGTGCTTAAACAATAATACAGCCATGCTTATTCTAGTTCCTCTCAACAATATTCTTAGACCATCCCAAACAATCTCTGTTCATCAGTAGTAGCAGGCAATATTTCTATTAAGAACAGAAAGAAAAATCTAAATATATGTATGCTTGTAAATTCAGGTGCCGTGGACCTAGATGCAATTGCAGATGAAAAAGAAAGGAAAGCAATTGAAGGAATGATTAACAATTTTGGACAAACACCATGTCAGCTGTTAAAGGTATAAAAGAATGAAAATAAATTATTGCTGTGCTATTTTTTCTTATCACATTTTCATAACACAGTATATAATTTGTTCTCTAACCATCTTGCTATTGGCACCTCCTAAAAGACCAGTTTAAACTTTTTAAAAACTAATGTAAGTTGCACTTATGCATTTTAACAGGGTTTAGCACAGTATTCAAGCTTAGAAGACATGACCTGGATAATGTTTTAAAATATGATGGAATTTGCCGTCCTCCAACAAAGCATTTAAAGTGGTACTCCAGCGTTAAAGGGATACTCCAGAGAAGTTAGGAAACATATGAAACCCCAAAGCCACCACCATACTTGCTCTGTGTCCCCTGTAGTTATTCATGTGATTTTTGAAGCTCCTTTGACCCCTGATGTCTCCTAAATACTTTTTCCTTGTTTGCAGCACAGACTACAACTCCCAGAAGTCAGTGCAGCTCTGTGTAATGGCTGCCAGTCAACTGCTTTCACTATCTGTGTTCATGCTTACACTGCAACTCACACACACTGTACATGTCTTTTCTTTCAGACTACCCTTCCCACAGCAATAAATCTTGCTATGCTCTGAATAGCAGAAGTCAATTATTAGATTTTCAGCAGAAAAGCAGCAGCTATGTGTTCAGTTGTGAAGAATCTTTACTGTTTTTCTCTCACAACTTACAAGCTCTCACACAGGGAGGGGATGAGGAGAGGAGGTGTGGCTGTACAGCCAGAGCTCTAGACCAAACAAATCAGACAGAAATCAGGTGGTGTTGTTTTGAAGGGAGAGGGCTGCCCTCAAACAAAGAGACAAAGTATATCTAAAAATAAAATTTTTCTCTTACTTGCTGAGTGACAGCTGAAAAAGGATAACTTCTGTATATAGCTAATAAATGATATTTAGACAAATACAGAAGTTGATGAAAGGGAAAGGATGGGCTACGGGTTCCCCGGAGTACCCTTTTAAACTTATTCTATACCTGCTAGCATTGAGGAAAAAAACTCAACTCCTGCCACTCCCTTTGTACCTCGGTTACACTGCCCTGGGGTCGACCCATCCTACTGGAGCACAGCTAATCGCTGCCTGCCGCGGGTTCCTGCTTTGGCCAGTGATTGACGTATTGAGCCCCGGCACTGGCCTTCATCCTGGTGCTGGGCCTAATAAGTCACACTGCCGCTTAGCCAATCACTGGCGGAAGTGGGACAACCCTGGGACCAGAAAGAGGATTGCACCAGAGGCCAGTGCAGCAATACCAAAGGCATTGGAGGAGCAGCAGGAGGTAAGTAAAGGTTTGTTTGTTTTTATATAAATGCCAGCAGCCTAAGCATAATTTTGAAAAAAAAAGTTGGAGTACCAGTAATTAAAAAAAAACGCTGGAGTGCCCCTTTAAGGGTTAACTATCATCAAGCCTTATTTTCTAAACTAACTCCGTTTATGTTCCCTAACTACTCCTAACTCCCCTCATGCTTTGAAAAGCTCTGTATCATGCCTTTCCCATTGCTCACATTGTGTGAGCTCCTGGCAGGATAAAGTGGGCGTGGTGTCGTTGAGGCGCAATGTCACTGAAGCTCACGAGAGCTGCACACATTTCCTGAGTTTGGTCTCCTGCTAGGCAGTTTGACTTGCGGCAGGGAGCAGAACAGAGCCACCTAGTGGCCATTTTTTCAATCACATAAAAAATGTTTAACAGCAAGTTAATAGCAGAGTATCTTATAATTACATTGGGAACAATATTAAAAGTTTAGTTTGGTGACAGGTATTCTTTAACAACACAGTGGTATCTTCATGTTACAATATTACATGGTTTTTGGGCCATTGCAAGTTAAAAATGTTGAATTTTAATACCAAATCTCTATCAATAACTAACAATAGGTTCTAAAGTCCCAAAATGTCAATCTAAAATAAGAATAATAAGCAAAAAACTAACAGGTAAATCAAGTACTTGTATATAAAGGTCAGAAAGCACTGGTGGAGACTGTCAATCACTTTTGATGTAGAGGTATGAGCTTCTTCAGGGTCCTTTATAGTACACACACAGTGTACCAAAGAAATATAAAGGAGCTTCACTAACCTGGTGTCCAAAGGAGCAGCTAACCCTGACACAGGTTAAGATCAGTATAGTACGTGTAGTACCACTGTGCTGTAGAGCGGCAGTACTAGACTGCCAGTCAGTGCAGGAACTGCACTAATATCATTTATTTCCTTTGTACATCACTTCACCATTAGCTTTTTAAGTGGATTTACAGTGTCTGCAGACTGTATAATAAACAGTTAACCTAATTTTGCATTGTATAAATCTTTTCTTGAGTTTATTAACTTTATCCAAATCCAGGAACCTCATCCAGCTCGACTATCTGCAGAGGAAGCTTTACTGAAACAGACCAAGCTAGACAATGGAACGCTGAACTTGTTCCAAAACATCACTGAGCTAAAGTCATTTTTTATAAAGGTACATCTGGGGAACATGTGAAGCATAATATAGCAGACTGACACATATTTACAAATATATTTACGTAGTCAATTCTTTTCTTATATTGTTAAAAAATAAAGCAATTGTAAAGAAGTGTTCCTTATAAATGTTTGTTTATTCTTTTCAGGGTATTAGTGATGACATTCCTGTGGTTAAAGCAATTGTACCGAAGAGTCAGTTACGTTCCTTTATATCTCAGGGAAGCCCGGAAGCATTGGTAAGTTTTTCAAAAATCCACTTACCAAGTAGGCGGTTGTTGAAAGTCACCGAAAAAATAGGGGTTTGTTGGAAGTCACATTAAAGTCTCATGAGTATAACCCAAAAGGGATTTGTACTTGTTTGTACTTATATGTGTCCTGGAAATCGAGCATGGCTTTCTTTTTCTGCTTTATTGTTTACAGTAACAGGTTTATTACATCCGTTTTACTTACTCGTTTGTGTCTCCTAAATGAACCAGTCACCGCTTTCTTTTTTCTTTTTTTTTTTGTAACATAAATAAAAATCCGAGGGGACAGCACATTAGGATTCACTCAGCAGTAGCTGGATTGTATACAATTTTATACCTGGTTTATGGTAAATGGTGCTGTCCTGGATTGCTTGAGTTATTTTGCCTATTGTGGCACCTTGTTTATTGACACAGTAAATTGGGCCTAGGTATCTTAGTGCTAGTGTGCATAATAAACCTAAAAGTGAGAGACATTGTAACTTATCATTGTATTGGTGTTTAAGATATGTCTGTAAGTGCAAGTATTTACTGATTACAGGTCGTTGCATCAGTACTTTTTTATTTTTTTTATTACAGTGTTTTATTTTAAAAATGGAAAAAGGGAGGTTGATTAAAATTTTTCTTAAAGCTGTTACATTAAATTGATCTATGCTATTTGTGCTCAATGGCTAAGGGTTGCCTAAGGCCACCTTCAGCAATCAGTCAGGGAAGCCCGAAGATCAGAGGTAAGGCCCCGGGCTTTTCTTGCAGCCCATCGTCATCCTGCAATAACATCGTGTGGAGGCGATGGGACCACTATACACCAGGGAATACTGGCTTTTAATGTTTAACCCCTTAACGACCATGAACGTATATTTACGTCCGTGGCCAGCTCCCGCTCCATGAAGTGCCCTTCATATTTGCCGGGTCCTGGTTGCTATCAGCAACCAGGACCCGTGGCTAATATCGGACATCTCCGATCGAGCTGATGTCCGGTATTAACCCTTTAGACGCAGCAATCAAAGTTGATTGTGGCATCTAAAACGGGAGAATACACTGCCGGTTAGCTCAGCTGAGCTGTTCGTGACCACCGCGGTGAAATCACGGCTTCCCGAACAGCTGAGAGAACAGCGGGAAGTATCTTACCTTCTTCCCGGCTGTCCGATCGGCATTTGATTGCTCCAAGCCTGAAATCCAGGCTTGAGCAATCAAGCGCAGAAAACACTGATCAATGCATTCCTATGGCAATGCATTGAACAGTGCCTGCAATGAGTGTATGCTGTATTATAGGGGGGCTATAACACTGCATAAAAAAAAGTTAATAAATGTGATTTAACCCCTTCCCTAATAAAAATCAGAATCACCTCCCTTTTCCCATTTAAAAAAAAGTGTGTAAATAAAAATAAAAACAAACATATATGTGTTATCGCCGCGTGTGTAAATGTCCGAACCATAAAAATATATAGTTAATTATACTGCACGGTCAATGGCGTACGCGCCAAAAAATTCCAAAATAGCGTATTTTTGGTCACTTTTCATACCATAAAAAAATTAAGAAAAAGCAATCAAAAAATCCGATCAAAACAAAATGGTATCAATAAAAACTTCAGATCACGGCGCAAAAAATGAGCCCTCATACCGCCCTGTTCGTGGAACAATAAAAATTTTATAGGGGTCAGAAGATGACAATTTTAAACGTATTAATTTTCCTGCATGTAGTTATGACTTTTTCCAGAAGTACAACAAAGTCAAACCTATATGAGTAGGATATCATTTTAATCGTATGGACCTACAGAATAAAGATAAGGTGTCATTTTTACAGAAAAATGTACTGTGTAGAAAACAAAGCCCCCAAAATTAGCAAAATGGCGTTTTTTCTTCAAAAAAACTGCGGTCGCGCCCCCTTCCCATAGACTTTCGTTGAGGGGGCGGGCGAGGCGTCACGCCCGGGGGCCGCGAACACAGAAGCCCGCACACAGCGTTCGTAGTCAGGGCAGCGCACAACCCTTTTAACTTGGAGAGGCAACCTTTTGAGAGGACAATGGTGATAGGTCCTGTTTTAGAATTTAGTGACTAATTTATGTAAATAAGTGTAGAAAACCATAGAGCAGCTACCAAATTAACCGAACAGATCACATTTTCTGTCCTTCACCTGAACAATAAAAGCGTGAATCTAATCTGAATCTACTTCCAATACTGATTACTTATGAAACCGATCATGTACATGTACTATAATAACATGAACCCTTTAACCATTTGTTTTACCTAAATACATATGCTGTTTGTCTGATTTAGGTAACAATAAATCAGCACTTAGTAATTGGAACCCATGGATGGCTACCATATGACAAGAACATTTCTAATTATTTTACCTTTACCAAGGACCAAACTGTATCTAATCAAAAGTAAGTGTATATCTAAATAACTATGAGCACGGTAGAATATATACCACATTTCATATTTGGTCTAGTCAGGGTATAAAATAATTGATTTAGAAAGCTAAATTTTTAACCCCTTCCCACATTATGATGTACTTTTAAATCATCGGAGAGAGAGAACTCCCACACCATGCCTTAAGTGTACATGATGTTGTTTGTGCAACAAGTTATTGACAACAAAACTGTAATTAAGCTGTTGTGTTATTGACAGCCAACCTTCAATGAGGCTGAGCTGTAATGCTAGGCACAATAGAAACATGCATTACTGTTTTCTGGAAGAAAACAACCATGTTTTCATAAACATAGACAGCACCTAGGAGGCCACAACTGGTTTGGTCCTTAAAGAGAATCTAATAGCTAGTTCATCCACGCTAAACCCAGAATACAGTGGTCCCTCAACATACGATGGTAATCCGTTCCAAATGAACCATAGTTTGTTGAAACCATCGTATGTTGAGGGATCCGTGCATTGTAAAGTATAGGAAGCTGTACTCACCTGTCCCTGCCGCTCCAGACCCGTCATCGCTGCCCTGGATGTCGCCCTCTATTGCTGTCGCCGCGTCCCCGACGCTCCGGACGTCTTTGCTTCCCCGGGATCCTTGCTCTCCGTCATCACGTCACTACGCACGCCGCTCCTATTGAATGATGGGACGGCGTGCACACGACGTGATGACGACGATTGAGAGCGCCGGCGATGGAGGGGATGGTGAAGAGGATGCTCCGGACCCCCGAGGACAGGTAGGAGATCATCACCGGAGCACACGGGGCACCGTAAACGGCTATCCGGCGGCAGCTGAAGCAGTCAGCGGTGCCGGATAGCCGTTTATGCGATGGCCCCGACATACAAAAGCATCGTATGTTGATGCTGCCTTCAACATCCGATGGCCTCTGGCCCTACTGGGTTATAGTGCAGGTGAACAGCTGGAAAATGAGGGGTTACTAATTAATATCTGTTGGTTAGATGCTGCTTCCTTCTTGTTGATAGTTTTATTCTTAATTTGCCCCAGCACGCATTGGAGGTGGGGAGCTGGCTGGCTGAGCTCCTGTGTCTCCTCCATAATCCCCTATCCACCCCTGTCCCCTTCCTTCATATGCTAATGAAGTCTACGGTTGATCAAACAGAGGGCAGAGCGCTCACCCACAACCTTAATTAGCATATGAGTGAAGGGGCGGGGCCAACATGGGAAGGTGGAGGAGACATGGGAGCTTAGCCAGCTGTCTGGTGCACATTACGATTAAAACTATTTTAGAAGAACGCAGCATCTAACCAACAAATTTTAGTGAGTAACCACTATTTTAAGGCTGTTCACCCGCACTATAACCCAGTTTATTGGGTTTAGTGCAGATAAATTAGCTGTCAGATTCTCTTTAAAGTTATGTACAGCATGATATATTTAACCCCTTAAACAGCTACATAAAAATTAGACATTAAGCCTGATTAAGGGGTTATGGTAAAATAATGATTTTTTTTATATATATTAAATATCACTTATTAACATATAGTATTATATGGTTGTGTATGTCATGGAGTGGGCTAATAACAGACACTAGTTCCACTAGGAGGTGAAGAGCTGCTGTGTAGCCATGAGATTACTTTACTGCTGAACATTTCCCTCTATTACTGTGCCTGTCAATGATGTCATCTGCTGCAGCAACTGTGACCAAGGGGGTTGCTTCCAAAGATTAATCCTTAAGACTTAAAGATGCAGACTATACACAGCAACTGCACATGGAAATGGCAGCACGGCCATAGTTTTCCTTTTCAGATAGAGATATACTTAAAGGGGTACTTCACTGCCCCAGCGTTTGGAATATTTTGTTCCGAATGCTGGGTGTGGGCTGTGGGGGGTCTTGATTTCAAGACCATGCCCCTAATGACGTCACGCCATGCCCCTGAATGCAAGTCCCATAGACTTGCATTGAAGGGGCAAGGCGTTACATCACAACCCCCACACCCAGCGTTCTGAAAAACGATCTGAACGCTGTGGCAGTGGAGTACCCCTTTAAACTCTTTGCCTGTGAAAAGCAAAGCAGAGGGTATAAAGATCTAGGTCAGAAAAACTGACTGAAAAACTAAATGAATTGAACATGAATTGTCCACGTATTGGAGGGAGAAAAAGAACCAGAAGGTACACTTCAAAAAAGTTACGTACAGCTACATGAACATATTAGGGATAAGAAATGTTGACGTCAACTCTCATTTACAGAGCTCAGAGGGTGGTGTCTGGTCCATTCGCTCCTGGCCTTGAGACAACCTCAAAGCTCTTTGTGGTGTCCCACGATGGGAAAGTGTTGTATAGTGGTGGTCACTGGGATAACAGCATCCGAGTAACTTCGTTGGCCAAGGGCAAAGTTATTGGACAACACATCCGGCATATGGGTAAGGATCTGATTTGTATAGATTACCAAAACTTTATGGGATATTTTTTCTAAATTACTTTAAAAAAAATTTGGGTGGCTTTAGTTCAGTATCAAATGATCTGCTGTTCACTGCCTGTTAGGATAAATTAATTTCTAGTAACAGAAACAGCAAGATGGAACACAGGAAGTGCATGCAGGAGAGGGTGGAGTAGTGAGAGAGAGGGACCCTAGGCTGCGTGTAGCAGCAGGGGAGAGAGAGTGCCAGTGCATCAGTAACCCTTCTTCCTCCACATGCCCTTTATAATGCTTTACTGTAAATCATTTCCAGCATAATGGCAGTCTGTTCAGTCTAGTTCAGTTTCACCAACATATGTCATGGCATAGCAGAGAGGAGTAAATGCTGTTAGGTGCTGTGACTGACCTGACAACTAGACAAGGGAGGAAGTAACTATGTAAGTGCTCTAGATAAAACACTATACTAATTCAGCGTGTGAATGTAAATTTTGGCACAGCAGAATGTCATTCTGAATTCAGTACATAATCTACATTTTCAGTATTAACATCTATGTGAAGGAGTATCCTATGATGGCGCAGTCTACACATTGCAGATTTTTCCAACATGATTTGAAAATCTGCACATGGGAAAGAAAATTAGTGGCCTGGCTACCCAAAGCAGATTAGCACCATGGGGCTAATACCACATCCAAAACCACATTGAATTTTACAATGTGCAAAGTGAAGATGTGCTGCAGATAAGCGACAAAGATCCACCATCTGCACAGGGCCTAACTGGCACTATATCTGAATTATTAAAGGAGAGATGGCTAAGCATATTTGGAGCATGTTTGCTTTTAGCATCAGTAAAGGTCAGACAGCTGGATTTTATGATGATTCTATAACAAAACAGTAGACGGTTTTCAGATTTGTTGTATCAGAATTTTTGTTAGTGATTTTGTAAACTCCAGGGCCATTTACTAACAAGGCACTTTAGTTTTCTAAAATAAATCTGAAATGTAAAAACCCAACAGCACAGTAAAATGATGTCTCTTTCTCTCATTTTTACAATCCCCTACATATGTAACAGACATTGTGACCTGCCTAGCCACAGATTTCTGTTGTATGAATCTTATGTCTGGCTCTCGGGACAGAACATGCATGATCTGGCAAATCTCACCACAGGTTGGTAATTTTTTTCTTATTTAGGGTACGTTCAAACGTATAGGATCTGCTACATATTTTTGCTGCATATTTTCTGCAGCTGATTTTGCTGCCCATTGAAGTTAGTGAGTAGCAACATCAGCTGCACAAAATATGCAGCAGATCCTGTACGTGTGGACTTACCCTTAATGTTTATTTTGTATAGTTTATATTGAGGAGTAACTTTACTACTAGCAAATCCTTATTTAGGCAATAAAGTATAAGAATATGAACTTTGAGTATGGGTTTCACATATTTAGTCAATACGATTTGAAGGGGTACTCCACTGGAAAAAAAAATTTAAATCAATTGTTGCCAGAAAGTTAAACAGATTAGTAGATTACTTCTATTTAAAAATCTTAGTCCTTCTAGTACTTATCAGCTTCTGTATGCTCCACAAGAAGTTCTTTTCTTTTTGAATGTCTTTTCTGTATGTCACACAGTGCTGACACCTCTGGCCATTTTAGGAACTGTCCAGAGTAGGAGCAAATCCCCATAGCAAACCTCTCCTGCTCTGGACAGTTCCTGTCATGAACAGAGGTGTCAGCAGAGATCACTGTGGTCAGACTGAAAAGAAATTCAAAAAGAAAATGACTTCCTCTGTAGTATACAGAAGCTTACTAGTACTAGAAATTTAAGATTTTTTAATAGAAATAATTAACTTTCTGTCATCAGTTGATTTACAAAAATTTTTTTTCCAGTGGTGTACCCCTTTAAAGAGTAGCTCCCATCATGTAAAAAAAAATTCTGCCCCTGTCTATTGCCCATCTATCCCTAACCCCATCCCTGCCTTTAAAAAAGGCTTTCTCGGTCGCTTCATTGGGGGACACCTAACTGATGGGTATATGCTCTGGCCACTAAGGAGGCGCTGACACTGTTGGCTCCTCCCTGGCAGGATATACCCGCCCACCTGCAGTGAAGTAATCAGTTTTAGCTAGTGTCAGCTAGGAGGCGGACACAGGTCTGGGTGCTCCCCAGACCTGGTCTTTTTATTATTTTCTAGTAAGGGCTGTTTAGTTAGATTCTTTACTCCCTTTTGTTTCTTTTTTGTTTTTAGGTGGGGGTCCAGGAGCATGGCGGTACCTGTTCCCCCATATGCGGCTAAGGGGCACGGGGCATAGAAGTATGCACCGTTAACCCCTTCCCGCCAACGGCCAGCTCCTGGAGGTTGTACCCTGGGTCCGGGTCCCCCACTGCCCCTGCTCGCCCCGCTATCTTAGCCTGGTATGATGCAGTGCGGCCATAAGCTGGTTGAAGACGCCTGGGGTGAGTATAAGAAGGTGTCTGCAGGTGAGTATGTTGGGTGAGGGCAGCTGAGGCTGCCACTGTGTCTGTGAGACTTGGGGGAACTCATGAGGAGTTCAAGTCCACAGCAGACATATAGAGGCAATATTGTAAGGGAGCGTCATTTAAATGAAACAACAGGGAAGTTTTTATAAAAAAAAAAATATATATATATATATATATATATATATATATATATATTACACATTTGCTGGTCACACTGAACATTTGGTGTAGTTTGGCCCCCTCTAGTGGCCAATTCTGGTAATTGCACTCTAATTTTATTGCAGCCTTGGCCCGACGGCCATATCCGCTATATACTATGCATGAGCTGCTTACCGTATCCTTCTGGTGTCCCTATCCCTGCATTGTTGCCGTGGCAGGTTGTTGCCTGGGATGTACGGTCCCTTGGCAACTTTAGGGGATATATTCATGCATTCTGTTCTCTCCTACCACGTAGTGCCATACCTTGTCAAGCTCCTTGACGTTCCTTGACAGACCCTCAGGTCTCTTTGAGGTTCCTCATCTGTCACGTCTGCCGACCACCCATCCTGGGGTGTTCTTGGCATTTCATACTGAGTGATCCTTTCTCCAGAGGCTAAGGCATCTAAGGCTCCATTCAGCGCTAATTCTCCAAGGGGATATCCCTGCCCTACGGTATGGTTCCCTGGGAGACTACCAGCAGTGGGGAGCTGGAGGGACAGCAGCTGCTGTGGCAGCTATGAGATGAGTAACCGATGAGACCACTGTTTGGCACAGTGATATCAGGTCCAAACTATGCCTACCATAGTTTGGACCTGATATCACTGTGCCAAACAGTGGTCTCGACGGTTACTCATCTCATAGCTGCCACAGCAGTTGCTGACCCTCCGGTACCCTACTGCTGGTAGTCTCTTAGGGAACCATACCAGTCATTCACGGTGGTCTGCATAGTTTCCTCTGCCGGCCTTCACAATTTCACACATCTGCTGTATCTGCGGCTGGAGTTCTGGTCCTTCACAACTGGGTGAGGTGTATGATGGCATGACTCATTGTCTGCTCTGGACCCATACCAGTAGGCCAGACAGTGTTCTGCATGGTTTCCTCTACCGCCTATCACACGTCACATGGCTGAAGTACCTGTGGCTGGTGTTCCGATACCCCACTGCTGAGTGCGGTATACGAAGAACTGGCCCAGTGTGCTCTACGGGACCCTATGTCTCGTTGTCTACTTCGGACAGTGGTCTGCATGGTTTCCTCTGCCACCTGTCACACGTTTGATGTATTTGTGGCTGGAATTCCTATACCCCACTGCTGGGTGCAGTATACGATGAACTGTGTGTGTCCTACGGACCCGATGACTCGTTGTCTACTTTGGACCCATACCAGTACGCCAGATAGTGGTCTGCATGGTTTCCTCATCCACCTTTCACACGGCTGATATATCCGTGGCTGGAGTTCCGATACCCCACTGCTGAGTGCGGTATACGAGGAACTGATCCCGGAATGCCTTACGAGACCCTATGTCTCGTTGTCTACTATGGTTTCCTCTGCCGCCTGTCCCATGTCACACAGCTGATGTATTCGTGGCTGGAGTTCCTATACCCCACTGCTGGGTGTGGTATACAATGAACTGACCTGGTATGTCCTACGGACCCGATGATTAGTTGTCTACTTTAGACCAATACCAGACAGTGGTTTGCGTGGTTTACTATACTGCCTGTCACACATCACACGGCTGATGTATCTGCTGCTCCAGTTCCGGTACCTCACTGCTGAGTGAGGTGACTGATGGACTGACTCATTGTCTCCTATGGACCCGTACCAGTAGACCAGACAGTGGTTGGCATGGTTACCCTCACCGCCTGTCATACGACAAACGGCTGATATCTCTGCGGATGAAGTTTCGGTTCCTCACTTCCGTGCGAGGTGCCGACCATATGACTCGTTGTCGTCTATAGATTCATACCAGTAAGCCAGATGGTGGTCTGCTTGGGTTTCTGCACCTCCTACCATACATCTCATGGCGGGTGTACTTGCGTCTCGCTGTCCATTCTGGTTTTATGCATGCTTTTCCACATCTCACGGGTATTGTATCTGCTGCTGGGGTTCCGGTACCTCACCGCTGTGTGTGGTGCCCGACGGAGTGTCTCGTGGTCCACTACGGATCCATACCGGTAAGCCAAACAGTTTTCTGCATGTCTGCCGCACAACCTCTCTCCCAAGGGGTGAGTTTCTCGGCCTCCACGCCCTCCCACCTATTGCAAAGGGCACAGTTATTTCCTGTCTGCCTGTTACCTTTTCGCCATCCGCCTGGGGGGGTTCTTTTTCATCCAGGCTCCTTTCTACACTGTTTCCACCGCCATCGGTCTTTTACCTTCTGGGCTGCTGTGGACGGAGCTAGGTTTCCCGTACCTCACTGCTGGGTGAGGTTCTGGAATATATCCCTACAGGTTTACCGGATTGCGGCCAGTCGGACAATGCCTCGTCTGTTGATTTTCTACGGCACCATGGCGCCCCTTGGTTGGGCCACACTCTAGTACCCCGCCTTTTGGGGAAGGTTGTCTGGGAGGACCCTGGGTGCTCAGGACTACTATATACCTGCCGGCCAGACTGTTTTTCCGCATGGCTTGCTACTATGTTGGGTCACCTACCGTACACTTCCACTGTGGATGGTAGTTCCGGTTACCCACTGCCATGAGATGGTTTCGAGGTAGTCTCCCCATCTTACCCCTTGGGCCTTATACAAGGCACCACATGCTAGGTTTGCAGGGTCCTCTCTGTATGCCTGCTCCTCTGTCTACAGGCTGGTATCTCACTCCACGATGTGTTTCCATATGCGGGACCCGGCGTGGCTATGGTCCCTTTGCCACATAGCCAGACTGGGTCTGCATGGGGTTCTAATCCACCTGGTTACCACCCCGGGTCTGTTGATGCACAGCCGCAGTCCGGTGTCTCTCTTCCAGGTGCAGAGTGTGTACCTGTGGGTTCTTGGGGACCCTTCTACCTGTCAGCCACACTGTGTCTGCGTTTTTGTCCTGCTCCACACTCCTTCTTCATCTCCTTAGTCTGCATCCGCAGCCTTGGTGTCTGGCACCATTAGGAAATGGGGTGTGGAGCCCACCTTCCTTTGGTTTGGTGGGGTGTGCCTCGGGGCTTCCGGGGATTTTTTTTTCCGCAGTTCTTTGGCAGTTGTGCACTTCTGTTCTGCCATGGGGCCTGCTGGGGCGTCAGTCAGTTCAGCTCATCCCTATGCCTCCAGGTGTGTTTCCCGGGGTTTTCGTGCCGGGTTGGCTCAGGTATCTACTCCTCACTATCTGGAATGGCTCTCCACATGTTTGGTACTTGAGTTTTCCTCTCATCAACCCTTGATTTCCCTCTTCTGGAGGGATTATTTTGTTGCTTCTTTTCTGCCACCCAGACGTTGCCGTCTCGCTGTTCCCACTGTATAGGTGGCGTATCTGGCGGGGCCCTTGGTTTTTGCTGTCTGCATTCCAAAGGGCCTTTTTCTGTTGGAGGAGTTTGTTCAGTCTGCCTGGAAGGGACCTGTTCTTCCTTCCCTTGTCTGTGTCAGTTTTACTGCACTGACTCCACAGTCGTCTGGGGTCAGCCGTCCTGTGCCCAGATCCTGAGATTTCCAGTGGGTTCTCATTTGTGTCTCCCTCAGTTCCCATACTGACGGGATGTTTTTTTAGTGTGCTCTTGTCCGCTCGGACCTTCGGGTCTAGGACTGATTGGTCTCCTTGGCTTGGACTCTCTCCTAGGATGCTGTGGCGTGCCTTCCTTTTAGGCGGCTCTTCCGGTTCCTTGGGCTGGGGTGATGGTTCAGGCCTTGGGCATGTGTAGGGTTCCAGCCTAGACTCCTCTGCGATCCCATTAGTCTGGGTGGTCTTTTGGTTCTGCACTTCATGGAAGTTTTGTCGCCCGGAGTGCTTTTCGCAGACGTCTGTTTTTCTTGTCTCTCTATATGACCCGGGTGCCTTGGGTCTCTACAGAGGACGGCCCTTTCCTTGGTGTCCTAGTCCATCTCCTTGGATGGGGGATCTGCCAGAAGTTCCATTTCCGTGCCTTGTGTGTCTCCGCCTGAGGGGGCTCGTCCGCTGGCCTTGTGGACACGCGATTCCAGTCTCAGGACTGATTCCTTTTCTCTGGTTGTTGTTTTTTCCGACCCTAAAGGACTGCCTCCTAGTGGCAAGAGCATATACCCATCAGTTAGGTGTCCCCCAATGAAAGCTACGAGAAAGGGATTTTACGGTGAGTAAAAAAAAATCTCCTTTTTACCACCTTAGAAAAATATTTTTGCCTGGCTGGTAGTGTGCTCTCTTACCAGACAGACTTTCCCAGCAGGCGCAACGTCACTGATGTCTGCTGGGGGGGCCGACTTCCGCCCTTAGCACATCTATGCTGCGCTCCTGTCAAGAGAATAGCCAATAGCACGGCAGGCTGCTCTGGGGTCTCCTCCTCCCTGTTTAGCAGTGTAGTATAGGAGCATCGCCCACCTACCGTGCTATTCTATACCACCGAGACCGGAACTGAAACGAAGTACGGGTAAGTGAAATAAGACCTCACTTACCTGTACAGGAATGTACAGTCCTGGAGCATCAACGCAGCACTGAGATTCAGTGCCGCGCTGCCTCCAGGCTATACATGCCAGGGGCGGGGACAGCAAGCGCGCAAAGCCAGGCAGCCAATGCGTGCAGCCCAGGCGTTCACAGCGTTTGCTCCTGCCTGTCTGATTGACAGGCAGGGAGCGAGCGCAGGCTAACTGAATTCGGACTGAATGTCTGGCCGGAATCTGTCCGAATTCAGCTGTGACATCACAGCAGGCTGTAGCCGGCCACCAGGAGGGAGACCCCTAGTGGCCGGATTTCACGTGAAAAATAAAATAATGTAAACTCAAAATAAATAATAGAAGTATATTAGAGATATGTTGTAGTACATAAGTACTACAACATATCAAAAAAGAAAGTTGATGACCGTGCCCATTTAAGTCCTCTGGTACAGAATAGATTTTACACTCCTGAGTGGCTTATAGTGGAATTTATGCCAATAGTAACCACAATCCACTCACCATAGTTCACAATAACATTACAACAGATCTGTAAGGTTACTTACTCAAGTATATTGGTGCTACCCACTGTAAGTCATTGGAAGGTTACACAATGGGCACCACCAGATTCATAACTCAAGACACAGTTATACGTGTCATATGTGGTAGAACTGGGTTCAGCGCTTCATGAAGCACATGGCTCAACATGTTGTTAATCTTTTACCACATTGATATCACAATATTTTAAATGGTGCCAGATTTTGTTAGAGAATCGAATCGGTTACATTATGTTGCCCTCTGGAATAAAAGTAGCTATATATATATATATATATATTGTAGTAGAAAAAGAACAGCACAACCACTGAAAGGAAAAATGTCGTAGGGAGGTGCACACAGCTCCTTGATCCTTGGTTAGGGGATCATCTTTCAAACAGAAAAAAAGTCTCGTCCACAGCACCAAAATTCATGAAAAAAATTTGTTTTATTCCATATAAGGTGTCAATACAGCAGCGACGTTTCAGTCAGCTCAACCTGACCTTTCTCAAGCATCACACAACCAGTGCTAACCATATCTTTATAAGAGTACCAATTACAAATGGTACTAAACAATGTGCAAAATCAATCAATAAATAAAGTGCAAATGCATAGTGTAAACAATTCAAAACATCCATAGACATAAGTTACAAAATACAAAGTTGTGAAAAATATATAAGCAAAACTTTTACACAATGTAGTGCAATAAATACATTAAGATAAACACTAATTGTGTTTAATTAATAAAGTGACACACATGTGTACTGAAACATACAGGGTTAAAAAGGTGGGGGAACACACACTCACCGGATGACAAGTACATCCACGTTATTACAGTATTTAGCATCAGGAAGTAACAACAGCGCCTGCGCGCCTCGTTCTCAGAGTGTCCTGTGTGGCAAGTAGATCTAGGCCAATCAGCGGATGGTGTCCAGGTACCCATGGCAACGCGCAGCTAAGTGTAACGCATGCGCACATCCTCATGAGTCAACCTGCGCCATCTTGAGTGCGGGAAGCAAGCCTCTACATATATCAAAGTAACAAACGTAAAAAAAAGGAAAAGAAAAAGTAAATCTTTATCAGATAGAGCTACCAGGTAACTGTATAAGGTCCTAGTCCCCTACATCCATCGTACCATACAGACTCCGGGGGCCGGCACTCTTGTGTATCACCAACATCCAACTTTCGGAGGCTAGTAACGCACAGTGTGCACGTGACCCACATCCCCATACGTAGTATGAAGGTGTATGGTCACAGCACACAGTTTCGCCGGCCACCCAAGGACCCTCTTGGTCCATAACCCACACACGGGATCAAACAGTCAGGGACAATTGGAACAACCTGGAATATGGTATCAAAATTGCAAATACAAAAAAATAAACAAAGCAAAAATAAAAAAAGCAAACAAAGTAAGTAAAACAGTACTAAATAAAGACAAAAGAAAAAATCAATAAATAAGAAAAAAAATAATAATAAAATAGTAAAAAAAAAGTAATAAAAAAAATAAAAATGAAAAATATAAAGAAATTAAAAAATTATTTTTTTTTTTAATTAAAGGCTGCACCACAAAGCCACACTAAGCCGCCACACAAGAGACTCATGTAACTCACATCAATAATAAGTATAAATCGTTTTATTAACAAAATTATAACAAATATTATAGTCATCAGGTGAGTGTTCAGTATATCCCAAGATCCACCTAAAAAACAAAAGAAAAGAGACAGATTAAAAAATAGAATATATATTCACGGTAACACTGATGGTGTGAAATTACCAAGTACTCATAAATCCAGATATCAAAGGAACAGGATTACTGATTAACTACTCTGTGTGGAGTTTTGAATTCTACATTCAACCAGCAGGTTGTGGAGACCCCAACTTAAAAATCCATTTAAGTTCAAGTTTTTTCAGCATCGCCTGTCTATCCCCACCTCGTTTGAGTGGGGAGACATGATCGACGATGATGAACCTCAACTCTTTTTCCGTATGTCCCATAGTAGCAAAATAACTTGACACCGGCAAATCCATTTTTTTCTTCCGTATAGTGTATCTATGTTGGTTCATGCGCATTTTGAAATCCCACTTGGTCTCCCCCACATAGAGGAGACCACATGGGCACCAAAGCACATAAACCACATAGGAGCTATTGCATGTAAGATAATGTCTAATAGGAAAAATCTGTCCATTTTTGGGATGTACAAAATCATTACCCTTGCACATCAAACCACAATTGACGCAGTGTCTACAGGGGAAGCTACCCTTGTTCATAGTTGTCAAATACCTCTGAGTGCCCACTTGTCTCTGTGATATGTCTGCCTTCACCAGTTTGTCCCTCAAATTAGTCTGTCTTCTATATGACATGAGAGGAAATACATTAAGTTCAGGAATATCCAAACAACTCTGTAATAATGTTAACCATGGGCCTGGGGTGACAACTTTCAAATTTCAACATGTTACAGTCCGTAGGCTTAATATACAGGTCCGTCGTTAAATGACCGCCTTCAATATTCACCAGTACATCCAAAAAAAACTTACTGACTGAAAAGAATGTGTAAGAGTAAACTGAATGCTGGGAGTAACATTATTTAGATATTCTTTAAACGAGAGTAGTTCAGACACTCCCCCACTCCAGATGAGGAAGATGTCGTCTATGTATCGCCACCACCCCAGGACATGCCTGAAGTGGTGCGACACATAGATGTACATCTCCTCAAAATGCGCCATATATATATTAGCGTAAGTTGGCGCAGTGTTACTCCCCATTGCGGTTCCTCTTTTCTGCAAAAAAAGTTCATCATTGAATAAAAAATTATTGTTCTCAAGGACTAACCGCAATAGGGAGATGAGAAACTCAGTATCATCTGGAGAAAAATCTGCATTTGTTAAACATCTAGTCACAGCCTCTACACCCCCATCATGTTGGATGGAGGTGTAGAGGCTCACAACATCAAAGGAGGCAATGATAACATCATTTGGCAACTGAATGTCCTTAATTTTGTCCAAAAAATCGGTAGTATCCCTGACATATGATCTTGTGGTTTATGTGCTTTGGTGCTCATGTGGTCTCCTCTATGTGGGGGGAGACCACGTGGGATTTCAAAACGCGCATGAACCAACATAGATACACTATATGGAAGAAAAAAATGGATTTGCCTGTTTCAAGTCATTTTGCTACTATGGGACATACGGAAAAAGAGTTGAGGTTCATCATCGTCGATCATGTCCCCCCACTCAAACGAGGTGGGGATAGACAGGCGAAAAACTGCTGAAAAAAACTTGAACTTAAATGGATTTTCAAGTTGGGGTCTCTCAAACCTGCTGGTTGAATGTAGAATTTAAAACTCCACACAGAGTAGTTAATCAGTAATCCTGTTCCTTTGATATCTGGATTTATGAGTACTTGGTAATTTCACACCATCAGTGTTACCGTGAATATATATTCTATTTTTTAATCTGTCTATTTTCTTTTGTTTTTTAGGTGGATCTTGGGATATACTGAACACTCACCTGATGACTATAATATTTGTTATAATTTTGTTAATAAAACGATTTATACTTATTATTGATGTGAGTTACATGAGTCTCTTGTGTGGCGGCTTAGTGTGGCTTTGTGGTGCAGCCTTTAATTAAAAAAAACATTTTCATTTTTTTATTTCTTTATATTTTTCATTTTTATTTTTTTACTATTTTATTATTATTTTTTATTTTTTCTTATTTATTGATTTTTTCTTTTGTTTTTATTTAGTACTGTTTTATTTTTGCTTTGTTTATTTTTTTGTATTTACAATTTTGATACCATATTCCAGGTTGGTCCAATTGTCCCTGACTGTTTGATCCCGTGTGTGGGTTATGGACCAAGAGGGTCCTTGGGTGGCCGGCGAAACTGTGTGCTGTGACCATACACCTTCATACTACGTATGGGGATGTGGGTCGCGTGCACACTGTGCGTTACTTGCCTCCGAAAGTCGGATGTTGGTGATACACAAGAGTGCCGGCCCCCGGAGTCTGTATGGTACGATGGATGTAGGGGACTAGGACCTTATACAGTTACCTGGTAGCTCTATCTGATAAAGATTTACTTTTTCTTTTCCTTTTTTTTACGTTTGTTACTTTGATATATGTAGAGGCTTGCTTCCCGCACTCAAGATGGCGCAGGTTGACTCATGGGGATATGCGCATGCGTTACACTTCGCTGCGCGTTGCCATGGGTATCTGGACGCCATCCGCTGATTGGCCTAGATCTACTTGCCACACAGGACACTCTGAGAACGAGGCGCGCAGGCGCTGTTGTTACTTCCTGATGCTAAATACTGTAATAACGTGGATGTACTTGTCATCCGGTGAGTGTGTGTTCCCCCACCTTTTTAACCCTGTATGTTTCAGTACACAGTGGGCGCTTTAAATCAATGATCTGCATTGGCTTTTGCGGGGCCATAGGCCGCCGCCACCACCCGCTTCTCTCCCCTACCTGCCAGGGTGCTCCGGGCCATCCATCCATCGTTCCTGTAGTGTCCGGGGGCGTTCCGGGTGGAGGGTGGTCCGGTCCGGGCTGTCCTTCTTCTCCGGCGGGCCTCTTCTCCACTCCGGACAGGCTCCGGCCTAGTACGCTGCATAGACGCCCCTGCGCAGTGACGCCCGTGCGCAGCGACGCACATGACGTCACGGCGTAGCGGCGTCTATGCAGCGTACTAGGCCGGAGCCTGCCCGGAGTGCAGAAGAAGACCGTGGGAGAAGGACAGCCCGGACCGGACCACCCTCCACCCGGAACGCCCCCGGACACTACATGAAGGAAGGATGGCCTGGACCACCCCCATTACGGGTAAGTTTAATTTTTTTATTCACTCGGAGGGTGGCGGAGGGGCCCGACTGGTATAGCGGTATGGGAAAAAATCCATACCGGTATACCGCCTAGCATCACGGTGGGGGGTGCGACGCGGTGCGGTGGGTCGAAGGTGCGGTGTGGCGGGTCGAGGGGGTGGCGGTCGCGGTGCGGTGGGGGCGGTGCGGGGGGCGGGGCATTATCGGCTTATCGGCAAGATAATTGCCGATACCGATAATGCCCAAAATCGTGATTATCGGCCGATAATATCGGCCATACCGATAATCGGTCGATCCCTAGTTAGCACTGGTTGTGTGATGCTTGAGAAAGGTCAGGTTGAGCTGACTGAAACGTCGCTGCTGTATTGACACCTTATATGGAATAAAACACATATTTTTTTCATGAATTTTGGTTCTGTGGACGAGACTTTTTTTCTATATATATATATATATATATATATATATATATATATATATATATATATATATATATTAATAATAATATATATATATATATATATATATATATATATATAATAATTATTATTATTACAAATAGCAGCAAGAAAAAAAAAGTGCAGAGGTACTCGCCCTTGTCTGTTTCCACTTTATTGAATGTATTATTACGTTTACATAAAAATGATGGCTGTTAACTTAATGTGTAGTTCAGAAAAACATTGAGGAATCATAAGGCTATGACCACTTTGTGCAGTGTTTCTTATTTCCTAAAGCCTTTAAGATAAGAAATTAAGGAACTCTGCAATAAGTTTTAAGGTGTTCTTCAGAATTTTTAGAAAACAAGCTAAAAGCTGGAACTGGCATAAAATAGAAAAAAAATTAAACTTTGTTCACCCGTAAATCCCCCTACTATTCCAGCACCACACATGCGTTCCCTGTTAGAGATGCACTGATGATGATACATTGTTCACATGCTGCCGCAGCCTATCACTGGTCTAAGTTGACACCCTTCACAAAGGCAGTGAGTGCCAATTGCCTGCAGTGTCTCGTGAACAACACGGGATTTAGGGGGAAGTCAAGTTTTCTTATGTATATCAGTTTTAGCTCTTCTGGGTCAATGTTTAAAAAAATCTCAGACTACCTCTTTAACCCCTTAAAGGGGTACTCCGGTGAAAACCTTTTTTCTTTTAAATCAACTGGTGCCAGAAAGTTAAACAGATTTGTAAATTACTTCTATTAAAAATTCTTAATCCTTCCTGTACTTTATTATCTGCTGAATACTACAGAGGAAATTATTTTCTTTTTGGAATTCTCTATGATGATCACAGTGCTCTTTGCTGACTTCATTATAATAATAATAATAATAATAACTCTTTATTTATTGTTGTCCTTAGTGGGATTTGAACCCAAGGCAACAGCAACACCTATAACATACACCAGATACAAATTATGGAAAAATTTAACACATCTTTATTAGAAATTCATATAAAAACACTTAAAAAGGACAAAAGACAGCCATAAAAACACTGACCAATGTGAGGTATAGTACAAAAAGATAAAGTGCATACAATAGCAAGCTAATCCTGACAGGGTCACCAGTGTATATAACCTGGACAATATTGCTCAATCAAAGCACTAAATATCTTAAAAAGAAAAGATGCAAAGGGTCATGGACGCACAAGGTATGGAAGTGCTGAGATTGCCTGTGGAAATGGGAGAAATACACCAGCAGAGGTAAGTCATATATACTTAACTAAGCCTCCGGTGTAACAAGTACATTACATAACTCATTCTCCCAAACCCCACACGCCATAGAAGCATAACAGTCCTTAAACATACCCTCACAGTTTGCCAGCACTCCTTAGCTGTTTGGACATTTTAAATTCAGATCTAGTGCAAAGTTGCTTCAGTTGTTATTTGAGACATTAAGACAATAAACATGTTTACAAAGATTACCAGCTACTAGAACAGGTCAACTCCTTTTATTTACATGTACACTCCTTTTATTTACTTTGTAGACTAGAGTTGAAGTAGAGGTAAATTTGTAATATGTTTAAACTGTAATATATTATTTTCAGGGTGACCTTTCTGCTAAGCCTATACAGATCCTGTATGGACACACAGATGAAATAACTAGTGTTGGCATCAGCATTGAGCTGGACATGGCTGTTTCTGGATCCAGAGTAAGATTTTCTTCTGCAACAAGAATAAACTTATTCTTAACAAATAAAAACAATGTGATGGAAAGAAGATTGTGATGTTGATAGTTTTTCTTGTTGTAGGATGGGACAGTAATTATTCACACACTCCGAAGAGGCCAGTATATGAGGACTCTTAAGCCCCCAAGTGATAGTTCACTTGTCATGACTATTCCTAACTTGGCAGTCTCCTGGGATGGACATGTTGTCATTCATAGCAGTCTGGAAGGGAAAGGAACCCTGAAGGTGAGTCTGTTATTGATTTTAGAAGCCAATTCTTATTTTGGTTTACTATAGTGACTATTCTTTAAAATGGTTGTCTAGTCTTATGTGAATTAAACCTTAAAGTCTATACCCATCTTCTAAAACCTTTCAAGTCCTATATATTGCACTGATTAATTAAATTATACATTTTTGTAGCAGTCAAAGCAGTCATTTTGATTTTGCCCTGCACAAGTGATCTCAAGTTTCTGGTATCATCTTGACACACAGTAAATGCCAATCCCTTGCCACAGCACTGCTCTTCCTCAGCCACCTTCATTAAGTGGGTATTTTCTGGTGCCAAACAGAATGGAGATTGGCACATATGTACAGCTTTCTTAATTTTTATTTTTGTAACGTTGTCTAAACATCTAATTATTTTAATCCCTTATGGACACAGTCCAATTTAACCTTGAGGGCACAGCCAATTTTCATTTTTACATTTTCCTTTTTTCTGCCTGGCCTTTTAACCCCTTAAGGACGCAGGGCATACATGCACACCCTGTGCCCACTCCCTTACTATGACGCGCGATCAGGCGCTGAGCACGCATCATAGCAGGATGGACCCGTGACTATTGACGGACATCACTGATTGCGGTGATGTTCGGCATTAACCCCTTAGACGCTGCTGTAAAATTGATCACGGTGCAAGAAATGAGCCCTCACACATTCCCAGTATTTGGAAGAATAAAAAGTTATAGGGGTCAGAAGAGGACAATTTTAAACATGCAGATTTTCATACATAAAGTTATAATTTTTTTTAAAAGAAGTAAAACAAAATAAAACATATAGTTTGTGTATTGTTGTAACCGTATGGACCTGCAGAGTAAAGATAAGGTGTAATTTTACTGAAAAGTGCACTGTTTAGAAGTGAAAACCCCCAAAAGTTACAAAAGGACATTACAAAATTTTATTTATTTCTGCAATTTTGCCACACACAAATATATATATATATATATTTTTTTTTTTTTGCCATAGATTTTGTGGTGAAATGATTGATATTATTCCAAAGTAAAATTGGTGGCACAAAACAAGCCCCCATATGGGTCTGTAGGTGCAAAATTAAAAGCCTTATGATTTATAGAAGGTGATTAGAAAGAAACTAAAGCAAAAATGAAAAAAGGGGTTAAGAGCCATAACTCTTATTTTTCTATCCACAGAGTCCTGTGAGGGCTTGTTTTTTTGCCTGACCAATTGTACTTTGTAATGTAATCATAAAACGTACGGTGTAACCAAAATTATAATTTGTGGAAAAATTTGATAAGAAAATCTAAAATTTGCAACTTTTACGGTGGGTTCTTCTTTACGCAGTGCACTTCATGGTAAAACTGACTTTTTTTCTCTGGCTAAATATGATTAAAACAATACCAATTTTTACATGCTTTTTTAATATACTACTACTTAAAAAGTCACACTTTTTTCACAAAATAAGTATGATTTAAAATGCCCTTTTCTGACATGGGGCTATATAAGGGCTCATTTTTTGCCCCATGATCTGTACTTTTTATCTGTTCCACTTTTGCATGTATGTGACTTTTGATCAATTTGTATTTTCGATTTTTCTGGGATCTGATGTGACCAAAAATCTGCAATTTTAGACCTTTTTTTTTCTTTAACAATAAAATTATACTTTAATAGTTTGGATATTTCCGCATAATTATTACAGAATGATTTTTTTATTTTGTACATTTTTTATTTGTTTCCAAAATGGGAAAACGGTGTTGATTTAAATTTTTATTGGGGAAGGAGCTTATTTATATTTAAAAAATTTTTTTTTATTACTTACCTTACTTTATTTACATGACAGCACTGATGTATAATATCTGCAATGTACCTTTACTGGCTGTCAGACGGCAAATTATACAAGCGGTTCCCTGATGAGCGGCACAAAACATGTGAGGAGACCTCCAGCAGCCATCTTCACTCATCGGACCCCCGCAATCATGCTGCGGGTGGTCCGATGAGTGTCACTAAGTCACACAACTGGTTTAGATGCCATGATCAGTATTGATCACAGCATCAAAAGGGTTAGTGGTAGGCTTTAGCATAATCATTAATGTCCACCATTAGTGGTGATGAACCCGCTGTCTATGAAGCGAGTGCAGCTTCTGTGTTTGCTTCATAGACTGTAAACGCCACAGAACATAAATATATGCCCTGGTGAGCTAAATACCTGGCAGCCATGGCATTCAGTTATGCCATGTGTCCTCTTGGGGATAAAGAGTTTAAAATGTTCCTGTTTCTATAATGGACACAGGAATAGAGATGCTGTGGCATGTCATTTATCCTATAACTTTCAAAGTCGTTACTTTTAAAGCATTTTTTTCTTGGCCATTTTTCTTATATATCTCTCAATCATTTTCCTTTGTCTTTCTCGTATTATAAAGTTTTATGTAACATTTATTTACTTTCTGCACATCTGTATCCTACAAATGTTTGAGGATGTTTGATGTTTTACATTTTGCCAGAGGCGGGGATCACTTGGGAATGTTTTTTTCTTTTTGTAGAACAAGAATGCCTTACATCTCTACAGTGTTAATGGAAAATATTTGGGCTCTGAGGGACTAAAGGAGCAAATACTGGACATGTGTGTCAGCGGAGAATACATTGTTATTGGGAGCCGTCAGGGACATCTTTCTATACGTGATCTATACAGGTTAGTAATAGAGGCCAATTAGTATCAAAATGTATAGGCTATAGGGTGCCATAGGCAGTTTATACTACTAGGTTACATCTGTACAGTAAAAGGGTTTGTTTTCTTCTATGTAATGCATGTAGTTGTGTGTGTGTAGCCCAGCTGTGCATGGGGAGACTTTCACCATGAGATGAATTCATTGTGAAGTAAAGTGTATGGCTGAAAATATCATGTATCCAGTCCTGGTTCATGATCTTACTGTAAAAATGTCCTGTCATCTTTTCATGGAATATAAACTAGATTCTGTACAAGTCAATATTTCACTTTATATAGAAGAGAGTTTTTAAATGTGAATTGTTGCCATAGTTTATGTTCTTAGCTGATAGGAGTTGTACACACTGTATATCTTCCACTACTAAAGCCCATTTTCTTCAAGGTGTGATGTGTTGTGCATTCAGAGATGGTATTCTGCATACCTCTTACATCAACATCTCTCTCTCTCTCTCTCTCTCTCGTCATTTTAAATTGGTTTCTTAAACATGACAATGAACTCATACTTCAATGACCTCACAGTCACCAGATCTCAGTCCAATAGAGTACCTTTGGGATGTGATGGAATTGAAGATTTGTTTATGGATGTGCAGCAAAAAAATCTGAAGCAACTGCATTATGCACTCTTGTCCATATGGAGCAAAATCTCTGATGATTTTTTCCAGCACCTTGTAGAAGTTATGTCACGAAGGTTAAGGACAAAAGGGTCCAACCCGGTGTACCTAAGCAAGGTGTACCTAATAAAGTGGCCAAAATTTCAAAATTAATGTATTTGCAAGAATATTTAACTTGCGCTTTAAGTTTTTAAAGTATTACTGTCATCAAAAACAACGTTTGACATGTTGCTCAGAAGTTTATGCAGAGAAAAGGTTGGTTCTGTTGGCAGGCCAAGAAGCAGAGCACAATGCTGCCCAATTCCCCGGCTTATATCCCATGAACGTTTCGAGTCTCAGGAGTAAGACCAGGTGCGATCAACAAAAAATTGTTTTAAATGACCGTAATACATGAATACAAGAATAGACGAAACAATGACTATTTTGAGATCATCATGAAATAAAATGTATATGAAAAGATAATGACCTAGATTTATCAGTCTGTCTAAGACAAAAACTGAGATTGTTCGCCTTAGATCAACCAGTCACAAGTCAGCTTTCTAGTTGCTGAAGTCAAATGACTCTAGTTTTTGTCTCGGACAGATTGATGAATCTAGGTTTATTGTAATATATACATAATATATGTATAATAATAGAGAAAATATGATTATGTTTTGTTTCTGTTATTTTCAGTTTGAGTCTCAGTATTTCGCCTTTGAGCATGCGCGTTCCAATTCATTGTGTATCTGTGACAAAAGAGAACAGTCACATCCTGGTGGGGCTTGAAGATGGCAAACTCATCATTGTTGGTGTTGGCAAACCAGCAGAGGTGAGGACTGTGAAATCCTAATGACTCTGGCTAGTAAATGGCAGGAAAAAAAATATCATGAATTAAGTCAATCATGTAACATTAAGAGTTTTTGTTCTGTATTGTCTTTTTCCTGTTATATGTATGCGTATTATGTATGCATATTACTTGTCTATAGATTATGTAACTTATATATAAATGTGGACAAAATTGTTTGTACCCTTCTATTAAAGACAAAAATTCCTAAAATGTTCCCTAAAATAATTAGAAACTGAAAAAAGAAAATTACAAAAAATTATCGGATGAAAATCAGACATTGCTTTTGAATTGTGGTTCAGCAGAATGTTTGTAAAAAAAAAAAAAAAAAATACAGTGACCCCCCCGACATACGATCATTTCAACATACGATGGCCTCTCGGAGGCCATCGCATGTTGAAGGCAGCATCAACATACGATGCTTTTGTATGTCGGGGCCATCGCATAAACGGCTATCCGGCAGCGCAGACATCTTCAGCTGCTGCCGGATAGCCGTTTACGGTGCCCCGTGTGGTCCACTGACGATCACTTACCTGTCCTCGGCGCTCCGGCGCGTCCTCTTCGGGATCCCCTGCATCGTCGGCGCTCTCCATCGTCATCATCACGTCGCTGCCCATGTCGTCCCGTCATCCAATAGGAGCTGCGTGCGTAGCGACGTGATGGCGGGGAGCGAGGATGCCGGGGAAGCAGAGGCCTTGCCGGAGCGTCGGGGACACCCCGGGGACGCGGCGACAGCGGGTAGCCGTGGCGGTGATGGTCCGGAGCTGCGGGGACAGGTAAGTACAACTTCCTCTACCAGTGGTCTTCAACCTGCGGACCTCCAGATGTTGCAAAACTACAACTCCCAGCATGCCCGAACAGCCGTGCATGCTGGGTGTTGTAGTTTTGCAACATCTGGAGGTCCACAGGTTGTAGACCACTGTCCTATACTTTACATTGCACGGATCCCTCAACATACGATGGTTTCAACAAACGATGGTCCGTTTGGAACGGATTACCATTGTATGTTGAGGGTCCACTGTAATAATTGGACAAAGATGGTGCCCTAAACTTAATATTTTGTTGCACAACATTTTGGGGCACTCACTGCAATCCAGTAACTTCTGCACTTGTCTACAGATATCATGGTCCACTCTTAATAAGACACTGCTTCAGATGTCTCAGGTGTGAACGATACCTTCTCCAGACTGCGTGTTTCATCTTCCACAGATGTGTAATAGGATTTAGATCAGGGCACATAGAAGGCCGCTTCAGCATAGTCCAATGTTTTGCTAGGTTAAGCATATGAAAATTGAAGAAAAGAAAGAAAAGACAAGGGGAAATATGTCCAATAGATTAAATTACAATTTATTTTGAATATTATAAGATTTCTTCTGCAGTGCCCTTGCATCAGATATAAGTTAAAAAAATAAGTAATAAAAAGGTGTGCTATGATAATGATAATATGCAGACTTGTTACAATTACTTGCAGAAATGAATTCCCCATTTGGCATACAGTCTTACTGGGAGGGCTTAGAGACTCTCCACTTGTAGTGTATTGTACTGATACAGTAATAGGATGATGATTTTCTCCGCACCATAATGTTATACAGTGATACAGCGTTAATCCAATGTGATGGCTTGGGCGACGCTGTGCCGTGTTAGAAACCGAAAGTGAAGTTAGTGGGTGCCGGCATGTGCGCTCAGCAGCGCTACAGTACCCCTATTTCTGTCCCACTCTACCCTCATGGCGCAGAGCTATGTGCAGTTGTGTCTTTGAGTGGGATGGGGATTAGGTAAATGTGACAGGCAGGTGCGCTAGGCGGTGCTGGAGTCCCCCTGATGCTCACCCACTTTACCCTGGCGGCACAGGGAAAATGTTGTATAGGTTCCAAGTGGGGTAGGGGGTTGGCACCAGGTGCCTCTTACCGGTATCGGGTAAGTCTCCGGATGCGCTTCAGTGTTGGCTGGCCAGCGGAGTAGATGAAGTCTGTTGAGCATGCGCTCTGCTTCTCTGTTTGCGGTGGAGATTAGAATGATGCGAATCCTCCTGTTTTGCCAAAGATGGGGTGCAAGTACACATGTGAATTGGCTAGATGTGTTTCGGGGAGCCAGGTCCCATTTTTCAATAGCTGGTAATGGTGTATTTTTTTTTATATGAATTGTTTTCTCTTTTGTCCTGGGCACATAGAGTAATGTGTATCACAGTATCCTCGGTTTAGGATTCTGTTTTATGTAAAGCTCCCAATCAATTTTTTCATAGTCCAATGTTTTGCTTTAGCCATTCTTGGGCGTTTTTAACTTAGTTTTGGATTCTTATTCTATTAAAGAACTCATGACCTGCAAATGAAATCAAGCTTCCTGACACTGGGAAGCACATGTCACTCCAGAATGCTTTATAGTCTTGAGATTTCATTGTACCCTGTACTGATTCAAGACAGCCTGTGTCAGATCCAGCAAAGCAGCCTGAAACATAACTAAGCCTACTCATGTAGGTACACTGTTTTTTGTTTTCTTTTCTTTTGTATGATTCATTTTTGCATCTGCAAACATAGAGCTCAAGGGACTTGAAGCCGAAAAGCTTCTGGTGAGATGAGACAATATTGGATTTTTTTAGCAAGTCATATCAGCTATATGTTCACGAACCCAGTACCTACTAAAAAGCATGGAGGATGCTTGATTATGTTTTGCAGAGTACAAGAACATCTCAAGAATATCAGGACATTCTGAAGTGAAATGTGCTGCCTAGTGTCAGGAAACTTGGTTTCAGTAATAGGTCATGGGTCCTCCAAAAGGATAGTGACCCAAAACACACAGCTAAAATACCCAAAATGGCTAAGAGCAAAACTTTGGTCTATACTGCAGTGGCCTTCTATGAGACCTGATCTGAATTGGCATAATCATCTACCAGGTCCCTAGCAGATTTCAGACCCCTCCCCACTCAGCTCCGTCGGTATACTGCTGCTGCAGCTATCTCTTTGTGACCAGGATATATAGTAGTTATACATGTGAACTCAGCCTGTAGACTTCAGATTTTCATAAAACACATCAATGGTTATTATAGATCAAATTATTTTCACCTCATGGCAATATTTCTCTAATATTGTGAACTGATCCCAAACACTTTTTGAATCTGCATTCACTGTGGTGAATCAAACACCAGCAGCCTAAGATATCATTTTAGTGTGGAATTGCAAATCCAGCCTGAAGCCAAAACTCAGACAATTTGCTAAAACACATAAATAATACAATACAGGAATATGGGTGCACTACTGTGGTAGATGTATACAATGACATTGGCTATCCCTCAACACTGATGTTAAAATTGAGACATTCGCCAGTGTATCCTTATATGAAGGAAACACCAGAGCCCACACACCAACAAAAAGGTTTCTCAAAATGGTGCGGGACCTACGCTAATCCTACCTGTGCGTGATACACAAACAGGGGCCAGTGGGCAATTAAGGCAGCATTCGGTCTACTCACAACTTCCTCCCAGATACCCTCCAGCGTGACTGAGCACACATGCAATGGGAGGAGGGAGGCAAGTTGCAAGCCCCACCTGAGTTGGCTAATAAGGGTGCATAGCCTCACAGGTGCTACCTTAATGCTGCCTTGAAGATATTCAAGGCGCATTAATTTTGGAGTTTACACACCTAAAGTATAAAATTTAAACAAAAAACGTGGTCTCAAATGGCTGGAGGTCCTCAACCCCAAATGCGGTTGTGCATTTATACTGGGGGAGCAGATCCTGCCCTGTAGTCCGTTGCTAGGGGCGATCCCCAGCATAAAAATGTATACAATGGAGGATGCCTGCAGAGGACTACAAGTGCCACAATAGAATCCTACACCAGATAGACGATGTGGATGTGTAACAATTAGAATAATACAATACAGGAATATGGGTGCACTACTGGGGTAGATGTATACAATGACATTGGCTATCCCTCAACACTGATTTTAAAATTGAGACATTCGCCAGTGTATCCTTATATGAAGGACACACTAGAGCCTGCTCACCAACGCCAAGATTTCTCAAAATGGTGCGGGACCTACGCTAATCCTACCTGTGCGTGATAAGCAAAGCAGGGGCCAGTGGGCAATTACGGCAGCATTCGGTCGACTCACAACTTCCTCAAAGGAGATCTCAGTACGATTAATCACATTAAATGCTGATGTTATGTTCTCCACGTTACAGCCTTCCGTTTTTTCATTTCTTTTTATGCGGTTGAACATTTCTTTCTTCCCCTTCTCGTGTGGGTTCTTCTAAAGGGGAACTTGCTGGGATATTAGGTTGTCTAGAGAGAGGACCTTTAAATTGGTCTGTGTTCACATTTTGCGTTTTTTCTTCCGTTTCTTTAGATTTTTCTGTGAATGAAATTTAGTTTTTTTGGTGTAAAGTGATCTATCGACAAGAGGTCTTATTATGCCATGAAAAAATCTGGTTTAAATCATAATCTCGTTTTTCACGAATAAACTTGTCACGTTTATTAACTTTAATGACTTCTTGTGTAGTGACTCATTTTAGTTCCAGTTTAGAAAAAAACACAGCTGCTGTATCTTGAGTCGTTCTTTTAATGTATTCGTTTTTTGCTTTAGCTAAATCGGTGATGACTTTATCGTTTTCGATACTGTTTCTTGTAAGAACTATGTGCAACAATTGCAGAGAGTATTCATGATGGGCTTGTTTCCATGTCTCCATGAATACTGGGTCATCTTGGAACTGAGCTGGAATTTTATATGATCTTAAGCCTCTAGGGGTACGTTCACATTGGACATATGACTGTAATGAATTGACAGTCCAAAAAATAGAAATCTCACGGTCAGCCAACGTAGAAATACAATGTTCTAGTGTCTTAGAGCTGATAAACTCAATGTCATCTCTGTTGTTGCAATCAAGAAAATACCCCCCTGCATCCTCTCTCCCTTTGAGTAGTGCCGCTTCCCTTGTCATGTTAGATTCGTCTGGATCCATGTCCATGTTTTGTGGCTTTTTCTCTAATCCTCGTACTCTGGAAACTGCCGAACAGTTCAAAGTATAAATCAGTGCAAGAGAGTCTTGTCCAGCTACTGCAGGAAATATGTAGAGACCACTGAGGACAGGTGCATTGTCACGATTCGGCTGGCTGGAGGTGGATCCTCTGTGCCAGAGAGGGATTGGCGTGGACCGTGTTGGTGGACCGGTTCTAAGTTGCTACTGGTATTCACCAGAGCCCGCCGCAAAGCAGGCGGTAGCAACCAGGTCGTATCCACCATCAACGGCTCAACCTCTCTGACTGCTGAAGATAGGCGCGGTACAAGGGAGTAGACAAGAGCAAGGTCGGACGTAGCAGAAGGTCAGGGCAGGCAGCAAGGATCGTAGTCAGGGGCAACGGCAGGAGGTCTGGAACACAGGCTAGGAACACACAAGGAAACGCTTTCACTGGCACAATGGCAACAAGATCCGGTGAGGGAGTGCAGGGGAAGTAAGGTATAAGTAGGGAGTGCACAGGTGAACACACTGATTAAGCCTGCTGCGCTAATCAGTGGCGCAGTGGCCCTTTAAATTGCAGAGACCCGGCGGGCGCGCGCCCTAAGGAGCGGGGCCGCGCGCGCCGGGACAAGACAGACGGGGAACGAGTCAGGTACGGGAGCCGGGATGTGCATCGCGAGCGGGCGCCTCCCGCATCGCGAATCGCATCCCGGCTGAGAGGGATATTGCAGCGCACCCGGTCAGCAGGTCTGACCGGGGCGCTGCAAATGCAAGGATGCTGCGAGCGCTCCGGGGAGGAGCGAGGACCCGGAGCGCTCGGCGTAACATGCATAGGTGAAGATTTATGGCACTGAATATAGTAGGTGATGCTCTGGCTTAAGAGTGTACAGATCCAAATACAAATTCCTTAGGAAATAAAAGTCGGCAACTCACCAATCTTCTTCTTCTTCAATCTTTATTAATTCTCACATAAGACGTTACATGAGAGGGATGATGTGAAGGGGGTACAACAGTAGCCATTTCGCACAGGTTAGTGCTTCATCTGGGCTATACATATCACAAGATTGCAGGTACATTTATACAGGTGTTTGATAAACCTTCAACCAATCACCTGTGATTCACCTTGAATCACGTGGTTAAATCACGTGATTCATAATCATATACTCCAAAAGGAAATTTTGCATGCAAGAGTTGCAATTTTTGCAAATATAATATGAACTCCAAAACATTACGAATAGGACCAATAATGTACACAGTTAATAAATTTATAACGTGAAGTTCGATAAATGTAGTCTATGCGATTTTTTTGTCCATGTGGATTCTATTACATAGGTAAGACTATTAGATACCTATTCACATGTATAAGAGAACATTTCTATTCTATTCGTACTAAAAAAAGGTGCTCCCCGTCTAATTTCACATGTAATAGAATCACACAATGGCAACCCAGATTTATTAAAATTCGTAGGACTTGAACCCGGAGTTAGAACTGATAATAAGAGAAGCTCATTGGATTATGAAAACTAATGCAACCGGCCCGTTGGGTCTTAATGATAAAATCGATATGGCAGTGTGTCTTTAGAGATCGATAACCCCTCCCTCTATGTCTCCTCTGTTGTGTATTTTTAACCATGTGATTCAAGGTGAATCACAGGTGATTGGTTGAAGGTTTGTCACATACCTGTATAAATGTACCTGCAATCTTGTGATATGTATAGGCTAGATGAAGCACTAACCTGTGCGAAACGGCTACCGTTGCCTGCTGTACCCCCCTCACATCATCCCTCTCCTGTAATGTCTTATGTGAGTATTAATAAGGATTGAAGAAGAAGATGAGTGGTGAGTCGCCGACATATCTTCAGTGCCATAAATCTTCACCTATGCACCTGTCCTCAGTGGTCTCTGCATATTTCCTGCAGTAGCCGGACAAGACTCTCTTGCACTGAGAAAGCGATTTGTTTTTTAAAAGGGCAGAGGATGGGAACTAATGTGATGGAGCACAATATGAAGTACACAAGAGAATGGCGACTTGTTCATCAGTAGCCAGGGGAATACAGAGGGAGGAGAGCAAACTGCAATAGATGTCAGTAATGTGTGAATGAAACTGTAGTCTCCTACCCACATGCAATGCATAAGGAACACATATAGAGCATCAGTGTTATGAAATATGTAATTCAACATGTTTAGGGTGTTTCATGTTGTACTATTGGTTTGTGTGTAATGTACCATCAGTCTTTTTGGATGCTCTTATCCTTCATACCAGTGATGGTAGCTACTGTCACCTAGTGTTCTTGAATTACAGCTTTCCTTTCCATACTTTATTCATACATGATCATGTTGCTTCTCTTATCTGTATATTGTATAAAGGAGTGCATAAAGCCCACTCCTTCTAATAGCACTTTTCCAGTTTCACTATTTCCTGTATCATTTGCCAATGAACCTTTTACTAGACAAGCCTGGAGATGGCCACACAACCACAAACCTATGAGAAGGCAATTTTCCCAGTTGCCTTAAATTGAGATTTGACAATCTCTGCTGTGATGTCAATCATGGTGTACTGTATTTCCACCACTGCTACACCACCTTTTGAAAACAGGAATACAAAATAATAAAAAAAATTCTATGCTCAACAGAATGGTACCAGAGAAAACTTACAGAAGTCCTCACACATCTGATATGTTATTTTGTACTATGTTAATTGTCTTGTTTTTTCCTATGGTCTTGACTGTTGAATTTTTTTTCTTAGGCAAAATCAGGTCAAATCTCCAGGAAGCTTTTTGGATCAAGCAGGAGACTCAGCCAAATCTCAGCTGGAGAGACTGAATATAATACACAGGATACCTAATCTATGTACATGGCCGTGTGGGACTGTTCAGAAAAAGGAGCACACAATCTAAAGTTTTGTCGTAATGTGCAAAGATAACTGTCAATGAAGGCTACACACTACAATTGTGGTGGAATCTGAGAGGATATACACACAAGTGCATTTTTCTTTGCCTCATTTTGCTGCTCAACTGTTTTGCTGCCAGTGGTTGGCTCCCATCTAGCAGCAGAAAGATTACTTATGTATAACCTCTAGATATTGTCCTATAAGTATACTCTCTTTTGATTGCACTACTTTTTTGTCCTTTTTTATGTCTGCAATTTATGATCAGCATTTTATTATATTATAATGTCTTAGCACTACTGGGGAATATCACCATATCCCTCTTTTTGGTAAACCAAACATTTAACTTTTATCTTTTATGACTTGTTCAAGATATTGTTCATTCATAGTGGAACATTTTCAAGCAGTTTTAGTCTTTTGTAACTGGATAGTAAAGTGATAAATGAAGCCTATTTTGTATATCTAATGTGATAATATGTTTATAATGAATGTTTAAGATGTTGTAAATAGCTCATTTTTGAGTTCTCACTTTTGAATTAACGACCTGATTTATCTTTTTTTCCACTGTTGTAGTATATTTTACATTCGTGCCTACTAAGTATTCTCATTCTTCTGCCTAGCAAAAACTATTTATCTAAAGAAGATGGTTGCTTCTTTAGGATGAAGGACTAGTAACTGCATCTATATTATGTTATGTTATATTGCACACGGCACAGTGCTTAAAACAGGACGGGATGAGGACTCTGACAGTGCCTTTTTGTTTGAAGGGTCCCCTGAAAGTAATCTGATCACATGGTATTCTGCTGGGATCCCCAGCAAGCCATTGAATTCTGTGAGGGAACCCAGCAGCAAGTGTTCTGTTTCCTTGTTACACCACCAAAGGGTAAATTAAACATCCCTCAGTTCCTGTAGAAATTAATTGACAGTTTAATAAAACGCATGGACACATTGGTCCCACCAGATTACTAACTTAGCATTTCCTAACAGTTTTTTTTTGTTTTTTTTATTTATGGGTTTTCTAAACAAAGACACTGGGGAAATCTATCAATAGTGTTTTTTTTCTAGGTTTCGGTGAAGGTGAAAAAAACTTTGTGCAGTTGTTTTTGAGGAAGAATTGCACAATGCTCTTACAGTGTAGTGCACAGTTTTTACACCCATTTTTGGTGAAAACATTGATAAATTCCCTATTCCATGCGAAGAGGAGTAATAACGGAGCACTCACCCCAACTGTGATGCAAGCAGGTACTTCTTTATTTCGGGACATTCAGGTTGACAAGGACATCAAAAAGCAGGGAAGGCAGACAAGATCTAGTGCGGGGGATTAGCAGTCACACGGGGCGATGGTCCGTATCGCGCGGTTTAGTGTGTGTTGTGGACATTTTTTATTGAGGCACCTGTATGGATATATCAAGTGGTTGTGCCAGGATTTTTTCTTCTTTTCTGAAAGTGGTCTATCGATAAATTCCCCACAATGAATTTAACCTCAGTATACAGACAACACTATTATGATTGACACACGTAGTTAAACATTGTTGAATCATAGATCTAAAGGTTTTGGTAACTTTAGAGCAATGTTTTTGTGACACAATAGGAGATGTACAAAACAGCAATAACTCTTAGGTTTCTACCTCTGTTGATAAGGCAAATCTAGCTCTGGTGTTTAAATGAACAGTGCAAAATTGCCATAAGGAAACGGTGTGTGTGTGTATATATATATATATATATATATATATATATATATATATATATATCTATATGTGTGTATATATAAAAGTAATGAGTAATGCTGCTTAAGGTGTAGCATTGGACAAATCCCACAGGTACAGAAACCCTACAAACTGCTGATACTGTTACTATTTGATATGGTGTTATCAAGTGAACTGAAAAACATTCATCCTTTAAGTTCTTCTAATGTAAGAACACGTGTGTAATCCTATACAATGTTCTGATTATTGTATTTATTATTTGTATTTATTTGCTGCATTATACTGTACATTGTGTTATTCTGTAATATTGCAACAATTCTCCTAAATACTGTTTGTTTATTGCTTTTATTACACAGGCTACTCAGGCAGATGTCTGGCTCTGATCACAATACAATTTGTACTGACTTTAATAACCAAAAAAGAAAGCAACAAAAAAGCATAAAAAAAGCTAAATTAATATTTTTCTACAATTGTAGCCAGTTACAGAAAAACTGTGAACAGAGCATTTACTGTTACCTGGAGTCTGTGTACAGCAGTGGTCTGCAAACTGTAGACCCCCAGATGTTGCAAAACTACAATTCCCAGCATGCCGTTGGCTGTCCGGGCATGTGCGAGTTGTAGTTTTGCAACATCTAGAGGTCAACAGTTTGGAGACCACTGGTGAACGGCTTCCCAAACTGATACTGATTAGAACACATGAAGGCCAGTCCTAATACAGCCAAAAGCAATGCTTTATATTGCTATTATCTGTATCCAATTGCATTTTGTTAAATGTTTGTGTATTTGTTTATAGGTTCTACCAGAGATACTGTTCCAGGGTCCAAATGTGTTAAAATGGCTTTTCCAGGACTATTTGATTGATGTCCTATCCATAGGATAAGCGATTATTCGTTAATCAGTGGTGTGACAACCACCCGTCACCCCTGCCAGCTGTTCAGCATTATACAGTGAATGGGGTTAGAAGCCCTGTGCCGTTAATTGTATAGTGGTGGCATATGGTAACTGCAGCTCAGCTCCCATTAAAGTGAATGGAAACTCTGCTGTAGGTACCCGGCACCACCACCAAATGAACGGCGCAGGGCTTCCAGCCCTGTTTACCTGTAGTGCCGGCTGCCGAACAGCTGGTTATCAGGAGGTGCAGGTAGGTACGCCTCTGATCAGCAAATCATGGAATATCCTGTTGATAGACCATTAATCATATAGTCCTGGGAACTTCCTTTACTTTATAATCCAATCTTTGTAAATAGTTGCAGCAAATCTGGGTTTCTGATACATAACATTAATAATGGTCCCATTACTTGTGACTTTGCTTCATGTAGAAGTGTTCATTGTTTAGATTATTTTAGTGGATTTACTCTATTTTTCTAGATTTTTGGTTAACTTATTGTAGTTACATACATTCTATATAGACATTACCATAGAGTACATGTTTAAAAGTGAAAATAATGGCAGGTTTGTAGCAGAAATTTCTGCAACTGAAAATCTCTTTCATTCATCTAAATAGAGATGTCATAGAGCAAATCTTCCTTATGTCAATTTGCTCTAAGGATTACTGTTTTTATTTTGTGCTTGTCTGGTGTGTTACACAGCACGCGGGGTAATGTTTTATGTTTTACTAAAAATTGCTAAACACTTAAAGGGGTACTCCGGTGCTTACACATCTTATCTTACCAAAGGTTAGGGGATAAGATGCCTGATCACCTGACCGCACAGCCGGCGGCATGTGACGTCACGCTTCGCCCCTCAATGCAAGCTTACAGGTGGGGGCGTGATAGCTATCACGCCCCCTCCCGTAGGCTTGCATTGAGGGGCGGAGCATGATGTCACACGGGGGCAGAGGCGTGACATCACACGCCGCTGGCCCTGCGGTCGCCGGTAATCAGACCCGGAGCAAACACGCTCCGGGGACTGATTACAAACGTGGTGCCGCGTGCATGATCCCGGACGTCCCCAGCTGCGGGACTCCCGCGATCAGGCATCTTATCCCCTATCCTTTGGATAGGGGATAAGATGTCTAAGCACCGGAGTACCCCTTTAAGGTCTCACAGAAAAACACTAAACGCTTCAGTCATAGAATGTAAAAAGACCTTGCCCACCAAATATTTAGCTCAGTGTGCTATTTGTATTTTTAGGCTGTTTGAGATTAGTGTACTGATAATTCCTGATATATGTATATTATATTGCTAATTTTGTAAATAGAAATATACAGCCTTGTTTTACGTGATGCTTGCTATCCTACATTTCATATGTACTGAAGGTGATCTTTTTCTTAGGGTATGTTCACAGACCAAAAAAAATACAGCTATATTTCATTTACAGTGGAATTTTCAGCAAATTGCAGTAAAAAAGATTTTGCCGTAGTTTAACAATGAAAATACTGCTGTAAATAAAGTATGGCCTGACTTCTTTTTATGAGAACATCCTCTCACATGTAGTGTCATTTTTGTTTGTCCTGAAATTATTATATGGCACCACTATATATTTGTAGATCTAAATATAGTCAAACAATCATGTCTTCCAGGGATTTTTCCCAAAGTTTAATGGTTTGGCTCATTATGAGGGTATATTCACGCAGGCAGATGTTTTGCAGGTTTTCCGCAGAAGAATTTCTGCAGTGGAAAATATGCAGCAGATTACTTCAATGGGATCTGCTCCCAAAAATCCGCTGCCACTAAAACCCACATGGGACGATCTTTTTCGAGATTCCTACTACAAGCATATAATAAACACATTTTTATTTAATTTATTAACACCATGTCCAACAGGTATCGTACCCTTGTGTTTTATGCCCAATGTCAGATTAGGTGGAGGGGAAATGTATGTTATTTGGAAAACATTCTCTCAAAAGATCATGATATGATACCCAGCTCTACTGCATAACTAAACAGCAGTATTACGACACTATTTTATTCCATGGTTGATTTTTAACTTTTTTTTGTGCCTTTCTATATAATCTCTTACAATGTCAAGCCAGATCATAGGCCTTCCGCTTTTTTCCATTAGTGACTTAAAAATGTGATTTACCTTTTAAAAACAAAAGAAAGTGATATTTGTCACTGGAGTAAAGATAATCTAGTAAGCAGAAATCTCTTTTAATTTTATAGAACTTTAAATAAAGTCTAATATTACAGCTTCATTCACTCCACATAAATATTTCTCAGGATTTTATGCTGACAAGTCCTTCTTGTTTTACATATCTGCCTTTTTTTTATAATATAATTTTTTTTTCTTGCTTTTACTGATCCTTAGTGCAATATTGTTTATGTTGAATACAGTTGTCTTCTACAAAATGAGCTTTTTTGTGACCTGATTTAAATCTACTCTCTCAATACTGACCATGTGCAAACCAATGAACTGCATAAATACATAATGGCGCTGAAATGACGGTTGTGTGTATATTTGCTTAATTTTATGTACAGGGTGGTTGTGGGTGTTTTTAAAATGTTTTGCACTTTTCTAGAAACTTCAGATTTGTAAATTGTAACAGTTTAATATTTTGTACAGAATATATTTGAATTGATTATTGTAAATATGATACCTTGGGAGCAAACAGAATAAACCTTTGAATTCCGCTGTTTCAATATACTTTCCATAAATTAAAAGTTTCTTGTGTTCGCTTATACTATTGAATATATTTTATTGAACAAAAATGCCCTTTTCTCCACTAAACATTTTCTTTTCCTGCTCTCCCCACACTGATTATATAAAGGCATATGGGAGCAAGATCTCCTCCTTTTTGTGTTCAGAGTATCGTTAATATCATAGAAGCTAGTCTCCACCCCCTTTGGAGCTGTGCGCAAGGAAATCTGGCATATACCTGCAAAGGAAAAAACTGGTTAAAAATAACATACACAAGTAGTGTATGGAAGCTTGTCGCTCACCTGCCCCAATCTATTGGCTGCAATCCCCTCTTTAAAGGACAACTGTAGTGCAAGACTTTTATATATTGGTGTGCCCGGGCTGCAAAAATAAACAAAATAAACTTTTAACATACCTTCCTACGTGCCCCCGTCGGCCCGGTACCGGCCTCACGGTCCAGTGGTGCGAACCTCATTCAACTTCCTGGGGATGCAGCAGAGCCGTCGGCGTATCACCGGCTGCAGCGATGTCCCGCCCCGGCCAGTGTTAGGCCGAGCGCACTGTCATGTAAGGAGCTCTGGTCGGCTTCTTACATGACAGTGGGCTCAGCCTATCACCGGCCGGGACGAGACATTGCTGTGGCCGGTGATACGCCGGCCGCACCACTGGACCGTGAGGCCGGTACCGGACTGACGGGGGCACATAGGAAGGTATGTTAAAAGTTTATTTTGTTTATTTTTGCAGCCCGGGCACAGCAATATGTAAAAGTCTTGCACTACAGTTGTCCTTTAATAAAGCAGTGGCTGCTTGAAGCAGGCAGGCACATCTGCTACAAGATGCTCCAGTGAGGTAACAGCCTCTCCCTGCTCGCCAAAGAGGGGGAATGTGCGCCACTGCTGAAAAAGCTGTGGATTTGGGAGTGGTGGTAGTTACTAATTGAGGGCCTGCTGCTATATGGTGGTGGGGTCTACTGCTTATAGGGGTGTAGACCTACTGCTATATAGGGTCTGTATGGGGATGGGGACAACTAAGTTTTCTATGTGAAAAACCCTATGGATATCACCTTTAACCCCTTAAGGACCAAGCATTAAGGGGGTGAGCCGTGATGTCACGAGGGGCGGAGCCATGACGTCACGCTGCTCCGTCCCCTGTATCGCCCGTCATTACGCACAGAGTGAACTCGCTCTGTGCAGTAATGATAGCGCGGTGCCGCAGCGGCGATCCCTTTGGATAGGGGATAAGATGTCTAGGGGTATCCCTTAAAGGACCAGAGTATTTTTTGCACATCTGACTACTGTCACTATAACCCGATAACGACCATGGACGAGTATAGACGTCCAGGTTGGCGGCCGTTCCGGCACCTGGACTTCTATACTCGTCCATGCTTTACCCTATGGCAGTGTTTCCCAAACAGCGTGCCTCCAGCTTTTCCAAAACTCCCAGCATGCCTGGACAGTCAATTGCTGTCCGGTAATACTGGTAGTTGCTGCTTTGTAACAGCTGGAGGCTGTCCATGCATGCATGGGGTTGTATTTATGCAACACTGAGTTAGGTAACTAACTCTTTGTTTCGCAACCAGTGTGCCTTCAGCTGTTGCAAAACTACAACTCTCAGCATGCACTTACAGCCGAAGGGCATGCAGGAACTTGTAGTTAGTTATGCAACAGCTGGAGGCACACTACTGCATTTCCCAGCATGCCCTTTGGCTGTCTGTGCATGCTGGGGGTTGTAGTTATGCAACAGCTGGAGGCACACTTTTGATACAAAAAAATTGCCTCCAGCTGTTGCATAACTACAACACCCAGCATGCACAAACTACCAAAGGGCCTGCTGGGAGTTGTAGTTGTGCCTTCTGCTGTTGCATAACAATAACTCCCTTTTGTGCATGCTGGGAGTTGTTGCTATGCAACAGCAGGAGGCCAGACTTACCACCTGCTGCTGCTGCTCCAGGATACTCCTGCCTGCCGCCGCTGACTCCGCTCCTGGGGCCCCCAGATGCCAGGGATTGGGGGCACCCACTCTCGCCCTCCAGAATAGGGGTTGAGTGGGTGCCATTAAGGACACCCCATAGCAGGAGTGCTGATTCGGCCGGTAACGGCCGACGAATCAGGACGATCGTGAGGTGGCACCATTGCCACATCACTCCTGCTGCTAAAGAGTCATAGGTGCCGTCACGGATGGCACCTATCGCCCTTTTTTCCGGTCACCGATTGACCGGGAATCGCCGCAAATCGCTGATTTCAATTGATCGGTGATTTGAGGCGGTCACCAGGCATTGTCACAGGATGCCTGCCTGCTGTACACCATGTGTCCTGGACGGGTTAAAGGAGTACTCCAGTGGAATAAAATGTTTTCAAATCAACTGATGCTAGAAAATTATACAGGTTTGTAAATAACTTATTTTAAAAAATCTTAACCCTTCCAGTACTTATCAGCTGCTGTATGCTCCAGAGGAAGTTGTGTAGTTCTTTCCAGTCTGACCACAGTGCTCTCTGCTGACACCTCTATCCGTGTCAGGAACTGTCTGAAGTAGAGGTTTGCTATGGGAATTTGCTCTTGCTCTAGACAGTTCCTTACATGGACAGAGGTATCATCAGAGAGCACTGTGGTCAGACTGGAAAGAACTATACAACTTCCTGTGGAAGGGGTAAGATTTTTAAATAGACGTAACTGTTTACCTTTCTGGTATCAGTCGATTTAAAAAAAAAAGAAACATTCTTTTCTCCATCGTACCCCTTTAACCCCTTATTTACATGGTCTATTTTGGCTTCTGTCTGTGGCTCTGTTCTTCTTATGTTGATGAGGAGCTTGGAGTACAGGCAGCATTCCCAAGCCCATACCACCCTCACCTCCCATGCACAGTGACATCTGGTATTCTAAAAATCTGTGTATGCTGGCTTCTATATTGTCACGCTTCTTCCCCCAATGCTGAGCCTACTATAATGCAGAATGGAGCTCCACTGCTGCAGCATATTGGAAACTATTACGCAAGCAGAGTAGAGTGGTAAATCTTGGTCAATACCTCTAGCTATCATCTGTAAAATCTCAAAATGTGGAAAAATTACTGTTTTTTTTATTTGACATTCTCTGCTTTTAAAAAAAAGATAGTCAATCCACATAAATGAGCTAATAATTCAAATGTACAATATGTCTTCTTTATGTCACCATTATTTAGTAGATTTCCGTTTACTTTTTAAAATGTGAGAGGGCGCGGTTTGTTACCAGAGAAGGAGAACACAGGCCCTTGCCACCATAGCTTGAAACCAGAGAAGAAAATGCTTGTCAATTTTAGTGGAGATGTTACTTTGATGACAAGGAAGAGAACTGTGGTCAGATTTACAGTCAGCCCCATGACACCACGGATGACAGTAGAGACCTTTGACCAAAAAGAATTAAGGGTATGGCATGGCCAAAATCTGTGGAGGAATGAGCCTTTAGAAAAGCCACATCGCCAGCAGACTGGATGAAACTGCGGCCAGATGGCGTGAAGACGGGTAAGTACCCTATAACATCTTCAGAGGATTTTATATCCCACTTTCTGGAAGCACAAGCTTACCAAAGAGTAGTGGACCAAGTGGAAGGTCAATCTCCCATTTTACTACAAAGTCTGGTGAACAACGAGAGTGCGTACCTCTAGTGGTCCAAGGTGGGGGGGGCAATCCAAAAGAGAGCCTACTGAACATATTCACGACCACATTCACAATACTGTATTTTGCTGCAATTTGTGCCAAATTTCTGTAAAATCACAGTGTTTCTTGAGCAAATCGTAGCAAAATACAGGAGTGAGAATATAGACGGAAAGCTGTCCGGGCTGCACAGTTCCTGAAATGGACAGCAGAGGTCAGCAGAGAGCACTGGGGTCATGACATCAGAGGAAATGCATTTCTTTTTTGGATTTCTCTTTAGTATACAGCCACTAAAAAGTACTGGAAGGATTAAGATTTTTAATAGAAGTGATTTACAAATCTGTTTAACTTTCTGGCACCAGTTGATTTAAAAAAAAAAAAAAAAAAAAAGATGATTTAAAAAAATAGTTTTCCATGGGAGTACCCCTTTAAAAAGGTAGTATTTTCTTTTTTCTGTAGGTCAATAAGATTAAAATGATACCATTGTGTACATGCTTTACTATTATTGTACTGGTTAAAAAATAAATAAATAAATAATCAGACTTTTTAACAAAACCAGTATGTAAAATTGCCCTATTCTGACCCCTATAACTTTATCATTTTTCCATATACGGAGATGCATGAGGGTTGTTTTTTTTGCACAGTTAGCTGTAGTTTTTATTGGTTTCACTTTTGCACATATGTGACTTTTTGATCACTTTTTATTTAATTTTCTGAAATAAATAATATGACCAAAAAGAAACAATTTGAGCTTTTTTGTTTTTCTTTACGTATACGCTTAGGGATGAGCGAATCGAATCTGACTAATCCGAATTCATTCCGAATTTCAGAAAAAAATTTGATTCGCAATGAATGTGAATATCGGCGCGATTCGATCATGCAAATCGCTTCATTAAACTTAGTGTGGTCCAGGCTCCAGGGCATCTAAAATGGCGGATCCACATGTGAGGACATGGGGCAAGGAATCATGGGAAGGTGGAAACAAGGTAGCTGGAATGACCCTGAATCACATGCAGCCTATCAGCAGCCAGTCACCCCTGTGATGTCACTGCCCTATATAATCGGCAGCCATATTGCGGGCAGTCACTTCAGCCTTTAATAATTGCAGAAAGATAGATAGGGACAGGCAGCGGCACTGTGTGTTGGCCAGAAAAGCTTTTTTCCAGCAGCGATTCACCTAGCTACATCAGCGTTCTGTTGCACAGAGGGACAGAGAGCAGTGTTTGTTGCACAGAAACGCATTCTTACTGCAGCGATTCACCTCCCAGTCGCTACAGCATTCTATTACAGAGAGGGATGGAGAGCAGTGTGTTGCACAGAACAGCAGCAATTCAGCTCAAGCACAAACCCTGCCTCGAAGCACTGATAGGGAAGGGAGTGAGATTGAGACAGAGTGTGCAATTTTGGGTGTAGTACACAGCGACTGTGTGCTGCAGCACTGGTGTGTACTGCTGGTGTTGTACACAAATACTTTTTTAAGCGTACTGGAGCGCATTGTCCTCCCCTCATAAGTGCATACCATATACGTACATCTAAGTGGTGTACCATTTTTTCCTGTTAAAGTCACAAGGGCCTTGATACTGTGAAAGGCCAGGCAAAAGTACTCACTGGCTGGTGTTGTACACAAATACTTTTTTAAGCGTACTGTAGCGCATTATCCTCCCCTCATAAGTGCATACCACATATGTACATCTAAGTCATGTACTATTTTGTTTCTGTTAAAGTCTCAAGGGCCTAGATACTGTGAAAGGCCAGGCAAAAGTACACACCTGCTGGTGTTGTAGATAAATACTGTTTTAAGCGTAATGGAGCATATTGTACTCCCCTCATGTACGCACTAAATATGTCAGACAGAGAAGGGCCAGGATGTGCACAGAGGAGTGGCAGAGGCCTAAATTCATCAGGCAGAGGTTGCAGCAGATTAGGGGCGAGTGGCAGCAGGAGTCACAGCGAGAGGCCTGAACTCCCATTATCAGTTAGCGGTCGTGTCTCGACCAGCAACCCATTGATTGGTTAACACGGTCATCCACTTCATCACAAGTGACATCTGACACCCCCCAGTCAACAGTCGGTGGGTTCCTCAGACACAACTCTCAGTTGGCATGGCCCAGGAGCAGTCCCTGTCCTCCCATTACCTCTGTCCTATGCTGTTCCCTCCCCCACAGAAGTATCTTATGCTGTGGGTTCAGCTCCACTATTTAGTGAGGACGATCTAGGGGACAGTCAGCAGCTACTGCCCAGCCAAGAAGTGGAGGAGACATCCGCCACTTCCTCCACTAGGCGTTCAAGTAGTGATGAGGAGAGTGGCGTGGGAGGTGGTGGTGTGAGCGTTCAGGCTCCTGAAGCAGACACTGTTGAGGAACCTGAGGAGGACATCAGTGACGTGCACACACAACTCAATGTTGATGAAGCCGATCGCACTTGGGAGCCGGGTGCAGACGGGACTTCATCATCATCCGGAGAAGAGGGTTGCAGGTTGCCTGTGAGGCAGTAGCTGAGCCAGCAAGGTGGTAGCATGGTTGGCATTCAGCATGGTGGCAGAAGTGGAAAGTCTGGAGCCAAACGTTCCCACAGTAGACCACCTGCTTCGCGGCAGCCTACTTTCCAGGGAGGTAGTGGAACAGGGGTTCCTTGAGTCAGCAGTAGTAGCAGTCAATCAGTGTGGACTATTGGTGGGAAAATCGGCTACTTGGCGGTGTGGCAGTTTTTCATCAAGCATCCGGAGGAGGTTAACATGGCCACATGCAAGATGTGTCGGCAGAAGGGGAAGCGTGGCCAGGGTCCCAATGTTGGCACCATGGCCCTGCGTCAACATATGCAGCGTCACCATAAAGCATCCTGGAAGAACCGTGGCTCTAATGTGGTGGTCCAGCCTGCTGCATCACCTAGTGGCACACTGCTCCCTGTTTAAGCCAGCCAAGGCTCCACCACCTCAGCTGAAGGGAGCTGTGTGTCATACCTATCTTCTGTCGCACCAGATGCTCCTGCTTCTCCTACTTTGAGTCAGTCATTCCGCCAACAATCCAACCGCAAAGCCATGTCCAAGAGACAAAAGTATGCGCCCACGCATCCAACGGCACAGAAGCTTAATGTGCTCCTGTCCAAGTTGCTGGTGCTGCAGTCCCTCCGTTTTCAAGTGGTGGACTCTGCACCTTTCAGAGAACTGATGGCTTGTGCCGAGCCGAGGTGGAAAGTCCCAAGCAGTCATTTCTTTGCGATGAAGGCAGTACCAGCCCTGCACAATTTTGTGGAACAGAAGGTGGGCCAGTCCTTTAGTCTGTCTGTGTGTACCAAAGTGCACGGCAGCACCGATGTGTAAAACTGTAACTACGGTCAGGGACAATACATGTCCTTTACGGCCCACTGGGTGAATGTGGTTCCTGCACAGCCACAACAGCAACTTGGACAGGTCACGCCGCTTCCGCCTCCATGCTCTCAGGCCGTTGGTCCTGTGACAGTGTGCGACTATACCTCCTCATACTCCACCGTGTCCTCAGCCTCCACTGCAAGGACAAGCACGGACAAGTCTCAGTGCCCCTCCAGCATAACATGTGTGCAGGGCACGGCAGTGTAACGCTGTTCTTCACATGGTTTGCCAGGGGAGGAGCTGCTCAAAGTCATTCATAAAAGAAATCGAATCATGGCTTACTCCACAAAAACTGGAAATGGGAACAATGGGGACCGACAACGGGAAGAACGTCTTGTCTGCGCTGCGACAAGGAAGCCTGAGCCATGCGCCCTGCATGGCACACGTGTTCAAACTGGTTGTCAAGCGGTTTCTGAAGTGTTCCCCCCATCTGCAAGACATCCTAACAATGGGAAGGAAACCTTGCATGCACTTCAGCCCACTCGTACACCACAAAGCACACCCTCCTTGAGCTGCAGCGTCAGAACGGTATCCCCCAACATAGTCTGATTTGTGACATTTCCACACGTTGGAATTCCATCCTCCAAGTGCTGATCCAAGCGGATAGGGGGACTCCCCTGTGTAACTTCAATGTCAACCAGTGGCAGCTCCCTGGTTGAACTTGATGGACGTATGTCTTTTTTCAACCGTACTAACTATGTAACTATGACACCTGCCGTTTGCTCAAGCTCTTTGAGGAAGCCACATTATTAGCCAGTCTCCAGGATTTCGGGATTAACAATGTCATTCCACTTCTTCATCTACTACAACACGTGTTGGAAATAAAGGCTGGTCAGGGCACTGGAGATGTTGCGCCTACATCTCACAGCCACATGAGCCCTGTGGGGGCTAAACCGGAGGGGCACAGTGGAGCACAGTTTAGGTTTCGCGAGATGGGCGGTTTTCTAGTCATCTGACAGGAGAGGAGGAGCAGCTAGAGGAGCTAGAGGGTTCCAAGGAAGGCGAGCCACAGGACCTAGACACACCATGGCAGTATGCAGTGGAGATAGAGGCAGGGAGTCCCTCCGAGTCACTTGCACAAATGGCATGATGCATGCCTACTTGCTTGCATTGTGACCGCTGAATTGTCACCATTCAGCAGCGGGATGACTTCTGGCTCTCCACCTATCTTTTAATCTTAGGGATTGTGAGGCCCTATGGTCTTCTCGTACTGCGGGACATTACCTAAAAAAATTTATTAGCTACCAAAAATCTTACATTTTCAAATTTTTATTTAATTTATCTTTTCATCTTTGAAATTGTGAGGCCCTATGGTCTCCTCATGCTGCTGCCACCTCCAGCCTGTGTAATTGTGCCACCATATGATCTCCTTATGCTGTTGACACCTTGGATTAAACTTTAAAAATGTTCATGTATCTAAAAACTTCAATTTAAAATTTACAAAATATCTTTAATCTTTTCTATTGTGAGGCCCTATGGTCTCGTCGGGCTCCTGCCACCTATTGGCTCTGTCATTGTGCCACCATGTGACTCTTTGTTAGATTGAACTAATACTGTGTGACTACAAAACCCAAAGTAAACATGGGGACATTAAACTTGGGAATCTAATATAAATCTTAAATTTAACTGAAAAAAAATGTATGTAATCTATTCAAGACTGAGTCCCTACGGTCATCGACATCGTATATTACCTGTGGAATTACCACAAGAATCCAATGAAACAGCTTAGAGCAATAACAATGAACCATAACTGATTAAATAAAACATTTGCACTTTCACAGTCAGGGGGGCACTGAGAGGCAAGGGCTGGAACAGGGGGTATCTTGCCTGGCGGAGGACCGCCAGCTTTGATGCTCACCAGAATGGGCACTCAAAAAATTTGAAGAAATTTAAATTAAATAAAAATGACATAAAAATCTCTTCATTAAAATCTCTTAATTTTTGACACCATATGGTCTCCCTGCTGCCACATCCAGGTGCTCTGCGGCAGTGATTCTAATAGCGATGCCTGTAATCTGCATGTCATACTGAATAACAGTATTATTTCACTAACACAGCTCTGTCATTCAGCCACTATATGGTCTCCTCATGCTGCCGCAAACTCCAGGCTGTGTCATTCAGGCACTATATGCTGTTGACAACTGCAGGCTGTGTCATTCAGCCGCTATGTGGTCTTCTCATGCTGCCGCCACCTTCACGCTGTGTCATTCAGCCACTATATGGTCTCCTCATGCTGCCGCCACCTCCACGCTGTGTCATTCAGCCACTATATGCTCTCCTTATGCTGCCGCCACCTCCACATTGTGTCATTCAGCCACTATATATTCTCGTGCTGCCGCCACCTCCACACTTTCTCATTCAGCCACTATATGTTCTCATGCTTCCGCAAACTCCAGGCTGTATCATTCAGCCACTCTATGCTGCTGCCACCTCCACGCTGTGTCATTCAGTCACTATATGGTCTCCTCATGCTTCCGCCACCTCCAGGCTGTGTCATTCAGCTACTATATGGTCTCCTCATGCTGCCGCCACTGCCACGCTATGTCATTCAGCACCTATATGCTCTTCTCATGCTGCCTCCACGTTGTGTCATTCAGCCACTATAGGTTCTCCTTATGCTGCCACAAACTCCAAGCTGTGTCATTCAGCCACTATATGCTGCCGCCAACTCCACGCTGTGTCATTCAGCCACATCATACTGATACCACATCCAGGCTCTGTCAGAAAGTCCGATCAATACAAAGTGGGCACTGCTAAAAACTTCAGATCACGTTGCAAAAAATTAGCCCCCGTACCACCCTGTACACAAAAAAATTAAAAAGTTATATGGGTCAGAAAATGACAATTTTAAACGTATAAATTTTCCTGCATGTAGTTATGATTTTTTCCATTAGTATGACAAAATCAAACCTATATAAGTAGGGTATCATTTTAATCGTATGGATCTACAGAATAAAGATAATGTGTCATTTTTACCAAAAAATTTACTGTGTAGAAATAGAAGCCCCCAAAAGTAACAAAATGGTGTTTTTTTCATTTCGTCATAGATTTTTGGGTAAAATGACTGATGTCATTACAAAGTAGAATTGATGGCGCAAGAAATAAGCCATAATATGGATTTTAGGTGCAAAATTGAAAGAGTTATGATTTTTTTAAAGGTAAGGAGGAAAAAAATGAAAGTGCAAAAACAGAAAAAAAAAACTGGTCCTTAAGGGGCAAAAATTGTTGTTGGGAAAAGGTGCCCTTCCAATAAGAGAGACCTAGAGCAATTTGCAAAGGAAGAGTGGTCCAACATTCTGGCTGAGAGGTGTAAGAAGCTTATTGATGGTTATAGGAAGCAACTGATTTCAGTTATTTTTTCCAAAGGGTGTGCAACCAAATATTAAGTTAAGGGTGCCAATAATTTTGTCCAGCCCATTTTTGGAGTTTGGTGTGACATTATGTCCAATTTGCTTTTTTGTCTCCCTTTTTTGGTTTAGTTCCAATACACACGAAGAGAATAAACATGTGAATAGCAAAGCATGTGGTACTGCAATCCTTTTCTGTGAAATACTCAATTTTCTAGAAAAATTTCATGGGTGCCATCGTTTATGGCCATAACTGTATCTAGTTGCCATTATTTTGCAAAGAAAGCTGCCTCTGCTTTCCACAATCATGTGGCAGAGAGGGTGGGCAACTCCATGAACTTTTCTGTGTTCAGAACAGTGCATGCCACAGTAGTAGCCAGGGGCAATACATGGCCAAACAAAGTTTTGCTCTCTTGTTGTGATTCCCAAGCCAAGCCTGGGTCATCTGGCTGGGGCATACATGGCCAAAAAAATAGCCTTGCTCTCTTGCTTTGGTTTCAGTTTGATAAAAAAAAATTCAAATATATATATTTTGGAAACCTGCTACTTCCAGCCAGGCCTGGGCCGCCTGGCTGGCTTGGGCAAAATTCAAGTTGATTGTGGTTGCTTTTGCAAACACCCTCCGACCAGCCAGGGCTGCTGACTAAATTCAAATTGATTTTTTTGGAAACCTGCTACTTCCTTCTAGGCCTGGGCTGGGGAAAAATTCTAATTGATTTTAAAGGTTTCTCCCCCTGCTGCTGTAAGCAGGCTACTACTACTTCCTCCAGTAAACCACTGTGACATGCTGAAGGTTGCTACTGCAACCTCCCTCCCTTCAGCCAGCCAGGCCTGGGTCACCTGGCTGCCCAAATTTGAAATAACTTTTATGGTTTCCATACCTGCTGGTGTTGGCTGGTAGTGCGGGGGACGCTGATCAGTTTGATGCCTACCATGCCCGGATCCGCCCTGCGGTTTGGCCGAAATCTTCGATTTTCTATAAATGCTAATTAGGTGCGAACTGTCACAGGCGGGGTTACTGGCACTCTGACATCAGCACCACTCGTCTGCAGTGCCAGCCAATATTCCTCCCCTTCCTCCGCCTCTCCCTCTTCATTACAGAGCAGGGAGAAGAGGGAGAGGCGGAAAGAGGGGAGGAATATTGATGAGCTGGCCAGTGCGGCGGTGCTAACATCAGAGTGCCAGTAACCCCGCCTGTGCCAGTTAGCACCTAATTAGCATATACAGAAAAATGAAGATTTCGGTCTAACTGATCAGCGACCCCCGCACTACCAGCCAGTACCACCACTGCGGGGGAGCAGGCTGACAGTTTTCCTTTAAAGGTGTCTCAACCTGCTGCTTTACGCAGACTACTATGACTTCTTCCAGTAAGCCACTATGACATGTTCTGCTGGTAGTTTCAGCCTTGTCTGTGCATACACAACCCATGCATGTCAGCATCACCAGTCCAGGAACTATATAAATGAAGTTTTATTTCAAAATGAAAAACTTTATTGAAACATTTTCAAATTTAATTTAAAAACCACATCCTTTATGCTACTACCAGTCCACCATCTCCTGCTGTACGCCACACCCTGCTGTACAGCATCCAGGGCCGGAATGGCATCGGCACCAGAGCATTTGCCCATTGGGCCGGGTCGTCCTCCTGCCCTGTACAGTAACACAGGCCGGACTGGCCTATTGGGCAACCAGGAAATATCCCAGTCTGGCCGCTCGCCCTGTCAGCCGGCCGGACCGGTAGTGCGAGAGCCTGGCGCCGGAGCGGGAGGCAGATAGTAAAAACGCTTGGCCTCCGGCTCTCATTTTTGTGCCTAGCATTTGCTCTACAGCTCACCTGTAATTGCTCCGCCCCCAAATAAGAGCCGGCCGCTGCGTAATGACGCTCGCTCACATCACACTCCCAGAATTCCCTAGGTATTCTGAGAGCTTGACGCGACCGAGCGTCACTACGCGGCAGCCGATAGCTCTTATCTGGGGGAAGGTGCTGCCCTGAATCCCCGACAATACAAATGTACCAGCCGGGGGGGGGGTCTAATCTGGGGGTACTACGTGTCTACTGGGGGGGGGGTCTAATCTGGGGTTACTACTTGCCTATTGGGGGATTCATCTGGGGGTAATACCTGCCTACAGGGGGGGAGTTAATCTGGGGGTACTGCCTGCCTACTGGGGGGTTAATCTGCAGGGTACTACCTGCCTACTGGGGGGTTAATCTGGGGGTACTACCTGCCTACTGGAAGGGTTAACCTGGGGGTACTACCTGCCTACTACGGGGTCTAATATGGGGGTACTACCTACCCACTGGGGGGGGGGGTAATTTGGGGGTACTCCCTGCCTACTTGGGGGAGTTAATCTGGGGGTACTACCTGCCTACTGGGGGGGTCTAATCTGTGGGGCACTACGTGTCTACTGGGGGGGTCTAATCTGTGTTTACTACCTTTCTACTGGGGGGGTCCAATCTGGGGGTACTACCTGTCTACTGGGGGGTCTAATCTGGGGGTACTACCTGCCTATGGGAGGGGGGTTAATCTGGGGGTACCACCTGCCTACTGTGGGGGAGTTAATCTGAGAGTACTACCTGCCTACTGGGGGGGTTAATCTGTGGGGTACTACCTGCCTACTGGGGGGGGTTAATCTGGGGGTACTACCTGCCTACTGGGGGGTCAAATCTGGGGGTACTACCTGCCTACTGGGGGGGGGGGTCAAATCTGGGGGTATTACCTGCCTACTGGAGGGGGGTTGAATCTGGGGGCACTAGTTGTCTACTGGGGGTCTAATCTGGGGTATTACCTGTCTACTGGGGGTCTCATCTGAGGGTACTACCTGCCTATGGGGGGGGTTTAATATGGGGGTACTACCTGCCTACTGGGGGGGATTAATCTAGGGGTACTACCTGTCTACTGGGGGGATTAATCTGGGGGTACTACCTGCCTAATGGGGGGAGGGGGGGTTAATTTGGGGGTACTCTATATGGCCCTGTATATAATCTCTTATACAATACAGTATATATCCAGTGTACAGCTGGTATATACCTCATATGGTATACAAATCCAGTGCATAGGTTGTACTGTCAAGGATTACTTGAGGTGAGGCATTAAAATGTGAGTGACCAAGGAGTTCTGTTTAATTACACGGAAGTACATTGTTTTTACATTTGACAACAAAAGGGAGGTTTAGTTCTGACGTCAAAATCCTCATGTTACAGTTTGATTGGTTATTTGAGCTTTATCTCTGTATATATTAGCATGTTTAGCATCCATTTCTTTCTTGGCTAAAGCTCTACTGGAGCTACTACTAGAGGTCAGTGAATGCAATCTACATTTAACCCAATGGGACAACCATGGTTAAAAAAGCAGCACTTTTAAACAGAAAAAGTACAGTATGTTCTACAGGGCCTGACAGAAGGGAAAAAAATTTAAATATCCAAAACAGAAAAAAAAATTCTTTGCGAAAAAACAAACCAAAATTTTTGTTGCCAGATTAATGGAAATTCTGGATTATGAAAACCTGCTTATGCTATTTTTCAAGGAGATGTAACACGGGGGGGGGAGAATAGCTGCCCACATACACAGCTGCAGCTGAACTCCATTTTTTTTTTTCTTACTAAATGTATTGCTGCAAATTTTGATTACCATGAAATTATATATTTTGTCACTTATTAAACCATGATTTATTTAAAGAGGATATACATCAGGAACATGGCGTGAGAGGCGTGTATCCATGTTAATTTTTCTTCCAGCTTCCCCGATGTGGGTGTAATATGCAAAACCCTGCTGATTGGGGGTGGTATACACCATAAGTACTAATTGATATAATTTTCATCCACATTGTAAAGATGATCACAACTAATTAAGTACATTAATAATATATATGCGAGGCCTCTAACTTTAAGTAATGGGAAAGAGAAGATGCCCCTGAGCATGAAGACTCCCAAACAATATGGACATTAAGTGGTTAAGTTTTGCTTCAACAGAATATAAGGAAAATAGGAGAAAAATTTGACCTTACAACAACCAACAACACCCTTGCTAATATCTGACTATGAAGGGCATTGCAGCTAGGACCTTAAGAGATAACCCAAACAAAGCTGATATGGTGCTTGAGAACATCCTGTTATGTTATTTGAATGCATCTGCTTAAACATGGCTGCCAGGATCAAAATGGAGACTCACGTCTCTCCACTTCATTCTGATCCTATCAAAATACACAACATATTTAAACCCCCCCCCCCCCCTTCATTGCTGTGATTCAACAGGAAATCGACTCAACTGAAATGAAGGAAGGGTAAAGTGTTCCTCATCATCATATATTGGAGAACATACCTTTAATTCAAAATAAATGGACAAATTGTGTGTGCTTTTACGACACATACCCAATGTGCAAATATAATTATGCAACTTCACTTTCAGTGTATTAAATTTGGGTATTGGTTATAAACCAGTAGTGAATATGTGTACTTATGATAGTGACAATCATTTAGATGACAACGGAAACTCAGTTGCTAGATGACCACGGATTTAAGAAACTCAGTTGCTAGACCGGTACCTGATACCTCAGATGTAATGTACTAAGTTTCTATTTTCCACTTTATTTACAATTCAGTTAAATTATTATTTAGAATTTTTGATTATAGAGGGCTGTTAAGTGTTAAAGTATACAGCTCTGCCGCTATTGGAGATTTTTTTCTTTATCAGGAATTATTTAGAAAGAATATATATTTTAAAATGTACCTCTATTATCCTGCATCACACTCATATTTATTGTATCCACGGTACAGAACAGATCAGTACAGTCGGAAAAGGACATATTTATATTGGCCCACCATAGGCAGTTAGATGAAGTCTACTCATATTCTCTGAAACAGCTAAGATGTTCTGAAGTGTGTTGGTTAGGTACCTTTAATGTTTTACCTAGGTCATAACAGATGTAGATAATTAAGTCTGTATAAACTCTGTCTTTGCCTTGTTGAATCCTGAGGCCACCCAATATACGGATATTACTACACACATAACTCCCTTCTGTTTAGCGTATGAGGCCACGTATGTTAACATGGGGTACAAGACTGCTGGCACACACAGTTTCTTACCAACTTTTTAGATGCCATCTTTGCCCTGTACCACCACTGTCTTGTTCCATTGGTCTCTCTCAGCATGCATTGCCGGTTCCTGCAAGATACTTAAACAAACAAATCAACCTGTACACTCTATACCATAACTGTGGGAGGACAGGAGCACTACAGCCTTGGCAGCCTCCTTCACCATTCAGTCCCCTTGGCTTCTGGGGCTGTTTCCTTCATGTGGCTCTGATCTTTACAATGGCCACTTTCTCCGGCCGCTCTTGGACTTTGAACACTTGAATTGCCAACTACAGATTGGTTTGCCCCAGGATTCAAGAAAACCTTTACTTTAATAGGCCCATACTTGTGGGTGGTAATAAAAGTGTACCCATACTCATTGTGTCATATCTTCAAATATCTTACATATACAGTGGGGATCAAAAGTTTGGGCACCCCAGGTAAAAATTTCTATTAATGAGCATAAAGAAGCCAAGGAAAGATGGAAAAATCTCCAAAAGGCATCAAATTACAGATTAGACATTCTTATTATATGTCAACAAATGTTAGCCTTTAATTCCATCATTTATACTTTCAAAATAACAGAAAACAAAAAAATGGCATCTGCAAAAGTTTGGGCACCCTGCAGAATTTATAGCATGCACTGCCCCCTTTGCAAAGCTGAGACCTGCCAGTGTCATGGATTGTTCTCAATCATCATCTGGAAAGAACAGGTGATGTCAATCTCAAAGGTTTTAAATGCCCAGACTCATCTGACCTTGCCCCAACAATCAGCACCATGGGTTCTTCTAAGCAGTTGTCTAGAAATCTGAAACTGAAAATAGTTGACACTCACAAAGCTGGAGAAGGCTATAAGAAGATAGCAAAACGTTTTCAGATGTCAATATCCTCTGTTCGGAATGTAATTAAGAAATGGCAGTCATCAGGAACAGTGGAAGTTAAAGCAAGATCGGGTAGACCAAGAAAAATATCAGACAGAATGGCTTGCATGATTGTGAGAAAAACAATTCAAAACCCACGTTTGACTGCACAATCACTCCAGAAAGATCTGGCAGACACTGGAGTTGTGGTACACTATTCCACTATAAAGAGATACTTGTACAAATATGGTCTTCATGGAAGAGTCATCAGAAGAAAACCTCTTCTACATCCTCACCACAAAAATCAGCATTTGAACTTTGCAAATGAACATATAGACAAGCCTGATGCATTTTGGAAACAAGTTCTGTGGACCGATGAGGTTAAAATTTAACTTTTTGGCTGGAATGAGCAAAGGTATGTTTGGAGGAGAAGGGTAACAAAATTTAATTAAAAGAACCTCTGCCCAACTGTTAAGCATGGGGGTGGATCAATCATGCTTTGGGGTTGTATTGCAGCCAGTGGCACAGGGAACATCTCATGAGTAGAAGGAAAAATGGATTCAACAACATTTCAGCAAATTTGGGATGCTAACTTGATGCCATCTGTGAAAAGCTGAAGTTAAAGAGAGGATGGCTTCTACAAATGGATAATGATCCTAAACACACCTCGAAATCCAAAGGGCATTACATCAAGAGGCATAAACTGAAGGTTTTGCCATGGCCTTCACAATCTCCTGACCTCAACATAATTGAAAATCTATGGATAGACCTTAAAAGAGCAGTGCGTGACAGACAGCCCAGAAATCTCAAAGAACTGGAAGACTTTTGTAAGGAAGAATGGGCAAAGATACCTCAAACAAGAATTGAAAGACTCTTGGCTGGCTACAAAAAGCGTTTCCAAGCTGTGATACTTGCCAAAGGGGGCAGTACAAGATATTAAAGGAGTAGTCCGGCATGCACTTTTCTTATTTTATCCGGTCCGGGCTGCAAAAAAAGAAAACAAAAAGTGTTCGGTCACCGGGCTATTTGCTTCTTACTTCCTGTTAGCCCGGCACGTCACATGGAGCTTCAGCCTATCACCGGCCAAGGCGGGACATCGCTTTTTTGCAGTCCGGACCGGATAAAATAAGAAAAGTGCGCGCCGGCCTACTCCTTTAACTCTGCAGGGTGCCCAAACTTTTGCAGACGCCATTTTTTTGTTTTCTGTTATTTTGAAAGTGCAAATGATGGAAATAAAATCTAACTTTTGTTGACATATTATAAGAATGTCTTATCTGTAATTTGATGCCTTTTTGGAGATTTTCCATCTTTCCTTGGCTTCTTTATGCACATTAATACAAATTTTCACCTTTGATGCCCAAACTTTTGATCCCCACTGTATCAGTGAATACCTTCAACTCTACTTTCTGAACCAACAGCTCAGATCGAGTGGCTTATTGCAGTAGAACTTAATTCTGCGTGTGGTCACCATATATCCTGTCTTATGTATTACATCCTTACATTACTTGGAACAAGCTTACATTTATAACTCAGCATCAACCATGGATTCTCTGATATTTTATCATGGCTCTTGAATTCTTAACCTCATAAGTTCAAAACAATTTTAATCATAATCTGAGAGTAGCAAAGCTACCAAAAGGGGAAGAAGGAGAAAGAGAAAAAAAATTATCATTATATAGTTATTCACTCAAAAATTGGTATTATTCAAATAAATGCAATGTAGAATGTACAGGTATATCACATTGTGTACACAGGTCCTATAAACATACTCAGTATAAAACAGTAAATATATATATATATATATATATATATATATATATATATATAAATTTTCTTCAAGTGTGATTTTTGTATTTCAGAAGAGGAGGATGTCATTCTTCCTATATGGCTCCACCTTTCAAGGATGCCCCCCTCCCTCCTTTCTCCTTCCAATCCCCTATGTCACCAGTCACCACCCCTTTGAGCTTGGCCCTCTGCTTTCCCTCAAGCTAGGTCAGTCTTCAACAACTTTTGAACATTCAGTGTCTGACTGGATTTCTGTGTTACTTTACATCAAGAGACATACATGTAACCTATATCGACATACAACAAACAGAGCCCACATAACACACAGAGCCCACATCCTCACCAAAAATGCAAAAGAATAAAAAACATATAGAGCTCTTTCGGGGGGAAAAATTAGCTGATTTTAAATATTTAGGTAATATTTATCAATTAAATAGTGATCACTTTCTTCCATTTTATCTTATTTTAAAAACGTCTTCTCTTGTTACTCCTGTAATATAATCACACAATTAATAGCATTTCCTGATACATTTCATTTTTTGGCATCCATCCTGTGCAAAACTTATTTAGGAAATTAATAAAATAGCATTAAATAGGTTCACTTAATACCACGTGGATTTTCTTTTTTTCTATACCAATCTAAAAAGGATCCATTACAACACAAAACAGCTTCACAGAGAAAACATTCACTGGTCATATTCCATACATTCCTGATTCATTAATACACATCACAAATATACAACATACTTTATATCACAAGAACCATTCTATGAATGTCATCACATGACTACATACACACAGCTTTCCTAGAGATCTAGCATACCATCAACATTCCACAGCACCAAACATTCCTGAACAAAAGATTAACACTTTTTACAGTTTCAACAAACTCTTTGGACTCTTCTACATTCTTGTACCATAATATCACTTATATGAACACTTTCAACTCTGCTAATTCCACATTCCTCTGTGCCTTCTGTAGCATACTGTTTCCCATCCTCCTAAACAGCAGCAGTCACCTTTACATTTCCCTTTCAGCTTATAACTGTTTATAAATACTGTATATAACACTAATGTATATTAATACCTCTATCCATTAACCATCAGTATACTCCAAACTTTCAACTGACTTAATATTCACGTGCTTTTCCATCACTAATCACATGATTTTCCATTAAAACGTTGTTGATTTCTTTTTCTTTTTTTTTAACTGTAGTTTTTATTAAATTTTTCATAATATATCAATACAAAGACAGAATCGGACATTCAAGTAGCGAAAAATACAAAGTATAATCCCAGGCAGACATGACAGCTTTGCTAGGCATATCAGACAAAATAGGCAAAACCTAAGTAAGAGCCCACACCAAACCCAGGGGTTCAGTTCGGAACAAGGACTAAAAGAAACTCGAAGGAAGAACAAGAATAAGGGTAAAGGGAACCAATCACAATATGACGAATCCGACAAAGACAAGGACACAACAACACCAAGAGAGTACGGAAGGGAAAGCACAGGGAGGGGGGAAGAAGAAGGGGTGAAAGGGGGGTGCTAGGGGGGTTGCCTATCCACAAAACCGTCCCATGGTTCCCACACAGTTAGGAAAAGGGGCAAGGTATTATTAAGAGAAGCAGTAGGAGATTCAAGGGAGTGAATCTCCCGAATCCTCACCATCAAGTCCAGCTCAGAGGGAGGAAGGGTGTGCTTCCAGAATTTTGCAATAAGCTGCCAAAACAATGTGCATAGTTTGAAAGGGCGTTTGGATAGCAACCTAGAGGAAAGGAACAGTAAGTATACTAGGGGGTCTAAGGGGACATGAATCCCCAATACGTCTGCCACCACCCTCCGCACCATCTCCCAATAAGGGACTATCAGAGGACAGGCCCAGAATATGTGGAAAACCGTACCAAGCCCCACCCCACAACGCCAACACTGAGGTTGAATGCTCGGGTTCAGACAGTTTAGCAGGGCAGGAGTGTGGGTACCATCCCATTAGCATCTTGTAATGTGTCTCCTTATAAACTGTGCAAATGGAGGCCTTGGAAGCCCGTTCCCATGTGATCCTCCATTGGGGCAGGGTAATAGTGGTGTTCAAGACCTTAGGAAGCCCCTATGCAGTGGAGTAACAATAAATTACTCCCCCACAAGTAAATAAATGAGGACTGCCACACACTGTACCCTCTGAATATAATTCTGCCACACACTGCACCCTCTGAATGGAATACTATCCCACACTGCACCCTCTGAATATAATACTATCCCACACTGGACCCTCTGAATATAATACTACCCCACACTGTACTCTCTGAATATAATTCTGCCACACACTGCCCCCTCTGAATACAATACTATCCCACACTTCACCCTCTGAATATAATACTATCCCACACTGGACCCTCTGAATATAATACTACCCAACACTGCACTCTCTGAATATAATTCTGCCACACACTGCACCCTCTGAATACAATACTATCCCACACTGCCCACTCTTAGTATAATACTACCCCACACTGCACCCTCTGAAAATAATACTATCCCACACTGGACCCTCTTAATATAATACTTCCCCATACTGCACTCTCTGAATATAATTCTGCCACACACTACACCCTCTGAATATAATACTATCCCACACTGCACCCTCTGAATATAATACTACCACACACACTGTTGCCTCAGAATATAATGCTACTATACACTGTGCACTTTAAATATAATACTATCACACACTGTTACCTCTGCATATAGAACTAACACACACTGGCACTCTGTTTTCATGTTGCGGGGGGTCCGGTAAACTCCTCTGAGTTGCTATGATCGGCATTGATCACGGCGTCTAAAGGGTTAAATGACTGGCAGCGATGGGATTGACGCTGCCTGCTGTAAGCAGTGAGTGTCTGGCTACTGATGGTAACCGAAACTTACTGCTCTTAAGTAAGTGCAGCTCCTGCGCTCGCTTCAAAGCCACTTAAGGCGTCGGGACGTACAGGTACGCCCTTGGTTCTTAAAAGATTAACACACATACATTAACCTCTTCCATATTAAAAGTTTAAATCACCCCTTTTTCCAAATTCCATATAAAAATAAATATATTGTCCAGATGGTACCGAGTGTCGTCGCTGCTTCACCGTTGGTACCCTTTGGTGCCGGGCTCTTGCTGGCGGTGTGGATGTGACGAGGGTACAATGACGCATATCCAGTGGGGATGCCCCAAACTGGAACCGTTCTGGCATTCAGTTCTTTGGGTTAATCAGGAGGTCACGGGGGTCTGAGTTCCCCATAACCTTCAGGCCACCCTCCACAACGTTTCCCATGGCGCAAGCAAAATACAAAAAGTCCTTGGCCCGTCATCTCCTCCAGGCAGCCAAAACTGTTCCCTGAAAGTGGAACCGGAGTGGTTTGTGGAAGCTGCTCAGATCAAACATGTCGAAGAACTTTTGGCAGTGCATCCCGCTGATGTGTCTAGGTTCGGTGCTACTTGGCTTCCATGGTCGACATACTGCTCTTCTCCGGCATATAGGATTTTGCGCTGAGGTCTCCTCTCGTGTATCCTCTCTTCCCGGAAATGCTAACCTTGTGGTGGGGCTCCTGGTGGCTCCCGCCTCAGTTGTGGTACGTCTCCTTGACTTCTTTTGTGTTGTTTCTTTTTGGTGTCACTCTGTCTTGCCCTGGTTTGTCTCTCTTACATGTGTTGATTCAACCCTGTATCAAGTCGTGTGTTTCTCTCTCAGGACATACTTTTCTCATTACCCTTCTCCTATCCCGATGTATGGCCAGTACTAGTTCTTGCCCTGCCTGTTTCTTTCCTCTATAACCTCTCCATCAACAACCTGGCAAGTACTGTGGCCTCTCCATTATGTTCAGGCTGGTTATTTCCCTGAGTTTATGTTGGTTACTGCATATTACATTTTGTCTTTACACTTTCAATGACCTGTTTTATATCTAGGCTTTACAAGGCCATCTCTGTTCTCGTAATGATTGCTTAGTCATGTTTCTGTACTTGGGTCTGTTCAATAAAGCTCTTGTGAATAAAAAAAATGTTAAAAAAAAGTTACAGGGGTCAGAAGATGACAATTTTAAACGTAGAAATTTTCCTGCATGTAGTTTTGATTTTGTCGCACTTCTGAAAAAAATCATATCTATATTAGTAGGGTATCATTTTAACCGTATGGATCTACAGAATAAAGATAAGGTGTAATTGTGACCAAAAAATTCACTGCATAGAAACAGAAGCCCCCAAAAGTTACTAAATAAAAAATTTTCTTCAATTTTGTCGCACAATGATTTTTTTTCTGTTTTGCGGTGGATTTTTTGGTAAAATGACTAATGTGACTGCAAAGTAGAATTGGTGGCGCAAAAAATAAGCCATCATATGGATTTTTAGGTGCAAAATTGAAAGCGTTATGATTTTTAGAAGGTGATGAGGAAAAAATTAAAATGCAAAAACGGAAAAACACTGAGTCCTTAACCACTTAAGGACCTAGGGCGTATGGATACGCCTTGACGTCCTGGTACTTAAGGACCCAGGGCGTATCCATACGCCCGTGGGAATTTCGGTCCCCACCGCGCGCCAGGCGGGGACCGGGCCGGGGTGACTGCTGATATCAATCAGCAGGCACCCCGTGCAAATGCCCAGGGGGGTCATCAGACCCCCCCCCGTCGGCGATCGGCGCAAATCGCAAGTGAATTCACACTTGCGATTTGCGCCGATTCCGGGTCATACGGGTCTATTGTGACCCGGTGACCCGGAATAGAAGGGGGATCGCGGTTGTCCAAGACACCCACGATCCCCCTGTAGGCATAGGAGTGAGGTGGCAGGGTTGCCACCCCTCCTATCCCTGCTATTGGTCTGCTATTGATCGTCAGAGGCGACGACCAATAGCAGACCGGGGGCGGGGGGGTTAACTTTCGTTTTCCCCGTTCTGCCCTCCCACAATAGGCGGGGCAGAACGGGGAACCGAAGGGGACCGGGCGCCGACGTCCACTTACCCGTCCGGAGGCTGCGGCGACGTTGATCGGCGGGCGGCGTCACGTGCGTCAGAAGAGGACGGCTGCCGGGATCCTACGGAAGCCGGTAAGTAGATCTGGAGGGCTACAGTCTGAGACCGTGGTCTCTAACTGTAGCCCTCCAGATGTTGCAAAACTACAACTCCCAGCATGCCCAGACAGCTGTTTGGGCATGCTGGAATATGTAGTTTTGCAACAGCTGGAGGGCTGCAGTTTGAGACCACTATACAGTGGTCTCTAAACTATATCCCTCCAGATGTTGCAAAACTACAACTCCTAGCATGCCCACATAGCTGTTTGTTGTCTGGACATGCTGGGAGTTGTAGTTTTGTAACATCTGGAGGTCCACAGTTTGGAGATCACTGTGCAGTGGTCTAAAAACTGTAGCTCTCCAGATGTTGCAAAACTGCAATTCCCAGCATGCCCAGAAAGCAAACAGCTGTCTCGGCATGCTGGGAGTTGTAGTTGGGTACCTCCAGCTATTGCATAACTACATCTCCCAGCATGCCCTTCGGTGATTAGTACATGCTGGGAGTTGTAGTTTTGCAACAGCTGGAGGCACACTGGTTGGAAAATATTGAGTTAGGTAACAGAACCTAACTGAAGGTTTTCCAACCAGTGTGCCTCCAGCTGTTGCAAAACTACAACTCCCAGCATGCACGGTCTGTCAGTACATGCTGGGAGTTGTAGTTTTGAAACAGCTGGAGGTTTGCCCCCCCATGTGAACGTACAGGGTACATTCACATAGGCGGGTTTACAGTAAATTTCCTGCTTCAAGTTTGGGCTGCGGAAAATTCTTTGCCGCAGTGCAAACTCCTAGCGGGAAATTCACCGTAACCCGCCAGTGTGAATGTACCCTAAAAACACTACACTACACTAACACCTAATAAATGGTAAAACACAACATATACACCCCTTACACTGCCCCCCCCCCCCCCAATAAACAATTTAGAACGTCTTGTACGGCAGGATTTCCAAAACGGAGCCTCCAGCTGTTGCAAAACAACAACTCCCAGCATTTCTGGGCAGCCACTGACTGTCCAGGCATGCTGGGAGTTTAGCAACAGCTGGAGGCACCCTGTTTGGGAATCACTGGCGTAGAATACCCCTATGTCCACCCCTATGCAATCCCTAATTTAGTCCTCAAATGCGCATGGTGCTCTCTTACTTCGGAGCCCTGTCGTATTTCAAGGCAACAGTTTAGGGCCACATATGGGGTATCTCCGTACTCGGGAGAAATTACACTACAAATTTTGGGGGGCTTTTTTTCCTTTTACCGCTTGTGAAAAGGAAAAATTGGGGGCTACAACAGCCTGTTAGTGTAAAAATGTTTTATTTTTTTACACTAACATGCTGGTGTTGCCCCATACTTTTTATTTCCACAAGCGGTAAAAGGTAAAAAAGACCCCCAAAATTTGTAACGCAATTTCTCCTGAGTACAGAAATACCCCAGATGTGAGCGTAAAATGTTCTGCGGACGCACAACAAGGCTCAGGAGTGAGAGTGCACCATGTACATTTGAGGCCTAAATTGGTGATTTGCACAGGGGTGGCTGATTTTACAGCGGTTCTGACAAACGCAAAAAAAAAAAAAATACCCATTTTGGAAACTACACCCCTCACCGAACGTGACAAGGGGTATAGTGAGCCTGAACACCCCACAGGTGTTTGACGAATTTTCATTAAAGTTGGATGGGAAAATGAAAAAAATTATATTTTTTCACTAAAATGCTGGTGTTACCCTAAATTTTTCATTTTCACATCGGGAAATAGGAAAAAAGCCCCCCCAAATTTGTAAACCCATCTCTTCTGAGTAAGAACATACCCCATATGTAAATTTAAAGTGCTCTGCGGGCGAACTACAATGCTCAGAAGAGAAGGAGCGCCATTCGGATTTTGTAGAGAAAATTTGTCCGGAATTGAAGGCCACATGTGTTTACAAAGCCCCCATAGTGCCAGAACAATGGACCCCCGACACATGTGACCCCATTTTGGAAACTACACCCCTCACGTAATGTAATAAGGGGTACATTGAGAATTTACGCCCCACAGATGTCTGACAGATTTTTGGAACAGTGGTCCGTAAAAATGAAAAATAAACTTTTTCATTTGCACAGCCCACTGTTCCAAAGTTCTGTGGGGTGTAAATACTCACTGCACCCCTTATTAAATTCTGTGAGGGGTGTAGTTTCCAAAATGGGGTCACATGTGGGGGGTTCCACTGTTCTGGCACCACGGGGGGCTTTGTAAATGCACATGGCCCCTGACTACCATTCCAAACTAATTCTCTTTCCAAAAGCTCAATGGCGCTCCTCCTCTTCTGAGCATTGTAGTTCGCCAGCAGAGCATTTTACGTCCTAACATGGGGTATTTCCATACTCAGAAGAAATGGGGTTACACAATTTGGGGGTCATTTTCTCCTATTACCCCTTGTAAAAATGTAAAATTTTGGGGAAAAACTGCATTTTAGTAAAAAAAAAAAAATTTTTCATTTACACATCCAACTTTAACGAAAAGTCGTCAAACACCTGTGGGGTGTTAAGGCTCAGCGGACCCCTTGTTACGTTCCTTGAGGGGTGTAGTTTCCAAAATAGTATGCCATGTGGGTATTTTTTGCTGTTCTGGCACCACAGGGGCTTCCTAAATGCGACATGCCCCCAAAAAACCATTTCAGCAAAAGTTGCTTTCAAAAAGCCAAATGTGACTCCTTCTCTTCTGAGCATTGTAGTTTGCCCGCAAAGCATTTTACATCCTAACATGGGGTATTTCCATACTCAGAAGAGATGGGGTTACAAATTTGGGGGGGCATTTTCTCCCATTACCCTTTGTAAAAATGGTAAATTTGGGGGAAAAACTGCACTTTAGTGAAAAAATTTTTTTTTCATTTACACATCCGACTTTAACGAAAAGTCGTCAAACACCTGTGGGGTGTTAAGGCTCACTGGACCCCTTGTTACGTGCCTTGAGGGGTCTAGTTTCCAAAATAGTATGCCATGTTGGGGTTTTCTGCTGTTCTGGCACCATAGGGGCTTCCTAAATGTGACATGCCCCCCAAAAACCATTTCAGCAAAATTCCCTCTCCAAAATCCTATTGTCACTCCTTCCTTTCTGAGGCCTCTAGTGCACCCGCCGAACACTTGACATACACATATGAGCTATTTCCTTACTCGAGAGAAATTGGGTTACAAATTTTGGGGGGATTTTTCATCTATTACCCCTTGTAAAAATTCAAAAACTGGGTCTACAAGAACATGCGAGTGTAAAAAATGAAGATTTTGAATTTTCTCCTTCACTTTGCTGCTATTCCTGTGAAACACCTAAAGGGTTAACACACTTACTGAATGTCATTTTGAATACTTTGAGGGGTGCAGTTTTTATAATGGGGTCATTTGTGGGGTATTTCTAATATGAAGGCCCTTCAAATCCACTTCAAAACTGAACTGGTCCCTGAAAAATTCCGATTTTGAAAATTTTGTGAAAAATTGGAAAATTGCTGCTGAACTTTGAAGCCCTCTGATGTCTTCCAAAAGTAAAAACACGTCAATTTTATGATGCAAACATAAAGTAGACATATTGTATATGTGAATCAATGTATAATTTATTTGGAATATCCATTTTCCTTACAAGCAGAGAGCTTCAAAGTTAAAAAAATGCAAAATTTTCCATTTTTTCATCAAATTTTGGAATTTTTCACCAAGAAATGATGCAAGTATCGACAAAATTTTACCACTAACATAAAGTAGAATATGTCACGAAAAAACAATCTCGGAATCAGAATGAAAGGTAAAAGCATTCCAGAGTTATTAATGTTTAAAGTGACAGTGGTCAGATGTTCAAAAAATGGCCGGGTCCTTAAGGTATATTTGGGCTGGGTCCTTAAGGGGTTAAGGGGTTAATCACATCATACCCCAGAAAAAATTTATTAAAAAGTGATCAAAAAGTCCTATCCATACTACAATGGTACCGATAAAAACGCCCTCATAGAGCCCAGTAACCAAAAACTTTTTTTTTTAATGTTATAGTGGTCAGAAAATGTAAGTTAAAGGAGTAAAGGAAAACTTTTTTTTTTTAAATCAACTGGTGGCAGAAAGTTAAACAGATCTGTAAATTACTTTTTTTTTTTTTTTTTTTTTTTTAAATCTTAATCCTTCCAGTACTTATTAGCTGCTGAATACTACAGGAAATTATTTTCTTTTTGGAAAACAGTGCTCTCTGCTGAATCACGATCACAGTGCTCTCTGCTGACATCTCTGTCCATTTTAGGAACTGACCAGAGCAGCATATGTTTGCTATGGGGATTTTCTCCTACTCTGGACAGTTCTTAAAATGGACAGAGATGTCAGCAGACAGCACTGTGCTCGTGATGTCAGCAGAGAGCTCTGTGTTCCAAAAAGAAAATAATTTTCTCTGTAGTATTCACCAGCTATTAAGTACTGGAAGGATTAAGATTTTATAATAGAAGTAATTTACAAATCTGTTTAACTTTTTGGCATCAGTTGATAAAAAAAAATAAAAAAGTTTTCCACCGGAATACCCCTTTAAAAATAAAGAAGTTCTTCAAAAAAGTTTAGAATTTTTTTAAATTAGTAAAACATGAGGCCAACCATACAAATTGGGTATTGTTTTAACGGCGCCCGGATAGATGCCAGTAGGGGCTTGCTGATGTTGTCAGCCTGCTGGAGGTAGTGGCTGGTGTTGCCCTTGAGGGCTGCACCTAAAAAAAGACAGTTGGCAGCGGCGCCCCCCCTAGCAACGCCACTGCTGGGGGCCCCTACCTAGATGGGCCGTCTCATCTCCCCCCCCCCCCCCCGCGCGGGGGCCTCCACTACGCCACTGCATACACACATTGGGAGAGATTTATCAAAACCTGTTCAGAGAAAAGTTGCCCATGGTAACCAATCAGATATCTTCTTTCATTTTTGAAAAGGCCTCTGAAAAATGAAATGAAAGAAACGACCTGTTAGGTTGATAGGTTGCTATGGGTAACTCAGCAACTTATCCTCTGGACAGGTTTTGATAAATCTCCCCTATTATACATACAATCAACATACATACACATACATCATGCATACATAATTTCAATTTTGAAGGGGGGGCACACTGGGGGCCAGAACAAAATAAGGGGGGCAACTATAACACTACATTTATACAAGTACTCATAGAAATTTGGGACTTTTTTTTTTTTTTAACCGTTTATGCCGTTCACTGTATGAGATCATTAACATCATATATTTGTATCGCCACACATGGGATACATGTTTATATATTTTTTTATGCTTTTTGGGGGTAAAATTGAAAAAAGGGGCCATTAAAATTTTTATTTGGGGGTGGGGCTTTTTCACATATTTTTTTTTACATTTTTTTAAGTGTTATGTCCCAATAGGGAACTTTTCATAGCAATCCTTAGATTGCAGATACTCATCAGTACTATGCATAGGCATAGCACTGATTAGTATCTGATCATCCTTTCAAACGTCAGCATTGCCACAGATTCTCTGATGTGTTGATCACAGCATCTGTGGGGTTAATGGTGGACATCAGCGCGAACACTGATGTCCGCATTTAGTGGCAGGTCCCTGGCTGCTGATAGCAGCCAGAACCTGCTATGCATGATGCGAGCACCTGTCCGATGCTCACGTCATGTACAGGACGTAAATATACCTCCTGGTGCGTTAAATGGGCACTGTCACCAACTTTATTTTTTGATATGTTGTAGTACTTATGTACTACAACATATCTCTAATATACTTTTATTTTAATTTTTTTTATTAAAATTGTTTAATTTTCATTTGAAAACCGGCCACTAGGGGTCTCCCTCCTAGTGGCCGGCTGCAGCCTGGCGTGACGTCACGCCTGAAAAAGGACCGATGCGGCCGGGCATCGGTCCTTTTTCATTCAGCCTGCGCTCGCTCCCTGCCTGTCAACCAGACAGGCAGGGAACGAGCGCATTGGCTCCCCGGCCGACGGAGGGGACGGGCTAACGCCGCATGTAACTAAGTTTATCTACACAGGGTGCCTCCAGCTGTTTCAATACTACAACACCCAGCATGCCCTGGCAGCCAATAGATGTCAGGGCAAGCTGGGAGTTGTAGTGGTGAAACAGCTGGAGGCACCCTGTGTAGATGAACTAAGGGCGGAAGTCCCCCCCAGCAGGCATCAGTGACGTGGTGCCTGCTGGGGAAGTCTGCCTGGTAGTGAGCACACTGCTAGGAAGACAAAAAGCATTTTTAATATAGTAAAAATAAAAATGAAAAGCAGGGAGGGGGTTAGGGATAGATTGGCAATAGGCAGGGACAGAAAAAAAAAATAGGATGGTGGGAGCTACTCTTACCAGGGCACCAGTACATACATTCACATCCTGTGTCTACCAGTGGTCTCCAAAACTGTGAACCTCCCAGATGTTGCCAAACTACAACTCCCAGCATGCCTAGACAGCCAAGGGCTGTCCAGGCATGCTGGGAGTTGTAGTTTTGCAGACCACTGCTTTAAAGAAAAAAAGCAGCAGCTTTAAAGGCTCTAAACCCTATTCCACACACAGACGGTCCACCTTTGCACTGCAGGAGCCAGCAACAGTGTTTTATTTTCACTGTCACTGCTGCCCTCTACTCACTGACACGCAGGCAGGTAGCAGGCTGGCTCTCCCTCTCTGGCCTAACTTCACACTTCAGCTCCGGCCCTTTTGACTGAACTCCCTCCACGGCGGTGCCGACAGCCAGTCCTACCTTCTATTCTTCCTCTCGCGCTGCGGTGCTGGCTCCAGGGGGCAGAGAGGGACTGGCAGTGATGCTCAGCATGGCCGCAGCACTGGTCACGCAGCCAGCCCCACAGTCACTGACTGCCTCTGATCTGAGGGCTGCACAGCGCAAGTAGCGCACAGCGCCACAGCCAGGTGCGCGGCAGCGCGTAAGGAGGGATTTAAAAAAAAGAAAAAACAGTTGGCAGCGGTGGGCCCCCCTAGCAACGCCACTGCTGGGGGACCCTAACTAGACGGAGCCCCCCACACCACGGAGGCCTCCTCTACGCCACTATGCTGCAAGAACAGTAAAAAAAACTATATATTTTGGAAACTACCCCACTCACGAAACGTGAACCTTAACACCCCACAGGTGTTTGACGAATTTTTGTTAAATTCGGATGTGTAAATAAAATAAAAAATTTCCACTAAAATGCAGTTTTTTACCCAAATTTTAAATTTTTACAAGGGGTAATAGGAGAAAATGCCTCCCAAAATTTGTAACCCCATTTGTCTGAGTATGGAAATACCCCAGGTGTGGACGCAAAATGCTCTTCAGTCGCACTACAATGCTCAGAAGAGAAGGAGTCACATTTGGCTTTTGGAAAGCAAATTTTGCTGAAATGGTTTTTGGGGGCATGTCCCATTTAGGAAGCCCCTATGGTGCCAGAACAGCAAAAAAAAACAAAAAAACACATGGGATACTATTTTGGAAACTACACCCCTCAAGGAACATAACAAGCAGTACAGTGAGCCTTAACACCCCACAGGTGTTTGATAAATATTCATTAACCCCTTAAGGACTCAGGGTTTTTCCGTTTTTGCACTTTCGTTTTTTTCTCCTTACCTTTAAAAAATCATAACCCTTTCAATTTTCCACCTAAAAATCCATATTATGGCTTATTTTTTGCGTCGCCAATTCTACTTTGCAGTGACATTAGTCATTTTACCCAAAAATGCACGCCGAAACGGGAAAAAAAATCATTGTGCGACAAAATCGAAGAAAAAACGCTATTTTGTAACTTTTGGGGGCTTCCGTTTCTACGCAGTGCATATTTTGGTAAAAATTACACCTTATCATTATTCTGTAGGTCCATACGGTTAAAATGATACCCTACTTATATAGGTTTCATTTTGTCGCACTTCTGGAAAAAATCATAACTACATGCAGGAAAATGTATACGTTTAAAAATGTCATCTTCTGACCCCTATAACTTTTTTATTTTGCCACGTACAGGGCGGTATGAGGGCTCATTTTTTGCGCCGTGATCTGAAGTTTTTATTGGTATGATTTTTGTTTTGATCGAACTTTTTGATCACTTTTTATTCAGTTTTTAATGGTATAAAAAGTGACCAAAATACGCTTTTTTGGACTTTGGAATTTTTTTGCGCGTACGCCATTGACCGTGCGGTTTAATTAATTATATATTTTTATAGTTCGGACATTTACGCACGCGGCGATACCACATATGTTTATTTTTATATTTTTTTACACTGTTATTTTTTTTATGGGAAAAGGGGGCTGATTCAAACTTTTATTAGGGAAGGGGTTAAATGACCCTTTATTAACACTTTTTTTTTAAATTTTTTTTTGCAGTGTTATAGGTCCCATAGGGACCTATAACACTGCACACACTGATCTCCTATTCTGATCACTTGCGTGTATTAACACGCCTGTGATCAGCGTTATCGGCGCTTGACTGCCCCTGCCTGGATCTCAGGCACGGAGCAGTCATTCGCCGATCGGACACCGAGGAGACAGGAAAGGGCCCTCCCGGTGTCCTGTCAGCTGTTTGGGACGCCGCGATTTCACCGCGGCGGTCCCGAACAGCCGACTGAGCTGCAGGGTCACTTAAACTTTAGAAGCGGCGGTCAGCTTTGACCGCTGCTTCTAAAGGGTTAATACGGCACATCGCCGCGATCGGCGATGCGTGGTATTAGCCGCGGGTCCCGGCCGTTGATGAGCGCCGGGACCGACGCGATATGATGCGGGATCGCGGCGCGATCCCGCTTCATATCGCGGGAGCCGGCGCAGGGCGTAAATATACGTCCTGCATCGTTAAGGGGTTAAAGTGGGATGTGAAAACCCCACATTTTTCCTTTTCACAAGTGGTAACAGGAGAAAATGCCCCCTAAAATTTGTAAATACATTTCTTCGGAGTAAGGACATACCTCATATTTGGATGTAAACTGCTCTGCGGGTGCACACCAGCAGGAGCACCATTCGGCTTTTGGAGAGGGAATTTTCCTAGAATCTGTGTTGGCGGTCTTGAGTGTTTACAGAGCTACCATGGTGCCAGAATAGCGGGACCCCCCTCAATGCCATAATTTTGGAAACTACAGCCCTCAAGGAATGCAACAAGAGGTACAGTGAGTATTTACACCTCACAGGTGTTTGGAACATTAGGCCGTAAAATGACAAATTTGTTTGTTTTTTTCACAAAAATGCTGGTGTTACCCCAAATTTTTCATTTTTACAAGGGGTAATAGGAGAAAAGGCCCACCTAAGTTTGTTATGCCATTGCTTCTGAGTATGGAAATACCCCATATGTGGACGTAACATGCTATGCGGGCACATAACAGGACTCAAGAGTCATAGAGCTATGTTCGAATTTGATGCCTATGGCATATCAGTAGCTCACAGTTACATACATTCGGAGGAAAATAAAAGAAAGGAACACCCATATGTGACCCTTTTACAGACAGTACACCCCCTAGGGAAGGTGTATAGGGGAAACTGGACAATTGGAACGGACGGGTGTTCCCTAAATTTATTTTCCATTAATGGATTAAGTGTACTATGGGCAAAATGAAAATTGCAATTTTACTACTGATATGCCAATTATGTTCCCAGAATGATGACCCAGAGCATAGCCAAAAGTAAAAAATATGCCCGCCCCAAACCCTATGCTCTGAATCATCATTCTGGGAATGTGATGTGTGTGGCCGTCCCTAACCTGTTGCCTCAAATGCACACATAGCTCAGGTGGAGAGAGAGCGCTGTGCATTTGAGGCAACATAATAAAGCCCTGATGATAGTGACTCAGTGACCCATTACCCATTTTTTATTATTATTAAAGGGTTTTTCGAGCAATTTTGTGGTTTATGGGGTTAAAATTTGGAATGTACTCTGCACTGGTACACTGGGGTCAAATTATGGGAAATTAAAATGAAAAGGGAAAAGGACTAAAAATTTTGTACTCAATGGAAGTGTGATACTCCCTGAAGAAATCCTTAATGCAGAGGCCTGGATGATCGGGGTAAGAGTCACATTGAATGGTGGTGTCCTTCCGTATCCCCCTCTTGTGACACACTCTGCATTTTTTCTGGGATCGTCCCTTCTTTCCAGTGTGGGGGACCTCACCTGGAAAGTGTTGGCCTGGGACGATCCTGGCACCTATATTTCCAGTTCCTTGGGAACTCCAGCCTGTTCTTTCCCGGGCGCCAAAGATCAGGACCTTTAGGACTTCCTCTTGGAACTGGAGGTATGTCCTTGTGTTGCCAGCGTACTGGGACAGTACAAAAGAGTTGTACTTGGCAACCTGGACCATGTAGAACGCAACCATTTTGTGCCATGCCCGTGTTTTCCGCATGACGTTATATGGCTTAAGGACTTGATCAGAGAGAGCAACTCCCCCCATATACCGATTGTAGACCAGAATACAATCGGGCTTGAGAACCGTTGTTGTGGTACCTCACACAGGGACAGGTGAGCTGCCGATACCATGAATTGTAGTCAGCATAAGGAGATCCCTCTTATCCTTATATCTGACCAATAACCGATGTTCACTGGAAAGGGCACGGGACTCACCCTTGGGCATAGGTGTCTTAACAAAATTTAGAGGGCTGCCTCTCTGATTCTTCTGCATAGTCCCACAAGCGGACGTGGATCTGGGGGCGAGGGATTTGAAAAGAGGGATACTGGTAAAGGTGGTAACCCTTATCCAGCAGTGGGTGCAAAAGGCCCCACGCGAGTGAGGGGACATTCTCGTCCCTCGTATATTCTCACAAAGTTTGTAGAGTTTCACGCCATACCTCGCCCGCTTAGTGGAAATGTATTGGCTGAAGATGAGTCTCCCCTTAAAACTGATAAGAGACTCATCAACAAAGAGGTCCCTTTGGGGGACATACACCTCCAAAAATTTGGGGAGAGGGTGTGTGTAAGTGGTGGTGGGAACCTGGGGTGTGTGTGTTTTGGTGCAAACTATATAACGGTGTGTGATTATAAATCACACACCGTTATATTATCCCCGACCCCCCCCAAAAAAAAAACAACGCTGCAGCCCCCAAAAAGAGGGGGCAAAACGCAGTGTCTTGAAGCCCTAATAGGGCCCCGGGTCATGCTGGAGAATGTTCAGTGGATCCTTGGGACCTATTAGGGGGTCGGGGGGGGGAACAAACTTTTTTTAACTCTTTTTTTTTACTTTACTCCTACCTGTTCCTTTAACACAGGTGTCCCTGTTCTATCAAGGTGGCTGACTGCGACCTGCCAGTGCCCTGAGGGGGCACAGAACACTCTGAGGGGGGTCCCTGACTATCTTTCTCTGTTGTGCCCGCCGAATGAGGTGGGTTGGCGGGCAAAGCGGAGAAAGGGAGACATTCTGTCCGACCAATAACAGCGCTGCTGGGGCGGTGACGTGATCGCCACCTCCCCCCAGCAACAGCGGGTGATTGGTGGTGTGTAGTACACCACCGATCACCTTCTGATTCCGGGTCATCGGTTCACACATGACCCGTATGACTGGAATCGCTGCATTTCGCCGGTATCAGGACCCCCCCAGGCATTGACACGGGAGGCCTGCTGAATGATTTCAGCAGGCATCCCATTCCATTCACCGCCAGATTAACGGCAATGAACGGAAATGCCGAGGGCATACGCCCTTGGTCCTGGTGAGGTTAAAAAGAGCTTTCTTCTCTGTGTGGAGTTTTTCCACCATCAAAAATACAAACACAATGAAAAATCATGAATTTATTGTCAAATTAATTTGATTAAAATTATTGGTTCAGGAGGAAACTGAAGTCTTCATCAGGTTCATGTTCTGTTGGAGATTTACCTCTGTAATAGAACAAAGATAACTTAGACCTTTACAGCAGAAAAAAGTTGACATTTTGATCAATTTAAGCTTCCCAAAGGCTCAGATGCCTTTTGTGTAAATGAACAAGTATTTTCAATATGCTATCTGCAGTCTTAAGATTTCACAAAAAATGTCTACCTAGTGTAAACTGTGTCTAACCATTACCTTAAAAAAAGCCGGGCTTTGGTTATTCCAAGGAGTGTTGCCTTATTTCCTTCCACCAATAGCATGCAACCCTCCCGAAGAGCCTGCAAATATACAACATGAGCATTTAGCAGAACTGAACTAAAATGTAGTTTTTTCTAATACTATAAAGTTTCCCTAATATTGTTAATATTTAATTTTTTCCCCTCTTAGGTAAATACAATAAACACATCATTTAGCATAGAAGTTTGAGCACATTTCTAGTATAGCAAATAAAGGGGGGTTTTAATGTTAAAGGAGTAGTCTCATGGATAAAAACTTATCCCATATCCGCAGGATCTCCTGTATGAAGCCACGACTCTTCCCTGGAATGGCGAATCACGCCCCCCGCCGAAGCAGGGGACGTCACGCCCCTTCCATATATCCCTATGGGAGAGCCGAACATAGCCAAACGCCTCTAACATAAAGACATATGGAGGGGGACTGGCTGCCCCCGCTTTGGGCAGTGGTCATGAAGCGACGTTCCAGGGTAGAGCCAGGGGTCCATACAGGATATGGGGGCCCCGGCGCTCAACCAAGTCCCCCCCCCCTTCCTCGCAATCTAAAACTTATCCCCTATCTTGCGGATAGGGGATACGTTTTTATCCTTGAGATATCTCCTTCAAATTTAGGGCTCAAGTAATTCCATGGATCCATCCTGTACCGGAGAGTTTCTCCCACTGTTGAGAATGAATAAGATAACACAACATTTTAGCACTGCTTCTAGAGGATAATATGGGCATTCACAGTGTGCACCACCAGCAAAATAATAAATGTAGCTCTGCACGATAATACAGGCTATATTAGTGTAAAATTTGTGATATAACAACTTTTATGTGCATTTACTATATAAATAAAACATTAAAACGGTGAACATATGCTTTATATCATTGAGTTAGCTCTACTACATCTGTAAATTAAAAATTATCATTGTTACATACAAGCACAGGAGGAGTATCTGGTTCTTCATGATACTGCCTTATCCGCTGTTCGCGTGTCTCCTAGATATAAATATACATCTCAGTTAAGATATATATTATGTAGGTACATAGATCATGGAAATACAGATTTATTTACTAATAGGCAGCAATATTTTAATATTTTAACCCACTGAATATGGAATTATCTCTAGAGTATAGTAAAAAGTAAATAAACATACCCCCATATGTTTGCTATTAACATCCGTATCCAGGTAATGTGGGTTTATATTGAATTTTACCAACTGAAGAGCCTCTACAGAGGGTGGGTATACGATTGGCATGTCATTAGTGGTGTTGATGCTGATTGTAGCCACATTAGTACCAGCACTGGAACCTATATATGGGATACCATCCTGGGAACACAGAAGGAATCCATGTAACTGGTTATTAAACAGTAACACCTCATATATAAAACATAAACATAAACACCACATTAACTACATCCAACTTGACAAAAAAGATTACAATACAATTTTTTTTATATTCTTCAAATACCATACCTCCACATCTACTCTAACTACAATAGCAGGATTTTGAACAAAGGTTCATTAGAATTCACATGAGAGGTTCCCATTGCAGAGTATAAAGAAAACGTGGATGAAATACAGCTAAAACATTAAAATATACTGTGGACAGGTATAGGTGTGTATATATATATATATATATATATATATATATATATATATACACATACACATACATACACACACACATATACAGATTGCAAGTATGAGGTGCAGAGTCCCCAGCTCCTCCTCATCTACACAATCTCAAGAAGAAGGGGTGAGTTTGCATTGGCAGCAATCAAGCACACACAGTGCTACGTTTGAGGTAGTGGTAAATACATATAGTGTGTTCTTTTTTAAATACATTTACAGGAAATAGGCCATATTTAATATTGGATTTTGTATGGTATAGCATGGATAGAAGTAATACTCTCTGTTCCAGCTGATAACATCCAACTGGCTTCCGATTTGCTTTCTGGCATATGTAAACATTTCTTCCTGAGCCAAACACAGCTCATACTGTGGCCTGAACAAGTCAACCTGAAAAATACATTTTGGACACTACACTGGAAACACTGGGAGTGCAGCTGCTTCTATCAGAACTGTTGGGGATCATGAATTACCTCCTTTTTGGAGAAATGCACTGACACCAATGGGATTGAGGAGAGAAGGCTGATTTCTCAGATATGGGCCCAGATTTATCAAACTGTATGAGAGAAAAAGTGATTTCTCCACAGCAACCAATCACAGCTCAGCTAACAAGCACAGTGTGATAAATCTGGGCCATTGTCTTTTCTCATTTGTTAAAGAATCTGTAGTTAGTTACCAGGTAGTGACGCAACCTGGATGAGAGGACTAGTTTTGCATCATGTGTTTTGTGGTGTTTTTGGAGTTTACATAAAGATTTTCTTTAATCTTTTATTACACTCTTACCAGCCTTTCCCTGTCACTATTCACAACTAGGGAGATTGGAGGGAGGGAGGGTCTTCAGGCTGGGGTTGCCCTTATCTTGGCAGGTGCTCCATTTAAGCTACAATTTACGTTAGCTCTTTAGTGTAAATTATGGCAAATATGGTGCTGTGGAAGGCCCTGCCCGTTTCCCGCTCACTTTATGCTAAGCTACGTCCACTTGGAGAGAGTGGGGTAAGGTTGAAAAAAAAGTTGCAAACCAAAATGTATGTGCACTGGATTTATAAATTCTCTTCCTTGTCTTTTGGTCGAATTTTTAAATAGTAAATCATCAGTAAAAAAAAAATTCAGTAAGAAAACCTGGTGACACAGAAGCTTCAACAAAAAGTTCAATGACATACAGTGGGGCAAAAAAGTATTCAGTCAGCCACCAATTGTGCAAGTTCTCCCACTTAAAAAGATGAGAGAGGCCTGTAATTTTCCTTACAGGCAGGTATACCTCAACTATGAAAGACATAATGAGAAAAAAGAAATCCATAGAATGACATTGTCTACTTTTTAAAGAATTTATTTGGAAATTATGGTGCAAAATAAGTATTTGGTCAATAACAAAAGTTAATCTCAATACTTTGTTATATATTCTTTGTTGGCAATGACAGAGGTCAAACGTTTTCTGCAAGTCTTCACAAGGTTTTCACACACTGTTGCTGGTATTTTGGCCCATTCCTCCATGCAGATCTCCTATACTGCAGTGATGTTTTGGTGCTGTCGCTGGGCAACATGGGCTTTCAACTCCCTCCAAAGGTTTTCTATGGGGTTGGGAACTGGAGACTGGCTAGGTCATTACAGGACCTTGAAATGCTTCTTACGAAGCCACTCTTTCATTGCCCCGGCGTTATGTTTGGGATCATTCTCATGCTGAAAGACCCAGCCACTTTCATTTTCAATGCCCTTGCTAATGGAATGAGGTTTTTACTTACAACCTCACAATACATGGCCCCATTCATTCTTTCCTTTACACGGATCAGTCGTCTTGGTCCCTTAGCAGAAAAACAGCCCCAAAGCATGATGTTTCTACCCCCATGCTTCACAGGTGTTCTTTGGATGCAACTCAGCATTCTTTCTCCTCTAAACACGACGAGTTGAGTGTTTAACAAAAAGTTCTACTTTGGTTTCATCTGACCATTTGACATTCACCCAATACTCTTCTGGATCATCCAAATGCTCTCTAGCAAATTTCAGACGGGCCCGGACATGTACTGGCTTAAGCAGGGGGACACGTCTTGCACTGCATAATTTGAGTCCCTGGGGGCATAGAAATGCTTCAGCAGGCATCCAGGGCAAACGCCGAGGGGGGCCATGTAGGCCCCCCATGTCGGCGATCGTCACAAATCTCGAGGGAAATCGTCCCTGCGATCTGCGGCGATATCAGGCTGATCAGGTCTCTGGGACCCGACCGCCCGGTAATTTTGCATGATCCCGGTTGTCACAGACAGCCAGGGCCATGCTGAAGTATAGGAGCGAGGTGGCAAGTCTGCCACCTCCTCCTATCCCTCGGTTAGCTAACCGACCAATCGCGCGGGGGGGCGGTTACTTCCTCCCGCCCTGCCCGGCCCCTGGAAGTACGGAGAGAATGGGAGGAAGACCGGAGGATGCGGCGGGGGACGGGGGAGTGCTGGGACCCGGGCCCGTTACTTACCTGAAGACTCGGATCCCGGCGGCAGAGACGGCGGCGGAGACGGTGGCAGAGACGGCGGCGGAGGCGACAGGTGAGTGGATCTTCGGTGGCGTCGCGGGACCTTTGCAGCAGTCCAGACCGCTGTAAAGCGATCTGGACTGCTCCATCTGGTCCCCTTACACTACAACTCCCAGCATGCCCAGACATCCCTTGGCGTCTGGGCATGCCGGGAGTTGCAGTTTTGCAACATCTGGAGGTCCGCAGTTCTGGGACCACTGTGCCCTTCCAGATGTTGCAAAACTACACATCCTCAGCATGCCCTTACTGTCCAGGCATGCTGGGAGTTGTAGTTCTGTAACATCTGGACCTTCAGATGTTGCAGAACTACAACTCCCAGCATGCCTGGACAGTTTTGGAATACTGGGAGTTGTAGTTTTGCAACATCTGGAAGGGCACAGATTGGGAACCACTGTATTAGTATTCTGAAAACTGCAGTCCTCCAGATGTTGCAAAACTACAACTCCAAGCATGCTGGGAGTTGTAGTTCGGCAACATCTGGCTCTAAAGATGTTGCCGAACTACTACTTCCAGCATGCCTGAGAATGTTTGGGAGTTGTGGTTTTGCAACAACTGGAGGCACACTGGTTGGGAAACATTGTCTGTTTCCTAACTCAGTGTTTCCCAACCCGTGTGCCTCCAGCTACATGCTGGTGTTGCCCTATACTTTTCATTTTGACAAGAGGTATAAGGGAAAAAAGCCCCCCAAAATTTGTAATGCAATTTCTTCCGACTACGGAGATACCCCATATGTGGGCGCAAAGTTCTCTGAGGGCCCAGAAGGGAGAGTGGACCATGTACATTTGAGGTGATTTGCACAGGGGTGGCTGATCGTTACAGTGGTTTTGACATATGCAAAAAAAACATAACCCCTCATGTGACCACATTTCAGAAACTACACCCCTCACGGAATGTAATGAGGGGTGCAGTGAGAATTTACACCCCACTGGTGTCTGACAGATCTTTGGAACAGTGGTCTGTGCAAATTAAAAATTTTGTACAGCCCACTGTTCTAAAGATCTGACAGACACCAGTGGGGGGTAAATGCTCACTGTACCCCTTGTTACGTTCTTCAAGGGGTCTAGTTTCCAAAATGGTATGCCATGTGGTTTTTTTTTTTTTTGCTGTCCTGGCACCATAGGGGCTTCCTAAATGCGACATGCCCCCGAGCAAAATTTGCTCTCAAAAAGCCAAATATGACTCCTTCTCTTTTGAGCATTGTAGTTTGCCCGTAGTGCACATCAGGTCAACTTATGGGGTACCTCCATACTCAGAAGGGATGGGGTTACAAATTTTTTTTTGGGGGGGGGGGGGGGGATTTTCTGCTATTAACCCTTGCAAAAATGTGAAATTTGGGGGGGAAACGCACATTTTAGTGAATTTTTATTTTATTTTTTTACATATGCAAAAGTCATGAAACACCTGTGGGGTATTAAGGCTCACTTTATTCCTTGTTACATTCCTCAAGGGGTCTAGTTTCCAAAATGGTATGCCATGTGTTTTTTTTTTTTGCTGTTATGGCACCATAGGGGCTTCCTAAATGCAACACATGCCCCCCAAAAACCATTTCAGAAAAACGTACTCTCCAAAATCCCCTTGTCTGTCCTTCGCTTCTGAGCCCTCTACTGCACCCGCCGAACACTTTACATAGACATATGAGGTATGGTAGAATTACTCGAGAGAAATTGGGCTACAAATATAAGTATACATTTTCTCCTTTTACCCCTTGTAAAAATAAAAAAAATTGGGTCTACAAGAACATGCGAGTGTAAAAAATGAAGATTGTGAATTTTCTCCTTCACTTTGCTGCTATTCCTGTGAAACACCTTAAGGGTTAAAACGCTGACTGGATGTCATTTTGAATACTTTGGGGGGTGCAGTTTTTATAATGGGGTCATTTGTGGGGTATTTCTAAGATGAAGACCTGAACTGGTCCCTGAAAAATAGTGAGTTTGGAAATTTTGTGAAAAATTGGAAAATTACTGCTGAACTTTGAAGCCCTCTGGTGTCTTCCAAAAGTAAAAACATGTCAATTTTATGATGCAAACATAAAGTGGACATATTGTATATGTGAATAAAAAAAAATTATTTGGAATATCCATTTTCCTTACAAGCAGAGAGGTTCAAAGTTAGAAAAATGCAAAATTTTTAAATTTTTCATCAAATTTGGGGATTTTTCACCAAGAAAGGATGCAAGTTACCACAAAATTTTAAAGTAGAATATGTTACAGTAGAATATGTCACGAAAAAACAATCTCGGAATCAGAATAATAACTAAAAGCATTCCACAGTTATTAATGTTTAAAGTGACAGTGGTCAGATGTTCAAAAAATCGCCGGGTCCTAAGGTGTAAAATGGCTGGGTCCTTAAGGGGTTAGAAGAAGAAGTTACAGGTCTGTGAGAGCTAGAAATCTTGCTTGTTTGTAGGTGACCAAATACTTATTTTCCACCATATTTTTCAAATAAATTCTTTAAAAATCAGATAATATGATTTTATGGATTTTCTCTCATTATGTCTCTCATAGTTGAGGTATACCTATGATACAAAATTACATGCCTCTCTCATCTTTTTAAGTTGGGAAACTTGCACAATTGTTGGCTGACTAAATACTTTTTTGCCCCACTGTATATGGTAACCATGCAAGTCTTGATTTAGGAAAATTAGGGCATTAGACAACTCCTTAAATGGGCACTGTCAGATATAAAAACTTTTTTATATGTTGTACATCTTGGAAAAACAATAGTGTTTCTAATATACATGTTTAAAAAATTTCATATTTTGTTAAAGAAAACTGCCTTTGAAAATCCCACCAAATAGGGGTCCCCATACCTTCTGGGACACTGATGAGTTCCACAGCAACATCAACATGTCCAAGGGTCATGGACACAAGATTGCTGATTGACAAGGCTGAAAGAGGAACCCAGCCTATGGGAACACTACAGTAGCACAGAGCTTTACCAATCATGTGCCCCTCCAGCTGTTGCAAAACTACAACTCCAGGCATACTGTAGGCACACATCTGAAGGCAACACTGCTGCAAAAAAGAGTTATCCAAACACTGTACCAACTATTCCAAAACTACAAGTTTCAGCATTACAGGACTGCTTAAGGATAACACACATGAATGACATAGGAAGATCTAAGTTATACACTCACCATACTGTCTTTGGTGGTAGACTACAGGCAATCCCCAATAATCATTGTGTGTGTGTGTGTGCAGCATAAATCCAAAGAAGAAATGGTTACAGTGCAGGGCTGCCAGGCTCCCGAGAGCAGTGAGTCAGCAGAGTGAGGGAGAAGTCATCACAGTGCAGACAAGAGAGGATATGCCCCCTCCCTTTGACAAGATTGAAAAGACATTGAACCTCTGTAATATGCTATTTTTTAATGAAATATGGGTGATAGAGACATATGTGCATGATCAGGATGAGATACTGAGTAACATATAACAGTTTTTTTTTTTGTGGGATCTGACAGGTATGCTTTAAAGAGGCTGAGGCTCAAGGACACAACCATATTTACAACAAGAGAAATTCCAGGGCAGAGTAATTTGTGTGCAACAGGCGACGCACAAATGATCCATGGACATCTGCCGCTTCAATTGATGGCAATGCAGTTCCGTGTGGAATTCCACCAAAAGAACGAACATGTTCATTCTTTTGGTGGAGTTTGTAATTTGACCTTCCATGGTGGAAATTCTGCAGCGGAAAATTGGCACATTTGGGGACAGTGCAGGAGAATCCCATTGAAGACATCAAAATCTTGCTCCATCAGAATCTCCATAGTGTGCAAAAAAATTCTGTAGTGTGCAAGGGGCCTGATGGTCTAATAAATAACAACTATGAAAAGCTTGCATATTTTAATGCTGCCAGGGAAATAGAGGTAAAATATTTTATTCATCTAAGAGCATACAGTACCTCAATGACTTTTTTCCTGATGACTGGTATTAAGTTATTATCATACAAAGCTTTTAGAAGACGGAACGTGTTACCACCACCTGCAGTTAGGAAAAGAAAAAAAGGTAGTAAGAAGAAAAAAGTAATCAATTACTTGTGCACTAATTTTATTAAGCATAGAAGTCTGAAGTGACCATGGGAGTAAAATACACAAGTATTACCAACATGAGATTGACAGAGAATTGAAGTATATGCTGGTGTCCAGGTGGGTGACAATTTATATGGGCACTGTCAGCTCCAAAAACTTTTAATATGTTACTTATGAAAATTAAAGCCTTTTAGTAATATGATTGTTTAAAATGTTTTGAAAATTTAATCAAGAAAACGGCTCCTGAAAATCCTAATACTAGGGGTCCCCATATCTACTGGGACACTAATCAGTCCTGCCGCAGCCTCAGGCTTGTCCATGAGTCATGGACAAGAGATGACTCATGGACAAGGCTGCAGGAACAGACACACCAATCACCTCCCACCCCCTTCCCCTGAGAGAATTTCTAACACTGTGAGTTAATGAAAAGAGGCATTTTTATCATAAATATGGGTGAAAGAGGCATAAAGATTAGATGTACATGGTCAGGATTAGGTACTTAGTAAAAAAAAAAAAATTTGGGACACTAACAGTCCTCCGCAGCCCCATAATGATTGCATTTCCTGTCCCCAATATTAGTAGGACTAGCAGACCCGGATCACAAATAGTTTCTGTAGCAAATCTCGAAATAATACATCTTCAACAGGGATAAAGCTGTCTGCTTTATGTCTAACTCTGGAAGTGTTAGAATATAAGTATTAAAGTAGATATAGTGAAGGAAGACTATTAGGCCAAATAACCAAAAAATATCCAAACCAAAATATTGTGCTGCTTTGCCTCACAGTTACACAATTTTACCGTATTGTGGTAAAAAATTGTCCCAGTTGTCCCAGATGCTTTTTTTTATGAGGAAAACTAGTAACTTATTATATGGCAGCGACATGTGACACATGGGCCCAGATTTACTATTGTTACAGTTTTTTTTCCCCATGGTTTGGATTTTTTATCGAAATGTTTTTTTCCCCACCAGATTTACTAACATGGTGTGCTTCTCTAGAAAAGTGTAGAGCATCTAAAACAAGTGATACAATCACGCATAACTTATCTGCTGCAGGTTTCCCGCAGATAAAAATTGAAGTAATTGGGTAGTAATATGGTTCCCTTGCGGAATTTCAACTGTGGGTAACTTGTAGCGATTAGTTATGTGTGACCGTAACCCTTATCCATTAATAATAACATTTTTTAATTGCAAATTTCCTTTTGGAATTAAAAAAAAGGCCTATATCCAATGGCAAAATGAAAATTACGACAGAAAATTATAATAAAAAAACAAACCACTAATATTTTCCCTATCCACACAATTCTTTTTCTATATATTTCTGACCACTTTAAATGGGCACTGTCAGATTGAAAAACTTTTACATGTTGTACATCTAGGCAAAACATTAATCTTTCTAATATACTTCATAAGAAAATGTATCTTCTTTTAATAGAAATCATGGCTTATCAAAAACACAACTAGGGGTCCCCATACTATTCAGAACGTAATCCTGTCTGGCTGTAGCATCATATTTGTCCAAGCCGAAGCTCAGGCTGGGACAAAGTACAGTAAGTAAGGGTGGGACTAGTACTCTTCTGTGCTCACTCCTGCCCTATCAGTATGCAGCATGAAAACAAATGAGAACAGAGAGGAGGGGTTACAAAGCAGGCTGCAGTGATTGGATGAGAAGACTCAACACTGCACAGCAGACTCAGGGAGAAAGATGAGTCATGAAGAGTAAGGACACACCCCCTCCACAGCACAGGAAGGTATGAAGTACAGAAATAAGGTATTTGTGAAGAAAATATAGGTGCTAGACACATACAAATTATGTATACATAATCAGGATTAGGTACTGAGTAACATATAACATTTAGTTTTATTTTAGGGATATCACAGGCACTCTTAAGTTTTCTGAAAAAAAACACAGCATTTTTATTTCGGTTTCAATAATAAATCTGTATGATTTGAAGACAGACATGTGGGCACCACAGGGCATGGCAAGCCATGGTAGTGTGAAGGCGCATTGCTACTAAGCTCCTGGTCTGCACCTCTGTAAACTAGCATTTCCTTGCACCTATTCATGGAAAGAACCTCTAAAAAGGCAAAGGGGAAACCCACCACCTGCCTACATCTGCTCGGATAGATATTGAAACTTACCTACCTTGTTGCAGCCACACTGGAATGAGCTCAAGCTGCAGTAAAAGGCTGCCAACAAGTCCTCACTCACTGCTGGTGCACCTGCACCTGCTTCTCCCTTTGCTCAGCCACCCTCACTGTGCCTGGCCGAGATGTATACTGGCCCTATGGTTGTGCCCCCGTCATACTGCAATCCTGCACTGCTAGCTTCTCCCCCTAAGCAGTAGGTCGATTGCTATTAGAGGGTCGTGTGCCTCACAAGATGACCGTCATCCAGCACTCCCTGAGGTCCTTCAGAATGTTGCACCTAAGCAGGTAGGAGAAAAACAACCTTGACCCAGCAGCCTCCACTGCATTGCTCTTTGAGCCTCCAACAAAGGGGGGGCCCTCCCACCTCTAGATCTCCCACCTCTAGATCTCCCACAGACAGCTGCAACCACCCTTGTAATTCTGATGAAGGCTATCAGACTCTTATAGGGGGATTCCTTAAATCAGCAGGAATTCCATGCAGAAGTGCCCACAGTACCTGCAGTGACTTGCATTACCACACCAGCCATTTCTGCTGACTGGGCTTCCTCACCCTTGCAGTGTGGCCCATCAGCTACTGGGACATGTTTAACCCTGCCGCTGAACCCTTCAAGGGACTCAGCTGGCTATTGGGTCTCCTCTTCACACTGGTCCACTGGTTTTTCTTAGGACTCTTTGCCTCCACATTTCAATGCTTCATCTCCTGTTGGTGGTGTTGTCCTAGTGGCATATCCACAATGCACGTTACAAGAGCTACATTTGCTAGTCCTTTCTCCACCATGCTCCACGATACAGGAATTGGATGGCACTCTGCCAATTCTTTGGCCACACTCCCATGGCCCACCATCCTGTAGTCAGCTCCTGACGCCTATTACAGGATCTAATGCCACTGGCACGGCTTCAGCTTCACACAACAGTAGATTGGTGACGCTAGCAGACCTCTGCTCTTTAGTTCTCTACTTATAAGCATGATCTCTCTACTCTGGTTTAACAAATGGTGGATGAATGCAGACAGAAATTGGCTCAGTTTCATATGGATCTCTCTGTGCTCTCCGCCAGAGTTACTATCAGAAGTGTGGTACATCCTCTACCACTGAGGTCTTTTTATGTTGTTAGGGAGTTTTTCACTTTTTATGTGTAACAAATAAAAGTTATATTTTAGGGGAAGTTTATTAGGGGTTGTTTTACCCCTGGCCAAGGCCCCGGGGTTTGGTACCATTTCAGTTACGAGACCCCACTTTGCCATTTGTTTTTTTTTTTGTGTGGCTCCGCCAGAGTTGATGCTATTGAATCGATGCAGGCATCTTCCTCTTCATCCATTTTACGTTTTTCACTCTCTTTTATGCCATAAACAAAGAAATCATACATAACTGCTTGACCTTTCACGTCTCACTCTTACCCAGAGACCATTGCTCCAACTCCTACTTAAAGCCATCAAGGCCCCAAAAAATCCTTATTGCTGGGGTTTTTCATTAGCACCTTCACCTCATACATTGCTTCCAGACTAGCCCAACATCATCGTCAACTTCAAAGACTAGTCAAGAATCACAAACCTGGTCTCTCACCCAGAGGCCATAGGCACCCAAGGCCTGGCTTCCAGGAAGAGACGTCTAGACTGCCTACAGCCAAAACCACTTCGACTGTCTCTATTACCTTATTTGTTTGCCTAAGCATAAAGGTTTTTTCTCAGTGGTATGGTGTGCCTGGAGCCTAAGGTGGCCCACTTTTTTTTTTATTAGATAATGCATGGCCTTAGGTTTCTTAGCTATGAGCGTAGTTGTCCTTCTTTCTCTCTATCTTGCCTATTTGAGTCCTCCCCTATACCGATCAGTATAGATGCTGTATAGATCTCAGTGCTGGAAATCATTGTTGATTTAGCCCTAATTATTTCTGTCATTGTTTTATAAGGTGCATACCTACAGTAGTTTGAACTGTTTGCCTACCTACCTTCTCCCACCTCATAGGTAGATCCCACCAGGAATTCTTTCTGGTTGATTGATCCCCATTTACTCCATCAATCCACTCATGATCCTATTGTTAAATGCTCAGAAAGCTTTTGATATCCTTGTTCTCCCTTGAACAAACCCTATAACATATAGGTCTTGGCTTCTCTTTTCAACTATAATGTTGCCACTCTTATCAGTTCCGATCTGCAGAATTTAAAATGAATGCAGCCCTGTTGGAACCGTTTAGCATTTATAAAGGCACAAGTGTCGGATATTATAATCCCACCGGCTGTATGTTTTGATAATGGAAGACCTACTGGTAATGATCCGACCTGACCGAAATCTTTGTGGCATAGTTATTGAAGGTCATAAATAGAAATGTTCTTCTTTTGCAGATGATATTTTGATATATATCCAATCCAATAATGTCCCTACCCTCTCAGATGGCCAGATTAACAGAGTTTGGCTCTTAGTCTAACTTTAAGATCAACTTGGCCAAATCGGAGGCCCTTAAAGGGGTACTCCACCCCTAGACATCTTACCCCCTATCCAAAGGATAGGGGATAAGATGTCTGATCTTGGGGGGCCGCCAGCGGGCCACACCCCGTCAAGGCAAGTCTATGGGAGGGGGCATAGCCGTAACATCTGCGCCGCAACACTAGTCACCAGGCATGGAGCGAAGTTCGCTCCGTGCACCTGATGACTGTGGAGCCACAGCAGAGATCGCCGGGGTTCCAGCAGAGGGACCGCCGCGATCAGACATCTTATTCCCTATCCTTTGTATAGGGGAAAGTTGTCTAGGTGTGGAGTACCCCTTTAATGCCTCGCTGCCAATTCAAGTAGTTCAGATAAGGTATTTTGGTGTTAAATTCCTTTTGACCTTCCCTATTTGTTCTGTTTAAAATTTTCGCCTTTGTTTTTTGCTTTTCCCATTTTTGCACAGATCTTTAATCCTGGGATTTTATGGGGCATTTTTCTGGTTCAGGGGAAGGTACCAGTTGCAGTATAGGTATGGAAACCATTAGTGGTATAGTAGCTGGTTGACATAAGCCTCCAAGAATACATTCAGTGAGCATTAGAAATTGCAAAAACATATATACAATCTGTACAGTGATTACATGACAATGCTAGTCACAATCAACATCCAACGCGTTTCATGGTGTCGTATCACCACGTGGCACAACTCATCAGGGACTAGTGCAGAGGGAGCAGAAGTAGAAACAGTTTTATGAACTCCTGTCACTCATCTCACAGATAATAAATTTCATGATATAGAACAAGGAGGTACTAGTAAAAATCGGGTACACTCTGATGAAGAGACTCTAGGTGCATGTCCGTATTGTAGGTAGTCCAATCAAAGTCAGTCTTTTATCCCACTAGTAGATAGGCTGTAATATTGCAGTGTTAAGTGGTCCTGTAAATAAATGGAGAGGTATAGTATGTGTAAGAAATAAGCAGCTAAAGTGTGGGAGTATGTATCTGTATAGAAAAGTTTAGATGGATATTTAGTGTGTGTGTGGCCCCTAATGGGAGGAGAGATACCAATAGATAGTTATATACCTCTACTTTAGGAAGGTATTGTTCAGATAGGGTCCTACCAGGTGTCTCTATGTAGAGTGATTACCTATAAAAAAAAGTACAAGATAAGTACATATTGGTGTATGACCAAGATTTAAAAGAGGCATATAGGTGATAGTTGTAGTGGCTACCTAAACTCCATCCAGTGTGGGGTATTGGAGCCGTATGATAGTGTGGTCGGAGGAGCTGCCTATGGTTACAGAATATATGTGGATGAAAACAAGGCCACATATGCTAAAAGACGTCAGTATTAACAACAAGGCAAGTTACTTACAATTAGGATGATCTCCGGGACACAGCGGCTCCCGACTGCGCGGCATCTAAGATGTGCCAGCCAGTGGTATTTATGTATAACTTGCGCTCACTCCGGAGCGCATGTAGCACCGGAAGTGAGATCACTTCTGGTGTATGATGCTCTGTGCACTCCACTGTGGAGCGCAGTGCAGATGCGCTGTGTTTGTTGAGAGCACGCACCAGAAGTGACGTCTGTTGCGCACAGAAGCGTTCCACTGTGAAAATGCAGGATACATGCGATCCGCAGATAAGCACAATATAGGCAAAAAAAGAGCGATAATGAGCCTGCAGTGAGGAAGGAACTGGGATATACAGTACAGACCAAAAGTTTGGACACACCTTTTCATTCAAACAGTTTTCGTTATTTTCATGACTATGAAAATTGTAGATTCACACTGAAGGCATCAAAACTACGAATTAACACGTGTGGAATTATAGACATAACAAAAAAGTGTGAAACAACTGAAAATATGTCATATTCTAGGTGGAATGTGTCCCCAAGTGCAGTCACAAAAACCATGAAGAGCTACAAAGAAACTGGCTCACATGCGGACCGCCCCAGGAAAGGAAGAACAAAAGTCACCTCTGCTGCGGAGGATAAGTTCATCTGAGTCACCAGCCACAGAAATCATAGGTTAACAGCAGCTCAGATTAGAGACCAGGTCAATGCCACACAGAGTTCTAGCAGCAGACACATCTCTAGAACAACTGCTAAGAGGAGGCTGTGTGAATCAGGCCTTCAAAGTAGAATATCTGCTAGGAAACCACTGCTAAGGACAGGCAACAAGCAGAAGAGACTTGTTTGGGCTAAAGAACACAAGGAATGGTCATTAGACCAGTGGAAATCTGTGCTTTGGTCTGATGAGTCCAAATTTGATGTTTGGTTCCAACCACTGTGTCTTTGTGCGACGCAGAAAAGGTGAACAGATGGACTCTACATGCCTGGTTCCCACCGTGAAGCATGGAGGAGGAGGTGTGATGGTGCTTTTCTGGTGACACTGTTGGGGATTTATTCAAAATTGAAGGCATACTGAACCAGCATGGCTACCACAGCATCTTGCAGCGGCATGCTATTCCATCCAGTTTGCGTTTAGTTGGACTATCATTTATTTTTCAACAGGACAATGACTCCAAACACACATCCAGGCTGTGTAAGGGCTATTTGACCAAGAAGGAGAGTGATGGTGTGCTGCGCCAGATGACCTGGTCTCCACAGTCACCACACCTGAACCCAATGAAGGCAAAAGGGCCAACAAGTGCTAAGCCTCTCTGGGAACTCATTTAAGACTGTTGGAAGACCATTTCAGGTGACTACCTCTTGAAGCTCATCAAGAGAATGCCAAGAGTGTGCAAAGCAGTAATCAAAGCAAAAGGTGGCTACTTTGAAGAACCTAGAATATGACATATTTTCAGTTGTTTCACACTTTTTTGTTATGTCTATAATTCCACATGTGTTAATTCATAGTGTTGCTGCCTTCAGTGTGAATCTACAATTTTCATTGTCATGAAAATAAAGAAAATTCTTTGAATGAGAAGGTGTGTCCAAACTTTTGGTCTGTACTGTACATGCATAGTATGGTAGCCTTAATTGTGCTGGCCCCTAATAGTTTCTAAACGGAGATATTGGTAAATGTATATTCTGAAAGGATATAGGTAAATTATGTAGGTAACATTTAGCCTGAATGATTGAATATTGATAACCTATTTATATTTAAACCCTAATAGCCTGAGATGGTTAAATTATTGATAATGTAGATAAATAGTGAATATAGGATTCTACATCTGAACTACCTATCATAACTGGGAATCGGGAAAAATGGGACTACCTAAGCAGGTTATTGCAGTAGATAGGAGATGTCATTCAGGTAAATGGAAACTCCTGATAGTCTGCTGAATAGAAATAATACATTATAAGAAACTGGCAATACCTCCCTAAAGTAGAGGTATATAACTATCTATTGGTATCTCTCCTCCCATTTAGAGGCCACACACACACTAACTATCTATCTAAACTTTTCTTATAGGCCTTATGTATGGGTACTCTATCTGCAGCTGACTCTACCTACCCACATACTAGTCAGCTGAACCAGAGCTCACATTAAGAGGTAGGTGCTCATGTGGCAACTAGATACACACTCCCACCCTTTAGCCCCTTATTTCTTACACATACTATACCTCTCCATTTATTTACAGAACCACTTAACACTGCAATATAACAGCCTATCTACTAGTGGGATAAAAGACTGCCTTTAATTGGATTACCTACAATACAGACATGCACATAGGGTCTCTTCATCAGAGTGTACCCGATTTTTACCGGTACCTACTTGTTCTATATCATGACATTTATTGTCTGTGAGATGAGTGACAGGTGTTCATAAAATTGTTTCTACTCCTGCTCCCTCTGCACTCGTCCCGGATGAGTTGTGACACAACGAAACGCATTGGATGTTGCTTAAATTTGACTAGCATTGTCATGTAATCACTGTACAGATTGTATATATGTATTTGCAATTTCTAATACTCCCTGAATGTTTTCTTGGAGGTTTGTGTCAACCAGCTACTATACCACTAATGGTCTCCATACCTATACTGGGATGCGGGTTGGCACTCTCTAGGAAGGCTTCTCTGCATTAACAGGTAGGGGGTCTACACGGACCAGCAGGACCAGTGTATAGGGGCCTTTGGTGATTGGTCCAATATCGAGGACCAGCTGTGTTTGATAACATTATTGTGTTACCACTGTATCTTGCACCTTTATGTTATGCATATGTTACTATTTTAATGTATACCAATAAAAGCAAATTTTTTAAGACCTAGGTGTTTTTCCTATTATGTTTACTGAAAGATTAAGATTATGAAAGATTATGCCTGTCCTCCTTGTATCCCTGACACTCCATTTCTACCATCTGAGAGACATGTCAAAACTTGTTTCTCATGACAGTCATGCTTTAAAACAGCACAGTCTGCTCCAAAATATGAAGGTGGACTTTGTTGTGGATTAGTGATGTAATTTTTCCACAAAAGTGAGGAGCCAACTTTTTTTCCTAGTGTCAGCGCCTCATAGTGGCAAGAGCATATACCCATCAGTATTGCTGTCCCCCAATGAAGAGCAACAGAGAAAGTGAATTTACTATACAACAGAAGAGGAAAAAATATTACCAATGAATATGGCCTCTGATTTTAGTACTGAATCTACAGGATCGGCAGCTTCATGTATGCTGTCCAATGCATAACCTGAAAAAAAAAAATGTCAGACAATGTCATTGTTTCTTCTGAAACAAAAAAGGTGATCACTAATTTAAATATTATGGTATTATCCAGAGACCTATCAAGAAAAGTAGGTTATCCTTTAACTTTTAGCAACCTCAACACCCTTATAATGGTGGATATTATTTACCTACGGGTAGAGTGAAATTACCTGTAGCTATATATATGTATTATCAGATATCTCAAAAGGATGTAATGACCACCACATGTGGCTATATCACTTAAAGGGAATGATAAAAAGCCAATAACTGTATAGAACAAAAGTAGTAACACTAATCCCCTGCTCCCAAGCTAACATGTTCCTACTCCCCCACCTATCTTTACCAGACTCTGTGATGTGGGATATTCACACATGGCTGCTGCAGCTAATTCATGGCTGTAGCAGTGACACTTTGACACTAGTGCTGCCACTGCTGTGTCCAGTGATTAACTACAGCAGCCAAGTTTCCTACCAACATGAAATAACTGAAGCCAGCTGAAAAGAAACTGGTGGGGGGAACAGGGAAACTGGTGTGAAAGCAGAAAGGTAAAGTGAATATTACTCCAATGTCTACTTTGTATAATTGTCAGCTCTTTCTTAAATATGGGGTTGCATAGTCCCTTTATGCAAACGAATATTTATTCAAATGCACAATATAATATTACTTTACTTCTGAATATTTATAACTTTGAGTAAATTCCCATTACACAGCTAGTACAAAGAACAGCAAGATAACTAGAGATTTTCTTATCACAGCAACAAATAAGATGCTTTCACTTACCCAAGCTCTCAAATTTTTGCCTTGCAATTCTGGCATAAGCATCTCTGTCATGAAGAGCATAAGGAATGAAAAGGACTCGTTTTACTTGCCTGAAAGTAAAATAAAACTGTACTTACTTCAGGGAACATTTTTTTGTAAAATCTCAAGCAAATATGAAATACAATAGAATAGAAATATTAATGGCACTCACCACTTACAGACGCAGAAAAGTTTATTTATTCCAGGTTCAACGCGAGCAAAAATTAAATGCAGAGGAGTACAGGATGCCGTTAATCAGACTGTGGTCAAAGCTGTTTCATACACTCTGCTCAAATTCAATGAAGCACACATAGTGTATGAAACAGCTGTAACCCCAGACTGACTAACGGCATCCTGTACTCCCCTGCTTTTAATGTTTGTTCATGTTGCATCTGGAACAGGGAAACTGTTTTCTGCTTTTGCAAGTGGTGAGTGTCATTTATATTTCTATTCTACTGTCTTGGATTGTGGATATGTTTGCTCAGAATTGAGCACCTCATTGAGACCTAGAGTATTCAGTGGGGAAGCGGCAGTAAAAAAGGGTGTTATTAGCAAGAGGGTGGATGACAGTATCAGCTGTGCAGAGCTCTGTTTCGTGTATAGACAAATATTGTTGGATCAACACACTGGTTTTTCAGATAGAATACAGCTGATGCTGTGCCTCTCCGCTGCAGTTTTGAGCCAAAGCTAGAAGTGTATTCAAATGGAATGGGGAATATAAAGGAAGGGCTTGCACTTCTCCTTCCTACTGGATCCACTTCGGAAATTGGTTAAAAAATGTCAAGAAAAAAACCTGTGTGGAAACCTAGCCAAGGTTAAACATTTATGAATTGTTTCTGCAATAAATTAAACTCTATAAGCTAATAGGAGATGGGAGTATCCAGATAAGGGAGAGGGAGCCTTACTGACCAGAAAGGCAATGTTCCCATTGACTATGTAACTTTCTTAACGCCTGCACCGAGTGTCACCTGACCAGTGTTATCTCTGCTGTAACCTATGATCTGCATGAGAGATAAAGTCAAGGAGTTCCATAAAGTCTGCAGGGGGGATTTATCAAAAATATACTTCTTATATATAAATGTAAGCAGTAAATGGGACTTATATAATGTATAACGTGATCTAACATAGGTGCATACCTGTGTGACTGTACAGGAAAATGCTGTGATGTAAAAAATGAAGGTATTTACAGGAACAGTATATGATCTTTAAATAAGGACTGTAAGAGATAGAAATATCATAAAAATTGCATGCCTAATAAATATTAAATATATATATATATACCGTATTTATCGGGGTATACCACGCACCGGCCTCTTACACGCACCCTCATTTTACCAAGGATATTTGGGTAAAAAAAGTTTTTTACCCAAATATCCATGATAAAATGAGGGTGCGTGTGTGCGCGTGTATACCCCGATATACCCCCAGGAAAGGCAGGGGGAGAGAGGCAGTCGCTGCCCGCTTCTCTCCCCCTGCCTTTCCTGGGGTCTATAGCGCTGCTGTCGGCCCTTTTCACCCCCTGGTTATCGGCGCCGCTGCCCGTTCTGTCCCCCTGACTATCGGTGTCGGCGCCGATAGCCAGGGGGAGAGAAGGGGCAGCGGCACCCATTGCCGGCGCCGCTGCCCCGTTGCCTCCCCCCATCCCCGGTGGCATAATTACCTGAGTCGGGTCCGCGCTGCTCCAGGCCTCTGTCGTGCGTCCCCAGCGTCGTTGCTATGCACGGCGCGGCGCTCTGACGTCATGCGCCGCGCCGTTCAGCGCATAGCAACGACGGAGGCCTGGAGCAGCGGAGCAGCGCGGACCCGACTCAGGTAATTATGCCACCGGGGATGGGGGGAGGCAACGGGGCAGCGGCGCCGGCAATGGGTGCCGCTGCCCCTTCTCTCCCCCTGGCTGTCGGCGCCGCTTCTCTCCCCCTGGCTATCGGCGCCGACACCGATAGTCAGGGGGACAGAACGGGCAGCGGCGCCGATAACCAGGGGGTGAAAAGGGCCGACAGCAGCGCTCTAGACCCCAGGAAAGGCAGGGGGAGAGAAGCGGGCAGCGACGGCCTCTCTCCTCCTGCCTTTCCTGGGGGTGTATCGGCGTATAACACGCACACAGACTTTAGGCAAAAAATTTTAGCCTAAAAAGTGCGTGTTATACGCCGATAAATACGGTATATGTTTGAAAAACTGTACAATATACCTATCCTCGATATCGGTTATAGCGCCCTTAGTTGATTAAAATACAGGTTCCAAATGGTTCTCAAACGGGAAGATGAGCTAAGAAAAGCAAAAATCTTATATGTTATATATGCCGCTATAGTCAATACTTATTTTGCCGTTCCTTTCTTGGTATAATTACACCTGCGGTTTCCATGCGTTATGTGGGCGGTAGTTGTTCATGCGGTAGTTCTTCAAATATTGCTGGATCCAAACAGAAGTCGGTGGCGTCTCAACTGTGACTTCCTCGGTTTGCGGTTAGTCAGATGATGTTTGACTCCGAGTAGTGATGTCACTACGGTGGTTGTAGAGGTCCACAAACCTCCCCAATGCATTTCAAAAACAAAGAAGCAGTTTCCTTTGTCGGGGATGGTATGTCTATGACCTCTGTTCTCTTTTATAACCTGCGAATGGTGAAGCCTCTCATTATGCAACATATTGATGTATTATTTATAGATGTTTGCATGAATGTTAAAGTTCCAGATTATTTTCGAAGTCGCAGAGTAGTTCCAATGTGTTGTGTATTATAATATATGTTTATAAAAAGCCAAAAATGTTCAATTCAGAATTCATTCATATTAAAAATCCACCTTGATTCGGCTCTGGACAATTGCGCAATGAAGTTTCCTCCTCTCCAGTTTGGGATGAGTTTTTCTATCCCATAAAATTTTGATCCAGTGAGTTGTTGTTGGTGTTTTTCTTTATAAAGTGCGGATAAGGGATGTGCCTCATATCCTCTTTGGATATTATATATATGTGTTCTCCTAATCTAGTCCGTAGCTGCCCAATCGCAGGCATTGAATACCGTATATGACTCCAGATGTTTTACAGTGCAGATGTCCTTTTATTTCATATTTAATTTCTTCCTTAAGGTTTTGTATTTGGAAAGTCGGGCTATTGTTTTTAGTGAATTTGCTCATTTTGCAATATTTATAAGGGAAGAAACCATCCTTTATGGGCAGGAATGAATGCGGATGATTTGTTGTCTTTTGTACTGATTTTGCTGTCTGTTTAACAGTGGGAGCAATTTTATTTCCAATATTCTTGGCTTTTCTATACACAAAAGATGGAGTATCTGGGATCTGTTCACCTATTATTTTATCATTCCGTAAAATTTCCCAATGTCTTTTTACAATTTTCCAAAACAGGTGGCTCTGCTTGCTATAGTTTGTAATGATGGGAATTTTGAATTTTGTGTTACTTGATCTTTCTTATTTATTTCTTCTCTTTCCTGTTGTTTTACTATTAATGTTTTTCTGTTCACCTGTTCTATTTCCTTGTGTATATTTCTCAACGTGTTACTGTCATACGCTTTGGAAATAAATTTGTTTTCCATTTCTGGAGCCTCTCTATTGTATTGTTCTATCTCTGTGCAGTTTCTGCGCAAGCGGAAAAATTGACTCCGCGGAATATTTGACAGCTCTCCATATGGATGAAGTTGTTACTGTCTGTAGGCTTGCTGTAAGTACTGGTAACGATCTGTTTGTCCTTTATACTAATAGTGAGATCTAAAAAATGTACCCTAGTCTGACTGTATTCGACAGTGAAATTTAAAAAGTATTCATTTTTATTAATATCCTCTAAAAACAATGTCAAACATGTGGTGTCCCCCTTCCAAATTAACCACACGGTCTATAAATCTTTTCCATAGGACCCCCCCCCCCTCAGGATAAATAATAGACTCCTTCAGGAGGACCACATATAGATTAGAATAACTTGGTGCAAACCTGGTCCCCATCGCTGTGTCCCACTGCTGATTATAAAATTTTCCTTCATATTTAAAATAATTGTTTAAATTTCACTGCCGAATACAGTCAGACTGGGGTAAATTTTTTAGATCTCACTATTAGTATTAAGGACAAACAGATCGTTACCAGTACTTACAGCAAGCCTACAGACAGTAACAGCTTCATTCATGTGGAGAGCTGTCACCTACCAATTTGGCTACAAAATATTCTGTTTGCGCAGAAAATAGAACAGAGATAGAACAATACATGGGACCACTAATGGCGAACCGTATCATGTCACTCTACTCGGACCCCCGAGCCGAGGTTAGGATAAATGGCCAATTATCCCTCCCCTTTGGCATCTGCAATGGCACGAGGCAAGGCTGCCCTCTCTCCCCTTTGCTTTTCGTGCTATGCATGGAACACCTTCTTAATGCTATCCGCAGCAATCCGGATATTAAGGGCCTGAGAGTTGCCTCGTGTCATCACAAATGCTCGGCTTTTGCGGACAACCTGTTGCTCTTTTTGACCTCCCCTCATACTTTTCTTCTGTCCTTACTCTCTACCATTAACACCTTCACCAAGTACTCCAACTATAAACTCAACGCTGCCAAAAGTGAGGCACTTAATGTTTCCCTTCCCATGGCCTTGACCAGACAATTAAAGGATAATTACCCCTTTAAATGGTGCAGAGATTCCCTTAAATACCTGGGTGTCCAAGTCCCTAGTAAGTTAAATGATGCCTTCCGAGTCAACTATCCCCCCTTACTCCGCGCCATCAAAGTGGACCTAACTAAGTGGGAGAGGAAGGACTTCTCCTGGCTGGTTCGCATTAATGTAATCAAAATGAATATCTTGCCCCGACTCCTTTACCTCTTCTCCAGCCTCCCGCCAACCCTCCCAAATTCTTTTTCAAAGACCTGTCGACCCTGCGATCAAAATTCATTTTGGCGGGTGGGCACCCTCGAGTGGCGAAGACTGTTCTCTCCAGGCGCAAATTGGACGGTGGACTAGGCTCCCCGGACTGCCTATTTTACTTTCTGGCGACCGTGTTAACCAGAGTGCTAGACTGCTATCATGACCCGGTTGATAGCAATGGGCACTTCTGGAGGCTCATACTGCACGCCTACACCCTAAGACGCTGTTATGGCTGCCCAAGCAACGATTGACAAATACTGTCCTGTCTTATTTACCTCCAGTCACGTCCTCTATTGCTAGAACTCACAGCACTCTCCTGCCGGAATCTCTCCTGCATCGGTCGGATGGCCCCTTGTCACCTGTGTTTGGGAACCGGGCATTTCCTCCTGCCTTTGACTCAGCTAAGTTCCTGAGTTGCTCTAGAGCTGTGGGTGCTTCCTTCTCGCATTTCATGACCCTCTCGGGCTTGAAGCCGCTACCTGACATACTCCCTGACACCTTACCCTCACCCCTTGTTGGCTTTCAATATACCCAGTTGAGTCATCTTTGCGCTGCTGAGGGCGCGCGTCTTGACCTCTGCCATCCCCTATCCTCGTTTGAGAGGTTATGCACCTCTGGCTCTGCTTCGGTTCGTCCGATTAGCACCTTATACGCTCTCCTCATAGATACGCTCCGAGATGACCCTCTTCCCTTCTGAAGTGGTTGGGAGAGAGAATTAGACCGTGCACTCTCGGACGAGGAGTGGGGACAGGCAATCTCCTCTTGCCATAAGACTTCCATCTCCAGTAAAGCGCAAATGACCTGTTACAAGGTGTTGACGAGGTGGTATAGAGTGCCTACCCTCCTGTCCCGTATCTATCCCGGGGTGCCTGATAACTGCTGGAGATGTGGTGGACGGGGTGATAGCATGTCTCATATCTGGCTCCATTGTCCGTTGCTTCTTCCCTTTTGGGATCAAGTGATAAACCTGATCTTCCAGCTTACTAAAGTTCATCTTCCCCTCGACCCTGCTCCCCTTCTCCTGTCCATCCTCCCTTCCTCGGTGCCGAGAAGTAACTCCCGATTGATACGGTTCATGTTATTGGCTGCTAAATCGGTAATACCTAGGAAGTGGAAATCCACCTCCCCCCCACTTTCTCAGACTGGCAGCAGGAGTTGTCTCATGTCCACAGAATGGAGGAACTTTTAGCCGACTCCTCCAGGCAGCTGACCAAATACCACCAGATATGGCATCCTTGGACCTCCTTCGTGTCCTCTCCCAAATATAGATAACTACACACATAGACTTGTCCCCGCCTGATGACCGTGTCTCTTCTCGGATGTGTGACCCGCCTAGTTATGTCAGGCTGCTTGACGGCTGGGGCCCGGTCCGTGCGCACAATCACCTGAGGTATGCACCCCACGTATCTACACCCCTGCTTCCACCTTCTTCTCTGTTCTCCTTCCCTCTTCCTTTTCTTTCCCTTTTCTTTCTCCCTTGTATAATGGTTTTGTTTAACTTCGTATGCCTACGAGGCATGCAGACTTGTTTCTCACTGCCAGTTACGACATGGAACGGGACTGACTCGTGGCTCGCATTGACGGCAGTGGACGTTCGTGAGTTTCCACATATACTCTTTAGCATGTATTGATGATTTATTTCACATTTGTGGATGTGTTGAAAATTGCCTACTCCGTTTGTATATTTGTATGCTGTCTTACAATTTTCTTACTATTCTGTTATTATTGATAACACTAATAAAAACTTTATTATGAAAAAAAAATAAAAAATAAAAAAGAACAATACAATAGGGAGGCTTCAGAACTGGAAAACAAATTCATTTCCAAAGGGTATGACAGTAGCATGTTGAGAAATATACACAAGGAAATCGAACAGGTGAACAGAAAAACATTAATAGTAAAACAATAGGAAAAAGAAGAAATAAATAAGAAAGATCAAGTAAGACAAAATTCAAAATTCCCATCATTACAAACTATAGCAAGCAGAGCCACTTGTTTCGGAAAATTGTAAAAAGTCATTGGGACATTTTGCGGAATGATAAAATAATAGGTGAACAGATCCCAGATACTCCATCTTTTGTATATAGAAAAGCCAAGATATATACCGTATTTATCGGCGTATAACACGCACTTTTTAGGCTAAATTTTTTAGCCTAAAGTCTGTGTGCGTGTTATACGCCGATACACCCCCAGGAAAGGCAGGGGGAGAGAGGCCGTCGCTGCCCGCTTCTCTTCCCCTGCCTTCCCTGGGGTCTAGAGCGCTGCTGTCGGCCCTTCTCACCCCCTGGCTATCGGCGCCGCTGCCCGTTCTGTCCCCCTGACTATCGGTGCCGGTGCCCCATTGCCGGCGCCGATAGCCAAGGGGAGAGAAGGGGCAGCGGCACCCATTGCCGGCGCCGCTGCCCCGTTGCCTCCCCCCATCCCCGGTGGCATAATTACCTGAATCGGGTCCGTGCTGCTGCAGGCCTCCGGCGTGTGTCCCCGGCATCGTTGCTATGCGCTGAACGGCGCGGCGCATGACGTCAGTGCGCCGCGCCGTGCATAGCAACGACGCTGGGGACGCACGCCGGAGGCCTGCAGCAGCGCGGACCCGACTCAGGTAATTATGCCACCGGGGATGGGGGGAGGCAACGGGGCAGCGGCGCCGGCAATGGGGCGCCGGCACCGATAGTCAGGGGGACAGAACGGGCAGCGGCGCCGATAGCCAGGGGGTGAGAAGGGCCGACAGCAGTGCTCTAGACCCCAGGAAAGGCAGGGGGAGAGAAGCGGGCAGCGACGGCCTCTCTCCCCCTGCCTTTCCTGGGGGTATATCGGGGAATACACGCGCACACACGCACCCTCATTTTACCATGGATATTTGGGTAAAAAACTTTTTTTACCCAAATATCCTTGGTAAAATGAGGGTGCGTGTTATAGGCCGGTGCGTGGTATACCCCGATAAATACAGTAGGTCACACAAAAGGCAGCTACGGACTAGATTAGGAGAACACGTATATAATATCCAAAGAGGATATGAGGCACATCCCTTATCCGCACATTATAAAGAAAAACACCAACCACAACTCGCTGGATCAAAATTTTATGGGATAGAAAAAAATCATCCCAAACTGGAGAGGAGGAAACTTCATTGCGCAATTGTCCAGAGCTGAATCAAGGTGGATTTTTTATATGAATACTTTAATACCACACGGCTTGAATTCTGAATTTAAAAAATTGTCTTTTTATAAACATATATTACACAACACATCGCAACTACTCTGGGACTTAAATATTCGTAAAATAATCTGGAACTTTAAATGGGCACTGACACCAACCTTTTTTTTTATATATGTTTTAGTACTTATGCACTACAACATATCTCTAATATAGATTCATTATTATTATTTTTTTTCATTAAAATAGTTTATTTTACATTTGAAAACCGTCCACTAGGGGTCTCCCTCCTAGTGGCCGTCTGCAGCTTGCCGGCCGGACAATCGGTCCTAATTCAGTCAGCCTGCGTTCGCTCCTTGCCTGTCAATCGGACAGGCGGGAGTGACGCAGTGAACGCTAGGGCTGCACGCATTGGCTGCCTGGATTCGTACGCAGCCCGCCACCGGCATGTACAGTGGAGTGGAGACAACGCGCGCACACTATATCGGTGCCGTGCTGATGCTCCCTCCATTAGTACTGTACATGCCTTTTATGGGGTAAGTCTGATCTGAGGTCTTATGTTACTTTTGGAAACTATAAAATAATAAAAAACATATTTAATAAAGGAGGGAAGCTACTCTCTAAAGGGGTTCTCCACCATAAGGTGATTTTAGTATGTACCTGGCAGACAGTAATGGACATGCTTTGGAAGGATCTGCACTTGTCTTGGGACTAAATGGCTATGTTGTGAGATTACCATAACACTGTGGCTAGCTTTTTGTAAACTGGTATTTCCTGTTTCAGTTTTCTTTTTTTTTTAACTACAAATCCCATAATTCCATTTTCCGCCCTGCCACAAATCGACCAGCCCACCCATTGAAACATAAATGAGCTGCATGTATTCAAAAGACCTGTGGTTTTCAATCAGGGTGCCTACAGCTGTTGCATTAGTTGCAGATTGATCTCTCTCCCACCAAGCGATCCTTCCACCAATTGAAGCAGACAGGCTCCCTGTCATCAGCTGACTAGTGAGTCAGGTCTCGGCCGCATTGCAACCTGGGAAAAATCCGAGACAACAGTCCTTTTGTATGCTGTTAAAAATAAATATTGGGGTGAAAATCACAGAAGAATTGTGAGAAAACCGTCACACACAGGTACAGACAGTATAATACTAACTTTACAGCCCCTGTAGCATAGTCAAATAAAAAAAAATCCTGGCATACCCCTTTAACATTCATGCAAACATCTATAAATAATACATCAATATGTTGCATAATGAAAGGCTTCACCATTCACAGGCTATAAAAGAGAACAGAGGTCATAGACATACCATCCCCGACGAAGGAAACCGCTTCTTTGTTTCATTAGTGATGTCACTACTCGGAGTCAAACATCATCTGACTAATCGCGAACCGAGGAAATCACAGTTGAGACGCCACCGGCCGGGGCGTTCTCCCGTCATCTCTCAGGATATCGGACACAGACTTCTGCTTGGATCCAGCAATATTTGAAGAACTCCCGCATGAACAACTACCGCACACATAACGCACGGAAACCGCAGGTGCAATTATACCGAGAAAGGAATGGCAAAATAAGTATTGACTATAGCAGCATATATAACATATAGAATTTTTGCTTTTCTTAGCTCATCTTCCCGTTTGAGAACCATTTGGAACCTGTATTTTAATCAACTAAGGGCGCTATAACCGATATCTAGGATAGGTTTATTGTACAGTTTTTCAATCACATATATAAATTTTATATTTATTAGGCATGCAATTTTTATTATATATTTTTATCTCTTACAGTCTTTATTTAAAGTTCATATACTGTTCCTGTAAACATTTTTTACAGTAACATAGGTATGCACCTGTTAAATCACGTTATACATTATATAAGACGTATGTAGCGCTTACTGTTATATATAAGATGTATATTCTATAATATTGTATGAGATACGGGAACTCATACTTTCAGCAAAGCAGCTTAGTACCACATGCATTCTTCTAGTGCTATTGTTACCTTAAACAATTAGATTTATCAAAAACTGTGTAGAAAAAGAGTGGAACCATTGCCCATAGCAACCAATTCGATTGCTTATTCCTTTTTCAAAAAAGCAATCTGGTTATGAAAAATCTCCCATGCAGACTTTATGAAACTCCAGGAGGTCGCACCCCCATTGAGTATAAATTAACTGCACAATCTAGCAATATGCCATCACATAATGAAATGTGAATACCTGTTTAAAGAACAACATGAGTACTTTATATAGTATAGTATTCAATACAAAGACAAATGTGCATAGACACTACTGTTAGTTATTGATTGTACATATTATAAGAGCAAAATGACAATCGGGAACAAGGAGAAACAAATCAGCAAATTTAGTTCACTTACTCCCCTAAAAACTTTTGTATCTGGTCTTGGCAGTGCTCCAGATACCCTCCGCCATGCAGTGTTGAGTTGGAAACAAGCAGCAGTCGCTTCATCGTCATCAGTAATGGAATTAATATGAGCTATGAACGCAGCAGCAAATATATGCTGTGGAGAAATGCATAAAAGGTTAAAGTTCTGAGACTCACAGCATATAGTAGCTGACATCAGCAAAATCTGTCTTCCTGCACAATAAAGTTCCTTTTTTTTTCACAGACTGGATTATGCTTATCTAACTACAATACAAGGCTATCCTTTACAGGCTAAAGGTTAACAACTCATTTGCTTTTCAAAAGTATTGTACAATGTTGTTGTTCAATTATTTTATAATAGGAGAATATTCTGTTCATGACTAGGACAACTGTCTTTCTTTTTAAAATATAAGGTATATGTTCATTATACATCTCTTTACAGTATCTCCAACCAGGGATGCTCAATTGCTTTGTGAGCTACCCTGTACCTTTTTTTCTTCAATACATTTATATGTTTGATGCTAAAATATAAGGTACATGTGTTGGTGAAAAGGGTATGCGGAAAGGATTTTTTTTTTTTAAGATACAGTATATGTATATATATATATATATATATATATATATATATTTACCCTCGCTCCTGGTTCAGCTGCTGTCACTGTGTTGGTCCCCATTGTGGTGCACTTCCTCAGGATAGGCCATCAATCTTATTAGCCCTGAAAACCCCCATTAAAAAAAGAACTCTCAAGGGATTGTTGCTACTGGATCCCCTAACTTTCTTTGAAAAGTATTTTCTTAGGAAAGGAGGAAGCGTTGCTAAGCCAGTAGTGTGAACCAAGGAGATTAACCTGACGAGAGATCAGGACAGGCAAGTATCACATGTTTATTTATTTTTATCCAAGCCTGAGCCTGTATACCATAATCTTGTGGCATCAGACAATCCATTTCAATAAAAAATGCCTCTCTCTCCCCATTTCAAGTATTTTTCTTTTCCTTCCTCCTAAACTTATCATTCACTCTGGAAAACTCCAAAAAGTACATCTTAAAAGAGACCAAAGATGAGAGAGATCAGGTTATATGCTTCCCACACAAGTCTAGGTAAAGGGGAGGGGAAAATAGCAGGAATGGGCTGAGAGAAAGACACACACAGGGGCATCTGCAGTTTGTAGTGTGTGTTATGTCTCACCCCTGTGTTGATTATTCTTTCTTTCTTTCTTTCTTTCTTTCTTATTTTGACTACTTTAGTAATCTAAAAGGGAAGTGCATAGCTAATTTCACAGAATTTAATAGGGTACAATAAAAATAATAATCATTTTTTTTTGTAATTGGAAAGCAGGGAACAATTATCGGGAGCGGGGCAAGGAATTAATAGCCGCCGACCATATAAAAATAGTGAAAAATGTATAATATTTATTGCGTAATTTAATAATTTATTATGTGCAATGTGTGCATTTTTATTTGTAATAATGATGCAACAGACTCTGTTCCATGATTGGGAGTAGTAGTACAGGTGCTGAGGGACCGATGGCACTGGGTCTCACTCCTGAGACCCGCTGTCATCAAAATTTAAAAGCTGGTGAAGCGGGCGGCATGCCACCCCGCTCCCCAGCTGGCATGGTTTGGTTATGAAACTTCAATAAAACTTTTAAATATCCCTTGTTAAAAATCCCTACCTAATAAAAGTTTGAATCACCCCCCTTTTCCCATTTTATAAATAAAATAATGTAAACAAAAATAAACATATGTAGTATAGCCGAACTAAATGTCCGAACTATTAAAATGTCCGAACTATTAAAATATTATATTAATTAAACCGTACAGTGAATGTCGTACACGTAACAAAATACCAAAGTCCAAAATTTCTGAACACTTTATACACCAGAAAAAAACATTAATAAAAAGCGAGCAAAAAGTCCCATAAAAACAAAAATGGCACCAATAAAAACAACATAAAACAGCATAAAAAACAAGCCCTCCCTGTTAGAGATGAGCAAAGTTACAGTAATTTGATTCATCACTAACCAATACAGGACTGTATCCACTCTCCTAGGACTGTATCCACCTTTTCCAGCCCACCGAAGCACCTGAAAGCTGAACTAATTTATGCAGGCCAAAGTCAGCAACTACCGAGCCGCGAGGTTCTTGACGAATTGAATTACTGTAACTTCGCTTATCTCTAATCCCTGTATACGGAAAAATGAAAAAAGTTATGGGGGTCAGAAGAGGACAATTTTAACACCTTAAAGGGGTATTCCAGTAAAAAAATAATAATTTATATATCAACTGGCTCCAGAAAGTTAAACAGATTTGTAAATTAGTAGTAATTATGTTCAACACCGGCGCTTATGGAACTTTTTATTGTAGCTGCTATTATACACCCCTAGATGGCTCTCTGGTATGCCATCGGTATTTTATTGAAAACTAAAGAAAGAATAATGGTGTGCTTCCATTTGTACATTATTTCTGTTTTTCTTTGTTGCTTTGGTCTCATTTAATGTTGTTAAGCACCCATGTTCATTTATACCTTCTCAGCTGAGCCCCCCCTTTCTCTTCTTTTCGAACAGGTACCTGGAGAGACGTCACTCAATTGCCGAAGGTTCCTTCACGGCTTTTCCCTACCCCAAACCCATGCACGCTGGTAGTAGACGCCATCGGCCGAGGTTGTCTCCCAGCGAACTTCCATCTATGCGAATAGGTCTGGTACGTTGCGACTAAGCCAATATCCACACTGAGGATCTACGGTATGTAATACCATCTACTCTTCACAATTCTACAGTAACCTACAGATGTAGTTACAATCACACAAGAAGCTCAGGATCCATCAACAGTATTGTGGCCCTTTTTCCCACTGAAGAATCAATTATAAGGTAAAGAGCAAATTCTTTAAAAAAAAAAAAAATAATAAATAAAAGATTTTTTTTTTCTTTTTATTGTTTTCTAAATTAATACACAGTCTAAGGGTACCATAAAATATTTATCCATATTCACAAATAAGCACTTACATCCCATTATTCTTTCTTTAGATTTGTAAATTACTTCTATTAAAAAATCTTAATCTTTTCAGTACTTATGAGCTCCTGAAGTTAAGGTTTTTCTTTTCTGTCTAAATCCTCTCTGATGACACCTGTCTCGGGAAACGCCCAGTTTAGAAGCAAATCCCCATAGCAAACCTCTTCTAAACTGGGCGTTTCCCGAGACAGGTGTCATCAGAGAGGATTTAGACAGAAAAGAACAACCTTAACTTCAGAAGCTCATAAGTACTGAAAGGATTAAGATTTTTTAATAGAAGTAATTTACAAATCTGAAGAAAGCAGGTAAATGCCAGCGATTAAGAAACTTCACCTTTATTGGAACCATGTAAAACCATCGACACGGAGAGACTTCAATAAGACAAACATTTAAAATTCCAGGAGTCAGCGCCAAGCATGACGCGTTTCAGGTCATGTGACCTTTCATCAGATGCATGGTGGGAAGCAGAAGGGTGGGGGAATAAATACCAACCTCCTAATGGAACAGGTGAGTAGTTTGTAACACAGGGATTAACCATATCCGTTCCAAAAGTAGAGGCACCCTTCTGCTAAACGTAACAGGTATTGAATCATAAATCGTTAAGCACATATAACGTGGTTATAAAATAAGTGCAAATGATATACCGTATATACTCGAGTATAAGCCGAGTTTTTCAGCACGATTTTTCGTGCTGAAAACACCCCCCTCGGCTTATACTCGAGTGAACTCTCCACCCGCAGTGGTCTTCAACCTGCGGACCTCCAGAGGTTTCAAAACTACAACTCCCAGCAAGCCCGGGCAGCCATCGGCTGTCCGGGCTTGCTGGGAGTTGTAGTTTTGAAACCTCTGGAGGTCCGCAGGTTGAAGACCACTGCGGCCTTCGACATCATCCAGCCCCCTCTCACCCCCTTTAGTTCTGTACAGTACTCACCTCCGCTCGGCGCTGGTCCGGTGCCGCAGGACTGTCCGGAGAGGAGGTGGTCCGGTGGGATAGTGGTTCCGGGCTGCTATCTTCACCGGGGAGGCCTCTTCTAAGCGCTTCGGGCCCGGCCCCAGAATAGTCGCGTTGCCTTGACAACGACGCAGAGGTACGTTCATTTCCAACGTACTTCTGCGTCATTGTCAAGGCAACGCCTCTATTCCGGGCCGGAAGCGCGGAGAAGAGGCGCCCCCAGTGAAGATAGCAGCCCGGAACCCCTATCCCACCGGACCACCTCCTCACCGGACAGTCCTGCAGCACCGGACCAGCGCCGAGCGGAGGTGAGTACTGTACAGAACTAAAGGGGGGCGAGAGGGGGCTGGATGATGTCGAAGGCCGCAGTGGTCTTCAACCTGCGGACCTCCGGAGGTTTCAAAACTACAACTCCCAGCTAGCCCGGACAGCCGATGGCTGCCCGGGCTTGCAGGGAGTTGTAGTTTTGAAACCTCTGGAGGTCCGCAGGTTGAAGACCACTGCGGGCGGATGATGACAAGAGGATGATGAAGGGGGGGGTGTGGGATGATGAAGGGGGGGTGTGGGATGATGAAGGGGGGGTGTGGGATGATGAAGGGGGGTGTGTGGGATGATGACAAGGGGATGATGAAGGGGGTGTGTGGGATGATTACAAGGGGATGATGAAGGGGGGTGGGGATGATGACAAGGGGATGATGAAGGGGGGTGGGGATGATGAAGGGAGGTGTGTGGGATGATGATGAAGGGGGGTGGGGATGATGACAAGGGGATGATGAAGGGGGGTGTGGGATGATGACAGGTGATGATGATGAGGGTCTGGATGATGACAGGCGGTGATGATGATGAGGATGTTAATGACGGGGGTCTGGATGATGACAGGGGGGGATGGAGGTCCGCAGGTTGAAGACCACTGCGGGCGGATGATGACAAGAGGATGATGAAGGGGGGGTGTGGGATGATGAAGGGGGGGTGTGGGATGATGAAGGGGGGGTGTGGGATGATGAAGGGGGGTGTGTGGGATGATGAAGGGGGGGGTGTGGGATGATTACAAGGGGATGATGAAGGGGGTGGGGATGATGACAAGGGGATGATGAAGGGGGGTGGGGATGATGAAGGGGGTGTGTGGGATGATGATGAAGGGGGGTGGGGATGATGACAAGGGGATGATGAAGGGGGGGGGGGGTGGGATGATGACAGGTGATGATGATGAGGGTCTGGATGATGACAGGCGGTGATGATGATGAGGATGTTAATGACGGGGGTCTGGATGATGACAGGGGGGGATGATGTATTTCCCACCCTAGGCTTATACTCGAGTCAATAACTTTTCCTGGGATTTTGGGTTGAAATTAGGGGTCTCGGCTTATACTCGAGTATATACGGTATATGAAACCTGTATATTTATAGGGAGACACAAAATGTAAATTGGGAGGAAAAAGGTTGCAAAAACACTTAATAGTGATACAAATATGTATGAAATATCAATGGCAACCTAAAACTATTTAATAATGAAGAATGACGTCTGATTTTAAATTTAACCCATGTGGTTGAAATATACGCAAAGAGTAAATCCAATAGATTTCCCTATTGCGTAACGATTTGATGCGGTCTCCACCGCGAACAAACTATTTCAATACCCGAGAACGAAAAATGGGCTACATTACCGTCATGGACATTTTTAAAGTGTTTAGAAACATTTGATGCGTTAGTGTAAGAACCGCTGCCAATGGCTCTAAGATGTTCTTGGATGCGTTTTTTCAAGGTTCTTTTAGTGCTGCCGATTAAGAGACATTACAGCTATTACAATCTATTTTATAAATTACGTGAGTAGATTCGCAATTAATAAATTGTTTAATCGGTATAGAATTCGAATCGGGAATTGAAATCGTAGAAGTCTTGGCAGCATGTACACACACAACGCATCTGGGTAAACCGCATTTAAAAAACCCATTTAATTTAATCCATGAACGAGAACTGGCAACAGAGGCAAGTGGCAAAGCACTCGGAGATAAAAGATTACCTAAATTGGGGGCCCGTCTGCTCGAAAAATTTATGCCATTTTTTTAATATTTATTAAGGATAGTATCCTGACATAAAATAGGTAAATATTTATTGATAATGGATTTAATACTGTTAAATTCTAAACTATAAGTAGTTGTGAAGGTAGGCTTCGATAACATATTCGAAAATGTTTGATAAGGTTTTGGTGTGAGAAGACTATCTCTAGATTTTTGTAAAACTTTACGTTTGGCTCTGTTCAGACACCAGGGCTGGTAGTCTCTCTGACCCAAACGATGGAAAATATTATCCGATTCAATTTGAAAAGATTCGTCTGTGGAACAATTTCTCTGAGCACGAGTCAGCTCCCCCACCGGAAAGGCTAAAACCGTATGTTTTGGGTGGCATGACTCTGCGCGCAGAATGGTGTTTCCTGCAGTCGATTTTCTGTATGTGGAAGTGTGAACACGTCCCTGTCTGCTGTCAAGTAAAATATCCAAAAATGGAGTGACGGATCTATGCCAGGTTGATGTAAAAAATAAATTGTGAGGATTATTGTTAACATAATCAATAAAACAGGAATCATTATGCTCTGAGGACGACCAAATTATGATGACATCGTCAACATATCTTCCGTATCAAACAATGTTGGAAAAGAAGGGTTGATGTCAGAAAATATATATTGCATCTCCCACCAGTGGACAAAAATATTTGCCACTGAAGGGCAAATTGAGGCACCCGTCCTCTGAACATTGAGGCACCCGTCCTCTGAACATAATACTGATCCTGGAATTTAAAAAAATTGTGAGTTAATATATAATTTAAAGCCTCAAGAACGAACTGGCACAGATCCTCACTGTACGTAGAAAAATTGTAAATAATATCCGAAACTGCTCGAAGTGAAAGTGAATGAGGGAGAGAAGAATACAAGGATTCGATGTCCATAGTAAGCCACGAGTAAGAAGTGTGCCATTCAATTCGATTCATTATCGAAAGTATATGTTGAGAATCTTTGATGTGGCTAGGACACATAGGGACAAGGGGTTGGAGAAGTGAATCTACCCATTCGCAAAGGGGTTCATTAAGAGAAACAATACCCGCCACTATGGGTCTCATAGGAGGCGGGAATTGGCCTTTGTGAATCTTCGGTAAAGAATGAAATATTGGAGTAATAGGATTGGAAACCCATATGTAGTCAAACTCTTTTTGTGACAGTAGTGAGCTGACTTTGCTCTTCTACTTTGCTCTATTAATTTACAAATCTGTTTAACTTTCTGGAGCCAGTTGATATATATAAAAAAGTTTTTTCCTGGAATACCCCTTTAACGACACAGGACGTAAATGTACGTCCTGGTACTTAACGCACCTACCTACATTTACGTTCTGTACATGATGCCAGCACCAAAGAAGTGCTCACATCATGCACTGCAGGTCTTGGCTGCTATAAGAAGCCAGGGACCAACCATTAGTGGCGGACATCAGAGATTGCGCTGATGTCCGCCATTAACCCCTCAGATGTCTGTTATTTTTAATGTAAAGTGTACATGGTTTTTCTTTTCAATTTCATTTCCCCAAACAAATAATATTTTTTTGGTTGCACCATACATTTTATGGTAAAATAAGTGATGTCATTACAAAGAACAACTGGTCGCACAAAAAACAAGCCCTCATATGGGTCTGTGGATGGAAGTATAAAAGAGTTATGATTTTTAGGTTGGATCGCACAACCCCCTCCACAGCGCGATGCAAGGGGGGGTGGCGATCCATTGTGGAAGTAGTCGGAGGGCTTACCTCTGCTCCTACGGCTGTCCTGACTCTGCCATTGATGGAGCCTGGCTGAACCAATCAAGCGCAGAGTTCTATGGAACCACATTGATCTGTATGAGGAATCTACTGATTCCTCCTAAAAGTCCCCTAAGGAGACTAAAAGTGTGTAAAAAAAATTTAAAATAAAGTTGAATAAAAAAAGGTAAAAAAAAAAAAACACACCCATTAACCCCTTCCATATTAAAAGTTCACCCCCCCTTTTCCAAAATTCCATATAAAAAAATGTAACCATAATAAAAATAAACATATGTGGTATGACTGCAAATGTCTGAACTATAAAAAATATTTCATTAATTAAATAGAATGGCCAATGGCGTTTACGTAAAAAATACCAAAGTACAAAATTGCATACTGGTATTTTTGGTCACTTTGTATACAAAGCGATCAAAAAGTCCCATCAAAACAAAAATAGTACTGAATAAAAACTTCAGATGACGGCGCAAAAAATTAGCCCTCACACATCCTCTTATACAGAAAAATAAAAAACTTATAGGGGTCAGAAGATGCCAATTTTCAACATAAAAATTTTGGTGCATAGTTTAAGGTAGTAAGATAAAATTAAAGCTAGCTAATATAAATGAGGTATCCTTGTAACAGTATGGACCAACAGAATAAAGATAAGTTGTAAATTTTACTGAAAAGTGCACTGCGTAGAATCGGAAGCCCCCAAAAGTTACAAAATGGCATTTAAAAAAAAAAAATTGCCCCACAATTTTTTTTTCTGGATTTGCCATAGATTTTGTAGTGAAATTATTGATGTCATTACAAAGCAGGTTTCAAGTCCTGCAGGAACACGTGGGAACTGAGTTCCTGCACTATTTCCACAGCAGGATCGCCATTCCCATTAGCAGGAGTTCTGCAGGACCAGCCCTTGAGCGGAAATCTTGGGTTAGTTCCTGCACTTTTTTCCCCAGGACTTGACCCCTCTTACACAGTGATATTGGTGGCGCAAAAAAAAAAAAAAGCCCTGCTATGGGTCTGTAAGTGCAAAATTGAAAGTGTTATGATTTTTAAATAACGCTTTTATATTTACATACACAGATCCATAACGCTTTTATATTTACATACACAGACCCATATGAGGGCTTGTTTTTTGCACGAACAATTGTACTTTGTAATGATAACATAGTAACAGAAGAACAGAGGCAGATCAGAACAGAAGACCGTGGGAGAGCAGCGGAGGCAGATGAGGGGACCTCTGCCTGCCATCTTGGCTAATCTGATCACAGCAGCTGTGTCGCGGGCGATCAGATCAGCCATTTAATGTGCCGCACTGCCGCAGATGCCGTGATCTGTATTGATCACGGCATCTGAGGGGTTAATGGTGGACATCAGCGCGATCGCTTATTTCCCCCATTACCGGTGGGTCAGCGGCTGCTGACGACTGCCGTGACCCACCATGCATGAAGCGAGAGCAGCTACTGCGCTTGAGTCATAGCTGCATAGGTGAATGTTCTTAAGGGGTTTAAAACAAACAAAAAAAAACACTGTTTTACTTATCCCTGCCTTTGTCCCTGCGCTGATTCCCCTTTCTGCCTCTGGTCGGCACCACAGTATTACACAAGTAACGGATGCCAGGTGTCCACTGCAGCCAATCATCAGTATAACTACCAGGAGGAAGAACAGGGGATCAGCGTGGGAATGGAGGGGGATACTTAAAACTGTGACACAGGAAGATGAGAGGACCCTTATGACTAAGGGACCCTAAGTTTCTAACCCCATGGCATTTTTTCATTGAAAAAACACTGCAAACAGATGTTAGCTGTAAATCAATGAGAAACTGCAAAAAAAAAATTCCACTTTGCGTTTTTTCAGTTTGGTGTTTTTTTTTTTATCCTTTTGGTGTTTTTTTCAGTCTTTTTCAGCTTCTTGGTGGCTTTGCAAAGTCGCAGCATGTTGAGCCTATGTTTTTTTTTCCCCTGAAATCGTGGCGTTTTTCTCCCATAGAAGCCTATGGGAGTAAAAAAAAACGCCAAGAAAAACGACATGTGGGTTTTAACTTTGGCGTTTTTGCAGGCGGTTTTCATTCTTTTTTTTGACTTTAGGGATCCCCAAAAAGTGATGGAGATACCTTATTTTAATAAAATTTCGTAGGGTTCCATTAAAAAAAAAAAAAAAAAGATACAGTAGTGACGGAAACAATTGTATCTAAGGAAATATATCTTTTTTTATAACAACATTTTTATTAATTTTTAAAACAGGGATCAATCTACATGGGAAGGCAGGGCACTAAAAATGTGGGTAAATGGAAGGAATCCCGGCACACACAATCTTGGATGCAAATCACCTGAAGTGTTTTTTCATCATAAGCGTACATAGTGATGAGGCAATTCACAGAACGCGTTTCGGCCACCTCATGGCCTTCATCAACTGATCTACCTGTACATCATAATGGACAAGTATATATAGGTAGGAAGCCATCTCCTTCCAGGTCAAAGGTGAAAAACACCTGTTCTGAAAACCGGAAGGGATCTTCACTGTACATAGTGTTACATATACATAGCCAACACCAAATAACATAATAACAATCCATCAAACTGAGAAAAAGAGAGCATGCTCTCTTTTTCTCAGTTTGATGGATTGTTATTATGTTATAACAGGCTCAGCAGGCTCACCGGGGTCCTGAAACCCCCACATGTCGGCAATCGCCACAGATCGCCGGTGAATTCACACCGGCGATCTGCGGCGACTCCGGTCAAACGGGTCACGCGTGACCCGATGACCAAGAAATAGAAGGTGAACGGCGGTGTACTATACACCACGAACTCAGTCAGCGGGCAGAGCTGAGAGAAGAAGCCAGGGACCCCCTCTCTGCCAAAATCTGTGCCCCTCAGGGCAGGGAAAGTGGCCTCCTGCCACCCTTAGTGCAGGGACAACTAAAGTGAGGGAAAGGTAGGTGAAAGAGCTAAAAAAAAAAAAAGTAAAAAGAAAAAATTCCCCTCCTCCTAATAGGTCCCCAAGTGTCCGCTACCCATTTTTTAGCGTGACCCGGGCCGTATTAGGGGTTCAGGGCACTGCGATTTGCCTTATTTATTTTTTTGGCAGTAGCGTTTTTTCACCCAAGCACACACTCATACACAGTCCCCCCCCCCCTCACACAAACACACACATCCCCTCCCCCCCGCCACCATAGAAAAAATAAGTGATGGCCCGTCGGGCATATTCGTTGGAGGAGGCATATGCCTTACTTGCCTCCGACACCGAATCTGCCAATGAAGACGAGGAAGATCCTACTTTTCTGTGTTCTTCCTCGTCCTACTCATCATCTAGCACTGATGACGAGACCCCTGCACGGCGGCGGAGACGCCGCCAGGCAAGGCCACCCCCCCCATGATAGTGACCCAGTGGCTGACACTAGTACGAGCGTCCATGCTGCTCGTACTAGGAGTCCGACCCCTCCAGACAAGCGTACCAGAGTTCCCTTCCGGTGAACCTGTCTGGAGCCCTCCAGAGGGATATTAGCCACGGATTCCTGAGTTTCTTGGCGATTCAGGAATCCAGATTGACATAGTTGGCTACACTGAAATTTACTTTTTTAGTTTTTATTTCAGTGACGACTTTGTCAATCTAATGGTGGAGCAAACAAACTTTTATGCCCAACAGTTCATTGCCCACCACCCTGATTCATTTTTGGCTAGGTCCAATGAATGGTACGCAGTCAATGCAGCCGAAATGAGGACATTTTGGAGCCTTGTGCTGCAAATAGGCCTAGTCAAAAAAACAAATGTCAGACAGTACTGGAGCGGGGACATCCTCTACCAGACCCCGCTTTACAGTATGGCGATGACCCGGAAGCGGTTCGAGGCCATTAGGAAATGCCTGCATTACACTGATAATGCGGAATGTCCCCCCCCCCCCCCCCGAATTCTGGAGGCCTACGTACTGCTCAGGGAGCTCTCAGTAGATGAGTCTCTTATCAGTTTTAAGGGGAGACTCATCTTCTGCCAGTATATTCCCTCGAAGCATGCGCGGTATGGTGTGAAACTCTACAAACTTTGTGAGAGTACCTTCGGGTACACTTACAAGTTTAGAGTATGTAAGGGACGAGATTCCCGTATTTAACCCCCAGAATGTCCCCCCACTCTGGGTGTTAGTTGGAATATCATTGGGACCTTGTAAACCCATTGCTGAATAAGGGTTACCACCTTTATGTGGACAACTTTTATACCAGCATCCCTCTGTTCACATCCCTTGCCGCCAGATCCACATCCACTTATGGGACCTTGCAGAAGAACCAGAGAGGCCTCCCTCTAAATTTGATCCAGACACCTATGCCCAAGGGTGAGTCCCGTGCCTTTAGCCATGAAAACCTCTTGCTGGTCAGGTATAAGGATAAGAGAGATGTCCTTATGCTGACCACAATTCATGGTATAACTGAAGTTATAGGTGCCAGGATTGTCGCAGGCCAACACTTTCCAGGTGAGGTCCCCTACACTGGAAAGAAGGGACGATCCCAGAAAAAATGCAGAAGGACACCACCACTCAGTGTGACACTTGCCCCGATCATCCGGACCTCTGCATTAAAAACTGCTTCAGGGAGTATCACACCTCCATAGAGTACTACATTTTCCCTATTTATGTAAATTTATGTAAATTTGACCCCAATGTACCAAGTAGAGGGTACATTCCAGGGTTATGTTGCCTCAAATGCGCAACGCTCTCTCCCCTGAGTGGTGAGCGCATTTGAGGCAACAGGGTAGGGAACCGCCACACACATCACATTCCCAGAATGATGATTCAGAGCATAGGGTTTGGGGTGGGCATATTTTTTGTTTTGGCTATGCTCTGGGTCATCATTCTGGGAAAAAAACCTATTTTATAATTTTACAGCCCACTGTACCCTAATTTATTAACTGAGTGTACCCCATATATTGCTCCTTGATGGTTACACTGTTCTGGCTACATGTAAATGCTCAAGGCCCCTGACTGCTCTCATACTCTTCTGAGACCTGGTGTTCACTCGCAGAGCTATTTTCATCCAAATATGAGGTATGTCCTTACTCGAAAGAAATGTATTTACAAATTGTGGGGGGGGAATTTCTCCTGTTACCACTTGTGAAAATAAAAAAATTGGGTAACCCCAGCATTTTAGTGTAAAAAATCTAATTTTTCCTTTTCACATCGCACTTTAATGAACATAACACCTGTGGGGTGTTAAGGCTCACTGTACCCCTTGTTAGGTTCCCTTAGGGGTGTAGTTTCCAAATTAGTCTGCCATGTGTTTTTTTTGTTGCTGCTCTGGCACCATATGGGCTTCCTAAATGCGACATGCAATATTTGCAAATGTGACTCCTTCTCCTCTGAGCATTGTAGTGCGCCAGCAGTGCACTTGACACCCACACATGGGGTATGTCCATACTTAGAAGAAATGGGGTAACAAATTTTGAAGGGCATTTTCTTCTATTACCCCTTGTAAAAATGTAAAATTTGGGGAAAAACCAGCATTTTTGTGATTTTTATTTATTTATTTACACATTCAAAATCATCAAACACCTGTGGGGTGTTAAAGGGGTACTCCGGTGAAAACCTTTTTTCTTTTAAATCAACTGGTGGCAGAAAGTTAAACATATTTGCAAATTACTTCTATTAAAAAATCTTAATCCTTCCAGTACTTATTAGCTGCGGAATGCTACAGAGGAAATTCCCTTCTTTTTGGAACACTGATGACATCACGAGCACATATGCAGAGCATATGTATGCTAAGGGCAGCATGGTGGCTCAGTGGTTAGCACTGCTGCCTTGCAGTGCTGGGGACTTGGGTTCAAATCCCACTAAGGACAACAATAAATAAAGCATTATTATAATAATGTCAGCAGAGAGAACTGTGCTCGTGATGTCATCAGAGAGCATTGCAAAAAGAAAATAATTTCCTCTGTAGTATTCAGCAGCTAATAAGTACAGGAAGGATTAAGATTTTTTAATAGAAGTAATTTACAAATATGTTTAACTTTCTGCCACCAGTTGATTTAAAAGAATAAAGGTTTTCACCGGAGTACCCCTTTAAGGCTCACTGTACGCCTTGTTCCGTTCCTTGAGGAGTGTAGTTTCCAAAATAGTATGTCATGTGTTTTTTTTTTTGCTGTTCTGGCACCATAGGGGCTTCCTAAATGCGACATGCCCCCAAAAAACATTTCAGCAAAATTTGCTTTCCAAAAGTCAAATGTGACTCCTCCTCTTCTGAGCATTGTAGTGCGACCGCAGTGCACTTGACGTCCACACATGGTGTATTTCCATACTCAGAAGAGATGGGGTTACAAATTTTTCTTTTTTTTTTGGGGGGGGGGGGCATTTTCTCCTACTACCTATTTCTCCTAGGGGACAAGATGCCTGATCGCGGGAGTCCCGCCGCTGTGGACCCCCGGGATCATGCACACGGCACCCTGTTTGCAATCAGTCCCCGGAGCGTGTTCGCTCCGGGACTGATTAAAGGGGACCACCGGGCCGGCGGCATGTGACGTCACGCCTCCGCCCCTCAATGCAAGCCTATGGGGAGGGAGCGTGATAGCTGTCACGCCCCCTCCCATAGGCTTGAATTGAGGGGCGGAGCGTGACATCACACAGGGGCGTGACGTCACATGCCGCCGGCCCGGTGGTCACCTGTAATCAGTCACGGAGCGAACACGCTCCGGTGACTGATTACAAACGGGTTGCCGCGTGCATGATCCCGGGGGTCCCCAGCGGCGCGACTCCCACGATCAGGCATCTTATCCCCTTGTTACATTCCTTGAGGGGTGTAGTTTCCAAAATAGTATGCCATGTGTTTTTTTTGCTGTTCTGGCACCATAGGGGCTTCCTAAATGCGACATGCCCCCCAAAAACCATTTCAGAAAAATTTGCTTTTCAAAAGCCAAATGTGGCTCCTTTTCTTCTGAGCATTGTAGTTTTTCCGCAGAGTGCTTTACGTCCACACGTAGGGTATTTCCATACTCAGAAGAGATGGGGTTACAAATTTTGGGGGGCATTTTCTCCTATTACCCCTTGTAAAAATGTAAAATTTGGGAGAAAACCAGCATTTTAGTGAAAAAAAAATAAAAAATTTACACATCCAAATTTAACGGAAAGTCGTCTAACACCTGTGGGGTTTTAAGGCTCACTGTACCCCTTGTTACGTTCCTTGAGGGGTGTAGTTTCCAAAAAAGTATGCCATGTGTTTTTTTTTTTTTTTCAGCGGTGCTAATCTCATTCAACTTCCTGGGGTCGGGGACACCGCAGAGCCGTCGGCGTATCACCGGATGAAGCGATGTCCCACCCCGGCCGGTGATAGGCTGAGCCCACTGTCATGTAAGGAGCTCTGGCCGGCTTCTTACATGACAGCGGGCTCAGCCTATCACTGGTTGGGGGCGGGACATCGCTGCGGCCGGTGATACGCCGACGGCTCTGCGGCGTCCCCAGGAAGTTGAATGAGGTTAGCACCGCTGGACCGTGAGGCCTGTGCAGGACCAACGGGGGCACGTAGGAAGGTATGTTAAAGTTTATTTTGTTTATTTTTGAGGCCCGAGCACAGGAATATATAAAAGTCTTGCACTTCAGTTGTCCTTTAACTGCAGGAACTACTGCTCCCAACATGGGGCAGAGTGATGGATCTGTCTATTAATTGCAGGTAGTACAGCTCCCAGCATGGAGCAGAGTGTGGTCCATGTTGGGAGTAGTAGTACCTGCAGTTAAGGACAGATCACAGCGGGTGTCACTCCTGACATCCGATGCGATCATCCTATCTATTGCAGAGATGCAATTGGCTGTGATTGGCTGCAACCATCTGGCCAATCCCCACTCTGGGCGGAAAATATGAATGAGTGATGTTCTATTCACATCACTGGTCGGAGTATAGTGCAGTGATGTGAGCGGTGTATAGAGCCGCTCCACATCTCTGCTATATTATGGACGATCGCATCGGGTGTCAGGAGTGACACCCAGGGCGAAATGTCTATTAGTATAGGTACTACTACTCCCCTCATGGAACAGTCTGTTCCATGCTGGTAGTATTAGTACTACAAAAAAAAATTAGAAAAAAAAGTGAAACACACACACACTTTATTAAAAATGTATAAAAAAAATGTTGTTATAAAAAAAATATAAATTTCGTAAAATAAATTTTTTTCTATCGCTACTGCATTTTTTTTTTTTTTTTTGGTACCCAACAAATTTTGAAAAATGTCAAAGGGGCCAAAATTGCAATTTCCCCTTAAAGGCAAAAAATGCCAGAAAAAATGCAAGCAAAAAAAAAAAAAAACACAGGAAAATGCTGTGGCGTTTTTTGGGGCCACAAAAAAAACAAAAAAACAAGTAGAAACTTAGCCTTACACAGGTTGAAATGAGGGGAAACATATGACTGTGATACAGGTAGAGATGAGGGGATGCTAATGACTGTGACACAGGTAGAGATGAGGGGACACTACTGACTGTGACACAGGTAGAGATGAGGGGATACTAATGACTGTGACACAGGTAAAGATGAGGGGACACTACTGACTGTGACACAGGTAGAGATGAGGGGACACTAATGACTGTGACACATGGGAGATGAAGGAACACTAGTGAATGTGACACAGGGAGAGATGAGGGGGCACTAATGAATATGACACAGGGGGAGATAAGGGAACCCTAATTACTGTGATATGAAGAGGGGAAGGGGCATTAATGACTGACACAGGGAGATAAGGGGAAACGTATGACTGTGACACAGGTAGAGACGAGGGGACACTAATAACTGTGACACATGGGAGATGAAGGAACACTAGTGAATGTGACACAGGTAGAGATGAGGGGACACTAATGACTGTGACCCATGGGAGATGAAGGAACACTAGTGATTGTGACACATGTAGACATGAGGGGACACTAATGACTGTGACACATGGGAGATGAAAGAACACTAGTGAATGTGACACAGGTAGAGATGAGGGGACACTAATGACTGTGACACATGGGATATGAAGCAACACTAGTGAATGTGACACAGGTAGAGATGAGGGGACACTAATGACTGTGACACATGGGAGATGAAGGAACACTAGTGAATGTGACACAGGGAGAGATGAGGGGACACTAATGACTGTGACCCATGGGAGATGAAGGAACACTAGTGAATGTGACACATGTAGAGATGAGGGGGCACTAATGACTGTGACACATGGGAGATGAAAGAACACTAGTGAATGTGACACAGGTAGAGATGAGGGGACACTAATGACTGTGACACATGGGAGATGAAGCAACACTAGTGAATGTGACACAGGTAGAGATGAGGGGACACTAATGACTGTGACACATGGGAGATGAAGGAACACTAGTGAATGTGACACAGGGAGAGATGAGGGGACACTAATGACTGTGACCCATGGGAGATGAAGGAACATTAGTGAATGTGACACATGTAGAGATGAGGGGGCACTAATGACTGTGACACATGGGAGATGAAGGAACACTAGTGAATGTGACACAGGTAGAGATGAGGGGGCACTAATGAATGTGACACAGGGGAGATAAGGGGAAACTTATGACTGTGACACAGGTAGAGATGAGGGGACACTAATGACTGTGACACATGGGAGATGAAGGAACACTAGTGAATGTGACACAGGTAGAGATAAGGGGACACTAATGACTGTGACACATGGGAGATGAAGGAACACTAGTGAATGTGACACAGGTAGAGATGAGGGGGCACTAATGAATGTGACACAGGGGAGATAAGGGGAAAACTTATGACTGTGACACAGGTAGAGATGAGGGGACACTAATGACTGTGACACATGGGAGATGAAGGAACACTAGTGAATGTGACACAGGGAGAGATGAGGGGACACTAATGACTGTGACACATGGGAGATGAAGGAACACTAGTGAATGTGACACAGGGAGAGATGAGGGGACACTAATGACTGTGACACATGGGAGATGAAGGAACACTAGTGAATGTGACACAGGGAGAGATGAGGGGACACTAATGACTGTGACACATGGGAGATGAAGGAACACTAGTGAATGTGACACAGGTAGAGATGAGGGGACACTAATGACTGTGACACATGGGAGATGAAGGAACAATAGTGAATGTGACACAGGGAGAGATGAGGGGGCACTAATGAATGACACATGAAGAGAGATGAGGGACACTAATGACTTTGGCACAGGGTGATATGAGAGGACACTAATTACTGTGACATATGAGGAAAGATGAGGGGACACTAATGACTGTGACATAGGGGAGAGATGAGGGGACAATAATGACTGTGACACAGCAGATGAGGGGACACTGATAACTGTAAAACGGGGAGAGGAGGGAAGAGTAATGACTGGCTCCTAGATTCGTAACAAATCTGACGCCCTGGGCTGATTCATTAATGTATTGTTCAATCACGTGGGTGTGTATATATATATATTATTGTGATTGAATAAAGCGACACATCACGTTATGGCGGACACAATCAAACTACAGCTGGAAGACATTCCACGAACTCAAATAGTCTGGACAGAGGAAGACGTGTCCCACCAATCCAGCGCATACCAAAACTCCACAGCATAGAAACAAGAGGATAACAAGGCCAGACATGAGCGCTACAATAAGCTGACGGTGGAACCACAAGTTCCAGCGAACACAACAACCACAACCTGCTGTAAACTCGTAACTTCTGCTGGACAACGCCTCAGACAGAAGAAGCGCGCCCCCCTCCCCCCAAGTACCCACGTGTCACTAGTCAGCGACTTACACGACAATTCCGGGAGGGGAGATCGATTGCTCCTGGCTGGAAGGGGGCGGGTCCGATGGCCGAGTGGGCTGCACTGAGCTCCTGACACATAGGCCGCGCTGCCGGGACAGGGGTGCGGGTCGGAGGATGCTGGACTTCGCTATATTCGCTATCACCTTTCTCCTTATCCTGGTGGGAGCGGTGCTGTACCTGTACCCGGTAATTGTGGCGGGCTAATGCTGCCCTCGATGGCGGCTCCAACTCTCTGGGGTTGTATGAAAAGATGAATGCAGGAGCTGGGTGTAATGTAATGGGGGCTGCAGTTATACAGTGGTCCCGCAGCCTGTTGTGCAGCCATAGTGGACTGGGATTATTAGACTCTTCCCTGTGCTATACATCAGGAAGTGGAGCTGTACAGGGGCCTGGCACCATCTTTATCAGGGTTTCCCTACCAGGGTGCCTCCAGCTGTTGCAAAACTACAACTCCCAGCATGCTCCGACAGCTTTTGGCTTAGACAGCCTAGAGCACCTCCCACTTTATTGTGGGGAGATACTGTGCCCATGACTGCCCCTTGGAGCCATCAGTAGTATCCAGGACTCCATGACAGTACCAAGAAACAATCTCCTCTTCCTCTACACAAACAGATCTGTGACATTTAGTCCTGGAGTCAAGTGAGAGGATGAAGAAGTCCTGTAGAATAAAAACCCTTGGTGGTGTATACCTGGCAGCAATGTATGGAAGCACAGATTACAGACAAGATGTTAATAAAGTTTATTGATAAACCATGGACAACACGTTTCGAGGGTGCACAATTCTCTGTCTGGATCAGACGAAAAGAGATGTGCGTTCTGGTAGCGCATTGTCCATTTTTTTAAATCAATAAATGTAGATACAGTGGTCCCTCAACATACGATGGTAATCCGTTCCAAACGGACCATCGTTTGTTGAAACCATTGCATGTTGAGGGATCCGTGCAATGTAAAGTATAGGACAGTGGTCTACAACCTGCAGACCTCCAAATGTTGCAAAACTACAATACCCAGCATGCCCGGACAGCCGCAGGTTGTAGACCACTGTTAGAGGAAGTTGTACTCGCCTGTTCCTGCCGCTCCGGACCGTCACCGCTGCCCGGGATGTCGCCGTCCATCGCTGTCGCCGCATCCCTGAGGTGTCCCCGATGCTCCGGCAAGGCCTCTGCTTCCCCGGCATCCGCGCTCTCCGTCGCTGAAATCATGTCACTACGCACTCCGCTCCTATTGGATGACGGGACGGCGTGCGCAGCGACGTGATGAGGTCGAGGGGTGACTGGATTGGGGGAGATTTATCAAAACCTGTGCAGAGGAAAAGTTGCTCATAGCAACCAATCAGATCACTCCTTTCATTTTGCAGAGGCCTTGTTAAAAATGAAAGAAGCAAACTGATTGGTTGCTATGGGCAACTGGGCAACTTTTCCTCTGCCCCGTTTTTGATAAATCTCCCCATTGTTTTTAATTTCTAATATCTTGTTCATAATCGGTTCTTCAACTTTTTGCCGGGAGAGCGCCACCAAGCATCCTTTTTCTACATAATTCCTTTGGATCATTACCACAACTAGTGATTTGTACCACACTCCATTATTGGATCATTCCCACTAGTGATTTGTACTACACTCCATTATTGGATCATTCCCACTAGTGATTTGTACCACACTCCATTATTGGATCATTCCCACTAGTGATTTGTACCACACTCCATTATTGGATCATTCCCACAACTAGTGATTTGTACCACACTCCATTATTGGATCATTCCCACAACTAGTGATTTGTACCACACTCCATTATTGGATCATTCCCACTAGTGATTTGTACCACACTCCATTATTGGATCATTCCCACAACTAGTGATTTGTACCACACTCCATTTTTGGATCATTCCTACAACTAGTGATTTGTACCACACTCCATTATTGGATCATTCCCACTAGTGATTTGTACCACACTCCATTATTGGATCATTCCCACAACTAGTGATTTGTACCACACTCCATTATTGGATCATTCCCACAACTAGTGATTTGTACCACACTCCATTATTGGATCATTCCCACTAGTGATTTGTACCACACTCCATTATTGGATCATTCCCACAACTAGTGATTTGTACCACACTCCATTTTTGGATCATTCCTACAACTAGTGATTTGTACCACACTCCATTATTGGATCATTCCCACAACTAGTGATTTGTACCACACTCCATTATTGGATCATTCCCACTAGTGATTTGTACCACACTCCATTATTGGATCATTCCCACAACTAGTGATTTGTACCACACTCCATTATTGGATCATTCCCACAACTAGTGATTTGTACCACACTCCATTATTGGATCATTCCCACTAGTGATTTGTACCACACTCCATTATTGGATCATTCCCACTAGTGATTTGTACCACACTCCATTATTGGATCATTCCCACAACTAGTGATTTGTACCACACTCCATTATTGGATCATTCCCACAACTAGTGATTTGTACCACACTCCATTATTGGATCATTCCCACTAGTGATTTGTACCACACTCCATTATTGGATCATTCCCACTAGTGATTTGTACCACACTCCATTATTGGATCATTCCCACAACTAGTGATTTGTACCACACTCCATTATTGGATCATTCCCACAACTAGTGATTTGTACCACACTCCATTATTGGATCATTCCCACTAGTGATTTGTACCACACTCCATTATTGGATCATTCCCACAACTAGTGATTTGTACCACACTCCATTTTTGGATCATTCCTACAACTAGTGATTTGTACCACACTCCATTATTGGATCATTCCCACTAGTGATTTGTACCACACTCCATTATTGGATCATTCCCACAACTAGTGATTTGTACCACACTCCATTATTGGATCATTCCCACAACTAGTGATTTGTACCACACTCCATTATTGGATCATTCCCACTAGTGATTTGTACCACACTCCATTATTGGATCATTCCCACAACTAGTGATTTGTACCACACTCCATTATTGGATCATTCCCACAACTAGTGATTTGTACCACACTCCATTATTGGATCATTCCCACTAGTGATTTGTACCACACTCCATTATTGGATCATTCCCACAACTAGTGATTTGTACCACACTCCATTATTGGATCATTCCCACAACTAGTGATTTGTACCACACTCCATTATTGGATCATTCCCACTAGTGATTTGTACCACACTCCATTATTGGATCATTCCCACTAGTGATTTGTACCACACTCCATTATTGGATCATTCCCACAACTAGTGATTTGTACCACACTCCATTATTGGATCATTCCCACAACTAGTGATTTGTACCACACTCCATTATTGGATCATTCCCACTAGTGATTTGTACCACACTCCATTATTGGATCATTCCCACAACTAGTGATTTGTACCACACTCCATTATTGGATCATTCCCACAACTAGTGATTTGTACCACACTCCATTATTGGATCATTCCCACTAGTGATTTGTACCACACTCCATTATTGGATCATTCCCACAACTAGTGATTTGTACCACACTCCATTATTGGATCATTCCCACAACTAGTGATTTGTACCACACTCCATTATTGGATCATTCCCACTAGTGATTTGTACCACACTCCATTATTGGATCATTCCCACAACTAGTGATTTGTACCACACTCCATTATTGGATCATTCCCACAACTAGTGATTTGTACCACACTCCATTATTGGATCATTCCCACTAGTGATTTGTACCACACTCCATTATTGGATCATTCCCACTAGTGATTTGTACCACACTCCATTATTGGATCTTGGTTCCCATGCAGGCAGCTTCCTGACTTACATTTGTATAGAGCACAACACCAAAAGGTGAGCATACTACCACTACTCTAATGTTCACAGCACATACAGTGGTCCCTCAAGTTACAATATTAATTGGTTCCGGGATGACCATTGTATGTTGAAACCATTGTATCTTGAGACCATAACTCTATGGAAACCTGGTAATTGGTTCTGAAGCCACCAAAATGTCATCCAAAAATAGGAAAAGGTGAGGATTAAAGAAAAGTAAGTAGATAACTAATACAGATAAAGCAAATCCTTACATATAAAAGTAAGAAAGATCTGCTGGAAGCTGTAATCACTGTCTATGTCAGTGTATCCCAAGCAGGGAGCCTCCAGCTGTTGCAAAACTACAACTCTGGCTGTCCAGGCATGCTGGGAGTTGTAGTTTTGCAACAGCTGGGGGCACCCTGCTTGGGAAACAAACTGGTCTATGTAGAGGACAGGAGCTTCTTCAGGGTCCTGTACAGTACATGCAGTGTCCTAAAAAAGTAACATGGAGTCGCCCTTACCTGGTGTCCAAAGGAGCAGGTAACCCTGGTACAGGTAAAGTGTACAGAACATGTAATACCTCCCTGTACTGTAGGGGGCGCTACCAGACACCAGTCAGTGCATACACTTCAGTAATACAGTTGATTTACCAGTGAATGCCCATTCTGATTGGTCATTCCTTCCAGCCATTGACACGTTTCACAGATCTGGACTGTCTGTCCATTGTATGTTGAGTCTGGTTTCAACTTACAATGGTCCAGAAAAGACCATCGTATGTTGAGGCCATTGTGGGTTGAGGGATCACTGTATAGCGCCTATATTTTTTCCTTTTTATTTATTTTAATTTCTGAATTCATAATTCTGGATTTTTTCAGGGATCACATTGCCACAGAACTCTTTCAGTAAATGAAGCGTTGATCTGGGGCATGTTTCTTTGTATTGTCATGGAGTCCTATAGAAATGGAGTGGAAAAGTCTTATAGAAAAGCACTTGTAAAAACTGCACACTGACGCATTTTGGAGCAAAAAAAATAAAAGACCAAAAGTTAGGGTGTGAAACCACCCTTGGGATAAATAATGATCTTTTTATGAACCATGTACACCAGTGTTCTGACATACAAAAGTAGAACATTTTTGTACAGGGCTCATTTTGGGTACAAATTTGCAGTATCTTTTTTTCTTTTTTTTATTATTTTTTGGTCATTCAGGGCACTTTTCAAAAAGAGTCTGGCCTCCTTTGGTCCAATGCATTTTTTATTATTCATGCCCGAAAATTGGAGTGAATTATACGTACAATTTACTGCAGATGAAATCAGGTGTAGATTATGCCATACAGATGGTCAAAGGTGTGCCAAATTAAGAGGCTCGCACCTCTTGGTAAATTTGGGGCCTTTTACTCCAGTCCTTTTTTTAATTTTTATTCCATAACACAGTTGTGGCACTGGAAGTAAACACTGGTTACAGAGTTGGTAGCCTTGGCTCTATGAGATGGCTTACATTGTACACAGTGTTTACTTCAAAAATGAAAAAGGAAGACAGCGGCACTCCAAAAAATAGTGGTCTTTATTCACCCAAAATGTTCATTGCAACGTTTCAGCCTCACAATGAGGCTTGAGAAAGGCCACCTACACCTACAGTGCCGGCTCTTCCCCCCCTTTGTTCCAGTGTTTAATTCAGGTGCCATGGCTGTGTAGAGTAGCTGATCGATAGGGATGGCAGGTGTCCACGATCAGCTATTGGTGGCCTATCCTGTGAATAGGCCATGAATTATTTTGCCTTGGAAAACCCATTTAAAAAGGTACTCCAGAGAAAATAAATGTTTTCAAACCAACTGGTGCTAGAAAGTAATACACATTTGTAAATTACTTCTATTTAAAAATCCTAAGCCTTCCAGTTCTTACCAGCTGCTGTATGCTGTAGAGGAAGCTGTGTAGTTCTTTCTTGTCTGACCACAGTGTTCTGCTGACACCTTTGTCCTTGTCTGTCAGGAACTGTCCAGCGAACCTCTTCTGCTCCGGACAGTTCCTGACACGGACAGGGGTGTCAGCAGAGAGCACTGTGGTCAGACTGAAAAGAACAACTCAACTATCTGGAGCATACAGCTGTTGATAAGTACTGGCGGGCTTAAAGTGTACCTTTCATTAAAAAAAAAAAGTTTGATATATTATAGATTAATGCATGGAGAATAACTTTCCAATAGCATGTTATTAAAAAATATGCTTCTTTCTATTTAATTTTCCTCTTTGGAAAAATGACCACAAGGGGTCTCCCTACCAGTCCCTTTTTATAGATTTCAGACTCATGCTGAAGTCCTAAATCTCAGACTGCAGCCGGGACACAGACAAACTCCCTGGCAGGGAGCAGTGCTGAGTTTGTCTGTGTCCCAGCTGCAGTATCAGATTTAGGACTCCAGCATGAGTCTGAAATCTTTAAAAAAGGACTGGTAGGGAGACCCCTAGTGGTCATTTTTTTTCAAAGAGGAAAATTAAATAGAAAGAAGTATATTTTTTAATAACATGCTATTGGAAAGTTATTCTGCATACATTACTCTATAATATATCAAAAGTTTTTTTGATGAAAGGTACCCTTTAAGATTTTTAAATAGAAATATTTTACAAATCCGTATAACTTTCTGTCATTAGTTGATTGAAACTTTTTTTTCCTCCTCCACAGTACCCTCTTAAAGTGGTATTCCAGGATTTTTTTTCATTTGACTTATGCTTCAGGGGCTGTAAAGTTAGTGTAGTTCATAATATAGTGTCTGTACCTGTGTGTGACGGTTTTCTCACAATTCTTCTGTTCACCCCAATATTTATTTTTACCAGCATACAAAATGACTGTTGTCTTGGATTTTTCCCAGCTTGCAATGCGGCCAAGACCTGATTCACTAGTAACCTGATGAGAGGGAGCCTGTCTGCTTCAATGGGTGGAGTGATCAATTTGCAACTAATGCAACAGCTGTAGGCACCCTGATTGAAAACCACAGGTCTTTTGTTTCAATGGGTGGGGTGACTGAAGGAGGAAAATGGCATTGTGGGATTTGTAGTCAAAAAAGCATAAGGCAAACAGGAAATACAAGTTCACAAAAAGCTAGCCACAGTGTTATGGTAATATCACAACATAGCCATTTAGCCCCAAGACAAGCGCAGATCCTTCCTAAGCATGTCCATTACTGTCTGCCAGGTACGTACTATAATCACCTCATGGTGGAGAACCCCTTTAAGGTCTGCATGAAAAATGCTGGTCTTCAATTAATACCACCCATGTCTAATGTGCTTCATGGATTAGGCTACATATAATTGCTCAGTGCAGCATCCTCTTAAATTAGCATCAGTTTAACAATAAAGTAATGCATCTTACAACACTGCTAATAACATTATACCAGTTCAACATGCCTGTGACCACAAAGGTTCTGGATTATTGGAATATTATTTCTAAATACAGAGACACGTTATAACTGATCCCAATATTGGAATCTTAATGCATAGTTCTTCAGTAGTGCAGACTACATAGGCACACCCAGCAGCACAATATGGAAAGTGACACTGTAGAACTATCCGGTAATTTCCCCACTAATTCTTCTTGATACTGTTTGGTCACATGCCAGATAAGTGACATTTTTGGTCCCAGCATGCCAGATTAAAAGAGTCCTGTCATCTCATGTAAATAATACTGACAAGTAGTTTAGTGAAGTTTACATTGTATAAACTAAAGCTGATAGTGTTTTAGAGGCAGCATGGCATTAGGTTACAATTCAGATAAGGCTACGAAAGTATTCTGGTTGAAAATGCAGCAGTCGATACAAAATGTTGATTTAAGAGGTTGTGAAATAGCAATTTAGCCTGGCTGTTGTCAATTCTTAAGAAACCTGCCTGTGGCTGCTGTAAAGTCACCTATCAGCAGGGTGAAGATTTTAAGGCATTTTGCTAGATGTAATTAAGTTTTTAAGTGCTGTACCAGATTTGAGACCATTCATTCTCTATTCCAGTGGTCTCCAAGCTGCGGAGCTCCAGATGTTGCAAAATTACAACTTCCAGCATGTCCGGACAGCCAACGGCTGTCCGGGCATGCTGGGAGTTGTAGTTTTGCAACATCTGGAGGTCCGCAGCTTGGAGACCACTGCTCTATTCATTCTCTCTTTCTCTATCTTCAATAGCTGCCATAGATAATGAATTGAGCATGATGGGACTTTGGGGTCAGACGCACCACAGATGGTTATCCCTTATCTTGTCACTAGGGGATAAAATTGCAAGTTGATGGATTGTACTAGAGACTACATTTAGTGCATTTCTAAGCATATACTGCAATTTTGCAGGACTCCATAGCACAAGTGGCCAAGCTTTAAGGCCATGCAAAGTAAAAGTATAAGCTTAGGAATGGACCAAATGTTTTTAATAATAGACTACATTCCACTCAGTGAACATAGCCCTATATGGAAGACTGATCTGGAAAGAGAAGAAAAAACCTTGTGCCTTGTGCATTAGGCTGGGTTCACACTACGTTTTTGCCATACTGTTTTCAATCCGTTTTTCTAAAGAAAACCGTATGGCAAAAAAACGGATGGAACAGTATGGAAAAAAGTAAACCGTATGCGTTTTTAAACAGTGTACTGTTTTTAAAAGTGCATACAATTCCGTCAGTTTTTATAGAAAAAACGTATGGGGTTTTTTTTTCTATAAAAACTGACGGAACTGTATGCACTTTTAAAAACAGTATACTGTTTAAAAACCCATATGGTTTACTTTTTTCCATACTGTTCCATCCGCTTTTTTGCCATACGGTTTTCTTTAGAAAAACGGATTGAAAACAGTATGGCAAAAACATAGTGTGAACCCAGCCTTACCCAAGTAATTCAAGACCCCTATGCAGGAATCAAAACCTAAAAATCTCATATGAATGGCCTCTCACCTGGAGCAATAATATAGCAGGCGTATCCCTGTTAAGTTCTGGGGTATTGTAAGTGGATAAACAGCTGTTATCCTGAGAAATTGGGGGTCCAGTCCTGATATACCTGTGGAGGAAGATGAAGAAAGAAAACGGCCTCACAATCAGGCACTGCTCATTTCCCAGTAAAGAAACATGTTTTTTTTAAAGTGATTTATTGTTATAAAAACAAAACACGCTGTAAAATATTTTTGGGGATACACTCCCTCTTCCTTCAGATCAGTATCTGAAGTAGCAGTGCTGATCTGGAGAAGGGGGAGTGTACCTAGGGCTGGGCGGTATACTGGTTCATACCGAATACAGACATTTTTGTCCTGCACGATATGAATATTCCCCCATACTGCAATACCGGTTTGGCCCCTCCCCCTCGGGAATGAATTATCAGCCCCGCTACGCTGTCCCCACATCGGGGAACTAATCATATGTGACCTGCGAGCACTGTTCTGCTCCCCCCCAAATTAATCATCAGCCCAGCGCTGCGCTGTCCCCATCGGGGTACTACTCACATATGTCACCCGCAAGCGCTGCCCTCCTCGTCCTCCTGTTTGGTTCGGGCCGCCTGCGCTGGCTGGAACTGTGTACTGTACACTGTATCTCTATGCTGTATCCCTATGCGTCCGTCAGCCTATCACCGACGGCAGCGATGTTCTGCCTCGGCCGGTGATAGGTTGAGCTCACTGTCATGTAAGGAGCTCTGGCCGGCTTCTTACATGACAGTGGGCTCAACCTATTACCGGCCGAGGCGGAACATCGCTGCCGCTGGTGATAGGCTGACGGCCGCATAGTGTACGGTACAGATTTCCAGCCAGCGCAGGTGGCCCCCAACAAACAGGAGGACGAGGAGGGCATCGCTTGTGGGGGACATATGAGAGTAGTACCCCGATGGGGACAGTGCAGTGCTGTGCTGATGATTAGTTTGAGGGGGGGGGGGGGGGAGCAGAACAGCGCTCGCGGGTCACATGATTTAAGGGGGGGTGGGGAGAAATACTGTTATATACCGTGGAACCGCCGTAAGTTACAAAAATACCGTCATACACATATTTGGTCATACCGCCCAGCCTTAAGTGTACCCCCCAAAATGTGTTGTCTTGCTACTGCGTCTGTTTTGGTTTCACAACAATAAAACACTTATTGCTATTGTTACGTAGTCTTTTTTTTTTTTCTCCTCTCCTTCCTCTTCTATATAGATTATTGATTTGTAGAATCCTTCAGTAAAAACATACATTTAATACAACAACAATTATGATTATTATAAATGAATAACACTTGTTTTATATAACATTGTAAATGTGTAAATGAAGTTTTGCTATTTTCACAGGGTAAGGATGTTTTCAGTTTTTCTAACAGCAGGATTTCTTTAACTGCTTTTTTGCTGATCTATTAAAATTTTTTACACTAATTAAATGACATAGCTTTTCTGTATTTCTTTTGTAGTCCTCTCGACAAGCATGTGGTATACCTGGACTTTCTCCTACAGAAGAGAAGTGAGTTTTACAGTGATGATAACCTCAATTGCGTTGATTGAAAAAGATTTGGCCAAATAATCTGACAAACTGTTTAAGTGAACACTTATATTCCTTATACGTTAATGCTGATGCATCTTTTCTTTGAACTATACAATATGTTATTGCTCTATTACTCCGACTGTTGAGTGTTAAAAAAACATTTGTCCATAGGGCGTCTCTCTGTACAATCTAAGGCCATGGGGAGATTTATTAAAACCTGTGCAAAGGAAAAGTTGCCCATAGCAACCAATCAGATTTCTTCTTTCATTTTGCAGATACCTTGTTAAAAATGAAATAAGCTAGCGGATTGGTTGCTATGGGCAACTGGGCAACTTTTCCTCTGGACAGGTTTTGATAAATCTCCCCCCATGTTCCCACACAGTATTGGCTGTATCCAGATACAGAAACATTGTCTCTGCTATTTAAGGAATTGGTTAAAACTTCTGACCTGTTGCTTGAACATGTCAGAAGTTTCATAAAGAGACAGGTAGGTATAGCCTTTAAGAGCTTGGGCTGGCTTAAACTAAAAAAAAAGTGTGATGTCCAGTGCTTCCTGGTGCACTTAAATGACCCGCCTCATAAATGCATCTAAAACCACTGATCAGTGGGAACAGGCACCACCAAAATGGTGGTGGCAGAGGATTAGGCAGGTTAGTTTTGTCTTTTTTTTTTTTTTTTTTTTTTTAATCCAGACCCAAATTTTATAGTATGTTTTTGTAGTATACCACTTTATGTGCATTAGTGGAACTAGCTAAATATTCCTTAGCCCCTTAACGACACAGGACGTAAATGTACCTCCTGGTGAGCTGGTACTTAACGCACCAAGACGTACATTGACGTCCTAAGCATAACCGCGAGCATTGGAGCGATGCCCGGATCATGCGCGGCAGGTCCCGGCTGCTGATCGTAGACAGGGACCCGCCGGTAATAGCGGACATCCGCGATCCCGCGGATGTCCGCCATTAACCCTACAGATCACAGCATCTGCAGCATCGTGGTCACTAAAATGGATGATCGGATCGCCCGCAGCGCTGGCACGGCCATCCGATCATCCAGCGTGGCAGACGGAGGTCCCCTCAACTGCCTCCGCTGCCTTGCCGGCGTCTACTGCTCTGATCTGCCTTCCCGCAGACCAGAGCAGAAGATGACCAATATCACTGATCAGTGCTGTGTCCTATACATAGCACTGAACAGTATTAGCAATCGAATGATTGCTATAAATAGTCCCCTATGGGGACTATTAAAGTGTAAAACTAAGTAAAAGAAAATGTGAAAAACCCCCCTTCCCCAATAAAAATGAAAATTGTCCCATTTTCCCTATTTCACCCCCCAAGTGTTAAATTTTTTTTATATACATATTTGGTATCGCCACGTGCGTAAATATCTGAACTATTAAAATAAAATCTTAATGATACCGTACGGTGAACGGCGTGAACGTAAAAAAAAAAAAAAATGTCAAAAATAGCTGCTTTCAAAATTTTTTTTTTTATATAAAATGGATTAACGGTTTTATATAAGCAAATATGGTATCAATAAAAAGTACAGATCACGGCACAAAAATTGAGCCCTCATATCACCGCTTATACGGATAAATGAAAAAGTTATAGGTCTTCAAAATAGGGGGATTTTAAACTTACTAATTTGGTTAAAAAGTTTGCTATTTTTTTTAACTGCAAAAGTAATAGAAAAGTATGTTATCATGCGTATCATTTTAATCGTATTGACCCAAAGAATAAAGAACTAATGTCATTTTTACCGTAAATTGTATGGCGTGAAAACGAATCCTTCCAAAATTTGCAAAATTGCGGTTTTCTTTTTAATTTCCCCACACAAATGGTATGTTTTTTTTGCTGCGCCATACATTTTATGGTAAAGTGAGTGATGGCATTACAACAGACAACTGGTCTTACAAAAAACAAGCCCTCATACTAGTCTGTGGATGAAAATATAAAAGAGTTATGATTTTTTGAAGGCGAGGAGGAAAAAACGAAAACGTAAAAATAAAATTGTCTGAGTCCTTAAGGGGTTAAAGGGGTACTCTGGTTGAAAAGAAAAAAGTTTAAATTCAACTGGTGCTAAAAAGATAAACAGATATGTAAATTATTTCTATTAAAAAAATCATGATCCTTTCAGTACTTCTCAGCTGCTGTATGTGAAGTTCTTTTCAGTCTGACCACAGCGCTTTCTGCTGACACCTCCTGTCTGTGTCAGGAACTGTCCAGAGTAGGAGCAAATTCCCCATAACAAACCTCTCCTGCTCCGGACAGTTCCTGACACAGACAGAGGTGTCAGCAGAGAGCACTGTGGTTAGACTGAAGAGAACTTCACAACTTCCTCTGGAGTATACAGCAGCTGATAAGTACTGGAAGGATTAAGATTTTTTAATAGCAGTAATTTACAAATCTGTTTAACTTTCTAGCACCAGTTGATTTCCAAAAAATGGATTTTTATCTGAGCACCCCTTTTAAAGTGGTTATCTGAATAACTGAATTTAACATGTGGCTGGGGGGGAGAATCAAAACTAAACACCTACTTACCTATCTCTGTGCCCTGGGGCTCCTACTGTGACATTAACCTTAATTTAACTTCCATTGCTCAGTATCATTGTCCCATCCTTCAGTGCAGTCTTCTTCCTGCTTTTGGGGCCCGACATGCAACATTTCAGCACAACTAATCGCTGACCCCAGTGATGTCGTGCTTCAGCCAGTGGTTGGCAATATGGGAGATTAAGACGGGGGCCAGGTCTTCTTCCTGGTGCCCGGGCCCAATACTTCATACTGTCTCTCAGCCTATCAGCTGCAGAGGTGGAACACCGCTGCTGTCAGTAATTAGCTGGCCTGCATTTTTGCATGTCGGGCCCCAGAAGTAGGAAAAAGACTGCACCACAGAATGGGGCAGCGATACCGGGGGAGTGGCAGGAGGTAAGGCATGGTTTATTTTATTTAATTGCGGCAGCTTGGGCATATGGAGATAAAAAAAAGGTAAAATTTCATTTAACAGCCTCTGTGCATTGCCTTGATTAATTGTATTGGGGCTGGAAGCATCCAGCTCTAGGCTAGTTTCAGGTGTTTGGTATTGGCTGTGATGCAGGCAGGTTTGACATGAAGGCTATTTTCACATGGCAGAAATTCCACATAGATGCGTGAATTCTGCTACCACATTAATTCAGACTGAATTCTGCATCTTTCAATCATATGTGGAATTCATGCAGAATTTCCACATGAATATACAGTCAAAGTAAAATTACTGCCTGGATTCATTTAAAATGTTAAATTTCATGTGGATCCCGCCCGAAATTTGCATCAAATCTGTTTTTGGCGGAGAAAAAAAGCCCCATTGAATTCAATGGTCTTCCGCAGTTGAATTTTGCAAAAATATAAAACATGGCTTGTATTTTTGAACAATGCGGAATTTTAGCTTTTGAATGTCCGCAGCGAAAATTCTCCTTTGTGAATGGGACTGCGGAATCCCATTGAAGTAAAAAGGCTTGAAACACATGCGGAATTTTCATGCGGGTTTCAATGCGGAAATTCTTCCGTTTGAACATAGCCTAAGACCTAGTCAAAGGGAGGTTATGGAGACTCTTAACTCTGTATTATGGTAGGGAACTGCAATGCTTTAAGTAGTGTTACATTGAGTCTTTTCTGTGCATTCAGGGATGGAAATCTGCAGGACATTGTGAATAAAGGGAGTCTTCATGAGTTCCTGGTGAATTTACATGAGAAGTTTGGTCCTTTGGCTTCCTTCTGGTTCGGTAGACGGCTTGTAGTTAGTTTGGGCTCACTGGATCTTTTAAGACAACACATAAACCCAAACAAGACTTGTAAGTATATATTACTGTACCTTACAGATTTTATACTTTTAGGGTCTATTCACACATACAGTATTCTGAGCAGATTTGATTTACAGTATTTCAAGCTGTGTTCAGTCATTCAGTTTACATTGAAATCTGCAGAAGAAAATCCTGCACATCAAATCTGCGCAGAATACTGTACGTGTGAATAGACCATTAAGGAAGTTTTCAGGTTTTATTTAAAGGAGAAGTATCATGCAAGAAAACTTATCTCCTATTCAAAGGATATGGGATAAGTTTTAGATTGTGGAGGTCCGAGCACTGGGGTCCCCTGCGATCTCCTGTTTGGAGCCCTGGCTCTCCTTCACAGCGGCGCGTCATGACCCCTGCCCGAACCGTAAATTAAACAGCCCTGGTTCCAGACTGATAAATTGGAGCAAAGAGAGAAATGTATGCAGTTGATGTATTTAGGATCTGCTGTTTTGTTCTTATAGCCGACCCATTTCAGACGATGCTGAAATCTCTTTTGGGATACCAGTCAGGAGTTATTGGAGAAGCAGCTGAAAGTCATGTGCAAAAGAAGTTGTATGAGAATGGCATCAACAAATCTTTGCAAAGTAACTTCAATGTTATAATAAAGGTATCTTTTGTTAATTTCTATAATATGTTTGTGTTTTAAAGGGTATTCTCATCCTGTAAAGTGATGGACCCATACCATTCCTTAGAAGGGGGAGCAGTCTCTTAGTTATAAGATTGCTCTGTATGTGGCACTTACAGTCACCTTAATTCCCCCAAAAGGTAAAGATCCCCTCAAGTGCTCCAGCTATAGACAGATTTCCCTATGTAGACATTATATTAAATTAAATCGGTACAGACAGGTAGTGCAGAGGACACTGATGACAACAGTACTTACCTTGTCCTGTTCTGTGCTGTTGTTCTCTGGCAATCGTCTTCGGTATCTTCAGCTTCGGGCCCGACTTGCAACTTTAAGCATGGGCGGAGCTTAGTGATGTCACCGCTGCTATTCTCTGCTGGGTCTCGCTGCTGTCCTCTGCTAGGAAACACTAAGCTCCGACCATGCTCCAAGTCAGGCCCGGAGCAGAAGGTACCGAACAGGATTGCCGGAGAACCACAGCACGAAACGGAAAAAGGTAAGTACTGTTGTCATCCATGTCACCTGCACTACTACAGGTTAGTGCAGGTGACACTGATGACAGATTTCCTTTAAAAAAGGCAGGGCTCAAGTCCTGCAGGAATGCATGGGAACTGAGTTCCTGCACTTTTTCTACAGCAGGAACACCATTCCCATTAGCAGAAGTTGTGCAGGACCAGCCCTTAAGTGGAAATCTTGAGTGAGTTCCCACACTTTTTTTTCCCATGACTTGACCCCTGATTAAAGGGGTTGTCCAGCGGAAGAGGAAGGGGTGATGTCCTGAATGTTACTGTCCTAAGTCAATTATGGCTGCAGTGATGTCCCTCCTTGGGCAGTAATCGGCTGAGCGGCAGCATGACTGGGCGCCAACCAAAACAAATACCAAACTTGAAGTGCTAACTATGTAAGGCTGGGTTCACATCATGTTTTTAGTCATATGGGACTGCATATGGCTGGAGGGAGCCAGAACCGGGTGCTCCCGTATCCCTGCCGTATGCCGCCCATATGTAATTCATTTCAATGAGCCGACCGGAGTGAAACGCTGACAACCACGGTTGTAGGCCCTGTGGAAAACCACATACGGGGAAAAAATGAGCCGATCGGAGTCAGTGTTTCACTCCGGTCCGCTCATTGAAATTAATTACATATGGCCGTCATACGGCAGGTCTACAGGAGTGCCCGGTTTTAGCTCCCCCCCCAAGCCGTATGCGGTCCCGTTTACCAATTTCACTTTGTAATGACATCAATCATTTCATCCAAAAATCTATGGCGAAACCAGAGAAAAAATATTTGTGGGGCAAAAAAAAATGCCATTTGAAAACTTATGGGGGCTGCCGATTCTACGCAGTGCACTTTTTGGTAAAAATGACAACTTATCTTTATTTTGTAGGTCCATACGGTTACAAGGATACCTAATTTATGTCTCTTTTATTTTATTTTACTGCCTAAAAAAATTATAGCTACATGCACCAAGCTCATTTTTCTGGTTAACAAAACATTGAATTTAAAGGGGTATTCCAGGCCAAAACTTTTTTTTTTATATATCAACTGGCTCCGGAAAGTTAAACCGATTTGTAAATGACTTTTAATAAAAAATCTTAATCCTTCCAATAGTTATTAGCTTCTGAAGTTGAGTTGTTGTTTTCTGTCTAACTGCTCTCTGGTGAGTCACGTCTCGGGAGCTGTGCAGTTCCTATGGGGATATTCTCCCATCATGCACAGCTCCCGGGACGTGACATCATCATTGAGCAGTTAGACAGAAAACTTCAGAAGCTCATAACTATTGGAAGGATTAAGATTTTTTTAATAGAAGTAATTTACAAATCTGTTTAACTTTCCGGAGCCAGTTGATATATATATATATAATAAGGTTTTGCCTGGAATACCCCTTTAAGGCTGTAATGTACCAAAATCCCCCCAAAAAGTCAAGGGGGTGAATACTTTTGCAAGGCACTGTATTTCGATAATACTAGGTCACATGTTACTTATGTGCCAAATAAAAATAAATAATAGTTAAATTATCCCCTAACCCTACCCTACCCCCTTATGTGAAGGATGGGGTTTTTGTCTCAAGTCCCATACAAGTATATGGAACTGCCTGTACCTTACTCCACAAGCTCCACTCTGCATCTCCTGGTGGCGCATCAGTCCTGCTGGCAAGCCACACCCTCCACGCATTCCATGCCCCATCTTGCAAAGACACGCTCACCCTTTAAGCCACATCCCTTTTTTATTTTCAGTTTACAATATCTTCATTACAACTCAGCCCCACCTGGGGACAGGATATGGAGTCGGGATATGAGGAGGGGATTAGGGGTCAGGGTATGAAGAGGGTATATGGGGTCAGGATTTGAGGACAGAAGCTCCCTCCTTTGTTGCTTTTCCTCCCCCACAAGGATTAGGTAGGAGAAAAACAGGCAGCGCTGTGTATGTATGTATATATATATATATATATATATATATATATATATATATATATATATATATATGTGTGTGTGTGTATATATATAATGTGTGTATATACAATCATGATTGTAAATATTGTCAACCCTGAAACTTTTCTAGAAAATAAAGTATTTCTCACGGAAAAGGATTGCAGTAACACATGTTTTGCTATACACATGTTTATTCCCTTTGTGTGTATTGGAACTTAACCAAAAAAGGGAGGGGAAAAAAGCTAATTGGACATATCACACCAAACTCCTAAAATGGGCTGTACAAAATTATTGGCACCCTTTTCAAAATTGTGGGAAAAGACAATTGTTTCAAGCATGTGATGTTCCTTTAAACTCACCTAGGGCAAGTAACAGGTGTGTGCAATATAAAAATCACAACTGAAAGCAGATAAAAAGGAGAGAAGTTCACTTAGTCTTTGCATTGTGTGTCTGTGTGTGCCACACTAAGCATGGACAACAGAAAGAGAACTGTCTGAGGACTTGAGAACCAAAATTGTGAAAAATATCAACAATCTCAAGGTTACAAGTCCATCTCCAGAGTTCTAGATTTGCCTTTGTCCACAGTGCACAACATTATCAAGAAGTTTGCAACCCATGGCATTGTAGCTAATCTCCTTGGGTGTGGACAGAAGAGAAAAATTGATAAAAGGTGTAAATGCAGTCTGGATGGTGGATAAGCAGCCCCAAACAAGTTCCAAAGATATTCAAGCTGTCCTGCAGGCTCAGGGAGCATCAGTGTCAGTGCGAACTATCCGACATTTAAATGAAATTAAACGCTATGGCACAAGACCCAGGAGGACCCCACTGCTGACACAGACATAAAAAAGCAAGACTACATTTTGCCAAAATGAACTTGAGTAAGCCAAAATCCTTCTGGGAAAACATCTTGTGGACAGATGAGACCAAGAGACAGCTTTTTGGTAAAGCACATAATTCTATTGTTTACTGAAAACGGAATGAGGCCTTCAAAGAAAAGAACACAGTACCTACAGTGAAATATGGTGGGAGTTCAATTATGTTTTGGGGTTGTTTTGCTGCCTCTGGCATTGGGTGTCTTAAGTGTGTTCAAGGCATCATGAAATCTGAGGAAAGCTGGCTTTGCGTCCAAGATCTTGGGTCTTCCAGCAGGACAATGACCCCAAACATACGTCAAAAAGCACCCAGAAATGGATGACAACAAAGCGCTGGAGAGTTCTGAAGTGGCCAGCAATGAGTCCAGATCTAAATTCCATTGAACACTTGAAGAGAGATCTTAAAATTGCTGTTGGGAAAAGGAGCTCTTCCAATAAGAGAGACCTGGAGCAGTTTGCAAAGGAAGAGTGGTCCAACATTCCAGCTGAGAGGTGTAAGAAGCTTATTGATAGTTATAGGAAGCGACTGATTTCAGTTATATCAGTAGGGTGTGCAACCAAATATTAAGTTAAGGGTGCCAATAATTTTGTCCTGCCCATTTTTGGAGTTTGGTGTGATGTTATGTCCAATTAGCTTTTTTTTTTCCTCCATTTTTTGGTTTAGTTCCAATACACACAGAGGGAATATACGTGTATAGCAAAACGTGTTACTGCAATACTTTTCTGTGAGAAATACTTCATTTTCTTGAAAATTTTCAGTTACTTATATGTCAACTACATGGTGGAAAAGCTGCCCCAAACAAGTTCCAAAGATATTCAAGCTGTCCTGCAGGCTCATGGCAAAGCCACACCCCTTTCATTTTCTACCCTTTTTTGTGCCGTGGGCCGCCTTGCAAGTCATGCCTACTTCCACAAAACCACACCTCCTTCTATTTTTGGCCTACAATGTCTTCATCACAACTCAGCCCCACCGGAGGATGGGATAGGAGGTTGGGCTGAGGAGGGGATATGAGGGCAAGTACTTCTGCCTATGTTTCTTTTTCCTCTCCCACAAGGATTAGGTAGGAAAAACCGGGCAATGCTGGGTACTCAGCTAGTAAATACCATACATTTTGAGAAAACTTGTGGTGATGTATGTTGTTTGTAAAAGGTAAGTATAACGCTATGAAGTGCATGTAAATGAAAATAAGTAAGGTATGTAGATCCAGCATTAGGGGAGACCAGGCTACCTCACAACACTAAAAAGTGGCCCTGGAATACATAGCGCTTAAATGGCATAGATATACACTGAGTGTAAAGGAAAGGATGTCATGGGTATTTATGTAGGCGGGTATGGCTGTGGGAGTAGGAGGGGAGCAGGCTGAGATGGATCTAAACCTAGTCTCACGCTATGATGTCCTAGCGCTAGGTGGAGTAGCCATCCTAAAAAGGACAGTCCCACTCTGGAACCTAGCTAAAAGGCCCTACTATACCCTGCCTAGATGCCGACCAATGACTAACTCCTAGTGCTGGGTCCACAGGTCTAGTGAAATTACATTTAAATTCTAGAGTGATCCTGAATTCCTGAAAAGGGAGACACAGTTAAAAAATACTATTGAGCGTTTCCAATACAACTTGAAGGAACGCAAACGCACACAATTCTTGAGGGATCTCCTAAACTTTTGTAATAATCGAGCATACCTAGTGCTGAGTGACAAGGGAATCAGAAACAGAGACGGAATTGTCGTCCTGAGAGAATGAACTGTCAGGCTCAGAAAGCAGCAAAAAGGGTGACAAGGGTGGGTAGCAGGACACATAGAGGACGAGGCAACTTCAATAGGTGCGGTTATTCTTGTTCACAGACAAGGAGCCAGACGAGGCAACAGAGTAACCAACCATGCAGTGAAAATATGGCCCCTCCTCTTCTGCCTGTTCCTTTGTTCCTTTTTTAGGTATAAGAACCCAACAAGTCACTCGGAAAAGGAGGAGAGATAGAGGCTAACTCTGGCCCCCAAGTCATCAACCTTTCTACTGTCACTTTATCCGCGGAATAGGTTTGGTTCCTTGGCAAAAGCTTATCCTTTGTACCGACTACTGTATTTGATGAGTTTGTTTGCTCCAAGGATTGCACTTAAACTCCTGTGGAGACAGGAGGCAGGAAATTCAGGAATGCCGGGAGCTAGGCATCTCTCTCAATGAGGTCCCAGCAGCCAGGTGCCTGGCATCTTTATTGGACATTGGTGAATGAGACAGGAGTGAAGGCCCCTTTACTAATTGCAGACAAAATAGTACTAGATTACCATAAGCAACTGAAGTCTCCTGTGTGGAGGTGTTTTTGAATTTGGTGACCAGTGAACTAAAAACTGTTGACCTCTATCCACTACATTCCCCACCAAATTTGACCAAAAATGAGTGGAAGGCATTACCAGACATTATTAAGCCATCGGATAAAGGGGAAATATAGTTTTCCTTGATAGAACAGAATATATTGAGATGTGTAATAGACTAGTAGTAGACCCCTACACATGAAATTCTTTCCTCCAATTCAACCGATAATTGCAGCTAGAGACAACAAGCTTCTAAGTAAAGAGGAATACGAATTCCTCAGACCCAGCCTTTTATCCCCTTCCTAAAATCCACAAGGGCACTTAACCCCTTAAGAGACACCCAGTTGTGTAGAGCATAGGAGGTTTGGCTCCTAACGTCGGTACATATATCGATCAGGTGCATAGGGAGATCGTGTTGTCCCTACCGTCATATACAAGGGACACCATGGACCTCCTGGGCAAGATAATCTCACTCTAGATCCTCACATTATCTTAGCAAGCATAGTCGTAGAGGCACTTTATTCCTCTATTCTCCCACCCCCCCACCCCCCAAATCATGGTCAGGTTCCAATAATAGAGAATTCCCCACTTTTGTCACCTCCTTTAAATGTTAACAATATTGGTTTACATTTTACCTTCGACACTAATACTTTATCCCTGCTGTTTCTTGGTTTTCTAATTACAAAGGAGAACACATGTAACTTTCACTCTACCATGTATTGCTAAAAAAAAAAAAAAAAAAGGCTACAGTCTCCTGAGGTGGGAGAGCTACTACCCGGTCCCCCTGAAACGGGAATACTGAAAGGGTAGTATCGCCGCCTCAGGAGGAATTGTACAATCAATACAGAGTACAAAAAACAGGCCAAACCACTTAGGGATTGCTTCCTTAAATGTGGAAACCCAGATTACTCCTTGACTAAAGCCTATAAAGAAGCCCTAAATACCCCAAGGGAACATCTTTTAACACCCCAAAATGGGACATGTCTAGGGTACCCACGAGAATCATTGCCACTTCACAAATTTGAGCGATCCTACAAAAATATTGGCATGTTCGCGCAATGGCGTACGCGAAAAAAAAATTTCAAAGTCCAAAATAGCGTATTTTTGGTCACTTTTTGTATACCATAAAAAAAAATCTATAAAAACCGATCAAAAATCCGATCAAAACACAAATGGTACCGATAAAAACCTCAGATCACGATGAAAAAAATTAGCCCTCATACCGCCCCGTACGTGGAAAAATAAAAAATAGGGTCAGAAGATGACAATTTTAAACATATTCATGTAGTTATGATTTTTTCCAGAAGTAAGACAAAATCAAACCTATATAAGTAGGGTATCATTTTAATCGTATGGACCTACAGAATAAAGATAAAGTGTCATTTTTACCGAAAAATTACTGCGTAGAAACGGAAGCCCCCAAATTTACAAAATGGTGTTTTTTCTTCAATTTTGTCGCACAGTGATTCTATATATTTTTTTGTTTCCCCATAGATTTTTGGGTCAAATGACTGATGTCATTATAAAGTAGAATTGGTGGCACAAACAATAAGCCACGGACTTTTAGGTGCAAAATTGAAAGGGTTATGATTTTTAAAAAGGTAAGGAGGAAAAATGAAAGTGCAAGAACGGAAAAAATGCTATGTTCTTTTTAAGGGGTTTAATCAGAAATGTTGGAAACAGGAAGACATCGCTGCTGCCAAAAAACAGATAAAGTAATGCTTAGTTGTTTATTCATATAGTTCCAGGAGTTACAGAAAACCGCACAATGCAAAAAGAAAAGAAGCCCCAGCATTGTTATTCCTAGAAAAAATAAGTATTCACTAAAACCAATATGCCAGGACGTCAAAGAAAATTATAGCCAAAATCTAGAAACTAGATCTAGAATAATTTATGAAACCTAGCTTTAGCCTTTTGCAACGTTGTACCTTGTGTAATGCAGAGAATGTATAATGGAAGTAGGAAAGTGGCCTCCTGTGGCTCAGATGAGCTGTACTCTATTAATGAAATATTTTAAAGAGATTCTGTTTGTCTTATAGCTCTCCGAGGAGTTACTTTTAAAATGGAGTTCAATTCCACCATCTCAACACGTGCCCTTGTGTCAACATATGCTCGGATTTGCTATGAAATCTGTTACTCAGACTGCAATGGGCAGCATTTTTGAAGATGATCAAGAGGTTCTCAAATTCCGCAAAAACCATGATACTGTGAGTGCTATGTATGTACTATAATAAGCTTGATACAACTGTAACTTGTCCATGACCCACAAAGGATTGGTCAGATCTTTGAAAAAAATGTCACACTTGTTTTTGTTTTTTTTATACTGGTGAACAGTACAGTGAAGGCATGTATTTTGGAGAAACAATACTACTCCCATTTGTATAAAACTATCAATATATATATATTTTTAACAATAGCCTGTTCCCAGCACCATCTACATCTGTGCTTGACAAATCCAAGGCACCAAGTCAACATGGCAACTAAGAATTTTGTCGTGGCACCTAGGTTTTTGTCAGCCCTTTACAATATGGGCTGTCTATCTATTTTCAATTTTATTGGCTGCAGCATTCATGTGATATCTGCTGCTCATGTAACACTGAAGCGCCAACCGGAGGTAGAATGGGGGATCACAGTTGGAACGGATGCGTAGGTAAGTACAGTTAGTTTGCTTTTTTCAGAGATGAGAGAAAAACAAAACAGACACATGAAGACAAATGAGGGGACACTAATGGCTGTGACACATGAAGAGAGATGAGGGGACACTAAGTACTGTGACACAGGAAGAGATGGGAGGACATAATGTCTGATCATATGTCACTTTGTGTTACATGTGGCATTCTGGCTTTTAATTTTTTTTTTAGCCAGCTCCTATATTCATAACAAATTTGTGAAGCCCTGATCTACATAAAGTAAATATTTGCCCTGTCTTCTGCCCTTCAAAGTACTTGGTGGCTCTCTCTGCCAGTCAAAACTTATTAAAAATAGGGGAGTTTTGGCAAACAAATGTCATTATTTGTATAATGAAAGTTACTTTCTTTATCAATTACTTGTTGTTTTCAAGATCAGTGCTTACAGTCATTCAATAGGAAAATTAATTGGTTACTTCCAGTAGAAGAAAATCTGTCCTGAACATAAGATGGATACACAGGTTGTCACAAGAGCCACAACACCTCTCTGCGCTGAATTCACGCTCTTTTGCTGTATGAAAGACATGCAGGGCTCAGCTAGCAGCACCAAGCCCTACTCAAATCGCACAGTGGGCTATTGAAGTAGCAGCCTTTTTCTTACAGTCTGTACGAGGGCAATCACAGCACAGAGGTGTTGCAGCCCCTGGTCACTCCTTCTTGACACTGGCATGGCTAATAAAGCAGCATTTTCATGGAAATGAAGATGAACACTTTCAAAGGTATGATATGAATGCTTTTATTGAAAAGTATGGTACAGTGCTAATGGTTCAGAAGGAGATTTGTGGTTGATTTGCTTTAACTGTACTGTTATGAGTCTTGCAGCCGTGTGACAATCACATGATCAGAACAGTGTTTTACCCACTGGTAGTAAACAAGAAAGGTTTATCAAATGTGTGATGAAGGTTTAACCCCTTGGGGACGGAGCCCATTATGCCCCTAAGGACGGGAGCATTTTTTTCAAATCTGACCCCTATCATTTTATGCATTAATAACTCTGGGATGCTTTTACTTATAAATATCATTCCAAGATTGTTTTTTCATGACATATTCTATTTTATGTTTGTGGTAAAATTTCGTCGCTACTTGCAGCATTTATTGGTGAAAAATTCCAAAATTTCAGGAAAAATGTTAAATCGGACAAGTCAAATAAATTACAAATTGATTCACATATACAATATGTCTACTTTATGTTGGAATCATAAAGTTGACATGTTTTTACTTTTTGAAGACATCAGAGGGCTTCAAAGTATAGCAGCAATTTACCATTTTTTCACAAAAAATTTTCAGGGACCAGTTAAGTTTTGAAGCGAATATGAGGGTCTTTATGTTGGAAATCCCCTATAATGGACCCCAATATGAAAACTGCACCCCTCAAAGTATTCAAAATAACATTCAAAAAGTTTGATAACTCTTTAGGTGTTTCACAGAAATAGCAGCAAAATGGAGGAGAAAAATCTAAATCTAAATTTTTTTACACTAACCTGTTATTGTAGCCCCATTTTTTTCATTTTTACAAGGGGTAAAAGGTAAAAAGGCCCCCAAAATTTGTAATTCATTTTCTCTCGAGTAAGGAAATACCTCATATGTGGATATAAAGTGCTCTGTGGGTGCACTAGAGGGCTCAGAAGGGAAGGAGAAACAATTACATTTTGGAGAGCGTATTTTGCTGAAATAGGTTTTGGGGGGCATATCGCATTTAGGAAGTCTCATGATGCCAGAACAGTGTTAAAAAACAAAACCAAAAAACACATGCACACCATTTTGGAAACTACGCCCCTCAAGGAAAGGAACAAGGGGTAAATTGAGGTACAGAAGGGATATAGATTAGCTCACCGCTTGGAGACTCCAGACACAGACAGATGATATTATGGAAGCACGATGCAGGGTTCCACCAATCCCGTGGCATTCATACAGAGAACAAGGTCCCAAAAATCCAGCTCCCAAGGTGCAAGTACAATAAAACTTAACGTTTACTTCATACAATTAAAAATAAAATTCAGTGGTGGAAGTGAGTGGTGACATTAAGCGCTGCAGAATTTGTAGGCGCTATATAAATAAATTATTATTATTATAATTATTATTACATGTCACTTTAACCTGTTGGGGACCATGGCCGTATGGATACGCCCTTGCATCCTGGTACTTAAGGACCAAGGGCGTACCTGTGCGCCCGTGGGAATTTTGATCCCCAAAACTAGCCGGATGGGCATCGGAACGGGATGCAGGAACTGAATGATTTCAGCAGGCATCCCATGCAAATGCCTGGGGGGGGGGTCAGATCAGCGATTCGCGGCTATTCCGGGCTGATCGGGTCTCTGATGACCCGATAGCTCGGAAATTAGGGATGATCGGAGCTGTCAGAGACAGCCCAGATCATCCTAAAGGATAGGAGCGAGGTGGCAGGGGTGCCACCTCCTCCTATCCCCTGCGATTTACCGATCAAGACTGATAGGCGAATCGCAGGGCAGGGGCGGGGGGAACGTTGATTTCCCCTGCTCTGCCCGCCCCTGGATGTCGGGGCAGAGCGGGGGAAGATGGCGGCGGAATCGGACAAGTCAAATAAATTACAAATTGATTCACATATACAATATGTCTACTTTATGTTGGCATCATAAAGTTGACATGTTTTTTACTTTTTGAAGACATCAGAGGGCTTCAAAGTATAGCAGCAATTTACCATTTTCTTCCCGAAAATTTCAAAATCAGATTTTTTTTCAGGGACCAGTTAAGATTTGAAGCGAATATGAGGGTCTTTATGTTGGAAATCCCCTATAATGGACCCCAATATGAAAACTGCACCCCTCAAACTGCCCCCGCCTGTGGATGCGGCGGGGACCGACGGCGCCGGTTACCTGGGTTCTGGAGGACCTGGGACAGGAGGCGAAAGCTGACAGGAGGCGTAGGCAAGTGGTGGCGGCGTTTTCCCAGATACAGCAGTGAAGATTGCCTACAGTACACAGAAAGATTATCAGAATTAGGGTTATTTAGTTTAGAAAAAAGAAGGTTTAGGGGAGACCTAATAACTATGTATAAATATATCAGGGGACAGTACAGAGATCTTTCCCACGATCTATTTATACCCAGGACCGTATCTATAACAAGGGGGCATCCTCTCCGTTTAGAGGAAAGAAGGTTTCTACACCAGCACAGACGGGGATTCTTTACTGTAAGAGCAGTGAGACTGTGGAATTCTCTCCCGGAGGAGGTGGTCATGGGGAACTCTGTAAAATAATTTAAAAGGGGTCTGGATGCATTTTTGGAAAGTAAGAACATTGCTGGTTATGTATATTAGAATTATAGGGACAGAACGTTGATCCAGGGATTTATTCTGATGCCATATTTGGAGTCTGGAAATAATTTTTTACCACTAGTATGAGGGTTTTTTGCCTTCCTCTGGATTAACTCAGTAGGGACTCATTAGGGATATAGGTTAAATGTGATGGACTCTGATCTTTTTTCAACCTTATGAACTATCTAGGAGTTTTAAAACTACAACTCCCAGCATGCCGAGACAGCCTTTGGCTGTCTGGGTATGCTGGGAGTTGTAGTTTTGCAACATCTGGAGGGCCACAGTTTGGAGACAACTGTCCTTCCAGATGTTTCAAAACTACAACTCTCAGCATGCCCAGACTGACCAGGCATGCTAGGAGTTGTAGTTCTGTAACATCTGGCCCTTCAGATGTTGCAGAACTACAACTCCCAGCATGCTTGGACAGTCTCAGCATGCTGGAAGTTGTAGTTTTGCAACATCTGGAAGGACACGGTTTGGAGACCACTATATAGTGGTGTCCAAACTGTAGCGCTCTAGATGTCAATTCAAAGCATGCCGAGACTGTCCAGGCATGCTGAGAGTTGTAGTTCGGCAACATCTGGCCCTTCAGATGTTGCTGAACTAAAACTCCCAGCATGCCTGGGCAGTCTGGGCATGCTTGAAGTTGAAGTCTTGCAACATCTGGAGGGCTACAGTTTGGAGACCACTACACAGTGGTCTTCAAACTGTTCGCCAGTTGTTGCATAACTACAACTCCCAACATGCCCTTCGGCAGTCTGGGCATGCTGGGAGTTGTAGTATTGCAACAACTGGAGGCGCACTGGTTGGGAAACATTGTCTGTTTCCTAACTCAGTGTTTCTCAACCTGTGTGCCTCCTGCTGTTGCAAAACTGTAACTCCCAGCATGCACTGACAGACCATGCATGCTGGGAGTTGTAGTTTTGCAACAGCTGGAGGCACATGGGTTGGGAAACACTGAGTTAGGAAACAGACAGTGGTGCAGAAACACTGTTGTAGTCTGTTACCTAATTCAGTGTTTCCCAATCCCAACCAGTGTGCCTCTAGCTGTTGCATAGCTACAACTCCCAGTATGCATGGTCTGTCAGTGCACGTTGGGAGTTGTAGTTTTGCCCCCTCCACCCCCTCCCCCACATGAATGTACAGGGTACATACACATGGGGGCGGGGTTTACAGCAAATTTCCCGCTTCAAGTTTGAGATACGGCAAATTTTCCACTGCAGCGGGAAACTCACTATAAACCTCCCCTTGTGAATGTACCCTAAAAACACGACACTAACCCTAAATAAAGAGTAAAACACTACATATACACTACACCCTTACACTGTTGCCGCCCCCCCCAATAAAAATTTAAAACCTCTTGTAACAGCCTCCAGCTGTTCCAAAATAACAACTCCCAGTATTTCCGGACAGCCATTGACTGTCCAGGCATGCTGGGAGCTTTGCAACAGCTGGAGGCACCCTGTTTGGGGAAAACTGACGTACAGTATTTTTGGTGGAGGAGGCAAGTGTAACTCTTGCATCCGAGTACACCCCTATGAAAATCCCTAATTTAGGCCTCAAATGCGCATGACGCTCTCTCACTTCAGAACCCTGTCGTATTTCAAGGCAACAGTTTAGGGCCACGCTTGGGGTATTTCCGTACTCAGGAGAAATTGCGCTACAAATTTGGGGGGGGGGGGTTCTCCTTTTACCCCTTATGAAAAGGTAAAGTTGGGGTCTACACCATCGTGTTAGTGTAAAAAAAAATTTTTTTTTCTTTAACATGCCCCATTCTTTTAATTTTTATAAGAGGTAAAAGGAAATAAAGACCCTCAAAATTTGTAACACAAATTCTCCCAAGTACGGAAATACCCCATATATGGGCATAAAATGCTCTGCGGGCGCACAACAAGGCTCAGGAGTGAGAGCGCATTATGTACATTTGAGGCCTAAACTGGTGATTTGCACATGGTTGGCTGCTGGTTACAGTGGTTCTGACATAGTCAGGGCAGTGATATTATCGTACTGAGGGGTTTAAATAACACAAACCTCCTTTCAGATACGCCCACAGGTCTCTGCAGCCGGAACTTACATCAAGTTCCCAATACAGGTGCAACATGATTACTTACTCTACTTTTCTGTTGAATGACCAAGATACATACGAGAATTCCAAACAAAGTTACTTGACGTACAATGTGAATACACATAAAAAAAATATATGTATAAACGTTCACAGGACTTCATATTTCTCTATAGTATAAAGCCAAATCATATCCAAAAAGTTTGTTGCACAAAATAAAACTCCAGAAACATACACAGAATGAAAACTTGCATTTGAATTACTGCACAATGTGAACACACGCCAAAGTGTAAACTCTGAGAGGAAACATTCCTTCAGTAATATACGTTTCCATTTGTTTGTTTCAAACTTATGATCAACTTGCTGAGTCTTCTTATGCACCTCACTCAAAGACCTCCGATACTTCATAAAAAAAACGGAATAAATTATTAATACAATTCACAACATTGAAAATTAATCTCTTTCATGTATCGAGATAGAAATGTACAAAAAGACTCAGTATACTATACTCCGAATGTATATGGAGAAAAAACTTTATTACGGACAAGGAAGCTGGTATTTATTATCGCCCCATGTGAACATGGTTCAAACAATAGATAAAATTCAAACAAAAGAAAATTTTTACAGAAAAAAAAGCAACCAGAAAAAAAAAAAGAATGGAACGGCACAACAGACAAAAAGCTACGGTACACAAGAACTCCACAATCCATATACAGATTCAGCCAGGAATTATAAATAGCTTTGAAAAACTTATTCACATGCAGCCACATAACACATTTTTCATTTCTGCATGCTGCAACATGTGAACATGTGCCTAAATCAAACATTCACAGGTGCAGCACGATTACTTACTCTCCTTTCCTGTTGAATGACCAAGATACGTACAAGAATTCCAAACCAAGTTACTTGACGTACAATGTGAATGCACATTAAAAAAAATGTATAAACATTCACAGGACTTTATATTTCTCTCTATAGTATAAAGCCAAATCCTATCCAAAAAGTTTGTTACACAAAATAAAACTCCAGAAACATACACAGCATAAAAACCCACGTTTAAATTACTGCACAATGTGAATACACGCCAAGGTATAAACTTTATGACTAAACATTCCTTCAGTAATATACGTTTCCTTTTGTTTATTCCAAGCTTATGATCAACTCGCTGAGTCTTCATATGCACTTCACTCAATAACCTCAGATACTTCATAAAAAACTGAATAAATTTATAAATACAATTCACAAGATTGAAAATGAATTTCTTTCATGTATCGAGATAAATATGTACAAAAAGACTCGATATACTATGCTCCCAATGTATACGGAAAAAACAAAAAAGAAAAACCTTCATTTAAGACATGGAAGCAGATATTCATTATCGCCCTGTGTGAACATGGTTCAAGCAATGAATAAGATTAGAACGAAATAAATTTTAAGCAGAGAAAAAGCAACTGGAAAAAAAAAGTTATGGAGCATCACAACGAACAAAAAGCTACACTAAAAACACAAAAAAAAAAACAATCCATATGCGAGTTCAGCGAGGAATTATAAATAGCTTTGAAAAACGTAGTCACATGCTGCCACATAACGCATTTTTAAGTAATCATGTTGCACCTGTATTGGGAACTTGATGTCAGTTCCGGCTGCAGAGACCAGTGGGCGTATCTGAAAGGAGGTTTGTGTTATTTGCAAATGTGTACTTAAACCCCTCAGTGCGATAATATCACTGCCATGACTAAGAGCATATGCTCGAAACGTGTCAGCGTTTCACTTCGATTTTAAAGTGACATGTCACCACTCGCTTCCACCACAGAATTTTATTTTTAATTGAAGTAAACGTTAAGTTTTATTGTACTTGCACCTTGGGAGCTGGATTGTCCTCTCTCAAACTTTTCATTTTCACAAGGAGTAATAGGAGAAAATGCCCCCCAAAATTTGTAACCCCATTTCTCTTGAGTGAGGAAAAACTTCATATCTGGATGTAAAGTGTTCTGTGGGTGCACTAGAGGGCTCAGAAGGGAAGGAGTGACATTGGACTTTTAGAGAGCGAATTTTGCTGAAATGGTTTTTGGGCGGCATGTCGCATTTAGGAAGCCCCCATGATGCCAGAACAGTAAAAAAAAAAACATGGCACACTATTTTGGAAACTACACCTTTCAAGGAACGTAACAAGGGGTCCAGTGAGCTTTAACACCCCACAGGTGATTTATGAACTTTCGTTAAAGTGGGACGTAAACATTTTTCACTAAAATGCTGTTATTACCCCAAATTTTTCATTTTCACAAGGGGTAATAGGAAAAGAAAAGCCCCAAAAATTTATAAACCCATTCCTTCTGAGTATGGAAATACCTCCCCACATGTGACCCCATTTTGGAAACTACACCCCTCACGGAATGTAGTAAGGGGTGCAGAGAGCATTTACACCCCACTGGCATTTGACAGATCTTTGGAACAGTGGGCTGTGCAAATGCTAAATTAAATTTTTAATTTTCACGGACCACTGTTCAAAAAATCTGTCAGACGCCTGTGGTGTGTAAATGCTCACTGTACCCCTTGTTATATTTTATGAGGGGTGTAGTTTCCAAAATGGGGTCACATGTGGGGGGGGGGGGGTCCATTGTTCTGGCACTATGGGGGCTTTGTAAACACCCAACGGCTTTGTAAACGCCCAAAAGCCCAATGGCGCTCCTTCTCTTCTGAGCATTGTAGTTCGCCCGCAGAGCACTTTACGTCCACACATGGGGTATTACTCAGATGAAATGGTGTTACAAATTTAGCTTTTTTCCTATTATCCCTTGTGAAAATGAAAAAAATTGGGGTAACACCAGCATTTCACAGACATTTTTTTTTTCATTTTCCCATCCAACTTTAACGAAAATTTGTCAAAGACCTGTAGGGTGATACAGCTCACTATACCCCTTGTTACGTTCCTTGAGGGGTATAGTTTCCAAAATGGGGTCACATATGGGTGTTTTTCTTTTTGTGTTCATGTCAGAACCACTGTAAATTCAGCCACCCCTGTGCAAATCACCAATTTAGGCCTCAAATGTACATAGGGCGCTCTCACTCCTGAGCCTTGTTGTGCGTCCGCAGAGCATTTTACACCTACATATGGGGTATTTCTGTTCTCATGAGACATTGCGTTACAAATTTTGGGGGTCTTTTTTTTTTTTCCTTTTACCTCTTGTGAAAATGAAAAGTATGGGGCAACAACAGCATGTTGGGGAACCACTGAGTTAGGAAACACTCTGGCTCCGTGATTCCAACCCGTGTGCCTCCTGCTGTTGCAAAACTACAACTCCCAGCATGCACTGACAGATGAAAGGCATGCTAGGAGTTGTAGTTATGCAACAACTGGGGAAGAACCGTTTGGAGACCGCTAAGTAGTGCTCTCCAAACTGTAGCCCTCCAGATGTTGCAGAACTACAACTCCAAGCATGCCCAGACTGTCCAGGCATGCTGAGAGTTGTAGTTCTGCAACATCTAAAGGGTCAGATATTGCAGAACTACACTGCCGATCATCCCTGACTGTCTGGGCATGCTGGGAATGTTTTGCAACATCTGGAGGGCTACAGTTTGGAGACCACCATATAGTGGTCTCCAAACTGTGCCACTTCAGTTGTTGCAAAACTTCAACTCCCAGCATGCCCAGACAGTCAGTGCATGCTGAAAGTTGTAGTTTTTCAACATCTGGAGGACCACAGTTTGGAGAATACTAACAGTGGTCTCCAAACTGTGGCCCTCCAGATGTTGCAAAACTACGACTCCCAGCATACCCAGACAGCCAAAGGCTGTCCCAGCATGCTGGGAGTTGTAGTTTTAAAACTCCTAGATAGTTCATAAGGTTGAAAAAAGACCAAAGTCCATCACGTTCATCCTATATCCCTAATGAGTCCCTAACTGTGGCCCTCCAGATATTGCAAAACTACAACTCCCAGCATGCCCAGACAGCCTTTTGCATGCTGGGAGTTGAAGATTTGAAACTTTTAGAAGGCCACAGTGAAGATTACTTACCAGCGATCTTCACTGCGACCTCCTCCACCACCGCTCTTTCCGGCCACACTCCTCCTGCTGCCGCTGCCGATCGATATCTGGACTGTACCACCGCTGCTCCGGTAAGCCGCGCCCGGACTTCGATCGGTAAGCAGAGCAGGGGAAATTAACTTAAACCCCCCCGCACCCAACTGCCATTGGTCGGTCAGTCCTGATCCCTGCCACCTTGCTCCTATCCTTTAGGATTGGCCTGGAATCGCCACAAATTGATGGTCTGAATTGACCTGCAATTTGCGGCGATCACCGACATGGGGCATCTCAGATATCATCAGTCATCCCGGTCCTAACACCGCCTGGCGAGTGGTGGTGATCGAAAATACGGAGGGCGTACAGGTACCAGGACACGAAGGCGTACCTGTATTCCCAACAGGTTAAGGAGTTTTACATTAGCACAACATTTTTATTGTCCAGGCCCTATCCCCACTGGTCGTAATGTCTTTACCCACAGGAAATGGGCCAATCACTAGCAATAGCAGTGACCCGCCTCAGCAAGTGATTGGGTGACCAGGTATTTCATGCGTATTGAGACTAAAGCAGGAAGTGTTGATCAGCAGGGAACAGGCCTGGCCGAAAAAACATTGTGGCACTACAAAACCTTTTTAACAATAGAATGTAATTGAATGCAACAAGAAAATATTCTATGTTGTTTTCAACCCCAGTAAAAAAAACTGTCCCGAAAAAAAAAAAATGAATATATTACAGCATTACATGCACTAAATCTAAAATGTATTCTTGCAGGGCTAGAATAGGGAAATAACATTGTAAGCTATAGTAACAGCTGGGAGCAATGATTTAGAAATAGGGTGATTTATGTGTTGAAGTGCCACTTATGTGTTAAGCCCCCTCCCATAGACTTGCATAGTGGGGGCGAGGCGTGACGCCACACGGGGGCGGAGTCGTGACGTCACGATACTCCGGCCCCGTGGTTGGCACCCGTCAGTTTGTGAGCTGGCAGCGCGGCGTGCAGCTCAAAGAGGTGGGTGCCGAATGCAAGATTGCGGAGGTCCCCAGCCGCGGGACCCCCGCGGTCAGACATATTATCCCCTATCCTTTGGATAGGGGATAAGATGTCTTAGTACCCCTTTAATGTGATACATTTGTAGCTCCTGGATGCCACCTCAGCATGGTGCATTATACAATTCCCATTAAATTCCCATTATAGATACAAAAACGTATCTCCTATCTTAATATAGATCGCGTGGGGTCAGACCACTGCCCCCCCCCCCCCCCCACATGCGATTTCCCGTACGTGGCCCCGGCTCTTCTCCTGAATGGGGCGTGTTCAACCACCACACAAAGCTGTGGCCGACACTCCCCCTCAATGCAGCTCTATGGGAGAGTCGGATATTGCTGAACATAAAGTAATCTTGTATCTATGAATATATAGACAACTTGACGATCTGTACCATTCCTGTGATGATAGATATCTAAGGAATTGATAAATATTAGTGAACATGATGTGTAGGAAGTTTAATTCAGTATAAACTGTACACAAACAAACATACCTATGTCATTTCAGATTTGGTCTGAGATTGGGAAAGGCTTCCTTGATGGATCTATAGAAAGGAGTCCCAATCGAAAAAAACAGTATGAAAATGGTGAGTTTTTTTTTTCGAATTTGGTATTACAGTAACATCAACTTTAAATTGTTACCGTCATTTGAATAAACTTTTGACATGTTGTCCAGAGAGATAACCCTGTGAAGTGCATGGCCAATCCGTCCGACTCCTTCACTCGATAGACTGATGCAGTAAAGGGTCGGATTTCAGTGACAGTCGGGGAGTGAGGCACGCACTGCTCCAAACTTCACCTGTCTGTAACTCGCTATTGCAGTGGGTCTTAGGAGTGAGACCCAGTGCAATCTAAACTATTCACATGTCTGGACAACCTATAAAATGTTTATTCAAATGTCATTAACGCTTTAATGAAAGTGTAAACATGGAAAATTAACAATAAATGTCCCAGCAGTTCTTCTCCCTTCCCTTTTCCCTTTAATCATATTTTATCTCATTGGAATAAAAATGGAGAAACCTACAAAGATGTGTCCAAGGAGAAGCCTCCTGCCGTCTGATGTAGGATGGAAGGATTGTTAAAGGAGTTTTCCACTTAACTATGAATATAACAAAAATAAACACCATATGGGGACTATAAACGGATATGGCTCTCCTGTGCACACCCAAAGTACCCTTCTCTGTTGTGGGTGTCACTCACCGCCCATCGCATGAACCCTTCATTATATCTGTCCCCCAGTCATTACATCACTGCCATGTCGTGCCCCCCCAGTGGTTGGCACATCACTGAGTCATGTGATCACACTTCTCCTTTCTTTGCTCTCCTGTCTTCACTGAGCCCCATGACTCAATAGGCATAGGCTTTCTGCGTATCTGTCTTGTTACCAGCTGTCTGCATGTGTCCCTGCTTATTTATCTAATTTCCGTTGCGCCCTCGGTTAGGATGCCATGGAAATTACTTATTGATCAGGGGGGCATACTCTCTGTGTAGTAAAGTTTTGCTGTACTGGACACAGAGCCCAGGATGGAGGAGCAAAAACAGCTGGTAAAGTGTGTCCTAGGAGGTGGCAATACAATTAAGATGGGAGGGAGAAGCAGTGCCAGGGGGGAGCACAGTAACACATTCTCCCCTCTGATCTGCTACCTTTATTGCCCGCATTTTTGACTGTGGGTAGACTGGATCACGTGAGCGGTGTCCCAAAGCACCGGAGCGGTGCTTCGGTCTTGTGCATGAAGGGCATAACAGTATGTAGTCCTCATATGGGATTTATCTTAAATCATATTTACACATTGGGGGAAACCCCCTTGTTAAGCTTATTTCTTGGTTAAGCCCTCACATGTCATTCCCCAAACAACAATGGAACAGATCTGCATCAAATTAACCCCTATGTTCTCTGCATAATTTATACAAAACTGTTTTAGCAACATTAGGAAAATCCTGCACACAATTAAAACACTTTTTAGCAATCTTATTTTTTTTTAGCTTTTTAACTTTTATAGTCCATTCATTGCAAGGTTTACTTTACATTTAACCCCTTAGTGACAAAGTATTAGGGTCTTATTGCTCAAACATTTCTTCATTTTTTTTTTCATCATCTCACTCAAAGAGCTATTGCTTTTTTATTTTTTCCACATAGCCAGCCGCTTGAGGGAAGCACTCTTAAAATTACGGTAAATATTTAAAAAATAGAATATGGTTTAAGACTTAATTTTTTGTTGGAGTTGGTTGTGGCACGACTTATCTTTTCCATATTTTTTGGGAGGCGGATTAACCCCTTCATGACCCAGCAAAAAAATTTTTCTGGCTCACTTTTTTTTCCCTCTTTACCTTCTAAGACCCATAACTTTTTTTTATTTTTCGACTGACAAAGTTGTATTAGGACTAATTCTCTGCATGACGAGTTGGACTTTCCACTAATTCACTTTTTTTTTTCCATACAATGTATTACAAAGCCAGAAAAACATTATATGCAGGGCAAAATTGAAAAAATATGGAATTGCACAATTTTATAGAGCAATCATTTTTTCAGATTTCAAAATACGGTAAATCTGGCATTCCGCCATAATTCAGTGGGTCAGTACGATTCCAATGATACCAAACTTGAATAATTTTTGTATCAATTTATGGTAAAAAAAAAAAAAGCAAACCTTGAAAAAACAAAACAAAACTTTGTTCATTAGCATGTTCTCACCCGTATAGCTTTTTTTATTTTTCCACCTATGAATGTGTGTTAGGGTTTGTCTTTTGTGCCATGAGCTGTAGTTTTTAACAGTACCATAATTGTGTAGTTGTGGCTTTTTGATCACTTTTTATTTGGGATGAAATGTAACCAAAAATCAGCAGTTTTGGTGTTTGAAATATTTTTGCATTTACGACGTTCACTGTGCAGGATCAGAAACATACAGTGGGGCAAAAAAGTATTTAGGCAGCCACCAATTGTGCAAGCTCTCCCACTTAAAAAGATGAGAGGCCTGTAATTTTCATCATAGAAAAAGAATGAGAAAAAAATCCATAAAATCACATTGTCTGATTTTTTAAGAATTTATTTGCAAATTATGGTGGAAAATAAGTATTTGGTCAATAACAAAAGTTCATCTCAATACTTTGTTATATACCCTTTGTTGGCAATGACAGAGGTCAAATGTTTTCTGTAAGTCTTCACAAGGTTTTCACACATTGTTGCTGGTATTTTTGCCAATTCCTCCATGCAGATCTCCTCTAGAGCAGTGATGTTTTGGCGCTGTTGCAACATGGACTTTCAACTCCCTCAAAAGGTTTTCTAAGGGGTTGAGATCTGTAGATGGGCTAGGCCAATCCAGGACCTTGAAATGCTTCTTACGAAGCCACTCCTTTGTTGCCTGGGCGGTGTGTTTGGGATCATTGTCATGCTGAAAGACCCAGCTACGTTTCATCTTCAATGCCCTTGCTGATGAAAGGAGGTTTTCACTCAAAATCTCCAAATACATGGTCCCATTAATTTTCCTTTACATGGATTAGTCGTCCTGGTCCCTTAGCAGAAAAACAATCCCAAAGCATGATGTTTACACCCCCATGCTTCACAGTAGGTATGGTGTTCTTTGGATGCAACTCAGCATTCTTTCTCCTCCAAACACGACGTGTTGAGTTTTTACCAAAATGTTTCATCTGACCATATGACATGCTCCCAATTCTCTTCTGGATCATCCAAATCCTCTCTAGCAAACTTCAGACAGGCCCGGACATGTACTGGCTTAAGCAGGGGGACACGTCTGGCACTGCATGATTTGAGTCCCTGGCGGCGTAATGTGTTACTGTTGGTAGCCTTTGTTACTTTGGTCCCAGCTCTCTGTAGGTCCTTCACTAGGTCCCCCCATGTGGTTCTGGGGTTAAGGCTGGCTATGGGACCACTAGACACAAGGGAATGGCGGCATTTAAGTTTTAAATGTTGTGATCTGTATAGATCACAGTATTTAAACAGTTAAATGACAGACATCGGAGCTATCTCCGATGCCCGTCATTACCGGCATATGTCAGCTGCTGATAGCAGCGGACAACTCTCGGTCATGACGCGGACCCGACCAGCGGGCCCCCATCATGTCCGCCCACCCGACCCAAGACGTACATGTATGCCATGGGTCAGGAAGAGGTTAACAAAATACTGACATTTATTTGCAGATTTTGTAATTTTTTTTTATATAAGTGTTCACTGTGGTGAATCAATAATGATATATTTTTATAGTTGGGGTTGTTATCGACATTGCAAAACTAAATATGTAGGGCTTTTTTTTTGTTTACTAAATACTAAAATGTATTTTATAAGGAGAATTCATGCATTTTTTTTGCAGTCAGCTGAGTCTCTCTGACATGTCAAAAGTTTTGTTTGTTTATTTTTTTGTTTTGATGACAGATACACTTTAGCCCCTTAAGGACACAGCCAATTTTATTTTTGCGTTTCATTTTTTCCTCCTCGCCTTCTAAAATCCATAACTCTTTTAGTTTTCCATTCACAAACCCATATGGGGACTTGTTTTTTGCCTGACCACTTTGTAATGACATCACTCATTTTACCCTAAAATGTCATGGCCATAAATGTGGACACCCCTGAAATTTTTTAAGAAAATTAGGTATTTCTCACAGAAAAGGATTGCAGTAACACATGTTTTGCTACACACATGTTTATCCCCTTTGTGTGTATTGGAACTAAACCAAAAAAGGAGGAAAAAAAGCTAATTTGACATGATGTCACACCAAACTCCAAAAATGGTGTTGGACAAAATTATTGGCACCCTTAACTTAATATATGGTTGCACACCCTTTGGAAAAAATAACTGAAATCAATCGCTTCCTATAACCATCAATAAGCTTCTTGCACCTCTCAGCCGGAATGATGGACCACTCTTCCTTTGCAAACTGCTCCAGGTCTCATTGGAAGTGTGCCTTTTCCCAGCAGGAATTTTTAGATCTCTCCACAGGTGTTTTTGAGATTTAGATCTGGACTCCTTGCTGGCCACTTCAGATCTCTCCAGCCCTTTGTTGCCATCCATTTCTGGGTGCATTTTGATGTATGTTTGGGGTCATTGTCCTGCTGGAAGACCCAAGATCTTGGACGCAAAGTCTGCTTTCTGACACTGGGCTGTACAGTGTGACCCAAAATCTGTTGGGAATCCTCAGATTTCATGATGCCTTTTACACATTCAAGGCACCCAGTGCCCGAGGCAGCAAAACAACCCCCAAACATCATTGAACCTACACCATATTTCACTGTAGGTACTGTGTTCTTTTCTTTGTAGGCCTCATTCCATTTTCGGCAAACAGTAGAATGATGTGCTTTACCAAAAAGCTCTATCTTGGTTTCATCTGTCCACAAGACTTTTTCCCAGAAGGATTTTTGCTTACTCAAGTTCATTTTGGCAGAATGTAGTCTTGCTTTTTAATGTCTGTATCAACAGGGAGGTCCTCCTGGGTCTCCTGCCATAGCGCTTCATTTAAAGGACAACTGCAGTGGTACACATTTATGTATGCCCGTGCACGGGCAAAATAAACTCATACATACCTTCATACGAGCCCCCGTTGGTCTGGCACAGGCCTCACGGTCCGGCAGTGCTGACATCATTCCACTTCCTGGGGACGGGGATGCCGCAGAGCCATCGGCGTATCATCGACCGTAGTGATGTCCCGCCCCGGTCTGTGATAGGCTGATCCCACTGTCATGTAAGGAGCTCTGGCCGGCTTCTTACATGACAGTGGGCTCAGCCTATCACCGACCGGGGCGGGACATCACTACGGCCGTTGATACGCCGACGGCTCTGCGGCGTCCCCGTCCCCAGGAAGTGGAAAGATGTCAGCACTGCCGGACTGTGAGGCCTGTGCCGGACCAACGGGGGCTCGTAGGAAGGTATGTATGAGTTTATTTTGTTTATTTTTGAGGCCCGGGCACATATAAATGTGTACCACTGCAGTTGTCCTTTTATTTAAATGTCAACGGATAGTTCGCGCTGACACTGATGCTCCCTGAGCCTGCAGGACAACTTTAATATCTTTGGAACTTGTTTGGGGCTGCTTATCCACCATCTGGACTATATTGTGTTTATACCTTTCATCTATTTTTTATCTTCCATCCACGCTCAGGGAGATTAGCTACAGGACCATGCAAACTTTGCAAACTTCTTGATAATGTTGCGCACTGTGGACAAAGGCAAATCTAGATCTCTGGAGATGGACTTTTAACCTTGAGATTGTTGATATTTTTCCACAATTTTGGTTCTCAAGTCCTCAGACAGTTCTCTTTCTGTTGTCCATGCTTAGTGTGGCACACACAGACACACAATGCAAAGACTAAGTGAACTTCTCTCCTTTTTATCTGCTTTTGGGTGTGATTTTTATATTGCCCACAGCAATTACTTGCCTCCAGGTGAATTTAAAGGAGCATCACATGCTTGAAACAATCTTATTTTTCCACAATTTTGAAAGGTTGCCAATAATTTTGTCCAGACCATTTTTGGAGTTTGGTGTGACATTATGTCCTTTTTTTTTCCTCCCTTTTTTGGCTTAGATCCAATACACACAAAGGGAATAAACATGTGTATATCAAAACATCTGTTACTGCAATCCTTTTCTGTGGGAAATACTTCATTTTCTAGAAAACTTTCAGGGGTGCCAACTAGAGATGAGCGAACTTACAGTAAATTCGATTCGTAACGAACTTCTCGGCTCGGCAGTTGATGACTTATCCTGCAAAAATTAATTCAGCTTTCAGGTGCTCCGGTGGGCTGGAAAAGGTGGATAAAGTCCTAGGAAAGAGTCTTCTAGGACTGTATCCACCTTTTCCAGCCCACGGGAGCACCTGAAAGCTGAACTAATTTATGCAGGATAAGTCATCAACTGCTGAGCCGAGAAGTTCGTGACGAATCGAATTTACTGTAAGTTCGCTCATCTCTAGTGCCAACATGTACGGCCATGACTGTATAGTAAACCCAAAAAATTATTTTTTGTGTAAGAAAATTGAAGTGAAAATCTTGTTTTTGCTAATTTTGGGGGTTTTCGTTTTCACGCTGTACACTTTACTGTAAAAATGACATGTTTTCTTCTCTGGGTCAATGTTTTCTTCTCTGGGTCAATACGATTAAAGTGATACCCATGGTTACATACATTTCTATTATTGTACTGCTTTTAAAAATTCTCAAACTTTTTTTATGTTTAAAATTGCCCTATTTTGACCACTTCTAACTTTCTTATTCGTATTCAGAGATGTGTGAGGGCTCATTTTTTGCGCCATGATCTGTAATTTGTTTTTGTACCACTTTTGTGTATATATGACTTTATGATCGCTTTTTATTAATTTTATATTTTTATTAACATATTTTATAATTCGGACAATTATGCATGCGACAATGCCAAATATGTTTATTATTTATCCTGTTTTAAGCCTCTTTTGTATTAATATGGGGAAAAGGAGTGATTTAATACTTTATTCGGGGAGGGGCTTTTCACATTTTTCTTCCCTTCTTTTTTTAAACTTTATTATTTTATTTTATTTTTTAAATTTTTTTAAAACTTTTTTAGTTCCCATAGGGGACTATTTATTCATAATAATCATTAGATTGCTAATACTGTTCAGTGCTAACATAGGGCATAGCACTGATCAGTATTATCGGCGATCTTCTGCAGGAGACGGACAGAGGTAGGTGAGGGGACCCTTTTCCACCATCTTGGCTGATCGTCCCCGCTGCAGTGCCGTGGGCGATCAGATCAGCCATTTTAAGTGCTGCACTGCCGCAGATGCCGTGATCTGTATTGATCACAGCATTTGATGGGTTAATGGCCGCCATTACCGGCGGGTCCGCGGCTGCTGACAGCCAGTGGGGCCCACTGTGAATGAAGCGAGCGCAGCTCCTACGCTCACTACACAGCCACACTGTAAATGTACGGTGCTGTGTGCGAAGTATCTCTATGCAGCACCGTACATTTGACGCATGTCCTTAAGGGGTTAAAGTGTTCATCATGACCCTTAATTGACCTAATAGAAATGATTTACCTCAAATTTTCTACCTATTTTAATTCTTAAATGTTCCTTTTTATTTTATATGGCAGTGCAGAGAGCATTACACTTTCTTTTGCATATAGGGTAAGAGTACCTGACATTTTTGTAGTCAATGCATAGTTTCTGTAAGGGTGGGTTCACACTTCGTTTTGTCCCATACGGGAGCGCATACGGCAGGGGGGAGCTAAAAGCTCGCGCTCCCGTATGTCACCGTATGCGCTCCCGTATGTCATTCATTTCAATGAGCCGACCGGAGTGAAACGTTCGGTCCGGTCGGCTCATTTTTGCGCCGTATGCGCTTTTACAACCGGACCTAAAACCGTGGTTGACCACAGTTTTAGGTCCGGTTGTAAAAGCGCATACGGCGCAAAAATGAGCCGACCGGACCGAACGTTTCACTCCGGTCGGCTCATTGAAATGAATGACATACGGGAGCGCATACGGTGACATACGGGAGCGCGAGCTTTTAGCTCCCCCCTGCCGTATGCGCTCCCGTATGGGACAAAACGTAGTGTGAACCCAGCCTAAGATGTCTAGAATACTCCCTTTTCCACAGATGACAGCAGCAGTTAACATAAGTTTCTCCTCTGTGTTTTAAGCTCTGTTGGAAATGGAAACTGTAATGAAAAAAGTTATTAAAGAGCGCAGAGGGAAGAACCCTGGCCGACATGTGTTCATGGACTCATTGCTACAAGGAAACCTGAGTGACAAGCAGGTGAGTCAGCAACTAGCAGAGGACGCACAGTTGTAAAAATCTTAGTGTCCCTGTCATTTGAAAAAAAAAAAAAACATGTTAAAAGTTTTTATTGGTGTTACGATCCCCACGATCACTAGAATGACCTGAGAGAAGTGCTCATCTGAGCATTTCACTTCTCTCCCTCACTTGCTGCAGGAGATGGCTCCATAGACTTGCTAAAGAATTCAACTTCTAGAGCGAGAAGCGGAGAACAGTGAGCCATGAAGAAGATCAGTTGCATGCTTAATCAGTTAGATCGACGTCTCCAGCAGACAAACAATATGGTGGTTGTTTAGTGAATTTATTTATTTAAAAAAATAATCCTTTCTTCCTGTATTGTATGTATAGCCAGTTTAGCAGGTTGTGTGTAGCCCTGTTTGTCAGTCAAGAAGGGGCTGGGAGGTAAGGCAATAGCAAGGAGGTGTGCCAGACTGTGGCACTTGAGCAGCTAGCCTCTGTTTCCATGACACTTGACTGAAAAATAAAAAGCCAATTTTATAAGTTTGGCAACAACCATTAGCTCCAGGAATTGTAGAGCTATATAAAAGTGTGCCACACACAATTAGAAATAATTTTGGAGAAAAGTGTGGTAGAAAAAAAGGTGCAAATACAGTGATAAACATGGGCCTTAGTTTTCCTTTGATCTGTCACTCATGCAGGGGCATAGGTTCAGCCTGCTTGCTTTCTCTGACAAAAAATATTTTACTTGCGTCTTTTATGCCCTATTTAAGCAGTAGTTCATGTTTATTTCAATTCCGAATGTGTAAACAAAATTAGTAAGCTGAGGCATTTTTTTTTGTCTTTCTGCAGATAATTTTCTTTTTGACCTAGTTTGAATTTGCTCTTACTGCATCTCATTATTAGTTGTCAGAATCACAGAATCTAAAAACTTGTTTTCTCCAGGTCCTAGAAGACTGTATGATCTTCTCCTTGGCAGGGTGTGTGATCACAGCAAACTGTAAGTTTTTACCTACCAATACTGATAAATCTTGACATAACTGTTACTGGCAATGTTACACATTCTATTCTGAATTGCATTAGGGTGAGAAGTGATAATTCAGCAGTGTACACAATAAGCACACTATAGCGGAGATGAAAAACCTGACTGGTTGCTGTGCGCAACTGCTCTAATTTTCCTCTGCACAAGTCTTTCATATGTTTTCCCAAGATATTTGTTTATTGTTTTTTTATGATCTGTGATACAACTAAGGTTGAAGTCCAGTATCACATAAATGTTTTAGAATGAACCATACTGGGCCCTTAAAGTAAGTTTTCTAAATTATAGCAGTCTTTCTACAGTACAAAGGGAACTATATAGACTAATCAGTATCAAATGGCATTGTCCGTAAGATCATATTCTGGTTGTATGCGTTATTTTGATTTTACATAGATGGGCAAATATTTTTCCAGCTTTTTTGACCAGTACAGTAAAAGTCCCCTAACAGAGGAGAACTTTTCATATCAATTACACTACCAAAAAGATAGCTAAAATATAGTTTCTCGTTCGGCTCCATTGGGGGACACAGAGACCGTGGGGTATCTGCTGCTGTCACTAGGAGGCTGACACCAGGCAACAAAAGAAAGTCGGCCCCTCCCAGCAGGATATAACTTGCCTACATGCTCTAAGCTATCAGTTTTAGCTTAGTGTCCGTTGGAGGCAGACACAGGTCTGGAGTTCTCCAGACCTGGTCGTTTATTTTCTTATTTTTTAGTTTAGGGTCGTGTATTTAGATATCCTTTTATGTCTCTCTTTTTAGGTGGGGGCTCAGGAGCAAAGCACTCACTGTTCCCCCATTTGCACTGTCAACCCCTTCTCTCCACCGGTCAGTGCCTGGGGTTGTACCTTTGGGTCCGGGTCCCCCTACCTTCCCTGCTCGTCTCGCTGTTTCAGCCAGACATGATGCAGGTGTATAATAGCTGGCTGAAGACTTCAATAGGTAAGTTTTCCCAGGACAAGGTGAGTATTCCTTCTCCCTCCTTCTTTTTTCTTCGAATCTATCATTTATTCAGGATTCTCAACCTCTGTAGCCCCCCCTGTTTTGGGTCCACTCCTTTTTATTCATTCTGGGGACAGTTTCCTGCTCGGCCATTCTGAAACTAGGGGGCAGAAACCGTGGTACAGGTATTTTTGTCTGTTTTTCACACTATTTACGGACATTTTTACAGTCCTACTCTCCGGCGCCTGCACCATGCGCATGTGAACGGCATATTATTTTCACTTCAGACGCCTCCATGTTTGAGCAGCAGTTTTTTCTCTTCCCGGCCGCACTTCCATTAAAGTTATCGGAGCACAGGGGGCTTTCATGATGGCCATGGCTCCAGTCTAATTGCGGCTCTTAGTGCCCTGGCTCTAAGGGCCGCTCTCCTGGTCGCCGACCTAGGTCCCCAGGTCTGCGTACCAGGTCCGTTTTGCCTTCCTCTAAGGATGCCTTCCCCCGCTCCCACTCTACGGGGAACTGGAAAACAAGGCGTCAGGTTCTGCCTCTGATCCAGAGGATCGAACCAGCGTATCCAACATGGTAGACAATTTAGTGTCAGCCATCAGGGACACCTTTCACCTAGAGGACCCCGGAACTTTGGACCCAGCTCCAGAAGTTTCCTTTCACCGTTCCCGTCGCTCTCCTAAGGTATTCAGCTCTCATGCTGAATTTGACACCTTACCAGCATCCAGACAAACGCTTTCAGGGGACTAAGAAAGTTTGAGCACAGTTTCCCTTTGCCCAGGGTCCACAGCCGGTGAAATGGACTTCTCCACCGGCTGTGGACCCTCCAGTTTCCCAGTTTTCTGGGCTGTGGAAGCCCAGTATCATTGTCGACCTTCGCCCAGTATCATTGTCGACCTCTTCAGAATTCTCTTCTATCCCGGTGGGACAAGTCCCAGCTATCCCTCGATCGCAGGATCATTCTTCCTTCCAGGACTTGTCAGTTCCTCCTGTGGTGGCTTCGGTCCCCTCTTCTTCGTCAGGGGTGATCCTTTCTGCCCCTGGCAGATCATCACGACGGATGCTAATCTCAGCGGTTGGGGGGGGGGGGTAGTTTTCAGGGACCATATGGTCCAGGGCCGTTGGTCCTCCGTCCTCCCAGGACACCAACCCCCCCCCCCCCCCCCCCGGCGAGCGGTCTCTTCATTCAGAGGTGTTTGCGCAGATCTGCAAACTCTGGGGCACTCTGGATGTGGACCTCTTCGCGTCCCGCCACAACCAGAAAGTTAGTTGCGAAGTCCAGAGATCCTCTGGCCCTAGCTGTAGACGCCCTAGTGATCCCCAGGTCGCACTTCATCCTCCCATACCTCTTCCCTCCTCTTCCTCTAATTCCCAGGGTCCCTAAGGAAGCTCAAAGCGGAGGGCGTCCCCGCGATTCTCGTGACTTCAGACTGGTCCAGGCGAGCGTGGTACGCCGACGTGGTTCGTCTAGTGGACGACGTACCACTGCGCATCCCAGTTCGTCCCAACCTGTTCTCTCAGGGTTCCCTTTGCCACCGCAATTTACTGTCGCTGAATTTGACGGCATGGCGGTGGAGACCGTGTTTCTGAGGGCCAGGGTGTTCTCTCCCCAAGTGATCCGCACAATGATCAATAGAGGAAAGGAAAAAAACGGAGGCGCTCCTTGTGGAGTAAAATCACTATAATGTAGGGGGAAAAATCACCGCTCACCCGACATAGTTGTGTAGCCCATACACAACAATGGTGATCGCCTAGAAATTGATCCGGGTCTGCAGCCTTCCTGATGTGAAACAATGGGAACAGGGCGGGCTTCTAGTTCAGGAATTCATCGGCGCTGACCGGGAGAAGGACATCAGAAAGGTAGGATACCTTGACAGAGGATTTTATTGTGGATAATGCAACACGTTTCACCACGCATTCATTATCCACAATAAAATCCTCTGTCAAGGTATCCTACCTGTCTGATGTCCTTCTCCCGGTCAGCGCCGATGAATTCCTGAACTAGAAGCCCGCCCTGTTCACCATTGCGCAATGATCAAGGCACGAAAGCCTTCCTCTGCGAAGATTTATCACCGTACTTGTCGGTCCTACTTTCAATGGTGTGAATCTCACTCCTTATCCCCAGTTGCAAGGGGTTGCTCATGCGGCTCTGCCATACAGACTCCCTACTCCCCCCCGTGGGACCTGAACCTTGTTCTTATTGCCTTGCAGGGTACTCCTTTCAAACCTCTCTGGGAGGTTTCTCTTCGTATCCTTTGCTGGAAGGTGGCCTTCCTCATTGCGGATACCTTTATAAGAAGAGTTTCGGAGCTGGCGGTTCTCTCCTGCTATTCCCCTTACCTGGCTTTACACCAGGACAAAGTTGTTTTCCGTCCGGTCCTGTCCTTCTTGCCTAAGGTGGTATCCGCCTTTCACCTAAATGAGGACATTGTCCTTTTGTCCAGCTCCGTCCCATCCTAGGGAATGTTTGCTTCGTGGTCTTGATGTGATACGGGCCATTCACATTTACCTCTTGGTTTTTCTTCCTTTGGCCAGTGTGACTCTTTCTTTGTGCTTATGGAGGGTTGTCGTAAGGGACTTCCTGCTTCGAAGGCGACCATATTAAAGTGGATCCGTTCTGCCATCTCGGAAGCTTACCGCTGCAAGGGGAAAACTAAACCCCCCTCGAGTCTCAGCTCATGCCACTCGTTCCGTAGGGGCCTCCTGGGCTCTCAGCAACAGGGCTTTGGCCTTGCAAATCTGTAAGGCAGCCACCTGGTCGTCCTTGCACACATTTACAAAATTTTACCAAGTCTGCTGATGCTGGTTTGGGTCGCAAGGTGTTGAAGGCGGCTGTTGCCCAGCCTTCCATCTGAGTTACTTGAGTTTTTTTCCACCCCGGGGACTGCTTTGGGACATCCCACGGTCTCTGTGTCCCCCAATGGAGCCGAACGAGAAAAGTAGATTAATATGCTTACCGTAAAATCTCTTTCTCGGCGGATCCATTGGGGGACACAGCACCCACCCATTTGTTCTGGTGTCCTTGATTCGGTTACCTGTCCGAGGGTTGGTCCGGTAAATTTTTGGCTGTGGTTTCCTTACCTGTCGGTCCTCTCCTACTGCTTTGGGACTAAACTGATAGCTTAGAGCCTGTAGGCTGGGTATATCCTGCAGGGAGGGGCCGACTTTCTTTTGTTGCCCAGTGTCAAGCCTCCTAGTGGCAGCAGCATATACCCCACGGTCTCTGTGTCCCCCAATGGATCCTCCGAGAGAGATTTTATGGTAGCTATAAAAATCTACTTATCTTTATTACAATAACACCTTTAAAATACTAATACAAAAATATATAATAAATACAAAAGATCGTTACACACACAATCGATAAAGATCTCATAACTAAAGATCTCACAATGGGTCAATCCCACATTTTCCTGATGCGTTTCCCCGTATATACCAGATAGTATTACGGTTCATCAGGGGATATGACAGTGAGTGAGTGGAGATTATTACATAAGATTATTCCATCTCATAGAACAAGATTTGAGATAATACATAAATAAGTGGCTAAAAAAAAATTGCATTGCACATAATGAAAGCAAAAAACAATATATATATAGGCTTGCCGATGAAACAAGATCACATTAGTTTGATGCCAGAAAAAGGATCATAAAAGGCTTGACAGGCAGCTTCAAGATACCACTCTTTTTCCTATAATAAAGAAAAAACTAAACATAACAGCACATAGCAAAGCACATCAGCCAAAATTGTCACATACAGCATAGATTGGATTATGATATACTTTAGAGTATAGGGAGAACACAACCCACAGTAGCAATTATGATGAGTAATAGATGGACTTCATGAGAAGTTTACATACATTTTTCCACAGATGATAACCCTCATATCGACTGATATCACATTCTGGATAGAATAGTTCCGGACACACAACGAATACATCATCCAACTGCTCGATTTATTTTTATTTTTTTGTTTAAAGCATAATTATTTTTTTATTTCACTCTCGGCACTACCACCAGCTCAGGGGGACTGCAATGGGGAGCCCAGTGGCTCCCTCATATGCAAATTTAACCCTGGGCTGGTGGGAGAGTACCATCGTTTTTGGAGAGAAGGAGAGCTGTTGGAACCCTCATATCATCTACTGGGGAAGATATATAGATGATGTGTTCATTGTGTGGTCCGGAACTGAAGACCTGTTTAGAGAGTTTGTGAATGATCTTAATCACAATTCCCTTTGTATCAAATTTACCTTTGATATACATCGTGACCGGTTGCTCTTTCTGGATGTTCTAATTAGTAGGGGGAACGAGGGTTTCCTGGAAACTACAATGTTTCAGGAAGTCCACATTGACGAACAGTTTATTATGTTGGGAGAGTTACCATCCTTATCCCCTTTTAAAAAGGGTATACCAACTGGGCAATATCTAGGTATTTGCCATAACTGTTTGTTGCTGGGGACTTTCAGGCAGCAGGCAAGAAAACTGCGAGTTAGATTCATCCAGAGGGGGTACCCCATACAGATTGTATCATCTGCATATAAGAGAGCTGTCACCTCTGAAAGAAAAGATCTACTTACCCCTAGAGTAAAGGAGAGTGGAGGTGGTCATGTCAGGTTAATTGGTAATTTTGATAAGTAGGCCGAGAGAATTCAGGCTATTTTGAGGAGACACTGGCCTATCCTTCTGAATGATAAAGACCTGACTGATGTCCTACCTACTTTCCCCTCATCCCCTTTAGGAGGGGTAGGTCCCTTAGGGACAGGCTTGTGCATAGCCACTTTCAGGGGATCAGGAAGGAGGGAAGATGGTTGGACAGAAAGCCCTTAGGTATGTTTCGCTGTGGAAAATGTATTGCATGTACAAATGTTCACCAAACAAAACATTTTTCCAGTGTAGTAACTGTCAGAACGTATGAAATACGTGACTTTGCCAACTGTGACACTGAAGGTTTGGAGTATCCTTGTGTACGTGTCCCTTACAATACGTGGGGTAGACAAAGAGAGCTTTCAAAAAGAGAATTAGGGAACATATTTGTGACCTCAAGAATAGAAGGGACACCCCGCTAGCCCAATATGTTCTTGAAAAACATGGAGGTAATACTGATAGTGTTTCATTTTGTGTGATGGAGGTGGTTCGACGCTCACCTAGAGGTGGTAGATGGGATAAGGAGAATCTTGCAAAGAGAGGCAGAGTGGATCCACAGGATGGGATCGGTTACACCCCAGGGCCTAAATTGAACGTCTTACTTTTGGAGGTTTCATTTAGGATGGCTCTAATCTGTAGTTTGAGCTATTGTCCAGATATTTGAGATCCTCTGGAGGACATTTTTTAATGGCTGTCTCAGGGTACTGACTATATATACTGATGACCCATGAGTTAACCTAATCAATATTGGCTTTAATGAGCATTTTATTTTTGTTTTTGGAATGTGTATTAGTCTGATGCCCTATTGGCACTTTCGATATTATCGTATTCTTAGTGTCCAAATATAGATTTTATACAGTGGTTCCTAATGTTATGATCTTTGCTATATGAATAACTATAAATACCCTCATATCGATGTTATATAATCCACTATATTTTTTTATAACTAGCTTTCACACGTAGCTCCCTTTTAGAATCCTAGTGCTGTAAAAGAACTTCACAGTAGTATGTGAAGTCAGTTTATCTAAGCTCTATGTATATACACTACTCTGTACTTCCTTTATAGGTGTTAAGCAGCGTTTTATTGTTGTTAGGGAGATGCAGGAATATACTAACCAACAATGTATTCAGTATAGAGAGACGTGGAGCACATTGTAGTAGTATTGACAAGCAAACATGAGTCCTTGGTTGTCAGATAGATGTATGAGTACACCAATTAGCGGTGGATTCAGTATAGAGACGTGGAGCGCATCGCTGACACGCAAACACGAGCCAGTTCCGGAAGTGATGCAGTTGGCTTCCGGATCTGGGCACGAGGAGGAACGCGCAAGGAGGGATATATAAAGGAAGCTGCATCTTGGTATGGATACCACTAATCAAGATCGGTGAATGAGTGGTCACGTACAGTGAGTCTCAGCAGTGGAGGTATATTTTTTGTACATAATTGTCTTGGCTTTACTAGTATTGATTGTTGGGAGGAACACTAGCCTGAGCATGTTATATGTTTAATGTAGATACAGATGGAGATAGAGGCTTAAAAACCTTATATAGCGGCGAACATCTGGCCCTTTTGACCTGATTTGAACTTCTGTAGGTAATGGAGCCTTGTATTAATAAGGTGGATAGAGGTTAATTGATTATGGGAGGAAGTAATTCCTATATTATCTTGTGTAGTTTATAGGCTCCTCATGATTGGTTATCACTATTCTATACATCGGACAATATAGTTGGCTTTAAAGTGTTAAGGTAATTAAGATTGATACTATTTGGTGGCTGGATGTATCTTATACAATGGGCATTGCCGTGTGCTATCTTTGAGTGTTTTATAGTATATGATTCATAATATAGTTCTATTTTTGTACTTTCTAGTGATATCTATGAGTATTCCTATTGTTGTCTTGCTGTAGTGCTCTTTATAAAGGGAGTGTACGGTTGGAGGTAATCTATTAATATTCATTATATGCATTTTTAAATGTAGGGGGCCTTAATTACACCTCCTATAATATAAAAAAAATTCTATCCAGAATGTGATCTCAGTTAATATGAGGATTATCATCTATGGAAAAATGTATATGTACTTCTCATGATGTCCATCTATTACTCATCTTAAATGCTACTGTGGGCTGTGTTCTCCCTATACTCTAAGGTATATCACAAGATTATTCCAATCTATGCTTTATGTGACAATTGTGGCTGATGTGCTTTGCTATGTGCTGTTATGACTAGTTTTGTTTTGTTATTTATGTTTTTTCTTTATTATAGGAAAGAGTAGTATATTGAAGCTACCTGTCAAGCCTCTTATGATCCTTTTTCTGGCATCAAACTAATGGGATCTTGTTTAATCGGCAAGCCTATATAAATTGTTTGTTGCTTTTGTTATGTGCAATGCAATTTTTTGTTAGCCACTTATTTATGTATTTTCTCATGTCCTTGTTCTATGAGATGGAACAATCTTATGTAATAATCTCCACTCACTGTCATATCCCCTGATGAACCGTAATACTATCTGATATATACAGGGAAATGCGCCAGGAAAATGTGTGATTGACCCATTGTGAGATCTCTAGTTATGACATCTTTATCAATTTTGTGTGTACCGATCTTTTGTATTTATTAATTAGATATCTTTGTATTAGGATTTTAAGGTGTTTTTGTAATAAAGATACTATATTGTAGCTATTATTTTGGAAGTTTAATTGGTTTGGAAATAGCTATATTGGACAAGTTAGTCCTATGGGTTCAGTGATAGAGATAACTTTTCATACCCACAATGAATGATCAGTGGGTTAAAAAAAAATCGTCAAGCAAGGAGCATCATTCCAAGCAACAGAGCCTGTTAGAACTTACACCTGATATTGCTTCTGTAAATATTTACAGATTGTGTCACAAATGTCAAGTACATCAACAGTTATATTTCTTATTCTGGATCTTTTTCCTAATTTACCGGCCTAGCCAGTGAATCATAACAGTTGTTGCAAATGAGCCTGTAGGCAGTCTTACATTTTTCTTGCAATTCAGTTTTTTTGTTTTTCTACCCAAGTTAATATAGTGTTTGATTGTTTTATTATGCATCTGGGATGCTGGGTAGTAACTCCATTGTAGATGCAGGTAACGTTTTTAATAAAATTATGCTGCATGGTATGTCAGCCTCTGAAACTAGCATGATCATCACAGCATGGAAACATAAAACAGTTCATTCAGGTATTATTTTAAGGGGTTGTCCAGGTTCTGGTTAATAGTGACTAGTGAAGATTTAAAAAAATAAATAAAATAAAATAAAAAATAAAGCAGCTTTAGCCAATGGGCTTAAATTCTGCAGGATTTCTGTTTCTTGACTCTGGGGCTGCTTCAGGAGATATAAACAAATTTTCCGGTACCCATGGGAGTTCCCATGCATGCACAGATAGGAAAGCTGTAGTTTGCTTCATCCTATGCCATTTTCTCAATAAGCTCAGAACAGAGGGTTGTTACTAGTAATGAAAGATGTATAAGAAAGAGTTCAGCTTGATCATGTTACAATTGGGGTATTCTAGCTATTTTTCCTGTACAGAGATATAAATATATATATAAATATTATATTTGGCAGTACTGCAGGTTGTGTGCTGGGATTTTCCAACACAAGACTGTGGCTCAATGAAACCTGAAAGTACAGATTTTTATCATGGCAGTCCCACCTCCATTGAGAAGCTCAGAAAAACTTAGGAAGGTAGCACAAAATGATCTAATAATATGTATTTAATGTTTTGCTCCTGGACAAACCCTTCAGATTTTTGCATATGCTATTTATACTTTATACTATCAATTGAACTTAAGATTCTTGTTTCTGTCAGCTGATATTTTAACATGCATATACATGTTAATATGCTGCATTGATGCTTTAGCGTTTCCCTATGTAATTCATGCTGGTGATTTCCATTTATTAATTATGCCCAAAGGGCATACAGGTAGGTTGTCGAATACACTGGTTTCTGTATGGCATGCAGCCTTTCACCCCAAATAGTGTGTGTCCTAGAAAACCACACCCCTGCTTTTACAGGCACAAAACAAGAAATACTAAAATTGAATATTACCACAGAAATGTTCTATTAAAATTCATCAAATGTCATATCCAAAATTGTCATTAGAAATTAAAGCACAATTCTTAAAGTTTGAAAGTAGCAGGTCCACAGAAAGTATTCCTCTCTTAAAGAGTACCTGTCATCAACTAAACTTTTCCTGATCCCCCTCCCCATCTGTCCCTTACTCTAACTATGCCTATCCCTGTGTTTATTGAGGTTTAAAACGCTGTGGAAATACCTTTTTTTTTATCCCTCTTCATTAGCTCAGGAGCACTGTCTTTCTGAGGGGTGGAAGTTGGCGGGTGCCGGCAGGCATGATGTCACATGAAGCCTGGCCGGGACTCTCCTTCTGCCAGTCTTCTTGTATGCTGCTCTCCCTCTGCAGCAGTGTTTCCCAAACAGGGTACCTCCAGCTGTTGCAAAACTACAACTCCCAGCATTCCCAGACAGCCAACAGCTGTCCGGCCATGCTGGGAGTTGTAGTTTTGCAACAGCTGGAGGCACCCTTGTTGGGAAACACTGCTCTGCAGTGTGCATACAGACTAAGTACAGGGGAGGGACGGCAGCCTCTTTCTGTCTCTCTCCTGTGTCTCTCTGCACTAAAAAGTCAATGCTGAGAACCAGGGGCGGTGGGAGAAATTACAGAGGCAGTAATTAAGATGAATGTTGGGGGGGGGGGGGGGGCACAGAGCAGGGAGTGCAGTGAGATAATACAATGGTATAAGATAACGTGTGGTGAGGGGCAGGGAGAACACAGAGCAGGGGGGAGGTGACTGGCCTCTGTTATGAGAGACATGTGCAGGCTTGTAGCTCACAGTGCTGCTCCAGGCTGGGAGCGAGTCCTGAGCTGAGAGTACTGAACTTCCTGTGGAAGGACCAGTGCCCTTTAAGCATTAGTCCTAAAAGCTGTGCACTTACTATGAAAAGCATAGGAAGCTGCCTGCAGACCAGGCATAGAAGAGAGACCCCTAGTGGCCAAAAGTATAAAATGAAAAAACTGGTATAAATATTAATATTTTTTAATGAAGATATATTACAATATGACTTCATTAATGATTATGAACAACATATTAAAAGTTTTTGTTGATGACGGGTACCCTTAAACCTTTACAGTCTACTCCCTTAAGGCTAGGTTCACATCTACATAGTTTTTTACGTCCATCTACTCAGTCATAAGAACAGAAGAACAAATAAATGGATCCTTTGGATTTGTTGGATGGCGGATACCAGCAGCACCCAAGAGACTCAATTAAATTTTAACAGCGTCCATTTGGTTTCTGGCTTGGTGTCAGTCGTTTGATCCAAAAAGAATATATAAAATCCTGCATGCTGCAGTGTTTTATCTGGTGAACATGTCAAAATTTCTCATATCAATCAGCCATAACATTACTAACTACTACTAGCTGGTGACGTGAATAAAACTAATTGCAATACAACCTGTAATTGATCTGAGCAACTTTAACAAAAGATTAAAGGGGTATTCCGGCCACAGACATCTTACCCCATACCCAAAGCATAGGGGATAAGATGTCTGATCATGGGGGGTGCCCGTCGCTGGGACCCCCCCCTCGATCTCCGTGCAGCACCCACATTCTATGCCAGGCTGCTGCTCCAGTCACCCCCCCCCCTTCCCATAGACATGAATGGAGGTGGCTTGGCGTGACATTATGAGGGGGCGTCGCGTGATGTCACGTCTCCAGTCCCGAAAACACAGTGATTTCCAAAACTGGAGCAGCAAATCGGCATAGAATGCGGGTGCTGCAGGGGGTCACAGTGGCGGGCCCCCTGCGATCAGACATCTTATCCCCTAATAAGGCATCTATGCCGGAATACCCCTTTAACAGTGGATGGCTAAACTACTGGGTCAGAGCATCTCCAATACAGTAGGCTTTGTAGAGTGTTCTCAGTATGCAGTGGTTATTACCTACCAAAAGTACAGTAGGGATCAAAAGTTTGGGCACCCCAGGTAAAAATTTGTATTACTGTGCATAAAGAAGCCAAGGAAAGATGGAAAAATCTCCAAAAGGCATCAAATTACAGATTAGACATTCTTATAATATGTCAACAAAAGTTAGATTTTGTTTCCATCATTTACACTTTCAAAATAAGAAAAACAAAAAAATGGCGTCTGCAAAAGTTTGGGCACCCTGCAGAGTTAATATCTTGTACTGCCCCCTTTGGCAAATATCACAGCTTGTAAACGCTTTTTGTAGCCAGCCAAGAGTCTTTCAATTCTTGTTTGAGGTATCTTTGCCCATTCTTCCTTACAAAAGTCTTTCAGTTCTTTGAGATTTCTAGGCTGTCTGTCACACACTGCTCTTTTAAGGTCTATCCATAGATTTTCAATTATGTTGAGGTCAGGAGATTGTGAAGGCCATGGCAATGTAATCCCCCGTGGATTTCGAGGTGTGTTTAGGATCATTATCCATTTGTAGAAGCCATCCTCTCTTTAACTTCAGCCTTTTCACAGATGGCATCAAGTTAGCATCCAAAATTTGCTAAAATTTAATTGAATCCATTTTTCCTTCTACTCGTGAGATGTTCCCTGTGCCACTGGCTGCAATACAACCCCAAAGCATGATTGATCCACCCCCATGCTTAACAGTTGGACAGAGGTTCTTTTCATTAAATTCTATTCCCCTTCTTCTCCAAACGTACCTTTGCTCATTCCGGCCAAAAAGTTCAATTTTAACCTCATCGGTCCACAGAACTTGTTTCCAAAATGCATCAGGCTTGTCTATATGTTCATTTGCAAAGTTCAAACGCTGATTTTTGTGGTGAGGACGTAGAAGAGGTTTTCTTCTGATGACCCTTCCATGAAGACCGTATCTGTATACAAGGTTTTGAATTGTTTTTCTCACAATCCTGCAAGCTGTTCTGTCTGATATTTTTCTTGGTCTTCCAGATCTTGCTTCAACTTCCACTGTTCCTGTTGACTGCCATTTCTTAATTACATTCAGAACAGAGGATATTGACATCTGAAAACGTATTGCTATCTTCTTATAGCTTTCTCCAGCTTTGTGAGCGTCATCTATTTTCAGTTTCAGATTTCTAGGCAACTGCTTAGAAGAACCCATGGTGCTGATTGTTGGGGCAAGGTCAGATGAGTCTGCACATTTAAAACCTTTGAGATTGACATCACCTGGTCTTCCCAGATGATGATTGAGAACAATCCATGACACTGACAAGTCTCACCTTTGCAAAGGGGGCAGTGCATGCTATAAATTCTGCAGGGTTCTCAAACTTTTGCAGACGCCATTTTTTTTGTTTTGTTTTCTGTTATTTTGAAAGTATAAATGATGGAAACAAAATCTAACTTTTGTTGACATATTATAAGAATGTCTAATCTGTAATTTGATGCCTTTTGGAAATTTTTCCATCTTTCCTTGGCTTCTTAGTGCACATTAATACAAATTTTTAGCTGGGGTGCCCAAACTTTTGATCCCCACTATAATCCAAAGAATGACAACCAGTAAACCAGCAAAAAGATCATTGGCGCCCAAGGTTTATTGATGTGCATGAGGCTAACCTGTCTGGTCTAATCCCACAGAAAAACTAATGTAGAAAGGTATCATAGTACCACTTCCTCTGTATCAACAGGCGGGTGAAAGTTCTTATGCTGTCCCCTGTTAACTGCTTTCATGAGCATCAGAACTAGACCATTAAGCAACGGAAGAAGGTGGCCTGGTCTGATGCAGTCTCCCTTCATCTCTATGACAGCACCATAAGAGTATATCCATTGATACTAGAAGGGACTGGATAAAACACACGATAGGTTGGAATATACAAAATGGCACAATATCCTGAGGATTCCTCTGTATTTTGCAGTGTGCACTTGGGCCATTTATTTCATAACGACTGCAGAAGGTATTCAAGAAAAGTTGTACAAGGAGATGACACAGGTCCTCGGAAAAGGACCCATTACACTGGAGAAAATGGAACAGCTCAGGTTGGTGTTTCTTCTGCTTAGTGGAGTTTGTTGTTTCTTATTTTATTGTATAACTTAAAGGGGTATTAGAAAAAAAATTGTTTGTTTGTTTTGTTAAAAAAAAAAAAAAAAAAAAAAAGTCACCCCAACACTTATAACTTATTTGTATAGAGTTATCACAAATTCTACTGGTTTTTGCTTGATTAACGCTGACAGTAAAATTGTGTACTTATCATTTTTAGTTTGGCGATTGCTCCAGCTCCCCAGTTCTTTCCTCTAGATGCATAATTCTCAGGAGGCTTGGCTGGATCTTGTCTCTGATTTCATCAGAGGTGGTGAGTGATGTCACCACCTCTGACCAGCCTCACAGCCTTTATATGTGTGTGTATATATATAATATGCGCATACATACATTGAATATATCTAATTTAATTAGGACATTTAGAGACGTATGAGCTGTGTTTACATGTTGCCTTGTGCTGAACAATGCCACAGGCAGAAGAACAGACAGGCAATGCATACAGCAGCTTTTGCATTTTTGCTGTGGGGAGACACACTGCTTTGTGTAGAGCAATGTCGTGCAGTAGCTCTGGGTGGGGAACTGGCAGGAGTGTTGTGAGAGGGGAACTGGCAGGAGTGCTGTGGGAGGGGAGTGGGCAGGGTGGGAGGACTGTGATGAAGAGCTGAGGGAAAAAATTGCATTCTAGAAGTTGTAGTAGTGACCAACTGCTCCACCAGGAAGCATGGTAATTAACATAAAAAGAAACCCACAGAGAAACAAAACAAATAGATATTTGGTGATTTCAGAACTGGGACAGACAGATAAGGAATGATGTATATGTTTCTGTAGCATCTACTTTTTGTTACCTGATGTCAGAATACACCATTTAATTCCATCAGACACTACTTTTATGGAACATCTGTTTTATAACATTACATTATTTGACCCTAAATAATTCAGTATGATAACCATTATTTGATACCTTAACCTCTTGGGGACGCAGGGCGTACCTGCACCTGTGACCCAATGTCATATCGGGTCGGTCCCAGCGGCTAACAGTAGCCGGGACCCGTGGTTAATACCTGACATCACCGATCGCGGTCATGTCCGATATTAACCCTTTAGATGCGGCGATCAAAGTTGATCGCTGAGTCTAAAATGTAAAATAAAATACATCCCAGCAGCTCAATCAGGCTGATCGGTGGTGTCCCGATCAGCTGAGGGCACACGAGGAGGGTCCCTACTTTCCTCCTTGGTGTCCGATCGGCGATTGATTGCTCTAAGCCTGAGTTCCAGGCTTGAGCAATCGACTGCCGATAACACTGATCAATGCAATACTATGGCATAGCATTTCCTGCAACCAATGTACTGTATTTTATAGTCCCGTATGGGGGGCTATCACATTGCAAAAAAAAAAAAAAAATCTAATAAAGATGATTTAACCCCTTCCCTAATGAGTTTGAATCACCCCATTTTCCCATTAAAAAAAAACTGTGTAAAAAAATAAATAAATATAAGCATGCGTTATCGCCGCATGCGTAAGTGTCCATACTATAAGAATATATCATTAATTAAACCACACGGTCAATGGCGTACACTTAAAAAAATTCAAAATAGTGTATTTTTGCGCACTTTTTATACCATAGAAAAATTATAAAAAATGATCAAAAGGTTCGATAAAAACAAAAATGCTACCGATAAAATTTTTTTCATGCACGTAGTTATATATATATTTTTTTCCAGAAGTAAGACAAAATCAAACCTATATAAGTAGGGTATCATTTTAATCATATGGACCTACAGAGTAAAGATAAGGTCATTTTTACCGAAAAATGCACTGCGCAGAAACGGAAGCCCCCAAAAGTTACACAATGCCAGGTTTTTTGTTTTGTTTGTTTGTTTTCAATTTTGTCGCACAATGATTTATTTAATTTATTTTTGTTTAGTTTTTTTGTTTTGCTGTAGATTTTTCTGCAAAATGATTGATGTCATTACAAAGTAGAATTGGTGGCGCCAAAAAAAGCCAGCATATGAGTTTGTAGGTGCAAAATTGAAAGGGTTATATTTAAAGGAGTACTCCGCCCTTGGCATCTTATCCCCTATCCAAAGCATAGGGGATAAGATGTTAGATCGCCGCGGTCCCGCTGCTGTGGACCCTGGGGATCACTGCTGCGGCACCCCACCATCATTACTGCACAGAGCGAGTTCGCTCTGTGCGTAATGACGGGCGATACAGGGGCCGGAGCAGCATGACGTCATGGCTCCGCCCCTCATGACATCACGGCCCGTCCCCTTAATGCAAGTCTATGGCAGGGGGCGTGACGACCGCCACGCCCCCTCCCATAGACTTGTATTGACGGGGGCGGGCCGTGACGTCACGAGGGGCGGAGCTGTGACGTAACGATGCTCCGGCCCCTGTACTGCCCATCATTATGTGCAGAGCGATCTCGCTCTGCGCAGTAATGATAGCGGGGTGCCGCAGCAGTGATCCCCGGGTCCCCAGCAGCGGGACCCCGGCGATCTGACATCTTATCCCCTATTCTTTGGATAGGGGATAAGATGTCTAGGGGTGGAGTACCCCTTTAAGGTAAGGAGGAAAAAAGGAAAGTGCAAAAATGGAAAAACCCGAAGTTCCCAAGGGGTTAATAAAACAAAGCTAATGAGTGTTGCTGCAACCATTAAATGCCCCACCTGCTTACTAGGGAGCTTGGAAGCTTCACTAGAAAGAAGTTGTAGGGTGCGTTCACACGCTATTACTAGCAGCAGATTTCACACTGCAGGAAACCTGCTGCAAGTTACGCTACCATTGAATAGGTCAACAGACAGTCTGCAATAGTGTCAGATTTGTGGACTGTCCACGCGGACCCATTTAAATCAATGGTAGCGGGAAACTCGCTACTAGCGTGTAAATGCACCATCAGAGTGTTCAACTTTTTAACATTGTGGGAGTTCAAGTAAAATAGAGTTGCTGCAGAATTGTCTGACTGTCCTATTCATTTGAATGAAGCTTGTAAAAATATTTTTTGCTGCATGGTATACTGCTGGTATGGAGTGTAACTTCAAATCTGAGGTGTGTACATGCGCCTCATGGTAACATTCAGACCTACAGGATCTGTGGCAGATTTGATGCTGTAGATTTGCTTCAGATTTTCTACAGCAGATTTCATAATGGTAAATCAATACAAATAACTAGTTGAACACAGTATCAATACTGCTCCAGAGCATGTATTTGTGAATGTACCCTAAAACGTATTCATGCATGGTTATAGTGTGACTTACTGTATACCTATACCCTGCTCATTCTGTAGTATGGCCTGTAAGTACAATGTACTCTTTGACCAGCCCCTTATAACACATTTCCCCTTTTACATATAGAGCAGCCTTTCTTTGTTTTACAGCATTGCAGCTGCATTAGTCTCCTCCAGTAAAAGGCATAGCATATTACCACAAGTGACAGATCCATATCCTCCATAGATTGTTCCTCAGCTACTCACCAGGATACAGATCCACTGCAATGTTTCATCTTGGATATAATGTGTAGAACATTGTGCAGATAACAAGCGTAAATATCCATTATGCTCACTAAACTCTTATTTGAATAAGCATCTCTAATCATTTGTAGAAATTGTACACAAAGTCAATCTAAATTGAAATTTATAAGGAAAGGCTAGATGAGACATCTTAAGTAATAATCCTTTCCATATCATGGTTTTTATCATTGATCTTTTGTACTACAGCTATTGCCGGCAGATATTGTGTGAGACAGTGAGAACTGCCATCCTTACGCCAATCTCTGCCCGTCTGCAAGAACTTGAAGGGAGAATTGACCAACATGTCATTCCTAAAGAGGTAAGGGGTTCTGCCAAGAATGAAAGGGAAAGCATTTGTCTTCTGTAAATTAAAAATCTAGCGTGGAAAGTTTGCTTAGAGAATCATCTATTTTGCTCATTAAAGAATATACTGTATTTTTTTGGACCATAAGACGGACCCCTGGTTTAAACAAGTGAAAGCCGAAAAATAGACCTTTCATACTGATTAGTCTTCCTAGAGGTCCTATTTACACAGTGTCATCATTTACATGTTATGACAAGCACAATATTCCAGAGTCTTTATTAAGGCCTAAGGTCCTGGTCTAACTGCAGTGGTAATATATATGTTTATTTTTGTTTACATTATCTTGTTTGAAAAATAATTGTATTCCTATTTTTTTATTTTTTTTACAGACCTATTACAAGCAATCATTAGATTGCTAACACTGTTCAATGCTGTGCTAGTCCTGATCAGCTGAGAGGACGAGTGAAGGTCCTTTACCTAGCCCTATCTGATCGGTGCTCCATCACTGCAGGTAGCCTCAGCAGGCTGTAGTAACGGAGTACCGATAACACACATCAATGCTGTGCTAAGGGACAGCATTGCTCAGTTTATGCAATCAAAAGATTGCGTGTAATAGTCCCCTAAGGGAACTAAACAGATATAAAAAGAAATATCCATAAATGCAAATGAGCCTCTTCCCTGAGAAAAGGTCCCATCAAGGCAAAAACAGTACCAATAAAAGTTACAGATCACAGCGCAAAAAAATGAGCCCTTGTACAGCCCTGAATATGGAAAAATAAGAATTATAGGGGTCAGACAGTGACAATTTTAAGTACAAAAAAGTGCTATAAATCGGGTTAATTTATAAGGGGTTTAAAACCAAAACTACTCTTTTGTTATAATAGTCCTTGATGAATACCTTTTTAAGGGGTGTAATTTCAAAGTTGGGCAACTTTTTGGGGCTTCGCCTATAACTGGTTTTGCATGGTGAGATGGCATATCGGTAGGAAAATTGCAATTTTTATTTTTATCCAAATGCAGTGCATTCAATCCTGTAAAAAAAAAAAACTATAATTTACACCTGTGAGGCATGAAATACCCGTGGGGTACATGTTTTCTGCCCCCCTTTATAAATTCCTAAGGGATGTAGTTTAATGGGGGGTCAATATTGAGCCCAGGCCTGATACATCACAATGCCACTCAGCCTATTACCAGCTGAGGCAGGACATCCCTGCGGCCAGGAATTAGCTGAGCCACAGTGTGACCTGTTGGGGCCCCAAAATAAATGAAAAAGAATAAAACAGTGGACAGGAGAGCAATACCAGCCACATTTGGGGGACGGGGCGCAGTGAAAGGTAAGTCAAAACTTTATTATTTGAATTGCAGCAGCCCGGGCTTAATGGGAAAATAAAACATTTTGCTTGATAACTCCTTTAAGTCAGCATTCCTCAACATGTGGCTTTTTATCTGTTTACACCCATTATGTCCTGAAAATGGACAGCCAAAAGTAGTTTTAGTAGCTGTAGTTTTGCAGCAGCTGAAGAGCCACAGGTGGGGGAACAATGCTTTGTTGTATATGCCAATACATGCACATCTCTGCTCAACGTACATACAAGCACACATACAGCTTTACTACACACAAATGCCCACACAGCACTGCTTCACACCATGCACATACATGCACAGCTTTATTATGTACATATGTACTTTCTTGTAGTTCTAGTATTTGTGTGGCTCCTCCAAAGCATGTGACTGGTCACATACTCATGACCTCATCAAAGGTGTTTTCTCCTCAATGCCCAGTTAGCTCTGTGGAAGGTCTCTGCATAGTAGGAAGCTGGCTGTGATTTGCACATGGCATCCAGCTTTCTCTCCTGCCTGGTACTGGTGTCAATGATTGGTACAAAGTAGGAGGTAGAAGAGCGTTCACGTAGTGAGTGGGCACTGTGCTGAATCAGTGCTTTGCCCAATCGTTAGGGAAGCAGTCAGGGCAGCCTGTCACTGTCGAATGGCTCTGACTGAAGACTATAAAACACAGGCATTTTTTAGCAAGATGTTTTAAAAATTGTTTTTTATAGTTAGAAAAGTATTATAAATATTTCTAAACTACTTCGCAATATTCATCTTAACTTGGTGTGATTGAGACTTTTAGTTGCAATTGTCCTGTACCTAAGTTGCATTTGATTTGTTTCCAGACTCTTGTGCTGTATGCACTTGGTGTGGTTCTCCAGGATAACACAGCCTGGCCTTCTGCCTACAGGTATACTATGTCCGTGCAGAATGTAGAGTATAATAATAGATTACATTTTGTGCACCCAAACCTTCTTTTACTGCTGATGATGTATTCTGTATATGGCACTGTGTTCTGTATATCTGAAAATAGGGAAAAAAGAGAGGCGCGCTCCTAGTGGAATATCGTCAGTGTACAGATGTTCAAGTGCTGGTTATTGCATTACCTTTATAGGTTGTGCTGAGAGCACAATACGTCGAAGCGAATGCAGACTCGCTCAGAGCCTTTGATTCCAGATGGGTGGCTGCCTCTGCGTCCTTGACCGTGACTTGCAGATCCGGTGAGTCGATAAGAACAATTGGGGAGGCTTGCAGCTCCAGTGGATAAATAGGATGGACTACTACCACTATCGGCTACAACAGCGAGATGTACTCATCTGCAAACTAACAGGACCCCCATCGGAAGAAATCACAGGTAACCAGGTTGCTAATGGCAACAGCAGAAACCTGGATGAGAAAGACTTGGAAACTATGAATGATCTGTTTTTTAAATTAGAGACAAAAATGAAAGAGGAAATGCAGCACCAAATAGATGTCGAGTTTTTAAATATTTACCAAAAAGAAAAAACACCAAGAGGATTAAGAATGCCTTTTTGCTCTACTTTTAAAAATGACACTGATTACACCAAAAGGTGCAATGAACTAATCGATTCATGTACTTTTAAAATGTTAGATTTTCTATGTGGAAAAAGGTTGTCTGTGTGTAAAGTTTTGAACAATGATGTGATGTCTATCATGAATTAACTAAAAATATTTTCAGGGCACACACAACATTAAAATGAATTCCCACATCACCTCCAGGTTATCAAAACTGGAAACAGAAATTGAGAAAAAGGCTCACAAACTGCATAGAGACAGGCTAGACTATGCTCAGGGTGAGCCTTGGGCTTCGAATAGCAACAATTCCAAATGAGGAAAACACCCTGAGGACCCAATAAATGAAAACAACAAACCCACAAACCATGAAAAAACCTTACAGAAAGATGGAATACCAGGACGAAACCAAGCTGGATCAATGGGCCACAGTAACAAACAATTCACCAACACACTATACAGAATAAGAAGGACCAATAGTGTAATTGAAAACAAAAAAGATACACATGATAAAGACCTGGACGAACCCCCCCCCCCCCCCCCCCCCCCAAACACAGACAAAAATAACATCATAACTCCAAGTAAAAATAAGAAAGAAACAATCGAAAAAAATCGGACAACTAATCCCACAGCCTCTCTTTCCAAAAATGACCAAGAACTCACAAATACTCCAACAACTACTATTCAAACGCCTGTGAAAACATCGGATCCACACCAGCACGAACGGGTTAATACCCCGAAATCACTTTTTATCCAGGCCAGTCACAATCTATCCAAGAAATATGAAACTGCCAATAAAGAATTCTGTGACAGACTGAAACAAAGGGAGGAACAAATATCAAGCTCTCCTAAGATACACCAACAAAGACATACCAGGGTACATTGGATATGATAGATTTTGAAATTTCCCTACAAGAAACCCCCTCTCACCCCGACCCTACACCCCTAGAAACACTTCCCACATCACCTGGAAGTGATGAGAATATAGTCATAATTGACAATACTGATAACAGAAGCTCCCTGGCATTATATATAAAGGGTAGGAATGTCAATATCTCGGAGGGATTCACACAACATGAAGATAACTCAGCTTCATCAGAATCTTTTTTAGGGTAATGTCCGGCCAAACAACCGAACATTCCCTCTATGTTCCAGAAAAAGAAGAACAAGAGAAAAATAGAAGACGTAGGGGGAAGCGAGGAGGAAAAAGAGAGAAAAGAAATGAGAAAAGAAATAAAGAAAAGGACAGTGGAACAGTAAAAATCTTTAATTTATCAAAGCACCATCTAACACCATATGAAACCTCTCTATTAGAAAAAGGCCTCTCATTCTGTCCATTCCACAAAGGAGATGACTTTTAATTATTTCTGGACCTTAACAGATTCATCAGAAAACTGACACTGCAGAGATTTTTTGCAGTAAAAGAAAGTGGAACAGGAAAAAAGCAGAACCCCTCGGAGGATACCATGCAAGGGGTCCCAATATTGAGGTCTTTCACAAATTAGTCTCACAAAAAAGAGAATATGGCTCTGAAAAAACTACAAAAAACACTGAAATTGTTATCCAAAGTGTGGATAAGGGAGGGGGCCTGATCATACTTGATTATGACTATTATGAATATGAAGCCCATAGGATCCTGTCAGATAAAGAATTTTATGAAGAAATATCACACAATCCTTTCCCACAAAAGAAAAAAAAAAGAATCTACACATACTAATTGATGAAGGCCTCAAAGATAACATCCTGAATAAAGATGAAGAAAAATACCTTAAAACTCATAATGCAAACAAACCATACTTCTATTTTTTGCCAAAAATCCACAAATCCCTCAGTAACCCGCCCGGATGCCCCATCATTTCCAATACCAACTCATCCAATAGTAACCTGGCTCATTACATCGATCTGTTTCTGCAACCTTATGGAACAACCCTCCCCAGCTATCAGCGAGATTCCACACAACTAATCCAAACATTAGAAATGCCGTGGAAATCCAGATATCAATTAGTAACAAGCGATGTTTCATCATTATATACCCATATCCCTCATAATGTGGGCCTTAAATGTGTGCAAAACTTTCTTGACTCAGAGAACAAATTATCATCTGCGCAAAAATGCTTCCTGATCAAAGGCCTGGATTTAATTTTACATAATAATTTCTTCACATACAACAAAAAAGTTTACCAACAATGCAAAGGGACCGCAGTGGGCTACGAAGGTCGCACCTGCCTATGCAAACCTATTCATGGGCGCCTTCGAGTCCCAATGCATCACAGGTAATTCTGCTCTAGCATCCCACATAGTCATGTACCGTAGGTACATTGATGATTTATTCTTCATCTGGAATGGACCTGAAAAATCAACCGATATCCTCCTCCCCACTCTAAATAATAACCACTGGGGCATCAAATTCACATTGGAAGCCAGTTCTGAAAAAATCACAGTCTTGCATCTATGCATTTCTCACAATGAAAATAAATTCATCACCTACACATTCTTCAAAACAGTCGATGTCAACAGTTATTTGGAGTTCGACAGTGGGCATTACAAGCAATAGTTAAAAAAAATGTACCTTACAGCCAGTTCCAACACATTAGAAAAAATTGTACAGAAGACAAACACATTCAAACAAGAAGCCAGAATACTAGAAAATCGGTTTAAAGAAAAGTAATAGCCCAAACCAATTGTGAAAAAAGCTTTCAAAAAAGTATGCAATAAATCACAAAAAGACTGCTTGTTCTCAGCCAAAACAATAAATAAAGAAAATCTGCAAAAACAAGTGGAAAAACAGAAGATCAATTTAATTACTACCTTCAGTAATTCTGCAGGAAAAATAAAGGCAGCATTGAAAAAGAACTGGCACATTTTAATAAATGATACCCATCTTAAAGGAAAAATTCCTGATCATCCACAGATAACCTTCTGGCGAGCCCCCACCCTAAAAAACCTTCTAACTCCCACTCAAATCCGCCAACACAAAGAAAAAAGAAAAAAATATGTCTTACCTGTGGGAAGTTTTCAGATGTGGACAAAAAAGATGCAAATGAAATCGAACTCAATGTTCAAAAAATGTCAAACTCAAACAAAGAAATATATCAACTAAAACATAGACTCACCTGTCAGTCATCATACATAATTTATCTCATCGATTGCAGCTGTGGCCTTCAATATATAGTAAGGACAATCCAACCTCTTCATTGTAGAATAAACACAGACAGAACATTAAGAATAAATTCCAACTGCATGGACTTTCCAGAGACTGTTCAATAATTCATCCCATGGAGCTAGATCCTATCCTAGTCACCCCAATTGACCATATCTCAGAAACCTGTTCCAACCGTTTCGAACTACTAAAAAAGCGAGAAGTATACTGGATGTATAAACTCAGTACAGTCTCTCCACGTGGTCTTAATGAAATAGTAGAGACCATTATCTAATATATAAAAAAGTATAAAACCATATATATATATATATATATATATATATATATATATACTACATTCTAATCCTATCAGTATAACCGTTACTTCTATGCACTAGGAACCCAATCCTACTCTCCCTATAACATCTGGCCTTAGACTGCTCTGTATTGCCCGGTACTCCCACTATATAAAGCAGTGGGCCCTCACTATAAGTCTCCAGTGTGGCTTTACATAATATCCTGTAAAAGTCCTAACCACCTCCCAAGTGACAACCACTCTCTCCCCTAACAAACAGTAAAGTTTAGGCACTCGCAAGGAACGATGCAAACCACTAATGAAATATTATGCGCATCAAAGTGGGACATGATGTATGTTTCTCCAGCGCTCCAAAAGACCCAACACATCATTAATCTGACAGACCGCAACCATCAATATACTTAAAGGGGTACTCCGGTGGAAAACTTTTTTTTTAATTTTTTTTAAATGAACTGGTGCCAGAAAGTTAAACAGATTTGTAAATTACTTCTATTAAAAAATCTTAATCCTTTCAGTACTGTTTAGCAGCTGTTTGCTACAGAGGATAATCTTTATTTTTTTAATTTCTTTTTTGTGTTGTCCACAGTGCTCTCTGCTGGCACCTAATGCCCGTATCAGGAACTGTCCAGAGCAGGAGAAAATCCCCATGGCAAACCTATGCTACTCTGGACAGTTCCTGACTCTGACAGAGGTGTCAGCAGAGAGCACTGTGGACAACACAGAAAAGAAATTCAAAAAGTAAAGAATTTCCGCTGTAGCATACAGCTGATAAAAAGTTATAAAAGGATTAAGATTTTTTAATAGAAGTAATTTACAATCTGTTTAAAGGAGTACTCCAGCGTGCACTTTTTTCCATTTATCCCGTCCGGGCTGCAAAATAAAAGAGAACACACTTTCTCTTACCTGCCAACGAGCCCCCGGAGCTCCGGTACACTCCGGTACAGGTGTTCGGTCCCCGGGCTGTATTCTTCTTACTTCCTGTTAGCCCGGCACGTCACACGGAGCTTCAGCCTATCACCGGCCGAGGCGGGACATCGCTGCTGACAAAGAACCTGGTCCGGGTCCGAAACTTCTTAGTTGCATTTTAACAATAAACTGCCTTTTGTTTTAACTCAACTCTGGCAAGTTTTATTGGAGGGAAGGCGCCGTTATCTCGTCCCAATTTTTACCCCAATTGTTCTTGTGTTCTGTATATGGCACTTTATTTATTATGTTTCTTTACCCCTTTATGGAAGCATTACATCACTAGAACTGAAAACTGTCTCTGCTTTCAGATTTAATCCAGAACGATTTGAAGAAGAGATAGCCAAGCAGAATTTAACATTGTTAGGCTTTTCTGGAAGCCAAGAGTGTCCTGAACTTAGGTAAGATTTAGAAAGGTTTTTAGTTGTTGAAAGTAATAGTCAAAATGTAAAAATTGACTGTTGCAGACTTGAAAAAGCATCAGCCTTTTCAAACTTGGGGCACCCCTTGGAAAAAATTGTTACCCTGGGGCACGCCTTACCAAATATTTTCTACAAAAAACTGATAAGATTAAGCAATGCGTAATAACTATATATCTCTTTTTCCAAAATTTAAGAGGCGGCACTCCAAAAGTATGAAACAAGATATATAGTTATCGCGCATGATCCCTGATTCACACTTTTGGAGTGCTGCCTCGTTTCTTTTGGAAACATGTCTATTTGGCGTGAAGTCTAGCCTTTGGGACGCAGAGCACCCGTATGGACTGAAAGTTTTACATTAGAATTGTATGTGTATATATATCTGTATATAGTTATGTACAACAGTTCTGTTCAATCTGATGACTCACATGTGGTGTCTTCTCTTGACTGGAGAGGTCAACTTTTCCTTTTCTTCTCTTTCTTGCCCAGACCATGACTATTATTCACAGCCACAACTCATCTCTGCCAGACAAACATCTTGGGCTTTGCACTTTTCAGGCACCCTCCTAACCTTTTCCCCATCTGCTGCTGCTGCTATTACTACCACAAGATCCATAGGCGGCTGTTGCTACCTGTACTGGGCCTGGGCAAATAGGTGGTGTCCACAAAGCTGGTGTTGTCAACACTATTTATGTTAAAATATAACAATTACAATTATGTATGGTAATGTGATAGCTTTTATGGGCTTGTTCTGCAGTGACACTGCTGGGACCTGTACTGCACCAGCTGGACACAATAATGCAGGGAGGTAACAGTAGGTCACTGTCTGAGGTCAGCCAACTGCTAAATGCTTTACTCAACTGGCTTTCCACTGCCATTCCAGTGGCCCAGACTCTTCTCTGTTTTTGGATGAGTCCTTGTTGCTGTGATGTGTTGTCCTTGAAGAAACTCTGCTCAACCAGTCACAGGCAGCAGTGTTGACCAGCCTTAGCCAGTAAGGCCATGTTCACACGACTGAATGTCCGCACAGAGAATTTCCGTGCGGACATTCTGCAAACTGCCAGTGCTAGGACCACACAGGAATGTGCCATCTTATAGACGGCTATGCATTCATTGCAGAGTCCGCAGAATGAATGAATATGTTCATTCTTTCTGCGGACACTGAAAACTGAATTTCTCTATCGGCTTCATTGGGGGACACAGACAGTGGGTGTATCTTGCTGTCTCTAGGAGGTGTGACACTATGGTGATAAAAAAAAGTCAGCTCCTCCCAGCAGGATATACCAGCCTTCAGGCTCTGAGCTAGTCAGTTTAAGCTTAGTGTCTGAAGGAGGTGGGCGTGATCTGGGTTGCTCCAGACCAGGTCTTCTGATTTTTTTTTATTTTCATAGTTAGGGACGTGTTAGTTTTTTATTCCTTTTCTTTTCTGTTTTCAGGTGGGGACTCAGGGACTGCGGTTCCCCGTTTCCCCATTGCAAGTGAGGGGGCACAGACATTGCATATATGCGCTGTTAACTCCCCCTCGCCAACGGTCAGCACTTGGGTGGTACGTCACCCTATTTCCCTGCTCGCCTCGCTCGCGCATAGCAGCCAGGCGTGATGCAGGTAACTAAAGCTGACTGAAGACTTCACTGAAGACTCCAGTAGGTAAGTTCTTCTGACTGAGGTAAGTACTTCCCCCTTTTGTCTCCATAGATACGGACTCTCAGCAGCTGGAGACCCCCTGTTTTGGCCCACCTTCAGTTTTTGAGGCTAGCTTACAGGGGCTGCACTTCATTTTTGGGGGAGCAGTGGCACCTGAAGGGACATCATATATGGGGCACTTCTCTTATGTGTGTGTGTGCGCTTGGTGTGACTACGTCCACTGCGCCTTATTCCGGCACTTCACTTATGTGTGCGTGTGTATTAGTGTTACTTCGTACACAGTGCCTTATATGCGGCTGTCAGCTGCCGCGCTGTCCAGGGTCGGGCGCTCTCAGCGCCGGCTTAGTTTCACTTTGCCGGCAGCGCCTTAAACGCGGCTGACAGCTGCGGCGCTGCTATGAGCCTGGCGCTTCAGCGCCGGCTTACTTCTTTTCTCCGGCCCACTCTATTCACCCAAGGAGCGGGCGCCATGACAGTTCTCCTCGGCCGGCCTGTAGCTTCCAATCAGGACCGTAGGCGCGATTTTCAGTAGGAAGGGGTCAGTTACTTCGTGCCTTGCTTCAGGAACGCCCCTCTCTTCCTATTCGCTGGCCTATTTCTCTCTCTAGCTGCACAGAGCGAGTCTCCTCACTGCAGCTGACAGGGGACACAGACTCTTTTCACACATTATGTCCGTACCCAGAGCTGTTCCTCCCTCTAAACAGAGACCTGGAACTTCAGTGACTTACTATCTCTGTAAGCACTGTAATACCAAGATGTCTGGCTCTGCCGAGCCCACTTGTCCTGCCTGCTCCACTGCTCCCCCAGACCCCCTGGTACCCCCTGATGCCCCTTTGGTCCCGCTCCCCCAGCCTGGGTTTCTTCCCTGACCCAGTATATGGCTGACTTGACCCAAGTCTCCCGCTCGGTGGCTGAGGCCTCCTGGGAAGTGGTGTCCGCCTTGAAGGGGTCTTCCCGGCGCAGGACCTCTGGAAGGGCTCGCTCCTCATCTCCACATACTTCACGCTCTCACAAGCGTCCTAGGGGTGCCTTGTCTGACTCTTCCAAAGAGTCTTCAGATAGACGTGAACGATCCCCTCGTGGGTCCCGCGTTCCCCTGTCATCTGGGCACAAACGTCGCTCCTCCAGAGGACGTTCTCGGAGTCGCCGCTCTGCCACACCAGAGCCGCGCACTCGGTCAGAGTCAGCCCCCTCTAGGACTGCCTCTACTCATTCTTATTCCCCTGGTGGACGAGGCTTCCAAGCCGGCATCTGACTCAGAGGACCGCCCAGACTCAGTTGCAACGGTGAACTCTTTGGTTACAGCCCTAAGAGACACCTTTCACTTAGAGGAACCAGGATCTTCGGATGTCAATCCAGGAGTATCCTTTCATTGTGCGGAATGCCGCTTCCAAAAGATCTCTCACTGAACTTCCCTTTACGGGTGGCTGTCTTTTTGGCAAACGCCTTGATGAGATTATCTCTGAGGCAACGGGAGGTAAGAGTTCCTTGTTACCTCAAAATAAGGCTCGCTCTACTTCTCAAAGGAAGTCCTTTTCCTTTCGGTCCAACAAGGGGTCCGGGAAGGCACCCTCGCGGGATAAGAAGGCTCCCTTGTTCCGGGCTCGCCCGTCTTGGAAGCCAGACTCCAACCGATCCGGCCTTTTTGCGCCCAAATCAGGCAACCGCAAGCCCACTTCTGCATGAAGTGAGGCCCCCACCCGTGGTTTCTTCTCGGGTGGAAGGTCGTCTCTTGCTTTTTTGAGGCATTTGGACCTTCTCACATTCAAGACTCTTGGGTCAGAGACGTGGTGGCCAACGGTTACCGGATCGAATTTGCGTCCCTTCCGAGGGATCGCTTTTTTCGCTCCCGGGCCTCCCGGTCTCCTCCTCTGGCGAAGCAGTTTTGAGCGGCTCTCCAGTCTCTGCTTCTCCAGGGGGTCATTGTTCCTGTTCCTCCAGGGGAAAGGTTTCGGGGTTTCTATTCAAATCTTTTTGTGGTCCCCAAGAAGGACGGTTCTGTGCGTCCAATTTTGGACCTCAAGCGTCTCAACCATCATCTTCTCATCCGCCACTTCCGAGTGGAATCTCTCTGTTCGGTGGTGGCATCCCTGGAACAAGGGGAGTTCCTTTCATCGGTGGACATCAAGGATGCCCACCTCCATGTGCCAATTTTTCCGGGCCATCATCGGTACCTCCGCTTTGCGGTCCTGGAGGGGCACTTTCAATTTGTAGCCCTCCCCTTCGGTCTAGCCACGGCTCCTCTGGTCTCTACAAAGGTCCTTGCGCCGGTGATGGGCCTATTACGGTCAAGGGGAATCTCGGTGATACCCTATCTGGACGACCTTCTCATCAAGGCTCCAACCAGGGCCCAGACTCTGGAGAATCTGGACGTCACTCTCCACACTCTGACTCGCTTCGGGTGGATGATCAACCAGGACAAGTCAGTCCTCCATCCTACCCAGTCTCTAACCTTTCTGGGACTTCACTTCGACACGGCCTCAGCCCGAATTCATCTTCCGACGGACAAACGTCTGGTGCTCCGGTCGGGGGTCCGCTCCCTTCGGACCCAGGTATCGGTCTCCATCTGCACTTGTATGGAAGTCCTGGGTCGGATGGTGGCAACTATGGAGGCCGTAGCTTTTGCCCAGTTTCATTACCGCCCACTTCAACTGGTGATTCTCTACCGATGGAACAGGTCTCCTCTGTCCCTCGATCGTCAGATTGTTCTCCCTCGCAGGGTCCGTCAGTCTCTGCTCTGGTGGCTCTGCTCCCCCCTTCTTCTCCAAGGGCGGTCGTTTCTTCCCCTTCACTGGCAGGTTGTTACAACGCATGCCAGTCTGTCGGGCTGGGGCGGCGTGTTCAGGGATTGGACGGTTCAGGAACTCTGGTCTCCCCAGGAGACCCTTCTTCCGATAAACATATTGGAATCACGGGCGATTCTTCTTGGTCTTCTTCATTGGGAGTCCCATCTTCAGTCCCGTCCTGTCTGCGTTCAGGCGTACATAAATCGTCAGGGCGGCACTCGCAGCTCGGTAGCCATGGCCGAGGTGACCAAGATTCTCTCCTGGGCGGAGAGCAAGGTTCCGGCCATTTCGGCGATTCACATCCCGGGGGTGCTCAACTGGGAAGCGGACTTCCTCAGTCGGTCCTCACCCGACCCCTGCGCGCAACTCTGCGACCTCTGGGGCATTCCGGACGTGGACCTCTTCGCGTCCCGGCACAATCGGAAGATCCTTCCGTTTGTGTCCAAGTCCCGGGACCCTCAGGCTCTGGCCGTGGACGCCCTAGTGATTCCTTGGGCAGGGTTTGCCCTACCCTATCTGTTCCCTCCTCTTCCGCTTCTTCCCAGGGTGCTGAGGAAGCTCAAGGCAGAGGGCGTCCCCGCCATTCTGGTAGCTCCAGATAGGCCCTGAAGGTCGTGGTACGCCGACGTAGTCAGGCTGCTGGACGATGCTCCACTGCGCCTTCCGCTCCGTCCGGACCTGCCTGCTCTCTCAGGGTCCTCTTTGCCACCCCAATTTACAGTCGCTGCATTTGATGGTGTGGTGGTTGAGACCGCGGTTTTGAGGGCCCGCGGGTTCTCTTCCTATGTCATTCGCACCATGCTCAAGGCTCGTAAGCCCTCCTCTGCAAGGATTTACCACCGTACTTGGAGGTCTTATTTTCGTTGGTGTGAAGCACAGGACTTCTCCCCGGTGACCTTCTCTGTTCCCCGTCTTCTCTCCTTTTTGCAGTCGGGGGTTGTCTCTCAGTTCCCTTAAGGGTCAGGTTTCGGCCCTTACTGTTTTTTTCCAGCGGCCCCTGGCTTCTAATCCTCATGTCCGGACCTTCCTGCAAGGAGTGGCGCACACTGTTCCTCCTTATCGGTCAGGGACTTGAATTTGGTTCTGAGTGCCCTCCAGGGTGCACCCTTTGAGCCCCTTAGAAAATTGTCTCTCCGCCTCCTTTCTTGGAAAGTGGCGTTTCTGGTGGCTATCGCCACCATCCGGAGGGTGTCTGAATTGGCAGCCCTTTCCTGCCATTCTCCGTTTCTGGTGATCCACCAGGACAAGGTTGTTTTCCGGCCAGACCCTTCCTTTTTACCTAAGGTGGTCTCGGCCTTTCATCTCAATGAGGACATTGTCGTTCCTTCATTTTGCCTGGCTCCTTCTCATCCTTGGGAGCGCTTACTGCACAAGTTGGATGTGGTTCGGGCTGTTCGGTCTTATCTCTCCATCACTTCTTTGTTTCGGAAGTGTGATTCCTTTTTTGTCCTTACGGAAGGTCGTCGCAACGGACAACCTGCTTCCAAGGCCACCATTTCTAGGTGGATTCGGTCCTCCATTGCGGAAGCCAATCGCTGTAAGGGGAAGATTCCTCCTTTCAGGGTTGTGGCTCATTCCACACGTTCTGTTGGGGCATCCTGGGCTCTCCAGAATAGAGCCTCGGCCTCGCAGGTTTGCAAGGCCGCTATCTGGTCGTCTTTGCACACTTTCTCGAGGTTTTACCGGGTTCATACTTTCACATCGGCTGATGTTAACCTGGTGCGTAGGGTGTTGCAGGCGGCAGTGGATCAGCCGTCTGCCTGATTGCTTATCTGCCCACCCAAGGGACGGCTCTGGTACGTCCCACTGTCTGTGTCCCCCAATGGAGCCGATAGAGAAAAGGAGATTTTTTAACACTTACCGTAAAATCTCTTTCTCGAAGGATTCATTGGGGGACACAGCTCCCGCCCTTTTTGGTTTTTTTCCTTGGTTCTATATCCGAGGGTGTGTTCAGTTATGTTTTTTCTTCTGGTTCTCGGACAGTTTTGGGTTTTTTTCTTGACCAATTGGTCTCCTCCTATTGCTCTGGAACTTAAACTGACTAGCTCAGAGCCTGAAGGCGGGTATATCCTGCTGGGAGGAGCCGACTTTTTTTTTTATCACCATAGTGTCACACCTCCTAGAGACAGCAAGATACACCCACTGTCTGTGTCCCCCAATGGATCCTTCGATACGGTAAGTGTTAAAAAATCTCCTTTTCTTTGCCAGAAACTTCATTATGGCAGGATTTAAAGGGGTACTCCACCCCTAGGCATCTTATCTGCTATCCAAAGTATAGGGGATAAGGTATCTGATCGCGAGGGTTCTACGATCTCTGCTGTGGCACCCCAGACATCCTGTGTCCACGGAGCAAATTTTGCTTCGTGCTGGATGACTAGCGATGCGGGGCAGAGGCGTCACGCCCCCTCCCATAGACTTGCATTGAGGAGAGCGTGGCCATGATGTCACGAGCGGGGCATGGCCGTGATGTTGCGAGCCTCAGGCACTGTACCTGATGCTCTAAACAAATGCCGGGTGCAGCAGGGACCCCCGTGATCAGATATTTTATCCCCTATCCTTTTGGGGATAAGATGTCTAGGGGCGGAGTACCCCTTTAATGTAGCATATAAACTTTTACAAAATTATTACTATTTCAGCACACATTTTATTCTGCACTTTAGTATGATTACAGTGTTACTAAATTAATGTGCTTCGTCTTTTTTTTATACTTACTGTATATAGTCATTTTGAAATGCCTTATTCTATCATCCAAAACTTTTACACTGGTGAGATTTGCTGACATTGGATTTTCCCTTGTAGATACATTAGAGGCTTTTAGTAGATTGGCCTTTTTCTCATCCTTCTCAATCATTACACCCAGAGTGGGATTGTTTCATAGGTGGCCAGCATTTTCAGTTTTAAGTTTATCATTTATGTAGTTAAATAGTATATATATATTTTTTTTACTTTCTGTGGCAGTCATTCTCTCTGTTGCAATTTTTTGCTAATTTTATGTTTTTTTTGTTACAGAATGTACTCTTCTCCTTATAATTTTTTAAACACTTTCTAACTACCATATATATATATATATATATATATATATATATATATATATATATATATATATATATATAATATATATATATATATATATATATATATATATATATATATATATATATATAGCATTATGTATTATACAATGCCTTTACTCATATTTTCTTGCCTTAGGTTTGCCTACATGGTAGCAACAATACTTCTAAGTGTTCTTGTCAGAAAGCTGCACTTACTGCCTGTTAAAGGTCAGGTTATGGAGACCAAGTATGAACTTGTAACTTCACCAAAAGAAGAGGCTTGGATTACTCTATCAAAGAGGAACTGAATTGACCAGACACATTTCCTGTTCTTCCTTTTCTTCTAGAAAATACATTTTTTCTTTCATTTTTGTTCCAGCAATCAATTTGTCTATCCTTCCAACCATATGACAGTCAAGTGTATCAGGGTCAATAGATGGAATAATCTGCCAAATGTCCTCCAAACACAATGTAAAACTTCCACCAACTTGGCGACTGGATAGAGAGGCACTGGAAACAAAGTCTGGAAGGGATCTCATGCTTAATCACCCATGATGCAATGCGTTTCACAGTAAGGCTGCTTCATCAGGCATACCCAGGTGATTACAACCATGCAATATATAGGGCCCTTCAAGTACCAGGCTTAAAGGAACCATGCACCATTATATATATATATATATATATGTATTATGAAGATATATATAAATATTTATGCATCAATAGTACAATAAAAACATAATACCCCAAATGAACATACATAAAGCAACATTTAAAGCAATAAAAAAAAAAAATGAAATACAGTACACACAGTGAATCAACAAGCATTCTCAATTGCTTCATTTAAAGCTCATACGGTCCCTAGAGAGAAAATCCAAAAATTATTCCCTATTAATATGTTTCTGGAATCTGTTTCTGATTTGAGAAGGGATTGTCTCAATGATGGTGAGTTTTAATACCCTAATATCACTATTCTGTTTCAATGAAAGATGAAGTGATAAACTGTGGAGGATGAATTTATGATTAATATTTGATCTGTGTTTGTTCATGCGGGCCCACGTACTGCAAACCACAGATACAAGTTAATAGATAGCGTAGGAGCTACCACAACTGTTTTCCTTAATCATGTTTTCTTTGTTCAAATGATTGAAGGTGAAAACCTTTGTAGCACCCCCAATCATGGAACAGCACAAACATCAAGTGTGATTGCACGGATAGGTGCCCACTACAATGTTCATGTTGCCAGATGATGTTGGTTCTCCTTTAGGGGGATGGATTTCAACCTACTCGGTGGGACCATATTTCGCAAATTGCTTGATCTGCGGAAGGTTAACTTAGGGGGAAGTGGTAATACTTTATTTAAAATCAGGTCATCTTTGAGAATGCTCCAGTGTCGGTCTAAAACCTTCCTAATGTTATCCACCGCACAATTAAAATCAGTAATAAAATTATATTTAAATAACTTTTTGGTATTGCTATCCTCTGAGTTACTACTCTCACTGATGGGATTGGATGGTTTAAATTGAACTAAAGAAGCCTGTTCTTTATCGTTTACTCTGTTGAAGGCGTCACACAAGATAGATTTAGGGTACCCTTGTCCACCGAATGATGCAAGGTAAATTTCAACCCCCAGTTATTGGAGTTGATGTCCTCTGCAAAATCCACGGTCTCTTGTGCCGTATCGGACCATATAAAAAAAAGAGATGGTCTATGAACCGTCTAAAGAAAATAACGACTGTGCGATGAAAAGATACTCAAAATGCCACATAACCAAATTGGCTTAACTGGGCGTGAAATTTACCTTGCATCATTCGGCAGACAAGATTGAGTTCTTGGACCTTTGTATAAAAAAAAAGATAATAGTGGTCATATAGCCACGGAAAACTTTAAGTCCGTGGATGTAAGTAGCCTCCTTACATTTAGCAGCTCCGACTATCCCAAGTGGATTCGCAATGTACCTTACGGACAGTACTTACGGGTAAGAAAAAATTGTACTCTGGCTAATGATTTTAGCAAACAAGCATTGGTATTACTGCACCGTTTTAAGAACAAAGGGTACCCTAAATCTATCTTGTGTGACACCTTCAAAAGAGTAAAAGATAATTAACAGGTGACTTTAGTTCAATCTAAACCATCCAATCCCATCAGTGAGAGTAGAAACTCAGAGGATAGCAATACCAAAAAGTTATTTAAATATCATTTTATCACTGATTTAAATTGTGCGGTGGATAACATTAGGAAGTTCTTAGACAGACACTGGAGCATTCTCAAAGATGACCCGATTCTAAATAATGTACAGTATTACCACTTCACGCAAAGTTAACCTTCTGCAGATCAAGAAATTTGCAAAATATGGTCGCGCCGAGTAGGTTGAAATCCATCCCCCTTAAAGTAGAACCAACACCATCTGGCAACATGAACATTGTAGTGGGCACCTATCCGTGCAATCACACTGTGCGGTCCCGCATGAACAAACACAGATCAAATATTAATCCTAAATTCGTGCTCCACAGTTTATCACTTCATCTTTCATTGACATAACATAACAACAGTGATATTAGGGTATTAAAACTCGCCATCATTGAGACAATCCTTTGACTCAAATCATAAACAGAAACTTATTAATAGGGAATCATTTTGGATTTTCTCTCTAGGGACCTTATCCCCTGGAGGTTTTAATGAAACAATTGAGAATGCTCATTGATTCACTGTGTGTACTGTATTTACATTCTTTTAAATCTTTTTTTTTTTTTAATTGCTTTAAATGTTGCTTTATGTATGTTCATTTGGCGTATTATGTTTTTATTGTACTATTGATGCATATATATATTTATATATTTCTTCATAATTGATATATGGTGCATGGCCCCTTTAAGCCTGATACTTGAAGGGTTAACCATGGGCCCTATATAATGCATGGTTGTACTCACCTGGGTATGCCTGATGAAGCAGTCTTACTGTGAAAACCGTTGCATCATGTGTGATTAAACATGAGATCCCTTCCAGACTGTGTCCAGCGCCTCTCTATCCCGTCGCCAAGTTGGAGGAAGCCAAACACGTTATTTACACTACACTGGTTAGTGAACGTTAATATTCAACACACTCTGAACAACTAAGTATTGTTCTCATTTAATAAATTGACATGTGTTCTCCATAATATAACTATATTAGATCAACCTGGACTAAAATCTGCATATATCCATCAGCAAACAATGCAAATCTTCAGTATACCACCTAAATTAGTTAAGAGCTGTGTGAAGCACATCTTAACCTCGCATTTTGTTTTATATAATCTGAAAAACGTTATACAAGGGGGTACTGAAAATATATTCTAATTCAGTCAGCTAACAACATGGGATCATTTTTTTATGTGCTAGAAAGCTGTCTAGGGAAACTTCCATCTCCATAGTGCTCATGAAAGTTTACTGTCTTTTTTGCAGGAAAAAATATTAGGGTGTATTAAGAGTAATGACACCTAGCACTGGCTTTTTCTTAATGGTGGGGGGAGGGAATTCAATACGTCTGGATTTAGGCTTAAAAGCCACAATTTGTAAATTTTGGGCAGTTAATGCTAACCTTGCCACTTTATTGGAGCATGGCATAGCATAAAGAGGCATGATACCTCTCAGAATACACACACTGACCATTGGCATTAATTTCAAAAGCCCAGCATGCGGTCAGCAGTGGCTGATGTTGAAGATTTATTAAGAGGCATACCTCTAAAACTGCTGAACATAATGCCACCAAGATTTTAAATGGAACGTAATGATCTTCATGTGAAACATTGGTCTCTGTAAATTCACCCCAGTGTTTGTGTTTTTAAACCATTCTCTTTAATTGCACCTGTAAAAGATGTCACCAATGGTAGTATAGAAACAGAGCTGCGTGGGGGAAATGTTTCTTTTTACCATCCAGTTCATTGAACTGTTACTTTCTGTGACAGCTGAAAACAGTGTTCATAAGCACTGTCTGCGAGAATACCTTCATGGATCGGTATGTTTGCATGGACCAATAATAACTTTCAGGGTGGATGCCTTTACTAAATGGTTGGTTGTTTTTTCTTCCTATTTAAATTTGCCATTTTTCAATAGAGAAACTGAATCCTAATATACTTAACCAGCCTAATGAACCAGGTTCAATACATTAAACCACCTATTTGAAATTTTTTTCACTGAAGGGACATTTTTGTTCTGAAGCAATATAAAAAACTGTATTTATTTGGCATATGATGATTTTGTATTTGCCTATCCATGCCTAGTATTTGTGCAACTACATAAACTTGACATTGCTCATCATAATGAAACAATTATAACTTCAACTGCAATGTGGATGACCATATCTAAGGTCCATGTTTATAAAAATATATATAATTATTATTTTTTTTTTATTCTAAAAATAAAATAATAAGGCTAAATCCCAGGGAGAAGAAGAATTAGAAGACATATCACATATGATCATATAAACTAGCTCTTATATTCAGTATTTCTATAAAGAACTGTACGCTCTGTGCTGAGACAAGCAGCTGTAGCTACAGTTCTGTGCGGATCGATCCATGTTATCTAGCCCTATGTGAAGAAGTGTTTTTGGAGTATGCTGTATTTGTGCTGTATGTAGAGTTGATGGTTTGTAGAATGTCCCATATGTTGCAGTTTAATGATTGTCTTTAACAAGTGATACATAGGATTGCAGACCTTCTGTGCCTTTTTTTTTTTTTTTTGAAGAAATACTTGCCTTTGTAAACATCACTGCCATGTAAATGTATTTTTTACTGCAAGAAACTGATGGTGAAAACATACAGAAGAAAAAGCTCTACAGTGTCTGGTGTATTTTTTTGTTTTATATTTTTGGCTAAAAAAAAATGAGTCCTTGAACTTGTTTTAAAAGAAAATTCTTGGTAATATGTGAGATATATATTTGATATAAATGTTTTTTTTTTTTTTTTTTTTTTTAACTAATCGTATGAAATACTTTCGTCTTTACATAGTTGAATGTGCTGACAACCAAATCACACAAAAATTATCAATGGAAATCTAATTTATTAACCCACGGAGGTCTGGATATGGAGTCATACTCAAAATCAAAGTGGAAAACCACACTACAGGCTGATCCAACTTTGATGTAATGTCCTTAAAACAAGTCAAAATGAGGCTCAGTAGTGTGTGTGTGTGTGTGGCCTGGGTATCCACCAACTCCTGGACAGTTGATTGTGCAACGAAGCGTTGGTGGATGGAGCAAGACATGATGTCCCAGATGTGCTCAATTGGATTCAGGTCTGGGGAACAGGCAGGCCAGTCCATAGCATCAATGCCTTCCTCTTGCAGGAACTGCTGACACACTCCAGTCACATGAGGTCTAGCATTGTCTTGCATTAGGAGGAACCCAGGGCCAACCGCACCAACATATGGTCTCACAAGGGGTCTGAGGATCGCATCTCAGTACCTAATTGCAGTCAGGCTACCTCTGGCAAGCACATTGAGGGCTGTGCGGCCCCCCAAAGAAATGCCACCCCTCACCATTACTGACCCACCGCCAAACCAGTCATGCTGGAGGATGTTGCAGGCAGCAAAACGTTCCCTAGGGAGTCTACAGACTGTCACGTCTGTCACATGTGCTCAGTGTGAACTTGCTTTCATCTGTGAAGAGCATAGGGCGCCAGTGGCGAATTTGCCAATCTTGGTCTTCTCTGGCAAATGCCAAAAGTCCTGCACGGTGTTGGTCTGTAAGCACAACCCCCACCTGTGGACGTCTGGGCCTCATACCACCCTCATGGAGTCTGTTTCTGACCGTTTGAGTGGACACATGCACATTTGTGGAATGCTGGAGGTAATTTTGCAGGGCTCTGGAAATGCTCCTCCTACTCCTCCTTGCACAAAGGCGAAGGTAGCGGTCCTGCTGCTGGGTTGTTGCCCTCCTAAGGCCTCCTCCACGTCTCCTGATGGCTTGTCTCCTGGTAGTGCCTCCATGCTCTGGAAACTACGCTGACAGACACAGCAAACCTTCTTGCCACAGTTCGCATTGATGTGCCATCCTGGATGAGCTGCACTACCTGAGCCACTTGTGTGGGTTGTAGACTCCGTCTCATGCTACCACTAGAGTTAAAGCACTGTCAGCATTCAAAAGTGACCAAAACATCAGCATGAAGCATAGGTACTGAGAAGTGGTCTGTGGTTACCACCTGCATAGCCACTCCTTTATTGGGGGTGTCTTGCTAATTGCCTGTAATTTCCACCTGTTGTCTGTTCCATTTGCACAACAGCATGTGAAATTGATTGTCAATCAGTGTTGCTTCCTGAGTGGACAGTGTGATTTCACAGACGTATGATTGACTTGGAGTTACATTGTGTTGTTTAAGTGTTCCCTTAATTTTTCTGAGCAGTGTGTATATATATATATATATAAATGAAATTTTTATTTTTTATAGAGCATTATACACTTTCTTCCTCTCATCACACCACATCTAGCACCTCTGAGCTGTTAACTATGTATCATATGCGGTGTTGTAAAGTCATCCATATTAAAACAATCTCATTTTGTTCTGTGAGTTTACCTTTAGTGTAAAGAACAAATAAACAATAATGTCTCCTACATAAATGGTCCATATTAAAACAAAATTACGGAACCATTATGACATTTTTTTTTTTTAGATTATTTTTATTGTTTGTTTTTTTTTTATAAACACAAAAATTATGTAACAAACAACCCACTGCCCCCCACCAACACCCACCCCCCAAACAGACAGAACATTCTGTCTCAACCCTACAACCCTACCACATCAGGCTATAAAAGAGTAGAAAAAAAGTCAGGTGAATAAGACAATCAAGGAGTGTTAGTGTGCAAGATATGGCCCATTAGGGGCAGGTGTCAGGGAAACAAAAGAGAAGGAGAAGCATGTCAGGCACTACACCAGCAGACAACCATCACACAGACAAAACAGGAAATGTTCAGACCAACCAAAGATAAGCTACAAACAGTAGTCTCATCCACACACAATCAAGGAGTGTAGAAACACGTAGAAAACATCCTATCTTCAGGAGGGTTATATTTTCTCATCCAGGGACCCCAGATACCATCAAACTTCCGCTCCACTTTTCGTTTACTGTAGATCCCCTATTCCAATCTATAATCTGAACCCGAGCAATTAAATCTGCCACATCCGGAGGAGTGGGTCTAATCCAATAGTTACATTGGCTAACCCTCAACACTGATGTTAAAATTGAGACATTAGCCAGTATATCCTTATATGAAGGACATACCTGAGCCCGCACACCAACGCCAAGGTTTCTCAAGTGGCATGGGACCTAGCACTAACCTACCTGTGCGTGATAAGCAAAACCAGGTGCCAGTGGGCAATTACGGCAGCATTAGGTCCAACTCACAGCCTGCTCCCAGTTACCTCCAGTGTGAACTGGGCACACATACAATGGGAGGAGGGAGGCAGACTATAAGCCCCACCCAAGTTGGCTGAGTATGTTTGCCGGCCTCACAGGTGAACCTGAATGCAGCCTAGAATGGAAATAAAGGCGCATTAAATGTGGAGTTTGTACTTCTCCAAGTATAAGACTTAAATAACGAAAAAGAGAGATGGTCTCAACTGCCAGGCAGGAGGTGCTCAACCCCACATGCGGTTGTGCATATATATATATATATATATATACATACTTGGGGAACAGATCCTACCCTTGTAGTCTGTTGCTAAGGGTGATCCCCAGCATAAAAATGCATACGGTGGGGGATGCCTGCAACAGACTACAAGTGCCACAAATCACATCCTACACCAGATAAGCGGTGCGGATGAGTAACAATTAGTATAATACAGGGATTTAGGTACACTACTGGGAGCAGGCTGTGAGTCGGACCTAATGCTGCCGTAATTTCCCACTGGCCCCTGGTTTTGCTTATCACGCACAGGTAGGTTAGTGCTAGGTCCCGTGCCACTTGAGAAACCTTGGCATTGGTGTGCGGGCTCAGGTATGTCCTTCATATAAGGATATACTGGCTAATGTCTCAATTTTAACATCAGTGTTAGGGTTAGCCAATGTTATTGTTACTTCTACCACAGTAGTATACCTAAATGCCTGTATTATACTAATGGTTACACATCTGCACCGCTTATATGGTGTAGAATGTTTTTTGTGGCACTTGTAGTCTGTTGCAGGCATCCCCCACCGTATGCATTTTTATGCTGGGGATCACGCTTAGCAACAGACTACAATGGTAGGATCTGCTCCCCCAGTATATATATATATATATATATATATATATATATATATATATAGTGTACAACCGCATGTGGGGTTGAGCACCTCCTGTCTGCCAGTTGAGACCATCTCTCTTTTTCGTTATTTAAGCCTAATCCAATTTTTTCAGAGCCTGATGCATAACACGTAGTATGCCAGTCTCTACCAATGAGGGTTCCTGTCCACAACCAATAAGAGCCAGTAGACATACTTTAGGGAATCGAGCTAAGGTCACCCCATACACCGTACGGATGATGGCAAGCACGTCCCTCCCATAAGTGTCCAAGAGGGGGCAGTCCAAGATCATATGCACTAGATGTGCCTCCAACCCACCACACCGTGGACACGCAGAATCAGACTGCAGCCTAATCTTATGCAGGAACACTGGAGTCTTATACACTCTATGCAGGAGAAAAATCTGGGACAACCTATTAGATTCTGACAAAGATAAATAGGGAGTAAGCACCAGCATGGACCACTCCTTGTCGGTCATGACACCAGCATTTCGTTCCCACTTACCATGAATAGTCAAGGGGAATTTGCCATGTTGGAAGCTCAACAATTCTCTATACACCCATGAGATGATCCCAACTGACTCCCTTTTGGAGACCACCGAATCCAAAACCTATTAAAATGGATTACCAATGAGAAGACCTACACTGTGAACATGAATGAGCTGTAAATACCTATAAAAGGAAGAGTGTGGCAGAGCAAACTCCTCCTGTAAGTCCCCAAAGGACCGAACTACACCCTGAACAGCCAGTTGCTCCAATTTACACAGTCCCTTCCTCTCCCAAAAGCCAGCATTAGAGAGGAGCGAACTTACAGTAAATTCGATTCGTCACAAACTTCTCGGCTCGGCAGTTGATGACTTTTCCTGCGTAAATTAGTTCAGCCTTCAGGTGCTCAGGTGGGCTGGAAAAGCATCGGAAAGCTGAACTAATTTATGCAAGAAAAGTCATCAACTGCCGAGCGGAGAAGTTCGTGACGAATCAAATTTACTGTAAGTTCGCTCATCTCTTGCCAGCATCCATAAAAGAGTAGAAATCAGGAAAGCCAGGGTTACGCCACAGCGGGGTAGATTTAGTGCAACCAGAAAGTCTAAGTAGTTTTTGCGTGTCGCCCCAAAGCTTGCATAATAGATGTGTAGTGTGAGAGGAGTCAGGAGAACCCGGTATTTGGTGTAATTGGGATGCCAAAGAATATAACCAGGGATTGGGAAGGGCCAAGCCCCCTGAAAACTTTCCCATTTGAAGAGTTTCTAGTCTAATTCTGGCAGTGCCCCCCATACCCCCCCCCCCCCCCCCACACACACACACACACACTTCCCCTTTACCAGGTGTCTGAAAAGACGCTGAATGCGCTGAAAATGGGCCATCGTAATCCACACCGGTGAATTTTGCAAGACATACAGTAATTGCGGCATTAAGACCATTTTGGCCAAGTTTGTCCTACCAACCACCTTCTGGGAACTCCTATTCGGGAGAGGGGTCAGGTTGCAGGGGACAAAATCATGTAGGGATGGGGTAATGTAAATGCCCAAATACTTAAAACTAGTCACCACCTGAAGCTGGGAGGCAGCAATCTGAGGAATAGCAGGCAGAGGGTCAAGAAGCATCAGTACAGATTTGTCCCTATTATTTAACAGACCAGAATATGAATTGGACTCAGAGATAAGAGACATGACCGGAGCCAAGGAGAGGGCCGTATCACCCAGAAACAGTAGTATATCATCCGCATAGAGCACCAAACGCTCCTCAATGGACCCATACCAAAACCCCAACATACTAACAGAAGACCTAATGAGGCAAGCCAAAGGCTCAATAGCTAATGCAAAGAGCAGAGGCTCTGATAGCTGACCATTCACTCTAAGTCTGGCTACAGTACAACAATTGAACATAAGAGAGAAACCCAGGTCCAAAACCCATAGATCTCATCACCCACCACAAATTATTCCATTCGACACTATCAAAAGCCTTGGCAGCGTCCAATGAAACTAGCGACCTAGCTCCAGCACCCTCCTGTGACATCTGCAAGTTAAGATTAACTCTATGGATACTGTCTACAGTAGATTACACAACAACAAAAAAACGTGGGCTCAATTGGCTGGAGGTGCTCAACCCCAAATGCTGTTGTACATTTATACTGGGGGAGCAGATCCTGCCCTTGTAGTCCATTGCTAGGAGCGATCCCCAGCATAAAAATGCATACAATGGAGGATGCCTGCAGCCGACTACAAGTGCCACAATAGAATCCTACACCAGATAGAGGATGTGGATGTGTAACAATTAGAATAATACAATACAGGAATTTAGGTGCACTACTGTGGTAGATGTATACAGTGACATTGGCTATCCCTCAACACTGATGTTAAAATTGAGACATTCGCCAGTATATCCTTGTATGAAGGACATACCAGAGCCCGCACACCAACGCCAAGGTTTCTCAAATGGCACGGGACCTAACGCTACACCTACCTGTGCGTGATAAGCAAACAGGGGCCAGTGGGCAATTACGGCAGCATTGGGCCATTTCACAGAGTCCTCCCAGGTACCCTCCAGCGTGGCTCAGCACACATACAATGGGAGGAGGGAGGCAAACTGCAAGCCCCACCTAAGTTTGCTAATATAGGTACATGGCATCACAGGTGCCATCTTAATGCTGCCTGAAAGATGTTCAAGGCGCATTACATACGGAGTTTACACACCTCCAAGTATAAAATTTAAACAACAACAAAAAACGTGGTCTCAAATGGCTGGAGGTGCTCAACCCCAAATGCGGTTTTGCATTTATACTGGGGGAGCAGATCCTGCCCTTGTAGTCCACTGCAGGCATCCTCCATTGTATGCTTTTTATGCTAGGGATCGCCCATTGGATTGGGGATGATAAGAAGAAGAGAAGTTTAATTTGATCTTGAGCTGTTTACAGAGGGCCCTCCAGAATTTAGACACGAATTGGACGCCTCTATCCGAAACGATATGCGTGGGCAAACCGTGAAGGCGAAAAATGTGTACAAAAAATTGCTTTGCCAACTGAGGCGCTGAAGGAAGACCAGGAAGAGGAATAAAATGTGCCATCTTGGAAAATCGATCAACGACCACCCAAACAACTGTGTTGCCACGGGATGAGGGCAAGTCTGTAATAAAGTCCATACCAATCTGTGACCAAGGCTGTTCGGGAACGGGCAGAGGATGAAGGAGGCCAGCAGGCTTCTGGCGAGGAGTCTTATCCCGGGCACAGACAGTACAGGCCCGCACAAAATCAACAACATCCGTCTCCAGAGTCGGCCACCAATAAAAACGAGAGATGAGTTGCAAGGATTTTTTGATGCCCGCATGGCCTGCGAGATGGGAGGAGTGTCCCCATTTGAGAATCCCGAGACGCTGGCGTGGAGAAACGAAGGTCTTCCCTGGAGGAGTTTGCCTGATGGAGGCTGGAGACGTGGAGATCAGACAGTCCGGAGGAATGATGTGTTGCGGAGAGACCTCTACTTCAGAGGCATCAGAAGAACGAGAGAGGGCATCGGCCCTAATGTTCTTGTCAGCAGGGCGAAAATGAATTTCAAAGTTAAAACGGGCAAAGAACAACGACCACCTGGCCTGGCGAGGGTTCAGTCGTTGGGCAGACTGGAGATAGGAGAGATTCTTGTGATCAGTGTATATGATAACTGGAAATTTTGATCCCTCCAGCAGATGCCTCCATTCCTCAAGCGCCAATTTAATGGCCAGTAGTTCTCGATCCTCGATGGAGTAATTTCTCTCCGCTGGAGAGAAGGTCCTAGAAAAAAAACCACAAGTAACAGCATGCCCGGAAGAATTTTTTTGTAGAAGGACAGCTCCAGCTCCCACTGAGGAGGCATCTACCTCCAATAGGAAGGGTTTAGATGGGTCAGGTCTGGAGAGCACGGGAGCAGAAGAAAAGGCAGACTTGAGATGTTTAAATGCGTCTTCCGCTTGTGGAGACCAGGACTTGGGATTGGCATTTTTCTTGGTTAAAGCCACGATAGGAGCCACAATAGTGGAAAAGTGTGGAATAAATTGTCTGTAATAATTGGCAAACCCCAAAAAACGTTGGATAGCACGGAGTCCGGAGGGGCGTGGCCAATCTAAGACGGCAGAGAGTTTATCTGGGTCCATTTGTAGTCCCTGGCCAGAGACCAAGTATCCTAGGAAAGGAAGAGATTGACATTCAAAGAGACATTTCTCCATTTTGGCATAAAGGTGATTGTCCCGAAGTCTCTGAAGAACCATGCGGACATGCTGGCGGTGTTCTTCTAAGTTGGCAGAAAAAATCAGAATATCGTCCAGATAAACCACAACACAGGAATATAAGAGATCACGAAAAATTTCATTAACAAAGTCTTGGAAGACGGCAGGGGCGTTGCACAGGCCAAAGGGCATGACCAGATACTCAAAGTGTCCATCTCTGGTGTTAAATGCAGTCTTCCATTCGTCCCCCTCCCTGATGCGGATGAGATTATAAGCCCCCCTTAAGTCCAGTTTGGTAAAGATGTGGGCACCTTGTAGGCGATCAAAGAGTTCCGAGATAAGAGGTAAGGGGTAGCGGTTTTTTACCGTGATTTTATTAAGTCCGCGGTAGTCAATGCAAGGGCGTAGGGAGCCATCTTTTTTGGACACAAAAAAAAAATCCAGCTCCGGCAGGAGAGGAGGATTTGCGGATAAAGCCCTTTTTTAAATTTTCCTGGATGTACTCTGACATGGCAAGAGTCTCTGGAGCAGACAGAGGATAGATTCTGCCTCGGGGTGGAGTAGTACCCGGGAGGAGGTCAATAGGACAGTCATAAGGCCTGTGAGGGGGTAAAGTCTCAGCTTGCTTCTTGCAAAAGACGTCAGCATAGTCCATATAAGCCTTAGGAAGACCGGACACAGGGGGAACCACAGGGTCACAGCAGGGAGTACTGGGAACCGGTTTAAGACAGTCCTTGAGACAAGAAGTACCCCAGTTCTTGATTTCTCCTGTGGACCAATCAAGGGTTGGGGAATGGCGTTGAAGCCACGGTAATCCAAGAAGAATTTCAGAAGTGCAGTTGGAGAGGACCAAAAATTCTATTTTTTCGTGATGAGGTCCGATGCACATTAGGAGAGGTTCCGTGCGGTAACGCACGGTACAGTCCAATCTTTCATTGTTAACAGAATTGATGTAGAGGGGTCTGGCGAGACTGGTCACCGGGATGTTGAACCTGTTGATGAGAGAGGCCAAAATTTAATTTCCTGCAGATCCGGAATCCAGGAAGGCCATAGCAGAGAAGGAGAAGGTAGAGGAAGATATCCGCACAGGCACAGTAAGACGTGGAGAAGCAGAGTTGACATCAAAAACTGTTTCACCTTTGTGCGGAATCAGCGGACGTCTTTCCAGGCGGGGAGGACGGATAGGACAATTCTTCAAGAAGTGTTCGGTACTGGCACAGTACAGGCACAGATTCTCCATGCGGCGTCGTGTCCTCTCTTGAGGTGTCAAGCGAGACCGGTCAACTTGCATAGCCTCCACGGCGGGAGGCACAGGAACGGATTGCAGAGGACCAGAGGAGAGAGGAGCCGGGGAGAGAAACCGCCTCGTGCGAACAAAGTCCATATCCTGGCGGAGCTCCTGACGCCTTTCGGAAAAACGCATGTCAATGCGGGTGGCCAGATGAATAAGTTCATGCAGGTTAGCAGGAATTTCTCGTGCGGCCAGCACATCTTTAATGTTGCTGGATAGGCCTTTTTTAAAGGTCGCGCAGAGGGCCTCATTATTCCAGGATAATTCGGAGGCAAGAGTACGGAATTGGATGGCGTACTCGCCAACAGAAGAATTACCCTGGACCAGGTTCAGCAGGGCAGTCTCAGCAGAAGAGGCTCGGGCAGGTTCCTCAAAGACACTTCGAATCTCCGTGAAGAAGGAGTGTACAGAGGCAGTGACAGGGTCATTGCGGTCCCAGAGCGGTGTGGCCCATGACAGAGCTTTCCCAGACAGAAGGCTGACTACGAAAGCCACCTTAGACCTTTCAGTAGGGAACTGGTCCGACATCATCTCCAAGTGCAGGGAACATTGTGAAAGAAAGCCACGGCAAAACTTAGAGTCCCCATCAAATTTATCCGGCAAGGATAATCGTAGGCCGGAAGCGGCCACTCGCTGAGGAGGAGGTGCAGGAGCTGGCGAAGGAGATTGTTGCTGGAGTTGTGGTAATAGCTGCTGTAGCATCACGGTCAGTTGAGACAGCTGGTGGCCTTGTTGCGCTATCTGTTGCGACTGCTGGGCGACCACCGTGGTGAGGTCGGCGACAACTGGCAGTGGGACTTCAGCGGGATCCATGGCCGGATCTACTGTCACGATTCGGCTGGCTGGAGGTGGATCCTCTGTGCCAGAGAGGGATTGGCGTGGACCGTGTTGGTGGACCGGTTCTAAGTTGCTACTGGTATTCACCAGAGCCCGCCGCAAAGCGGGATGGTCTTGCAGCGGCGGTAGCAACCAGGTCGTATCCACCAGCAACGGCTCAACCTCTCTGACTGCTGAAGATAGGCGCGGTACAAGGGAGTAGACAAGAGCAAGGTCGGACGTAGCAGAAGGTCAGGGCAGGCAGCAAGGATCGTAGTCAGGGGTAACGGCAGGAGGTCTGGAACACAGGCTAGGAACACACAAGGAAACGCTTTCACTGGCACAATGGCAACAAGATCCGGCAAGGGAGTGCAGGGGAAGTGATGTATAAATAGGGAGTGCACAGGTGAACACACTAATTAAGCCTGCTGCGCCAATCAGTGGCGCAGTGGCCCTTTAAATTGCAGAGACCCGGCGCGCGCGCGCCCTAAGGAGCGGGGCCGCGCACGCCGGGACAAGACCAACGGGGAGCAAGTCAGGTACGGGAGCCGGGATGCGCATCGCGAGCGGGCGCCTCCCGCATCGCGAATCGCATCCCGGCTGAGAGAGACATTGCAGCGCACTCGGTCAGCAGGTCTGACCGGGGCGCTGCAAATGCGAGGAAGTTGCGAGCGCTCCGGGGAGGAGCGGGGACCCGGAGCGCTCGGCGTAACACACCTTTAGAATGGAAAATCTCTGATCCAACCTGTTTGGATCATACTTACCACAGATGCATTCCTTCTAGGTTGGGGAGCGCATCTTCTGGACAAAACAGTCCAAGGGACTTGGTCTCCACAGGAGAAGACATTGTCCTCGAATCTCCTAGAGATTCGGCTATCAGATTGGCTCTATTCCACTTTGCCCCTTTGCTGTGAGAGTTCAGTCAGACAGCATGACAGCTGTTCTATACATCAACAAACAGGGAGGCACAAAGGTGTGATTCTGGATTGGGCAGAATTTAACCTCACCCATTTATCGGCCGTTCATATCCGGGGTACTCACAATGTAATAGCAGACCGCCAGAGCAGAGGCCTCCCAACCGAAGAGTGGTTTCAATCAGATTGTGCTCAGGTGGGGCATGCCAGAGATTGATCTCATGGCAACAAGGTTCAATGCAAAGGTGGTCAGATTCTGTTCCCTATACAGGGAGGACAATCCCTTGGCAGTAGATGCTCTGTCAATCCCTTAGCGGTTCAGGCTAGCCTACATCTTCCCTCCTATTTCTTTGATTCCGAGGGTATTGATGAAAATCAGACAGGACCAAGCCTCTGCGATAACCATCATTCCATATTGGCCCAAAAGAACTTGGTTCACCCAACTCATTCAGATGAGTCCAGTTCAGTTTTGGAGGCTTCTCCCAGAGCAAGCGATAGTGTCTGGAGACACTCACAGTTGCTCCAACATCCACATGTTCAATCTGACAGCCTGGAGGTTGATCGGTCCCTTCCAGTTGTAGAAGGGCTCTCAGGGTCGGTCTTGAGAACTTTGTCACACTCCAGATCTGAAGCTATAACGACATCATATGGAAGAATATGGAACATTTTCTCATCTTGGTGTCAGCTACGCAAACTATCTCCAAAGGATCCTACCACTCCTGCTGTTCTGCAATTCCTGCAAGATGGATTGGACAAGGGATTATCTCCTTCCACCCTAAGAGTTCAAGTATCTGCTATCTCGGCTTTCCTTAAAGGGGTATTCCAGGCAAAACCTTTTTTTTATATTAAAAAACCTTTTTTTTATTAGCTTCTGAAGTTTTCTGTCTAACTGCTCAATGATGATGTCACGTCCCGGGAGCTGTGCATGATGGAAGAATATCCCCATAGGAACTGCACAGCTCTCGGGACGTGAGTCATCAGAGAGCAGTTAGACAGAAAACAACAACTCAACTTCAGAAGCTAATAACTATTGGAAGGATTAAGATTTTTTAATAGAAGTAATTTACAAATCTGTTTAACTTTCCGGAGCCAGTTGATATATAAAAAAAAGTTTTGGCCTGGAATACCCCTTTAATAAGTCTCTTTCTCAAGACCCCCTAATCAGAATGTTCCTAAAGGGAGCCTCAAGAATTAAACTTACAATCATTCGACCTATCCCTGCTTGGGATTTATCTGTCGTGCTCAGGGGGTTATCATCTCCCCCTTCGAGCCTTTAGAGGAGGTGGATTTAAGATTACTTACACTTAAGGTTACCTTTCTGTTGGCTATCACTTCTGCAAAATGAGTCAGAGAACTCCAAGCCTTTTCTGCCTTTGAGCCTTATATTCAGTTCCTCCTGAACAGGGTTCTTCTTAAGTTTTTGTCTACTTTTATTCCCAAAGTTCCAACTTTTACTAACATCAACCAGGTTATTTATCTTCCTGTGTTAGCTCCGCTCCCCTCCTCGGAAGATGTTAGAGGCCTTCGTACCCTCGACCTGTCGAGATGTCTCAGGATTTACCTGGATCTATCCAAGGAATTCCGTAAGGATGAAAATCTTCTTATCCTTTTTTCTAGTGCCTGGAAGGGACACAAGGCTTCCAAACCAACTATTAGCCGCTGGATCAAGGAAGCTATTCGGGAGTCTCATGTTTCTCAGGGTCTGGAGCCCCCTGAATTTGTTAAAGCTCACTCTACTAGAGCAGTAGCTACCTCTTTTGCAGAAACTCGATTCCTCTGGAACTCATGTGTAAATCAGCTTCCTGGAGTTCACACTCCACTTTCATTTCACACTATAGAATGGATTCTAGAATAGCTATCTATTCCTCATTTGGGCGGTTGGTTTTGTCCTCCACCAGACATGAGTGCCCTCCGATGGGGGTATCTGTTTGCTAAATCCCCATTTGTGCCACTGGTTAGGACGTAAGGGAATTGTTAATTTCTAATGATAATTTGTTTTCCCTTAGTCCTAACAGTGGCACAACATTCCCTCCCTTTATTTTCTTTTTCATTGTAATTACGCAAGGGAATTGGGCTCTATCCCCCCTATATGTAAGGGGGGTGGGAGGGTCTAATTCATTCATTTATGAGGCTGTCAATAAAATTTCCACCGGTCCTAACCAGTCCACCGGGGGCGGAATACCCCATCTGTGCCACTGTTAGGACTAAGGGAAAACAAATTATCGTTAGAAATTTACGAATATTCCTCAGACCTGTGTGGGGTCATGAAAAAACACATTCTTCAAAACTGCAATTGAGGTAATTTCCTTTTAGTTGACATGACATCACAGCTTCTATCCTTCTGCTGGCTCAGTGTCTGGCCAGAACATGGAAAATATAATATTAAATGTATTATAGGGCAAAAAGGGAATATGTATATTTGATCTTGGATAGGCACAATCAGATTTCCAGAAGCATTATGAAAGCATAAATGAATGCAAATCTGTCTAAATCGACCTTGGGCTAGAGTCACATGTAGTGTGACACATGGCTCGTCTCCAAACCTCACTGCACACAAAGGTAGCCCAGGTAGGAAAATATGTAGCGGATTTTGCGCAGCCTGAAATACGCTGCGTATATGCTACATGTGACCACACCCTAACTCAATATTTGCTCCGGGTAAATAAGTAACTGCACAACTATAGATAATAATATTTTGTAAACTGTAAAGTATCATTCCAAATTGGAGCACCACTACACTTTCATGCAGTTCATGTAAGGTCCAAGTTGTTTTTGGGTGGTGGCATGGACAGAATTGGATCGCATTGGATTAAACTCAAACAGATTACTGGAACTTAATAAATTCCTTTGCCTACCCGCCAAACACCCAGGGAGACTCCCGTGGCAGGGGGTCAGACACTGACCTGGGTAGAGCAGGGGGTCCCGGTGTACAGCTCCACCAGAGAAAGATGGCGTCCGCCGCTCTTTGTGCCACTCAGCAGGTAGGAGGTTACCTTAAGGGTGCCGGACAGCAACAGTGCACAATAGCTAACGGATGCTCCCATCAGGGAGTACAGCTTGAGTGGAAGCTGGCCTCTGGGAGGAAACAAAGGTGTGACATGAAAAAGACTTGTCCCAGTAGCAGAAAAGTGCCTGCACGGAGTGATGCTGCGGGCCCTTGCAATCATTCCTGGCGAGCGGTGCAGCCGGCACAGAGCCAGATGAAGATGGCGGCAGCAGGTAGCGTGTAATACCCGTGGAAGGGTCTGGGTGCTCTCCCCATGAATGTCCAGGCAGGTCACAGCGGGTAAAATGGCAGCCATGGTCGCAAATTTATCCACCCAGGATTGAATTTAAACAGTTGGAAACCAAAATGTTCTCAAGTTCTACAATTAATAAGGAATAATCAGATAATCCTCTACTTTACGCACTAGTTGCAGAATAGCATTCCAAGCCATATCAATTCTTGACATTGTTTTATGTGTTTGAATGCATGTGTACCCATATTTATTGTTATTTTTCCACCTCCAAATATCTTTCTACCCATTACCAATTATTACCAATAAAAGGGAAGACCTGGTGGTGTGGGTTATGTTTAACATTCTCAATCCGTATGTCTTACCATCCCATACTTTAATTAAATCCCCAATCCGCATTTTGAACTGACAGTCAAATTTCTCCCCTAGGACGTCAATTTTAATCATAAGGGCTTTAGGAAAAGGAGACAGAAAATAAACTACAATCAACAAAAGATCCAAATCCTGAAAAACACCATGCAAGATAGCATATAATTTGAGTTTATCTCTAACAAGATCTAATTAATTTAAACTTAATACCTTTATAGAATCAATATACTAACCCCCCAGAGATGGAGTAGAGCGATGACACCCCAGGGCTCTCAATCATGCTGAAAGGGTATGATTACAGCTGCAGCAGTGAGACTAGGTGAGAATAGCTTCCCACTCAGGGGAATACTTACGGGGCAGGCAGGGCATACTTTCAAACATCATGTCCTCACTGTCCCTGGAGGAATGTCTCCAGGGGATGGTAAGAAAGTAGATTTTACCATATATAACGTGTTGCCAAGCATTGTTCATGCTAAAATCTGATGACTGGTTTCCTTTAACAGCATCAAAAATAGAAACTTTTTTAGTCGAGTTGAGAGACCTCTCACATTCCATTACATTTTATTAAAAGTTTTTTTTTTAAAGTACTTGCCGATACCAATTACCAATACTGTTTTTCTATGTCATGTGACAAGGTTTTTTTCTTAATGGGAAAAGGGGGTGTTTTGTTGTTTTTAGTTTTTATTAGAGGAAGGGCTTTTTTATATTTAAAATTTTATTTTATTTTATTTAACTCCTTGGGGACAGAGCCCATTATAACCATAAGGACGGGAGCATTTTTTGCAATTCTGACCACTGTCACTTTAAGCATTAATAACTCTGGGATGCTTTTACTTTTCATTCTGATTCCGAGATGGTTTTTTTGTGACATATTCTACTTTATGTTAGTGGTAAATTTTTGTCGATACTTGCATCGTTTCTTGGTGAAAAATTCCAAAATTTGATGAAAAAATTGAAAATTTTGCATTTTTCTAACTTTGAAGCTCTCTGCTTGTAAGGAAAATAGACATTCTAAATAAATAATATTTTGATTCACATATACAATATGTCTACTTTATGTTTGCATCATAAAGTTGACATGTTTTTACTTTTGGAAAACATCAGTTTTCAAATGTTTTCACTAAAATGCAGTTTTTTTCCCCAAACTTTACCATTTCTACAAAGGGTAATGGGAGAAAAATCCCCCCAAACTTCTCCCGAGTACGGAGATACCCCATGTGTAGCCCTAAACTGTTGCCTTGAAATACGACAGGGCTCTGAAGTGAGAGAGCGCCATGCGCATTTGAGGCCTGAATAAGGAATTTGCAATAGGGGTGGACCCGGTTACAAGGATGGGGCTTGTCTCCACCAAAACCCTACAGCAGTGTCTCCCACAGGGTGCCTCCAGCTGCTGCAAGACTCCCAGCCTGCCAGGACAGTCTATGGCTGTCCGGCAACACTGGGAGTTGTGGTTTTGCCACAGCTGGAGGCGCCGTTTAGGAAACACTGCCGTATGAGACGTTTTTCATCTTTATTGGGGGGGGGGGGGGGGTCGACGTGTAAGGGGGTGTATATGCAGTGTTTTACTTTTTATTATTTGTTAGTGTAGTGTTTTTAGGGTACATTCACACAGGCAGGGGTTCACAGTAAGTTTCCTTGAAGGAAACCCACTGTAAACCCGCCCGTGTGAATGTACCCTGTACATTCACATGGGGGGGGGGGGGGGGGACGCCCCAAACCTTCAGCTGTGGCAAAATGACAACTCCCAGAGTGCACTGACAGACCGTACATGCTGGGAGTTGTAGTTTTACAACAGCTGTAGGCACACTGGTGGGGAACCACTCTAGCTCAGTGATCCCAACCCATGTGCCTCAAGCTGTTGCAAGACTACAACTCCCAGCATGTACGGTCTGTCAGTGCACTCTGGGAGTTGTAGTTTTGCAACAGCTGGAGGCACACGGGTTGGAATCACTGGGTTAGGAAACAGACTCTAGCTCAGTGTTTCCCAACCAGTGTGCCTACAGCTGTTGCAAAACTACAATTCCCAGCACGGCCAGACAATCAGGGATGCTGGGCGTGTAGTTCTGCAATATCTGGCCCTTCAGATGTTGCAGAACTACAACTCCCAGCATGCCTGGACAGTCTGGGAATGCTAGGAGTTGTAGTTATGCAACAACTGGGGAAGAACAGTGGCCTCCAAACTGTAGCCCTCCAGATGTTGCAAAACTACAACTCCAAGCATGCCCAGACTGTCCAGGCATGCTGGGAGTTGTAGTTCTGCAACATCTGAAGGGCCAGATATTGCAGAGCTACACGCCCAGCATCCCTGACTGTCTGGGCATGCTGGGAGTTGTAGTTTTGCAACATCTGTAGGGCTACAGTTTGGAGACCACCATATAGTGGTCTCCGAACTGTGCCACTTCAGATGTTGCAAAACTACAACTCCCAGCATGCCCAGACAGTCAGTGCATGCTGGGAGTTGTAGTTTTGCAACATCTGGAGGACCACAGTTTAGAGACCACTACACAAAACTACAACTCCCAGCATGCCCACACAGCCTTTGGCTGTGTGGGCATGCTGGGAGTTGTAGTTTTGCAGCTTTTAGAAGGCCACAGTGAAGATCACTTATCACGATCTTCACTGCAGCCTTCTCAGCCGCAATTTCCGTCCGCCGCTCCTCCTGCTCGCGCCGCTTGTTCCTGCTGCCACCGATGCCGGTCTGGGTAAGCCGGGACATGTCCCCCCCCCTCGCCGCCAGTGTTCCCCCCACTCTATACCAACTTCGATCGGTGTGCAGAGCGGGGGAAAATGAACTCTAACCCCCCTCCTGCCATTGGTGGTCAGCCTGACCGACCAATGGCAGGGATTAGGAGGGGGTGGCAACATTGCCACCTCACTCCTATGCTTTAGGCTGGTCGGAGCTGTCTCTGACAGCTCCGATCAGTCTTATTTTCCGGGAGATCGGGTCACCAGTGTGATCGCCGATATGGGGGGGGGGGTCTCAGGACCCCCCTAGGCATTTCCACGGGAGGCCTGCTGATAGATATCAGCAGGCATCCCGGTCCGATCACCGCCCGGAGAGTATGGATACGCCCTCCGTCCTTAAGTGACGGGACGCGAGGGCGTATGCATACGCCCTTCGTCCCCAAGGAGTTAAATGGGGGTGATTCAAACTTTTATTAGGGAAGGGGTTAATTCACATTTATTATTTATTTATTTATTTATTTTCTTTTACCAATTTTTTTCACTTTTTGTTAGTCCCCATAGGGCACTATTACATGTAATCTGTAGATTGCATACACTGATCAATTATATGCAATGATAGCATTGATCAGTGTTATCAGTGATCCTTTACTACTGTCTCCCATGGTTGGCTGCAGTAAAGGAGCGACGATTGGGCAGCACAGAGCACAGTAAAGAACTTCTGCTGTCTTCACAGTTGATTGGTACACCGTGATTTCAGTGTGGTGATCCCGATCAGAATCCCTGAGCCAACCAGCAGTTAACTTCAGTACTTTTAGACGCCACGATCAACTTTGATCGTGGTGTCTATAGGGTTAATGCCGGACATCGCCGTGATCGGGGATGTTTGGCATTAGCCACAGGTTCTGGCTATGACACCCGCTCAGCTGCTGGGCGCACTGCATAGTTCGGTGCCTCTGTGATACCTGCTGGTGAGTATCAGATTAGGTATCAGGGACATTTGCACGAGTATCGGGACATCCCTAGTTTGAACCCTGAATGCTTCATACCATGTCATTCCAGACCTCCTCAGTTTCACTTCAATAAATTCTAAATTTCCAAGTAAAAAGTTTTAGATCCATACTCAAGCCATTAAATCACTGAATACCATGTGACTCCAACCAATAATTAGCTTCATGTGGGCTTTCCATAAACAGGTCCCTTCCCTCAAACAGAATTCTCAATTTAGCTGGACATAATAATGAATGCTTTTTAAGTCTGCATTTTACCTCTAGAAAAATGTCTTCCCAAGAAATTGGGGTAAATATGAAATTCATTCCTATTAGAGCTAGTACAATTCCTCTTATTCTATTTAAGTTTAGTATAACATTACATGTAGAAAAACAGAACATGGCCACAAATTCAACACTTGTACAATGATCTAATTGACTATTACTAACAGGTTGTTAGTGTACCTTTTGATCAAAACGTGCAAGCCAACTCGCCACATCAATGCCACCTGATAAGAGTGGGTCCATAAACTAACACTGGTGTAGCTTTTGGTGTCGACCACTGCCTCTGCGGCATCAGGCCCACAGGGGAATTACCCAGTGGCCAGGCAGCCCCACTTCTGCCTGACCAAGCCCCTCGCTCTGGGCCACCCCACCCCACAGACAAAGCATCACAGCAACAAAGGCAGCTGCAGAGCAAAACACCAGTGTGAACACCTACCTACCATGTATGACATTCCTATTATTAAGACACAAGTATTTAGTCTGGGCTGTGCCCCACCAACCTTAATTTAGGAGTTATCCAGTGTGCTTTCTCTACTACAATGAACTTTGAGAGTTTGTCTATCCTAAAGATCTCTACTAACCATTTCTGTATACATTCCTCACATGATTTACCTTCTACACCCTCTGGAAATTTTTAAATTAGCCATTTAATAAAGTAACTTTATTTTCCCATTTAGACTGTTTCTCTATGATTTTCCTTAGGTTCTTGACCATCCTGAGCTTGCACATCTATCTCAGAAATACACTTTTCTGATTCCTATTTTTGTATTATACTACCAGTTTGAGCATTAAAGTCAGGAATTGCTGCATCTAATCTTTGGATAGTTTTAAGAATTTATTTTAAAACTGGGGGATCTGTAATAATATAATGAGACCCACTGATTAACATCTCAGGACTGCATTCCTCCCACCAGGACCGGCGTTAAGGCGGGGCAAATCCGGCAATTGCCCAGGGCCCCCAGCAGGCTGGTCAGTGTCAGATCCACGGGGGCAACGGAGCATTTGCACACCCCCCCGGATTAATTTCCCCCCTCACATTCAGGACATCCCTGTGCCCCGAAAGATCTTCGGGACACAAGGATGTCACTGTTACCTTTCTGCGGCCCCGCATTAACATTAAAAACGCAGGGGCCGCCGGGAGGTAGCGCACGCAGGAACGTCACTGACGTCCCCTGCGTGCACCCATAGGAGCGGAGACAAGCAACGTGGACACACGCATGGTAAGTTATCAGCGGCACGTCATCTTCAGTGCTCTTATCACCGCTCCTTCGGTCCCAGGACCTACTGCTATGGCCTATAAACTATACAGCCAACCTAATGTGGGGGAACTATACTGCCAACCTACTGTGGGGGAACTACAACCTAATGTGGGGGAACTATACTGCCAGCCTAATGTGGGGGAACTACAACCTAATATGGGGGAACTATACTGCCAACCTAATGTGGGGGAACTGCAACCTAATGTTGGGGAACTATACTGCTAACCTACTGTGCGGGAACTACAACTTAATGTGGGAGAACTATACTGCCTACTTACTGTGGGCAGGGCCGGCCTCAGGTGTTCAGGCGCCCTGTGCGAGCTAACCTTGTGGGCCCCCCCCCCCCCATTACCCCATAAACATACGCAAAGAGGAAAAAAATCTTTGGAACAAATATTTTTTTTATATTTCATCATTCCCCTGCCCCCTTAATCAGTCCCATGTCCCCCTTCACCAGTCCCCTGTCCCCCTTAATCAGATGCAGTATAGTTCCCCCACATGAGGTGCCATATAGTTCCCCACATTAGGTGCAGTATAGTTCTGCCACATTAGGTGCCATATAGTTCCCCCACATTAGGTGCCATATATTTCCCCACATTAGGTGCAGTATAGCTCCCCACATTAGGTGCAGTATAGCTCCCCCACATCGGGTGCAGTATAGCTCCCCACATTAGGTGCAGTATAGTTCCCCCACATTAGGTGCAGTATAATGTTCCCCCACATTAGGTGCAGTATAGTTCCCCCCACATTAGGTGCAGTATAGTTCCCCCACATTAGGTGCAGTATAGCTCCCCCACATTAGGTGCAGTATAATGTTCCCCCACATTAGGTGCAGTATAGTTTCCCCCACATTAGGTGCAGTATAGTTCCCCCACATTAGGTGCAGTATAGTTCTCCACATTAGGTGCAGTATAGTTCCCCCACATTAGGTGCAGTATAGTTCCCCCACATTAGGTGCAGTATAGTTCTCCACATTAGGTGCAGTATAGTTCCCCCACATTAGGTGCAGTATAGTTCCCCCACATTAGGTGCAGTATAGTTCCCCCACATTAGGTGCAGTATAGTTCTCCACATTAGGTGCAGTATAGTTCCCCCACATTAGGTGCAGTATAGTTCCCCACATTAGGTGCAGTATAGTTCTCCACATTAGGTGCAGTATAGTTCCCCCACATTAGGTGCAGTATAGTTCTCCACATTAGGTGCAGTATAGTTCCCCCACATTAGGTGCAGTATAGTTCCCCCACATTAGGTGCAGTATAGTTCTCCACATTAGGTGCAGTATAGTTCCCCCACATAAGGTACAGTATAGTTCCTCCACATTAGGTGCAGTATAGTTCCCCCACATTAGGTGCAGTATAGTTCTCCACATTAGGTGCAGTATAGCTCCCCCACATTAGGTGCAGTATAGTTCCCCAAATTAGGTGCAGTATAGTTCTCCACATTAGGTGCAGTATAGTTCCCCCACATTAGGTGCAGTATAGTTCCCCCACATTAGGTGCAGTATAGTTCCCCCACATTAGGTGCAGTATAGGTCTCCACATTAGGTGCAGTATAGTTCCCCACATTAGGTGCAGTATAGTTCTCCACATTAGGTGCAGTATAGCTCCCCCACATTAGGTGCAGTATAGCTCCCCACATTAGGTGCAGTATAGCTCCCCCACATTAGGTGCAGTATAGTTCTCCACATTAGGTGCAGTATAGTTCCCAAAATTAGGTGCAGTATAGCTCCCCACATTAGGTGCAGTATAGCTCCCCACATTAGGAAGAAGCAGGTTCCCCACATTAGGTGCAGTATAGCTCCCCACAGTAGGTGCAGTATGGTTCCCCACATTAGGTGCAGTATAGCTCCCCACAGTAGGTGCAGTATGGTTCCCCACATTAGGTGCAGTATAGCTCCCCACATTAGGTGCAGTATAGCCCCACATTAGGAAGAAGCAGTTTCCCCACATTAGGTAGTAGCAGATTCCCCAAATTCGGTAGCATTGTCGTTCCCCCATCTCCCCCCTCCCCCCTCCCCCAACCGACTCACACACACACAGGCAACCACACATGCACACACACACAGACAGACAACCACACATGCGCACACACACACACACACACAGACAACCACACATGCACGTACACACACACACACAGACACCCACACATAGACAACCTGACCTGCGCTGCGCTTCTCTTCTCTCCGGTGGCGCCCTGACGTCACTGATGTCCTCTGCGGGTCTGCGGAGGTACGTCACATGTGCGACGTCCCTCTTCAGACTCGGGCCGCCAGCCAACCGGAGACGTGGAGGAGGTCGGGGTAAGTGAAGCCTTCCGGTGTAATGAAGAAAACTGTGCCCTGAAGCAGAATGTGACCCTCCACATAGGGACACAGTTGAGGGAGGGTAGTGGGAATGTAATGAGAGGGAGCGGCCTGCAAAGCAGAAAACTGTGTCCCTGTGTGGAGGGTCACATTCCGCTACAGGGCACAGTTTTCTTAATTACACCGGCATTTAGCGCTGCTTGCACGAAGCAGGGCTAAATCCCGGGCGTCGGGCAATACAAATTATATATACTTGGTACGAGCTGTGTTGGCCGCCCGGCGCCCCTGTTGCTATGGGGCCCTGTGCGGCCGCACAGCTCGCACACCCCTAAGGCCGGCCCTGACTGTGGGGGAACTACAACCTAATGTGGAGGAACTATACTGCCAGCCTAATGTGGGGGAACAGCAACCTAATGTGGGGAACTATACTGCCAACCTAATGGGGGGTAACTACAACCTAATGTGGGGGAACTATACTGCCTACCTAATGTGGGGGAACTATACTGCCAACCTAATGTGGGTGAACTATACTGACACAGCGAAGCTTCACATCACCAGCTATCTTGGACATGTCAATTAGGTGTCAATTGGCTCCTAAAGTTTATTATTATCAAATACTGTATATATGTCATCACAATATATCAGTATTTACAAAACAGTGTTTAGATCCATATCCTGTCTGGGCATGCTGGGAGTTGTAATTTTGCAGTGATATATATCTCAGTGTTTATCAAACAATGTGTTGCAAGCTTTTTGTAAAACTACAGCCCCCAGCATGCCCTGACAGTCAGTTTTGCAGAAGATGTCGTCACACAGTTTGGAAAACACTGATCACTGATAGATAATTATAAATAAATATATATATATATATATATATATATATAAAAAACTCAACGTGTGTATGTTTGTATGTGTGGATGTTCCAGTATCACGCCCAAATGGCTAAAGATATTAACATGAAACTTGGCACACATGTTACTTATATGTCCACTTAAAATATAGGATAGTTAATTTAACCCTTAACTACCCCCATTTGTGAGGGTTGGGGGTTTTGTTTAAAGTCCCATGCAAATCAATGGGAAATGTATGTTCCCACATAACTTCTGTACGGCTGGAGATATTTCAATACCTGGTCACATATTACAGGTCGGAATATGAGGACGGAATGAGAGGTCAAGATAGGAGATCAAGATAGGAGGACGGGATGGTCGGGATATGAGGACGGGATAGGAGGTCGGGATAGGAGGACGGGATAGGAGGATGGGATAGGAGGACCGGGATAGGAGGACCGCGATAGGAGGACGAGATAGGAGGACGGGATAGGAGGTCGAGATAGGAGGCCGGGATAGGAGGTCGGGATAGGAGGTCGTGATAGGAGGATGGGAAAGGAGGACAGGAAAGGAGGACGGGAAAGGAGGTCGGGGAAAGGAGGTCGGGGAAAGGAGGTCAAGATAGGAGGATGTAATAGGAGGACGTAATAGGAGGACGGGATATGATGACGGGATAGGAGGTCGGGATATGAAGTCAAAAGCTTCCTCCTTTGTTTATTTTCCTCCCCAACAAGGATTAGGAAGGAAAAACCGGGCAACGCCAGGTACTAAGCTAGTATATATAAAGAGAGAGCGAGAGAGAAAGACAAACATACATTAGTGTTTACATACAAGTGTTTTAGAGAGTGTCTCTAGTTGTTACAAAACTACAACTCCCAGCATGTGTATGTGTATATAAGTATAGTGTGCAATTGCTATAAAGGTATCCTCTTGAATATAAATGCGTATATGTCTCTGTGTGTTTGGGGACAGTGGGAGGATGATGGGAGTGTGGTTAGGCTTCTTTCACACTGCTGTTAGCACACGGAAATAGCGGGAGAAAAATGACTGCTTGTTCTTTCATTTTCTCCCGCTAATCCCATCTAAAAATAACGACGCCCGGCTGCCCCCATAATAGTAAATGGGAGCCACCGAGACCCATTGTTGCCCATTGCTCCCCATCACAAGAACTACCGTTAAATTCATCAGAAAAAAAAAAGAGACTTTAATGGCCGTTCTCGATAGGTAGCAACGGCAGTGTGTAAGGGGCCTTAGTGTGAGGATGATGGGAGTGAGAAAACTGTCAGGATTATGGAAGTCAGGCAGGTGGGAGGATCAGAGGCCGCAGCAGCACACATGCAGTAGCCAGTAATACAGAGCGGGGAGGTGGAGGCAAGAAATGTATATTGAAGAGCGGTTTGGAAATGTCCGGAGACCTGAGGAGAGGAGAGGATGCAAATTTGTCTGGGGCGCATGGAACTCCATCACACCACCCTCACCACCTTAGGATCAGGCGCGATGGTGGTGGTGCCCTCTGCCACAAAGAGCAGTGGCTGTTTGTAGTGGTAATAGGTAGCAGGCATGCCGTGTCATAGCACGCACTGGTTCAGAACCTCAATATTACAACGCCATTTTGTAAAAGTCGGGGGCATCTGTTTCTACGCAGTACACCTTTCGGTAAAAACAACACACTATCTCTATTTTGTAGATCCATACGGTTACAATACCCAATTTATATAGTTTTTTTTTTCTTTTTTTACTAGTTTTTGTACAAAAATGAGTATGCTTAACCCCTTAAGGACCGGAGGTTTTTCCGTTTTTGCATTTTCGTTTTTTGCTCCTTGCCTTTAAAAAATCATAACTCTTTCAAATTTACACCTAAAAATCCATATGATGGCTTATTTTTTGCGCCACCAATTCTACTTTGTAATGACGTCAGTCATTTTGCCCAAAAATCTATGGTGAAGCGGGAAAAAAAATCATTGTGCGACAAAATTGAAAAAAAAAACGCTGTTTTGTAACTTTTGGGGGCTTCCGTTTCTACGTAGTACATTTTTCGGTAAAAATGACACCTGATATGTATTCTGTAGGTCCATACGATTAAAATGATACCCTACTTTATGTAGGTTTGATTTTGTCGGACTTTTGGAAAAAATCATAACTACATGCAGGAAAATTAATACGTTTAAAATTGTCATCTTCTGACCCCTATAACTTTTTTATTTTTCCGTGTATGGGGCGGTATGAGGGCTCATTTTTTGCGCCGTGATCTGAAGTTTTTAACGGTACCATTTTTGCATTGATAGGACTTATTGATCACTTTTTATTCATTTTTAAATGATATAAAAAGTGACCAAAAATGCACTATTTTGGACTTTGGAATTTTTTTGCGCGCACGCCATTGACCGAGCGGTTTAATTAATGATATATTTTTATAATTCGGACATTTCCGCACGCGGTGATACCACATATGTTTATTTTTATTTTTATTTACACTGTGTTTTTTTTTTTTATTGGAAAAGGGGGGTGATTCAAACTTTTAATAGGGGAGGAGTTAAATGATCTTTATTCACTTTTTTTTTTCACTTTTTTTTTGCAGTGTTATAGGTCCCATAGGGACCTATAACACTGCACACACTGATCTCCTATGCTGATCACTGGTTTCTCATAAGAAACCAGTGATCAACGATTCTGCCGCATGACTGCTCATGCCTGGCAGGAAGGGGCCCTCCCGCTGTCCTGTCAGCTGTTCGGGATGCCGCGATTAGCCGCGGCTATCCCGAACAGCCCGACTGAGCTAGCCGGGAACTTTCACTTTCACTTTTAGCCGCGCGGCTCAGCTTTGAGCGCGCGGCTAAAGGGTTAATAGCGCGCGGCGCCGCGATCGGCGCTGCGCGCTATTAGAGGCGGGTCCCGGCTTCACTATGACGCCGGGCCCGCCATGATATGACGCGGGGTTACTGTGTAACCCCGCGTTATATCAGAAGAGAAGGACCAATGACGTACCGGTACGTCCTTGGTCCTTAAGGGGTTAAAATTTTACTATTCTGATCCCTATAGCTCTTTTATTTTTCTGTATATGGGGAGATATGAGGGTCATTTTTTGCGCTTTGATTTTTAGTTTTTATCGGTACCATTTTTGTTTTGATGGGACTTTTTAATTGCTTTTTAGATATTTTTTATGGTATTTGAAGTGACCAGAAATGTGCAAATCTGGTTAGTGCACTATTACAAATTTTGGGGCCCCATTTTTGATTTTGTCCAAGGCCACACTAAGCCTAAAACCGGCCCTGCCTCCCACACATTAAGAGCCAACCTCCCAACAGTCTCTGTTCTCCTCTCTCCTATGCCACTTTCAGGTGTTTTCCCTTTCAGACTACATTAAAATTTACAGTCTTTATTCTTCTCCTTATGTTCTTTTATTTCTTTTAGGAGGCATTTTTACTACCAGTTCCCGATCACCAATTGCACTATACCTACAACCATACCTACACACAAAATCCACCAGTGATGTATACCCCAAAAATTCCCCCCAAATTAACCGGTTGCTGGCTGTCCTGAGATGGCAACCATTGTATGGCGCGGGCTCCCGACTCAAGCCTGCGCCATTCCGGACGGCCCCCAGCTGACTCCTGTAGCTGGGGGCCGGTGTTAATAGTCGACATGCGGCGACTGTCGCGGTCGGTTATTAAACCTTTAAATCGCAGCGGCGTTTAAAGGGACATTTAAAGGGGTATTCCAGGAAAAAACTTTTTTTTATATATCAACTGGCTCCAGAAAGTTAAACAGATTTGTAAATTACTTCTATTAAAAATTCTTAATCCTTTTAGTACTTATGAGCTTCTGAAGTTAAGGTTGTTCTTTTCTGTCTAAATCCTCTCTGATGACACCTGTCTCGGGAAACGCCCAGTTTAGAATCAAATCCCCATAGCAAACCTCTTCTAAACTGGGCGTTTCCCAAGACAGGTGTCATCAGAGAGGATTTAGACAGAAAAGAACAACCTTAACTTCAGAAGCTCATAAGTACTGAAAGGATTAAGATTTTTTAATAGAAGTAATTTACAAATCGGTTTAACTTTCTGGAGCCAGTTGATATATATAAAAAGTTTTTTTCCTGGAATACCCCTTTAACCCCTTAAGGACGCAGGACGTAAATGTACGTCCTGGTGAGGTGGTACTTAACGCACCAGGACGTACATTTACGTCCTAAGCATAACCGCGGGCATCGGAGCAATGCCCGTGTCATGCGCGGCTGATCCCGGCTGCTGATCGCAGCCAGGGACCCGCCGGCAATGGCCGACGCCCGCGATCTCGCGGACGTCCGCCATTAACCCCTCAGGTGCCGGGATCAATACAGATCCCGGCATCTGCGGCAGTTCGCGATTTAAATGAACGATCGGATCGCCCGCAGCGCTGCTGCGGGGATCCGATCATTCAGAACGCCGGACGGAGGTCCCCTCTCCTTCCTCCGTCCGGCTCCCGGCGTCTCCTGCTCTGGTCTGTGATCGAGCAGACCAGAGCAGGAGATGACCGATAATACTGATCTGTTCTATGTCCTATACATAGAACAGATCAGTATTAGCAATCATGGTATTGCTATGAATAGTCCCCTATGGGGACTATTCAAGTGTAAAAAAAAATGTAAAAAAATGTAAAAGTAAAAGTAAAAAAAAAGTGAAAAATCTCCTCCCCCAAACGTCCGTTTTTTCCTATTTTACCCCCAAAAGGCGTAAAAAACATTTTTTATAGACATATTTGGTATCGCCGCGTGCGTAAATGTCCGAACTATTAAAATAAAATGTTAATGATCCCGTACGGTGAACGGCATGAACGAAAAAAAAAAAAAAGTCCAAAATTCCTACTTTTTAAATACATTTTATTTAAAAAAAAATTATAAAAAATGTATTAAAAGTTTTTTATATGCAAATGTGGTATCAAAAAAAAGTACAGATCATGGCGCAAAAAATGAGCCCCCATACCGCCACTTATACGGAAAAATAAAAAAGTTAGAGGTCATCAAAATAAAGGGATTATAAACGTACTAATTTGGTTAAAAAGTTTGTGATTTTTTTTAAGCGCAACAATAATATAAAAGTATATAATAATGGGTATCATTTTAATCGTATTGACCCTCAGAATAAAGAACACATGTCATTTTTACCATAAATTGTACGGCGTGAAAACAAAACCTTCCAAAATTAGCAAAATTGCGTTTTTCGTTTTAATTTCCCCACAAAAATAGTGTTTTTTGGTTGCGCCATACATTTTATGATATAATGAGTGATGTCATTACAAAGGACAACTGGTCGCGCAAAAAACAAGCCCTCATACTAGTCTGTGGATGAAAATATAAAAGAGTCATGATTTTTAGAAGGCGAGGAGGAAAAAATGAAAACGTAAAAATTAAATTGTCTGAGTCCTTAAGGCCAAAATGGGCTGAGTCCTTAAGGGGTTAAACCATCACCACATTGATCTGTATGAGGAATATAATGATTCTTCCTAAAAATCCAATAAGGGGACTAAAAGTGTGAAAAAAAGTTGAATAATAAGTTTAAAAAAAAAAAAAACATTAACCCCTTCCTTCCTAAATGTTTAAATCTCCCCGCTTTTTCCAAATTCCATATATAAAATATGTAACCATAATAAAAATAAACATATGTGGTATCGCCATGTGCGTAAATGCCCGAACTTTAAAAATTATATTGTTAATTAAACTGCACGGTCAATGGCGTACGCGCAAAAAATTCCAAAGTGCAAAATAGCATATTTCTGGTCACTTTTTATATCATGAATTTTTTTAATAAAAAGCGATCAGAAAGAAACAAAAATATTACCACTACAAACTTCAGGTCACGGCGCAAAAAATGAGCCCTCATACCACCCTATACACGGAATAATAAAAAAGTTATAGGGGTCAGAAGATTACAATTTTAAACGTATACATTTTCGTGCCTGTAATTATGATTTTTTCCAGAAGACAAAATCAAACCTATATAAGTAGGGTATCATTTTAATCATATGGACCTACAGAATAAAGAGAATGTGTTATTTTTACCGAAAAATGTACTGCGTAGAAATGGAACCCCCCAAATTTACAAAATTGTGTTTTTTGTTCAATTTTGTCTCACAATGATTTTCTTTTTTTTTGGGGGGGGGGGGGGGGGGGGAGGGTTTTGCTGTAAGCCATCATATATAACCCATCATATGGATTTTTAGGTGCAAATTTTAAAGGGTTATGATTTTTAAAAGTAAGGAGGAAAAAACAAAAGTGCAAAAACGGAAAAAACGCTGGGTCCTTAAAGGGTTAAAGGTGTCCCCAAGCCAATATGGCAAAATTCAAGAAAATAGATAAAACCAAAATGCCCAACAGGGTTACACCTCTATGAATGGAAAAGTGCACTGGTACATGCTAATTCATCTAACCTAACACAATTATTAACTAATTCATAAAAGATCCCAAATAAAGTCCAGAGTTCATACAGCAAAAAAAGAAAAAAGAGTTCTTAAATCGAATTGATCAAAAAATTAGCATTTTTCCATCAAGGAGATAATTTCATTGATATTGGCCACAGCAGCAGGTGAAAACTTGACACATTATGGATCAGAGAGGCTGCACATTGTCTGCTGATGAAAAAAATACATATGAAAATAAAGTGCACCTAAACAAAGTTCTTGAGCCAGTTTCTACAGATTTGGGTAGGCAATTCATATGCAATCATCCACGCGTCTGCTCCCGCAAATCCCAGCAAGCACGCAAGCTCTCATCACCGGCATACAAACCAGGCCAGATCTCTGCAGCTTATTAACGCATACTAAGCCGAAGGAGGTGAGAGGGCGGGGAAACCAAGGAGTAAGGTTGGCCATACAAGGACAGTCCCCAGATTAATTTCACTGTCTCCGGACATATTATGTCCCCAGGAAGTGTCCCCGGATCCCTTCCTGTATTCACTTACAATTAAATTATTTGTGCCTAGTGTATTAATTTATTCAGTATGTCTTAAATTTCAGAGGTTTGTTGTATATTGTTAAGAATATCAGGGTGGGGGGGTGTCATGGTTTCAGGGGCTACAGTATGTGTCAGTATCATATTCAGAAGGTACAGTCTCTGGCAGTATTATATTCAGAGGGTGCAGTATCTGGCAGGGTTATATTCGAAGGATACAGTGTGTGGGAGGGTTATAGTCAGAGATTATAGTGTGTGGTAAGGTTACATTCCCGGGTACACAGTGTAGCAGGGTTATACTCCAAGGGCACAGTGTCTAGCTGGGATATATCCAGAGGGTACAGTATGTGGCAGGGTTATATTCAGAGGATACAATATGTGGCAGTATAATATTCAGTGGGCACAGTATCTGGCAGTATTATATTCAGAGGGTGCAGTATCTGGCAGGGTTATATTCGAAGGATACAGTGTGTGGGAGGGTTATAGTCAGAGATTATAGTGTGTGGTAAGGTTACATTCCCGGGTACACAGTGTAGCAGGGTTATACTCCAAGGGCACAGTGTCTTGCTGGGATATATCCAGAGGGTACAGTATGTGGCAGGGTTATATTCAGAGGATACAATATGTGGCAGTATAATATTCAGTGGGCACAGTATCTGGCAGTATTATATTCAGAGGGTAAAGTATGTGGCAGGGTTAGATTCAGGGGGGATGGTGTCGGGCAGGATTAAATTGACAGGGTACTGTGTGTGGCAGGGTTATATTCAGAGGGTACAGTGTGTGGCAGGGTTATATTCAGAGGGTACAGTGTGTGGCAGGGTTATATTCAGAGGGCACAGTGTCTGGCAGTATTATATTCAAAGGATAAAGTGTGTGGCAAGGTTATAGTCAGAGAGTAAAGTGCGTGGGAGGGTTACATTACGAGGGTACACAGTGTGGCAGGGTTATATTCAGAGGTTACAGTAGATAGGGTTATAATCAGTGAGCCACAATGTCTAATAGTATTATATTTAGGAGGGAGTTTGATTCAGAGGGTACAGTGTGTACGGTTTTATTAATTATTGTCTTCATATAGAGGATGGGCATTTGCTGACAAAGTGAGGAGCCAATGATTTCTGGGTGTCATACTCAGCAGGAGAAAAAAGATGTAGCTGGAAGAAATCTTGGCAGTCTGGATCAGATTAAGAAGAAAAGAAAAGACAACAAAGAAGATGTCATCTGTGAGTCATTAATAGAGGTGTAACTTGTAGCTTCTGGGCCCAATGCAAAATCTGTAAAAAGGGCCCCAGAAGCCCTTTTAGATACTGGTCTCTAATGGGGCAGATGTGCTTTTGCGCCCACTTAGGGCCCCAATGCAACTGTTACCTATGCACCCCCTATAGTTATGCCCCTGGTTACTGATACCGTTGTGCATCATACCTGACTATGTCGGTAGTCACTTGTAAGTTCTGCAGTTTTTATTAATGAAACCACAACTGCAAGCATACCCTTACCACATCTTAGATTATACTGGGAGGGGCCGTTTTACATGGCAACATTTCTTTAGTGCTTTTACCTTACTGGTATTGATATTTTAGTTATTATAGTGAAAATTATTTTCTACAACACACTACACCACGGTGTCCATCACGCTAAGTAGTATCCAACTATGCTGCTGCATCAGCGAATGTAGTGCGTCTTATTGGCTGGTGCCCTCTGTTCCCTAGCTTGAAGCAGCATCAGGAGACAGACAATCACTGGCTGGGAACACAGGGCACCAGCTACATTTTGCAACTTCAAATAGCATTGACTTGTTCTACCGCTTTGGCCCCTTCCCTTTTGAAAAAAAAAATAAAATGTGCCCAGATTTCATTTTAAAAATATGGTCATCTTACAAAGGAGGGCAGTTCAGCCCTTACCTACACAAGTCTGGTCACATCTAGTTTAAAAGCAGCCAAAGGTTGGAAAGGAAAGAAGCCCCACACAGATAATGAATTCCAGCTGTTAACCATTTGTATTACTTTTACTTGTAAATACAGATTGCCAACCAAACTGTAGTGAAGCAAGGTACAGGAATCTATACCAATTTCCTTTTCTAAATGGGCAACCCCCTTTTTCCTTTACAAGAATATAGAGGGGGAGGGGACTAATTATTACGTTTCTGAAGGCTTCCAGGGAAATGCAAATGTGTTCTGAATGTTAAAACTTGCACAGATTTTCAGATACTTCAAGGCAGGTTGCCATGACAACAGTTTTTTTTCCGTTGCTTTTGTCTGTGTTGTGCGTAAATGTGTAAGCAAGGGGCATTTTCCAAATTGTACTCGCTTCATATCTATTTTATCTTGTGGTATCCATTCCAATTTTGGCTTTTCTATGAAAATATACAAGCACTGCTGCCTAGTTGGCAGCTTTCAGTGAGTACTTGCAGTGAAATATATAGCAGCTTGTGCAAGTGCAGGCCTTTATGTCATATTGGGATTCAGTCTATTAATATATCTTGGAAGCTTCTGTCTAAAAGGTTATAAGAAGAATGACAATTGAAGCTTATTTTCCCAATCTATCTGTTCTCCTTCACAAGTGCTTTTACACTCCAGCATGGCTGTTCATTTTATTTTTGTCTCGCTAGGATAAAACAGAGCCAGAAGATATCAGGAACATTAAACCCCACTGTTCTATAACCCTTTATCACCTTTCAGCAATGTAATGCAGCAGAAATGTAGCAGAAAGAAACACTTTGGACCAGATTTATCAAACTGGTGAGAGAAAAAGTGGAGTGACTTTCTCACAGCAACCAATCACAGCTTAGCTTTCATTTTACCAGAGCTCGTTAGCTGAGCTGTGATTGGTTGCTGTGGGAAAATATCTAACTTTTTTTTTTCTCTCACACAGTTTGATAAATCTGGGCCTTTAAAGGGGTACTCCGGCCCTAATACATCTTAGCCACCTTTGTGAGCTCTAGAAATGTCAATGTTAATATCCAGAGCGATGTGGCAGACCAGTCTATGTAAAGTCTATGTAATCACTTGTAAATCATACAGTATGCTTTGTGATTAAGCCTGCATGGCTGTGTTTGTGGGAGGGGCATGGGCTATATAACACCCAGAATCCCCTACCTCGGGTATGTATTTCGTTTGTGTAGTGTTCTCTGTTTCAGAAGCACTACTGCTATGAGGTTTGTGTCGGTTGTTTGTACAAAGTGCCCAGTCGGTCAGGATAGGTAAGTGCCGTTACCCCCCTTTAACACGGGGTAATGGCCTGGGTACTTACAGCCGGCAAGGGTTTGCGATGGCCCGCCGTGGCGTCGCAATGTTATACTGTCACTATGTAATGCTTGCCTGCCCGTCACTGTTGCCCCAAAGTACCGTTAATAAATGCATCTGTATATATATATATATATATATATATATATATACTAGCTGAGTACCCGGCGTTGCCCGGTTTTTCCTTCCTAATCCTTGTTGGGGAGGAAAATAAACAAAGGAGGAAGCTTTTGACTTCATATCCCATCTTTTTATATTGTTGTCATATCCCGTTCTCCTATCCCGACCTCCTATCCCCTCCTCCTATCCCGACCTCCTATCCCGACCTCCTATCCCGACCTCCTATCCCGACATCCTATCCCGTCCTCCTATCCTGTCCTCCAATCTCGACCTCCTATCTCGACTTCCTATCCCGACCTCCTATCCCGTCTTCCTATCTCGACCTCCTATCCCGACCTCCTATCCCGTCCTCCTATCTCGACATTCTATCCCGTCCTCCTATTCCGTCCTCCTATCTCGAACTCCTATCCTGACATCCTATCCCGACCTACTATACCGACCTCCTATCTCGACCTCCTATCTCGACCTCCTATACCGTCCTCATATCCCGTCCTCCTATCTCAACCTCCTATTCCAACCTCCTATTCCAACCTCCCATCCCGTCCTCATATTTCGACCTGTAATATGGATACCAGGTATTGAAATATCTCCAGCTGTACGGAAGTAATGTGGGAACATACATTTCCCATTGATTTGCATGGGACTTAAAAAAAATAAAACCTGACCCTCACAAATGGGGGTAGTTAAGGGTTAAATTAACTATCCTATATTTTAAGTGGACATATAAGTAACATGTGACCAAGTATTATCGAAATATCTCCAGCCGTTTGGAAGTTATGCAGTAATATATATTTCCCATAGACTTGTATGGGACTTTAAACAAAAACCTCGCCACTGGCAAATGGGGGTGAGTAAGGATTAAATTACCTATCCTATGTTTGTTGTTGACATATAAGTAACATGTGTGCCAAGTTTCATGTTAATATCTTTAGCAAACACATACTCAAAAGCAAACACATACTCATTGGCCCTCATTTACTAAGAAAATCGGGTTGTAAGTCTATGTTGCTTTCTTACCCGACTGCTTTTTTCCCCTGGTATTTATTATTATGTCGCATCCTGTTTGTCGCACGTGGGTTTTGTAGGTTTTGGTTTCCAACTCCTCTGAGCTGCCGGGAAAAAATCCACAACAATTCAACAAATTCAGGTTGGAAACCTTTATAAATACGTGGGAAATCTCAGAAATGTCGGGTAACGCCCCTTTTTCGGGTTTGGGAGAATCCACATCGGGTCCGTCAGGAAAAAATGTCGCATAGTGTCGCAGACTGGCACACGATGTCTGCGACATGGCGCAGACAAAGATGCAACAAAAAAACCCGACAAAAGAGGTCGGGTTTAGAATAGTAAATGAGGGCCATTATGTTCATAGTTAGGCACCGGTTCTTTTGAATGGGACAGGTTTAGTAGGTACAGAGAGGAGCAGTAGTAGGCTAGTGGGGCACTGTGTACGGGTGGTTATGGCTTTTATTAATAGATAATTGTTTGCTGTTTATGTTAGTTGTTGAAGTTGCAGTGGTTCACAGTTTCCTGGGACGGTATACATTGCCAACGTTTTTCCAAAGACAGGTGTGTGTAAAAAAAAAAAAAAAAAAAAAAAGTTTGTGTTTTTTTACTGACACATATTGCGACACAGGCACACACAGATGGAAAGTTACAGGGTAATCATCAACAGTTCTGGCTGGGGATGTTTAGGTAGGTCAAATGGCATGCACCAGTCAATTTTTATATATGTTCACATCCCAGAACGTTTTCCTCGCAGTTCAGGTCCGTTGACATGTTACAAATGTCCGGCCATATGCGGCTTATATCCTCAATGAAAAAATAAATAAATAAACAAATAAATAAATAAAAAATATAAAAATAAAAAAAAAAGGAACATTTATTTTTTGTTCTCTCTCCTCTCCCTCCCCTTTCCCCCTGTTCACCCCTGACGGCATTATCAATTCACCTACGTACTTGACATACAGTCAGGTGGCATACGCTCACACAGCTCATGGAAACTTTCAGAACAATACTGTGCATGTTTCCAATTCATCAGACTGCCAGCATACCTGACACACGTTTTTCAGGTAGAACTCACGCACGTCATCGGTTACTGACACGCTTTCAGATCAACCACAGCACGAAGTTATAGCATAAGTGACTTGCCCATCATACCTGACACATCTTCAGGTTGGAAGGTGCTTACATTACATTGCTACTGACATGTCTTCAGAGCAATACTGTTTAGCATAAGTGACTTGCCCATCATACCCGACACATCTTCAGGTTGGAAGTTGCTTACATTACATTGCTACTGACACGTCTTCAAAGCAATACCGTTTAGCATACGTGACTTGCCCATCATACCTGACACATCTTCAGGTTGGAAGTTACTTACATAACGTTGCTACTTACACGTCTTCAGAGCAATACCATTTAGGCAGAGTTAGCTCAAGTAACATTCCCATTATACCTGACACACCATAAGGGGTTACTTACTCACATCACATTGCTAACTGACACGCTTGCAAAGCAATACTGTTACGCAGCTTTACCATAAGTGACTGGCCCAGTATACCTGAAGCACATTCAGGGGGGAAATCACTTACCGCATTGTTCTCCAATTACGCTTCAGAACAATATTGATATATATATATATATATATATATATATATATATATATATATATATAGTGGTCACATTGCAGGGTTTTCTCAACCGCTACGTTTCGTTTTCTCAATCACATATCCTTTTTCAGATATCCTCAGTACGCATCACATGTCGAATACATAGTCACGGTCAACTGGTTGCACTTTTTGCGTTTCACAAAACAACGGCGTTACAACTCGCCTCCACGTTATAGGTAGTAATGCCAGTCCTTTAAATTTTTTTCCAGGGCATAGCTCTTGGTGACCTTGTTTCTTGTGTTGCTAGAATCAGTAGCAGGTGTGTAAAAAAGAATTAAAAAAATCTGTGGATTCTGGGCCAGCAGTCCAGGAGGTGAGTCCACCCCTTGTGAGTCCACCTTGTGTGAGTCTACCCTGTGTGCCCGTAGCTTCCACTTCAAGTGCTCCAATCACAGGTATGGTTGCAGAGGGTTTGAGCATTGCACCTGCTTTCTTTGTGCTTTCTAGTTCCAGATCCAATTGCATACCCTTTTTTTCCAGTTGTTACTGATCCTCATACTTATGCTATTTTAATCATGTCTTTATGATTATGTTTTCTTAATAACATTTGTGATTTTACTGGTTAATTCATTGTTTGGTGCTACTTAATGATAGGACATACAATCAGGTGGAAGTTACTTGCATTTATTGCTACTGACACGTCTTCAGAGCACTACGTCAAAAACATGTGATATAAAAAAATATGTATATATATATATATATATATATATGGATTTATATACATGTATATTCTCTTTCAACACGTTTCAAAGGCAAACCTTTACATGCTCCCTCATACAGGGCCGGCATTAGGGCGGGGCAAATCAGGCAATTGCCTAGGGCCCCCAGGGGACCCCCTGCCGGCTGCACAGTAGGGAGGGCAACTGTTTTAAAGTGGCCACAGCGCCGGCTGCTTGTTAAAGATTAGCAGCCCGGCCACGGCCACTTTAAAACCGTGACCAGCGGCGGTACCGGACACTTCAGCTTTTTCTATTTTTTTCATATTTCCTTAATCGGCCGCGCTCGGCAGGCTCAGGTAATGCAGCGGCTCTTGTGCACTGGCATTGGCAGTATGTTCCCCCACATTAGGTTGGCAGTATAGTTCCCGTGCTCATTGCTCCCCCCCCCCCCTCCCCCTTCTTTTTCTATTTTTTATGTTTCCTTACCTGGCCGTGCTCAGCAGGCTCAGGTAATGCGGCGGCTCTTGTGGGCTGTGTGGATAATATGACGAGTGATGTCTCCTGCTGGCTCCTCTGCGCGGCATCAGGGACGTCACTCCTCATTTCCTGCAGCGCCGGAGTAGTGAAGAAAACTTAAGCAGCTGTGGCTGCAGGAAATGAGGAGTGACGTCCCTGACGCCGCGCAGAGGACCCAGCAGGAGACGTCACTCATCATATTATCCACACAGCCCACAAGAGCCGACGCATTACCTGAGCCTGCTGAGCACAGCCAGGTAAGGAAACATAGAAAATAGAAAAAGAAGGGGGAGGGGGGGGGGAGCAATGAGCACGGGAACTATACTGCCAACCTAATGTGGGGGAACATACTGCCAACCTTATGGGGGGGGGGGGGCTGCAACCTAATGTGGGGAACATACTGCCTACCTAATGTGGGGGAACATACTGCCAACCTAATGTGGGGGAACATACTGCCAACCTAATGTGGGGGGACATACTGCCAACCTAATGGGGGGAACTGCAACCTAATGTGGGGGAACATACTGCCGACCTAATGTGGGGGAACATACTGCCAACCTAATGTGGGGGAACATACTGCCTACCTAATGTGGGGGAACATACTGCCAACCTAATGTGGGGGAACATACTGCCAACCTATTGGGGGAGGGGAACTGCAACCTAATGTGGGGGAACATGCTGCCAGCCTAATGTGGGGGATCTATACTGCCAACCTAATGTGGGGAAGCTATACTGCCAACCTAATGTGGGGGAACTATACTGTCTACCTAATGTGGGGGAACTAGACTGTCTACCTAATGTGGGGGAACATACTGCCAACCTAATGTGGGGGAACTATACTGTCTACCTAATGTGGGGGGAACTATACTGTCTAACTAATGTGGGGGAACTATACTGCCAACCTAATGTGGGGGAACTACAACCTAATGTGAGGGGGGGACTATACTGCCAACCTAATGTGGGGGGAACTATACTGCCAACCTAATGTGGGGGAACTATACTGCCAACCTAATGTGGGGGAACTATACTGCACCTAATATGGGGGAACTATACTGCCAACCTAATGTGGGGGGAACTATACTGCCTACCTAATGTGGGGGAACTATACTGCCAACCTAATGTGGGGGAACTATACTGCCAACCTAATGTGGGGGAACTATACTGCCAACCTAATGTGGGGGGAACTATACTGCCTACCTAATGTGGGGGAACTATACTGCCAACCTAATGTGGGGGGACTATACAAAAATATAAAATTGTACTACTCTGATCCCTATAGCTCTTTCATTTTTTGCGCTGTGATTTGTAGTTTTTATCGGTACCATTTTTGTTTTGATGGGACTTGCTTTTTAGATAGTTTTTATGGTATTTGAAGTGAACAAAAATGTGCAAATCTTGTTAGTGCACTATTATGACTTTTGGCGCCACTCTTTTTATTTTGCCTAGATCAATACAATTAAAACAATAACTATGGTTATATGTTTTTTTTTATTGTTGTACTACTTTTACAAAAAAAAGGCAAACTTTTTAAACAAAATAAGTATGTTTAAAATCTGCCTATTCTGACCCCTATAACTTTTTTTTTCCCTATATGGGGCTCTATGAGGGCTCTTTTTTTACGAGGTAATCTTTATTTTTCATCAGTTACACTTTTGCATATATGTCACTTTTTATTTCAGTTTTCCGGGATGTGATGTGACCAAAAATTTGGGACTTTTTTTTAATGTTTATGCAATTCGGGATGTAATTGGATCAATACCAAACATAATTTTGTTTAGTTTTTTTATAAATGGGAAAAGGGGGTGATTAAATTTTTTTATTGGGAAGGGGCTTGTGCATATTTAAAAAAAAATGATTTTACTATTTTTCCACATTTTTGAAGTATTCATAGCGGACTATTTATAGAAATCATTAAATACATTGGCATAGCACTGAACAGTAATAGCAGTGATCCACTGATGGATCCAGTAAAGGTGGCATAGTGGAAGTAAGGAGACCTCCTGCCTCCATCTTAACTCATCGGAACCCCGCAATCACACTGCAGGTGGTCCGATGAGTCTGACAACCCCCCCCCCCCCCCAATACTTCAGATGCTATCATCAGTATTGCTCACAGCATCTGAAGAGTTAATTATTACTTTGTGGGGCAATATTGATCGAGCTCACAGCTCCTTTTGGGCTCCTTTCCCCAGCACCCTCTCCACCTCTATAGAAACTCCCCACCAATATTGCCTCACACAGTAATAGTGGCCACTTTGTAACTGACCCCTTCTAGCAGTGGCTGCTGGTAACTGACGTGCTGCACATCTGATAACAGCAGCCACTGCTGTTTTAAAGTAGTTGTTACTTTGCCTCTGGGTTGGCACTCCCTCACATACCATTAAATGCACCGGTGTGCCATGAGTGGCACACATGCCAGGAGTCGTGTAACACTGGTGGTTAGCAACCATCAGCGTGTGCCGCATTTCCCTGTTTACCTTGGGCAAAACTGCACAGACGGCTCCTCCTCCTCACGGCAGGCTCCGGAATGTTCCCTCTGCACTGGCGCTGAGACCCCCTATGATATCCTGCCCTGCACCCCGGCGTTCTGAACATTTATGTTCGAAACGTCAGCTTCGGACAGCTGTGGACGTGACGTCACCCATTTTGTTTCCTTCTTTTCTCACTTGCTCTGTTTATCTATTTCTGCTGTATCTAAAGTGGGATATACAGTGGGGATCAAAAGTTTGGGCACCCCAGGTAAAAATTTGTATTAATGTGCATAAAGAAGCCAAGGAAAGATGGAAAAATCTCCCAAATGCATCAAATTACAGATTAGACATTCTTATAATATGTCAACAAAAGTTAGATTTTATTTCCATCATTTACACTTTCAAAATAACAGAAAACAAAAAAATGGCATCTGCAAAAGTTTGGGCACCCTGCAGAATTTATAGCATGCACTGCCCCCTTTGCAAAGCTGAGACCTGCCAGTGTCATGGATTGTTCTCAATCATCATCTGGGAAGACGAGGTGATGTCAATGGGTGATGCACCATGGGTTCTTCTAAGCAGTTGTCTAGAAATCTGAAACTGAAAATAGTTGATGCTCACAAAGCTGGAGATGGCTATAAGAAGATAGCAAAACATTTTCAGATGTCAATATCCTCTGTTTGGAATGTAATTAAGAAATGGCAGTCATCAGGGAGAGTGGAAGTTAAAGCAAGATCTGGAAGACCAAGAAAAATATCACAGAACAGCTCGCAGGATTGTGAGAAAAACAATTCAAAACCCACGTTTGACTGCACAATCCCTCCAGAAAGATCTGGCAGACACTGGAGTTGTGGTACACTGTTCTACTATAAAGAGATACTTGTACAAATATGGTCTTCATGGAAGAGTCATCAGAAGAAAACCTCTTCTACGTCCTCACCACAAAAATGAGCGTTTGAACTTTGCAAATTAACATATAGACAAGCCTGATGCATTTTGGAAACAAGTTCTGTGGACCGATGAGGTAAAAATTGAACTTTTTGGCTGGAATGAGCAAAGGTACGTTTGGAGAAGAAGTGGGACAGAATTTAATGAAAAGAACCTCTTTCCAACTGTTAAGCATGAGGGGTGGATCAATCATGCTTTGGGGTTGTATTGCAACCAGTGACACAGGGAAATGTTTACGAGTAAAAGGAAAAATGGATTCAATAACATTTCATCAACTTTTGGATGCTAACTTCATGCCATCTGTGAAAAAGCTGAAGTTAAAGAGAGGATGGCTTCTACAAATGGATAATGATCCTAAACACACCTCAAAATCCACGGGGGATTACATCAAGAGGTGTAAACTGAAGGTTTTGCCATGGCTTTCACAATCTCCTGACCTCAACAAAATTGAAAATCTATGGATAGACCTTAAAAGAGCAGTGTGTGACAGACAGCCCAGAAATCTCAAAGAACTGGAAGACTTTTGTAAGGAAGAATGGGCAAAGATACCTCAAACAAGAATTGAAAGACTCTTGGCTGGCTACAAAAAGCATTCACAAGCTGTGATACTTGCCAAAGGGGGCAGTATAAGATATTAACTCTGCAGGGTGTCCAAACTTTTGCAGACGCCATTTTTTTGTTTTCTGTTATTTTGAAAGTGTGAATTATGGAAATAAAATCTAACTTGACATAAGAATGTATAATCTGTAATTTGATGCCTTTTGGAGATTTTTCCATCTTTCCTTGGCTTCTTTATGCACATTAATACAAATTTTTATCTGGGGTGCCCAAACTTTTGATCCCCACTGTATATATATATATATATATATATATATATATATATATATATATATGTGTGTGTATGGTATTTTTTCACACATATCTATCTTATATTTCACTATCTTATATTTCACTCCTTTTCTACTGTTGAATAAGGCTAGCAGTCTATGTTTGGTAAGTTTGGAACCTTAAATCTATACCATAAGTACTTTTACATGTTTCTAATTTTGCAGGGCCAGAAAAAGATTTTTAAAAATGTATGAAAAAATCCCTGTTTTGCTATTTTTTGTCTTGATTGCTTCTTGTTTTTCTCCATTTACTACCGTCTGGAAACCATGGCATAAAAAAGTCATTTTAAAATAAATAACCTACCTTAAAAAATTTTTTTAATTCACATATATTCCTGTTTGCTTTCATTCGTTCCACAAGGAAAGAGAAGTGAGTCACAACGCAATTTGTGTGGGCATTTCAAAGCAGTTCATGTTATTTAGTATGAAAAAAGAAAGCCTGCAACTTATGCCTGGTGAGCAAGGAGGCGTTCTTTGGCTCATACTGTGTGCATTCTGTAAATGTTGCTCAACGAGGTACATAGCCAGGCGCTTATTCTGATCATTACTCTGTCTGTTGGGCTACAATTTGTCACTGCTAATTACAGTCTTATATTCTTTGTAAATTAATTTGTGCTGTGACATGAAAAAAATATTGTTTGTTCATAATCGCTTACTTATAGCTGGGTCATAGATTAATTGTATAATAAAAAGGGTGTTCTAGTCTGCACCTTATTCTAAGTCACCCACAATACAACTCATTTGCTATATATTTTGGTATAAATTTAGTGATAAAATTGAAGAAAAAACAAGTGTTCAGACCTCAAGGAACAATACCTAATATTGGTTGTGTTTTTAGGTGTATATATAAAATTATTTGGGCATCTAAATGAAATATCGAGAGATGTGGCTGGTTAAAAAAAGAATAATTTATTAATTATAATGGTGATGTATAGCCCCTTAACCCCTTCACGACGAGCGACGTACATGTACGGCGCCGCGAAGTGTCACTTGGCGCGCGGCGACGTACATGTACGTCGCGGGGTTCCGGGAGCGCCGCGTCACCGGTAGCGGTGATCGGACCAGGATGACTGCTGTTATCTAACAGCAGGCATCCCGGCACATCGCCGAGGGGGGTCCTGAGACCCCCCCATGACCGCGATGCGCGCAAATCGCAGGTCAATTCAGACCTGCGATCTGCGCGATTCCGGGTCATACAGGTCACTGGTGACCCGGAAAATAAGAGGGATCGGGGGTGTCCGAGACACCCTCGATCCCCCTAAAGGGATAGGAGTTTGGTGGCAGGGGTGCCACCCCTCCTATCCCTGCTATTGGTCGGCCGAGCGACCGACCGATAGCAGACCGGGGGAGGGGGGGTTAAAGTTCGGTTCCCCCGCTTTGCCCACCTGTCGGTGTCCGGGCAAAATGGGGGAACCGTCCAGGGAAGGTCGGCGCCGAAGGTCCCTACCTGGATCCCGGATCCCCGTTCGCGATCCTCCCCCACGTGCGGCGGCGGCAGCAATACTTCCGGGTCCTGCTAGGTGAGTTGTTGCCTAGCAACATCCGGAGGGCCACAGTTTACAGTGGTCTCTAAACCGTGGCCCTCCAGATGTTGCAAAGTTACAACTCCCAGCATGCCCAGACAGCTGTTTGCTGTGTGGGCATGCTGGGACTTGTAGTTTTGCAATATTTAGAGGGGTTCAGGTTGTGGATCACTAAGTGGTCTCAAACTGTAGCCCTTCAGATGTTGCAAAACTACAACTCTCAGCATGCCCAGACAGCAGTTTGCTGTCTGGACATGCTGCGAGTTGTAGTTTTGCAACATCTGGAGGGCCACAGTTTTGAGACCACTGGACAGTGATTTACAACTTGAACTCCTCTAAATCTTGCAAAACTACAACTCCCAGCATTCAGGAACAGCATAAGGCTGTCTTGGCAAGCTGGGAGTTGTACTTGCGTGCCTCCAGCCATTGCATAACTACATCTCCCAGCATGCCCTTCCGCAATCAGTACATGCTGGGAGTTGTAGTTTTGCAACAGCTGGAGGCACACTGGTTGGAAAATACTGAGTTAGGTCATAGAACCTACCTGAAGGTTTTCCAGCCAGTGTGCCTCCAGCTGTTGCAAAACTACAATTCCCAGCATGCATGGTCTGTCAGTGCATGCTGGGAGTTGTAGTTTTGACCCCCCTCCCGTGTGAATGTACAGGCTACATTCACACTGGCGGCAGATTACAGTGAGTTCCCCGCTACAAATTTGAGCTGCGGGAAATCTTTCGCCGCAGCTCAAACTCCTAGCGGGAGACTCAGTGTAATCTGCCGCCAGTGTGAATGTAACCTAAAAACACGACACTACACTAACATAAAATAAAGAGTAAAACACTACATATACACACGTACATTGCCCCCCCCCACCACCCCCCTTCCCCAATAAAAATTAAAAACGTATTGTATGGCAGTGTTTCTAAGATGGAGCCTCCAGCTGTTGCAAAACAAAAACTCCCAGCATTTCTGGACAGCAATTGACTGTCCAAGCATGCTGGGAGTTTAGCAACAGCTGGAGGCACCCTGTTTGGGAATCACTGGCATAGAATACCCCTATGTCCACCCCTATGCAAGTCCCTAATTTAGGCCTCAAATGCGCATGGCGCTCTCACTTTGGAGCCCTGTCGTATTTCAAGGCAACATAATAGGGTCACATATGGGGTATCGCCGTACTTGGGAGAAATTGCCTAACACATTTTGGGGGGCTTTTTCTCCTTTTACCCCTTATGAAAAGGAACAGTTGGGGTCTACACCAGCATGTTAGTGTAAAAAAATAATTTTTACACTAACATGCTGGTGTTGCCCTATACTTTTCATTTTCAAAAGAGGTAAAAGGGAAAAACGCCACCCAAAATTTGTAATGCAATTTCTCCCGAGTACGGAGATACCCCATATGTGGGCGCAAAGTGCTCTGGGGGCGCACAATAAGGCCCAGAAGGGAGAGTGCGCCATGTACATTTGAGGTGATTTGCACAGGGGTGGCTGATTGTTACAGCGGTTCTGACAAACGCAAAAAAAAAACACACCCACATGTGACCCCATTTTGGAAACTACACCCCTCACGGAATGTAATAAGGGGTGCAGCGAGAATTTACACCCCACAGGTGTCTGACAGATCTTTGGAACAGTGGTCCGTGAAAATGAAAAATTTTGCACAGCCCACTGTTCCAAAGATCTGTCAGACACCAGTGGGGGGTAAATGCTCACTGTACCCCTCATTACATTCTGTGAGGGGTCTAGTTTCCAAAATGGTATGCCATGTGGGGGTTATTTTACTGTTCTGGCACCATAGGGGCTTCCTAAATGCGACATGCCCCCCGAGCAAAATTTGCTCTCAAAAAGCCAAATATGACGCCTTCTCTTCTGAGCATTGTAGTTCGCCCGCAGTTCAGGTCCACTTATGGGGTACCTCCATACTCAGAAGAGATGGGGTTACAAATTTTGGGGGGTCTTTTCTGCTATTAATCCTTGCAAAAATGTGAAATTTGGGGGGAAACCCACATTTTAGTGAAATTATTATCTTTTTTTTACATATGCAAAAGTCGTGAAACACCTGTGGGGTATTAAGGCTCACTTTATCCCTTGTTACGTTCCTCAAGGGGTCTAGTTTCCAAAATGGTATGCCATGTGTTTTTTTTGCTGTTCTGGCACCATAGGGGCTTCCTAAATGCAACATGCCCCCCGAGCAAAATTTGCTCTCAAAAAGCCAAATATGACTCCTTCTCTTCTGAGCATTGTAGTCCATCCGCAGTGCACTTCAGGTCCACTTCTGGGGTACCTATATACTCAGAAGAGATGGGGTTACACATTTTGGGGGGTCTTTTCTGCTATTAACCCTTGCAAAAATGTGAAATTTGGGGGAAAACCAACATTTTAGTGAAATTTAGTTTTTTTGTTTTTTTACATATGCAAAAGTCGTGAAGCATCTGTGGGGTATTAAGGCTCACTTTATTCCTTGTTATGTTCCTCAAGGGGTCTAGTTTCCAAAATGGTAAGCCATGTGTTTTTTTTGCTGTTCTGGCACCATAGGGGCTTCCTAAATGCGACATGCCCCCCAAAAACCATTTCAGAAAAACGTACTCTCTAAAATCCCCTTGTCGCTCCCTCGTTTCTGAGCCCTCTACTGCGCCCGCCGAACACTTTACATAGACATATGAGGTGTGTCCTTACTCGAAAGAAATTGGGCTACAAATATAAGTATACATTTTCTCCTTTTACCCCTTGTAAAAATTAAAAAATTGGGTCTACAAGAACATGCGAGTGTAAAAAATGAAGATTTTGAATTTTCTCCTTCACTTTGCTGCTTTTCGTGTGAAACACCTAAAGGGTTAAAACATTTACTGAATGTCATTTTGAATACTTTGGGGGGTGCAGTTTTTATAATGGGGTCATTTATGGGGTATTTCTAATATGAAGACCCTTCAAATCCACTTCAAACCTGAACTGGTCCCTGAAAAATTGCGAGTTTGAAAATTTTGTGAAAAATTGGAAAATTGCTGCTGAAGTTTGAAGCCCTCTGGTGTCTTCCAAAAGTAAAAACTCGTCAATTTTATGATGCAATCATAAAGTAGACATATTGTATATGTGAATCCAAAAAAAAATGTTTTGGGAATATCCATTTTCCTTACAAGCAGAGAGCTTCAAAGTTAGAAAAATGCAAATGGATTTTTCACCAAGAAAGGATGCAAGTTTCCACAAAAATTTACAACTATGTTAAAGTAGAATATGTCACGAAAAAACAATCTCAGAATCAGAATGATAACTAAAAGCATTCCAGAGTTATTAATGTTTAAAGTGACAGTGGTCAGATTTGCAAAAAAGGGCTTCGTCCTAGAGGTGAAAATGGGCTCCATCCTTAAGGGGTTAAGGACGTAGCCCTTTTTCACCTTAAGGACTGAGCCCTTTTTCGCAATTCTGACCACCGTCACTTTACGAATTAATAACGCGAAAATAACGCTTTTACCGAATATTCTGATTCTGAGATAGTTTTTTCGTGACATATTCTACTTTATTTTGGTGGTAAATTTTTGGCGTTACTTGCATCCTTTTTTGGTGAAAAATACCAAAATTTCATGAACATTTTGAAAATTTTGCATTTTTCTAACTTTGAAGCTCTCTACTTGTAAGGAAAATGGATTTTCAAAAATAAATTTTATTTTTCTTCACAAATACAATATGTCCACTTTATGTTGGCATCATAAAATGGACATATTTTTGCTTTTTGAAAAAATTATAGGGCTTCAAAGTAGAGCAGCAATTTTCAAAAATGATAATTGCTAAATCTGAAGGGACAGATGTTACAGAACTACAACTCCCAGCATGCCTGGGCAGTTGAGGCATGCTGAGAGTTGTAGTTTGGCAACATCTGGAGGGCTACCACCACTCCAGATGTTGCACCACCACTCCAGATGTTGGGCACCACCACTCCAGATGTTGCAAAACTATAACTCCCAGCATGCCCAGACAGCCTTTGGCTGTCTGGGCATGCTGGGAGTTGCAGTTTGGCCTTCCTAGTGGTTGCCACAGTAAAGATCGTTTTACTTTCACTTTCATTTCTCCCCCCCACCGTCGATTCCCTACCTGAGCAAGTATCCAGCAGACCCGAGTGAAGATCCCGGGTCCCCAGGCATCTTCTCCTGCAGGTACGGCCTCCATTTCTTCCCAGATCCTCTCGACATCCAGGGGCGGGCAGAACGGGGGGTTGCCATGGCAACCCCCTGTCCTGCTCTTCCATTGGTTAGAACTCCGTTCTGACTAATGGCAGGGGATAGGAGGAGATCGCAGCTCTGCGACCTCACTCCTATCCCTTAGACTGATCGGGGCTGTTGGTGACAACTCCGATCAGCCCTATTTTCGATCAGCCCGGAATTGGAGAAAATCGCATGTCTGATTTGACATGCGATTTTCTCCGATCGCCGACATGGGGGGGGGGGGGGGTCTCAGGACCCCCCTGGGCGATGTGCCGGGGTGCCTGCTGAATGATTTCAGCGGGCATCCGGCTCCGGTCCCCAACCGGCTAGCTTTCTATAGAGTCAGCAGGCTAAATAGCAATATAAAAGCAATAAAATATAGCCAAATAAAACACTGCTCCAAAAAAATAAAGGGAACACTTCTGTGAAATAACACTGTCCACTCAGAAAGCAACACTGATGGACAATCAATTTCACATGCTGTTGTGTAAATGGAACAGACAACAGGTGGAAATTATAGGCAATTAACAAGACACCCACAATAAAGGAGTGGCTCTGCAGGTGGTGACCACCGACCACTTCTCAATTCCTATGCTTCCTGGCTGATGTTTTCGTCACTTTTTAATGCTGGCAGTGCTTTCACTCTAGTGGTAGCATGAGACGGAGTCTACAACCCACACAAGTGGCTCAGGTAGTGCAGCTCATCCAGGATGGCACATCAATGCAAGCTGTGGCAAGAAGGTTTGCTGTGTCTGTCAGCGTAGTGTCCAGAGCATGGAGGCGCTATCAGGAGACAGGCCAGTACATCAGGAGACGTGGAGGAGGCTGTAGGAGGGCAACAACCCAGCAGCAGGACCGCTACCTCCACTTTTGTGCAAGAAGGAGCAGGAGGAGCCCTGCCAGAGCCCTGCAAAATGACCTCCAGCAGGCCACAAATGTGCATGTGTCCACTCAAACGGTCAGAAACAGACTCCATGAGGGTGGTATGAGGGCCCAACATCTACAGGTGGGGTTGTGCTTACAGCCCAACACCGTGCAGGACAATTGGAATTTGCCAGAGAACACCAAGGTTGGCAAAATTCCCCACTGGCGCCCCCTGTGCTCTTTACAAATGAAAGCAGGCTCACACTGAGCACATGTGACAGACATGACAGAGTCTGGAGACACCGTGGAGAACGTTCTGCTGCCTGTAACATCCTCCAGCATGACTGGTTTGGCGGTGGGTCAGTAATGGTGTGGGGTGGCATTTCTTTTGGGGTGCCGCACAGCCCTCCATGTGCTTGCCCGAGGTAATCTGACTGCCATTAGGTACCAAGATGAGATCCTTAGACCCCTTGTGCGACCATATGCTGGTGCGGTTGGACCTGGGTTCCTCCTAATACAAGACAATGCCAGACCTCATGTGGCTGGAGTGTGTCAGCAGTTCCTGCAAGAGGAAGGCATTGATGCTATAGACTGGCCTGCCCATTTCCCAGACCTGAATTTGATTGTGCACATCTGGGACATCATGTCTCGCTCCATCCACCAATGCCACGTTGCATCACAGACTGTCCAGGAGTTGGCGCCACCTCATCAGGAGCATGCCCAGGTGTTGTAGGGAGGTTATATGAGCACGTGGAGGCCACACACACTACTGAGCCTCATTTTGACTTGTTTTAAGGACATTACAACTGTAACGCCTGTGCTCCAGCTGGACACACCGGCCGTGAGCGCTCTTTCCTCATGTTCCTGCTGCCAGCGGGGCTGGGATTGGCATCGCGGGACGCGCCCTCATGCGAAACCCAGTCCATCACTCACCTCCCTCATCTTCCGCCTCTCCGTGTTCTCTCAGCCCCGGCACGCGTGCCCCTGCATCCTAGGGCACACGTGCGCCGGAGCTCTGACTCTTAAAGGGCCAGTGCTCATTTAGTCAAGTGTCTACACCTGCACCATGTCCTTAAATATCAGCTCCTCCCTTGGTTCCCTGCCAGATCTTTGGTTACCTTGTGCCATAGTGAAAGTCTGTGTCCCTGTTGCTTGCTACCTTTCCCCTGCACCTGTATTACCTGCCATTGTGCCACATCCTGCCAGTCTCCTTCTGTGCCACACCCAGGGCCGCCATCAGGGGGGTACAACCCATGCACCTGTAAGGGGCCCGGAGCTTCAGGGGGCCCGGACGTCCCTGGACCTTTTTTTTTTCTTTTTCTTTTTCTTGGTGCCGCTTGGTGCCCGCAAAGACTATGACTGGGCCTCATAGTCCGGGGGGCCGCCACATTTCTGTTAAATTACCTATTTCTAGGGTGCGGGCCCCTTAAGAATTATGGCAGGCCAAGGGCTGATTGGAGTAGAGACGTCACATGCCACGCGCAGGCACGCACGTCTACTCCAATCACCTGACCTGTCCCTGCCTACGTCCCCGCGCAATCTCCTTCATCCTCCCCGTGCAGTGAAAGGAGCACCAGAAGCCTCACATGGTTTCCCCGATCCCCGGCAAGGTAGGTGAACTTGCGGGGGGGGGGGGGGGTTTGGTTGGGGGGTTTGGGGCTGGGTGTTCTGGGAGTGATAAGAGGTGATGAGTGGTGCAGGGGGTGTGTTATGGAGGTGATGAGTGGTGCAGGGGGTTTATGAGAGGTGGTAGGGGGGTGATGAGAGGTGCAGGGGGGGTTATGGGGTTGATGAGAGGTGCAGGAGGGTTATGGGGGTGATAAGAGGTTCGGGGGTGGGGTTATGGGGGTGATAAGAGGTGCAGGGGGTTATGGGGGTGATGAGAGGTGCAGGGGGGTTATGGGGGTGATGAGAGGTGCAGGGGAGTTATGGGGGTGATGAGAGGTGCATGGGGAGGTGATGGGGATGATAGGAGGTGCAAGGGGGGTGATGAGAGGTGCGGGGGGGGGTTATGGGGGTGATAAGAGGTACAGAGGGGTTATGGGGGTGATGAGAGGTGCAGGGGGGGGTTATGGGGGTGATGAGAGGAGCAGGGGGGTGATGAGAGGTGCAGGGGGGTTATGGGGGTGATAAGAGGTGCAGGGGGGTTATGGGGGTGATGAGAGGTGCATGGGGAGGTGATGGGGATGATAAGAGGTGCAAGGGGGTGATGAGAGGTGCAGGGGGGTTATGGGGGGTGATAAGAGGTGCAGGGGGGTTATGGGGGTGATGAGAGGTGCAGGGGGGTTATGGGGGTGATGAGAGGAGCAGGGGGGGGTGATGAGAGGTGCAGGGGGGTTATGGGGGTGATGAGAGGTGCAGGGGGGTTATGGGGGTGATGAGAGGTGCAGGGGGGTTATGGGGGTGATGAGAGGTGCAGGGGGTTATGGGGGTGATGAGAGGTGCATGGGGAGGTGATGCGGGTGATAAGAGGTGCAGGGGGGGTTATGGGGGTGATGAGAGGAGCAGGGGGGTTATGGGGGTGATGAGAGGTGCATGGGGAGGTGATGGGGATGATAAGAGGTGCAAGGGGGGTGATGAGAAGTGCAGGGGGGGTTATGGGGGTGATGAGAGGAGCAGGGGGGTTATGGGGGTGATGAGAGGTGCATGGGGAGGTGATGGGGATGATAGGAGATGCAAGGGGGGTGATGTGAGGTGCGGGGGGGGTTATGGGGGTGATAAGAGGTGCAGGGGGGTTATGGGGGTGATGAGAGGTGCAGGGGGGTTATGGGGGTGATGAGAGGAGCAGGGGGTGATGAGAGGTGCAGGGGGGGTTATGGGGGTGATAAGATGTGCAGGGGGGTTATGGGGGTGATGAGAGGTGCAGGGGGGGTTATGGGGGTGATGAGAGGAGCAGGGGGATATGGGGGTGATGAGAGGTGCATGGGGAGGTGATGGGGATGATAGGAGATGCAAGGGGGGTGATGTGAGGTGCGGGGGGGTTATGGGGGTGATAAGAGGTGCAGGGGGGTTATGGGGGTGATGAGAGGTGCAGGGGGGTTATGGGGGTGATGAGAGGAGCAGGGGGTGATGAGAGGTGCAGGGGGGGTTATGGGGGTGATAAGATGTGCAGGGGGGTTATGGGGGTGATGAGAGGTGCATGGGGAGGTGATGGGGATGATAAGAGGTGCAAGAGGGGTGATGAGAGGTTCAGGGGGGTTATGGGGGTGATGAGAGGTGCAGGGGGGTTATGGGGGTGATGAAAGGTGCATGGGGAGGTGATGGGGATGATAGGAGGTGCAAGGGGGTGATGAGAGGTGCGGGGGGTCATGGGGGTGATAAGAGGTGCAGGGGGGTTATGGGGGTGATGAGAGGTGCAGGGGGGGTTATGGGGGTGATGAGAGGAGCCGGGGGGTGATGAGAGGTGCAGGGGGGGTTATGGGGGTGATGAGAGGTGCATGGGGAGGTGATGGGGATGATAAGAGGTGCAAGGGGGGTGATGAGAGGTGCAGGGGGGTTATGGGGATGATAAGAGGTGCAGGGGGGTTATGGGGGTGATGAGAGGAGCAGGGGGTGATGAGAGGTGCAGGGGGGTTATGGGGGTGATGAGAGGTGCAGGGGGGTTATGGGGGTGATAAGAGGTGCGGGGTGGGGTTATGGGGGTGATAAGAGGTGCAGGGGGGTTATGGGGGTGATGAGAGGTGCAGGGGGGTTATGGGGGTGATGAGAGGTGCATGGGGGTTATGGGGGTGATGAGAGGTGCATGGGGAGGTGATGTGGGTGATAAGAGGTGCAGGGGGGGTTATGGGGGTGATGAGAGGTGCAGGGGGGTTATGGGGGTGATGAGAGGTGCAGGGGGTTATGGGGGTGATGAGAGGTGCAGGGGGGTTATGGGGGTGATAAGAGGTGTGGGGGTGGGGTTATGGGTGTGATAAGAGGTGCAGAGAGATTATGGGGGTGATTAGAGGTGCAGGGGGGTTATGGGGGTGATGAGAGGTGCAGGGGGGTTATGGGGGTGATGAGAGGTGCATGGGGAGGTGATGCGGGTGACAAGAGGTGCAGGGGGGGTTATGGGGGTGATGAGAGGTGCAGGGGGGTTATGGGGGTGATGAGAGGTGCATGGGGAGGTGATGGGGATGATAAGAGGTGCAAGGGGGGTGATGAGAGGTGCAGGGGGTGTTATGGGGGTGATAAGAGGTGCAGGGGGGTTATGGGGGTGATGAGAGGTACAGGGGGGTTATGGGGGTGATGAGAGGAGCAGGGGGGGTTATGGGGGTGATAAGAGGTGCAGGGGGGTTATGGGGGTGATGAGAGGTGCAGGGGGGGTTATGGGGGTAATGAGAGGAGCAGGGGGGTGATGAGAGGTACAGGGGGGTTATGGGGGTGATGAGAGGTGCATGGGGAGGTGATGCGGGTGATAAGAGGTGCAAGGGGGTGATGAGAGGTGCAGGGGGGGTTATGGGGGTGGTGAGAAGTGCATGGGGAGGTGATGGGGATGATAAGAGGTGCAAGGGGGTGATGAGAGGTGCAGGGGGGGTTATGGGGGTGATAAGAGGTGCAGGGGGGTTATGGGGGTGATGAGAGGTGCAGGGGGGTTATGGGGGTGATGAGAGGAGCAGGGGGTGATGAGAGGTGCAGGGGGGGTTATGGGGGTGCTAAGAGGTGCAGGGGGTTATGGGGGTGATGAGAGGTGCATGGGGAGGTGATGGGGATGATAAGAGGTGCAAGGGGGTGATGAGAGGTGCGGGGGGTCATGGGGGTGATAAGAGGTGCAGGGGGGTTATGGGGGTGATGAGAGGTGCAGTGGGGGTTATGGGGGTGATGAGAGGAGCCGGGGGGTGATGAGAGGTGCAGGGGGGGTTATGGGGGTGATGAGAGGTGCATGGGGAGGTGATGGGGATGATAAGAGGTGCAAGGGGGGTGATGAGAGGTGCAGGGGGGTTATGGGGATGATAAGAGGTGCAGGGGGGTTATGGGGGTGATGAGAGGAGCAGGGGGTGATGAGAGGTGCAGGGGGGTTATGGGGGTGATGAGAGGTGCAGGGGGGTTATGGGGGTGATAAGAGGTGCGGGGTGGGGTTATGGGGGTGATAAGAGGTGCAGGGGGGTTATGGGGGTGATGAGAGGTGCAGGGGGGTTATGGGGGTGATGAGAGGTGCATGGGGGTTATGGGGGTGATGAGAGGTGCATGGGGAGGTGATGTGGGTGATAAGAGGTGCAGGGGGGGTTATGGGGGTGATGAGAGGTGCAGGGGGGTTATGGGGGTGATGAGAGGTGCAGGGGGTTATGGGGGTGATGAGAGGTGCAGGGGGGTTATGGGGGTGATAAGAGGTGTGGGGGTGGGGTTATGGGTGTGATAAGAGGTGCAGAGAGATTATGGGGGTGATTAGAGGTGCAGGGGGGTTATGGGGGTGATGAGAGGTGCAGGGGGGTTATGGGGGTGATGAGAGGTGCATGGGGAGGTGATGCGGGTGACAAGAGGTGCAGGGGGGGGTTATGGGGGTGATGAGAGGTGCAGGGGGGTTATGGGGGTGATGAGAGGTGCATGGGGAGGTGATGGGGATGATAAGAGGTGCAAGGGGGGTGATGAGAGGTGCAGGGGGTGTTATGGGGGTGATAAGAGGTGCAGGGGGGTTATGGGGGTGATGAGAGGTACAGGGGGGTTATGGGGGTGATGAGAGGAGCAGGGGGGGTTATGGGGGTGATAAGAGGTGCAGGGGGGTTATGGGGGTGATGAGAGGTGCAGGGGGGGTTATGGGGGTAATGAGAGGAGCAGGGGGGTGATGAGAGGTACAGGGGGGTTATGGGGGTGATGAGAGGTGCATGGGGAGGTGATGCGGGTGATAAGAGGTGCAAGGGGGTGATGAGAGGTGCAGGGGGGGTTATGGGGGTGATGAGAAGTGCATGGGGAGGTGATGGGGATGATAAGAGGTGCAAGGGGGTGATGAGAGGTGCAGGGGGGGTTATGGGGGTGATAAGAGGTGCAGGGGGGTTATGGGGGTGATGAGAGGAGCAGGGGGTGATGAGAGGTGCAGGGGGGGTTATGGGGGTGCTAAGAGGTGCAGGGGGTTATGGGGGTGATGAGAGGTGCATGGGGAGGTGATGGGGATGATAAGAGGTGCAAGGGGGGTGATAAGAGGTGCAGGGGGGTTATGGGGGTGATAAGAGGTGCAGGGGGGTTATGGGGGTGATGAGAGGATCAGAGGGGGTGATGAGAGGTGCAGGGGGGGTTATGGGGGTGATGAGAGGTGCAGGGGGTGTGTGATGAGAGGTGCAGGGGTGTTATGGGGGTGATAAGAGGTGCAGGGGGGTTATGGGGTTGATGAGAGGTGCAGGGGGGTTATGGGGGTGATAAGAGGTGCAGAGGCTTATGGGGGTGATAAGAGGTGCAGGGGGTTATGGGGCTGATAAGAGGTGCAGGGGAGTTATGGGGGTGATGAGGAGAGGTTTGGCGGAGGGTTATGGTGGTTATGAGGAGTGATGAGGACACAGAGGATAAGAGGGTGTGTATATGTATATATGATGTGTATGGATGTATGGCAGTATTGTATTCAGGGGTAGGGGGGGTTATGGGGGTGATAAGAGGTGTAGGGGGGTTATGGGGGTGATGAGAGGTGCAGGGGGTTATGGGGGTGATGATAGGTGCATGGGGGAGATGGGGGTGATAAGAGGTGCAAGGGGGTGATGAGAGGAGCAGGGGGGTTATGGGGGTGATGAGAGGTGCATGGGGAGGTGATGCGGGTGATAAGACGTGCAGGGGGGGTTATGGGGGTGATGAGAGGTGCAGGGGGTTATGGGGGTGATGAGAGGTGCATGGGGAGGTGATGGGGATGATAAGAGGTGCAAGGGGGTGATGAGAGGTGCAGGGGGGGTTATGGGGGTGATAAGAGGTGCAGGGGGGTTATGGGGGTGATGAGAGGTGCAGGGGGGGTTATGGGGGTGATGAGAGGAGCAGGGGGTGATGAGAGGTGCAGGGGGGGTTATGGGGGTGCTAAGAGGTGCAGGGGGTTATGGGGGTGATGAGAGGTGCATGGGGAGGTGATGGGGATGATAAGAGGTGCAAGGGGGGTGATAAGAGGTGCAGGGGGGTTATGGGGGTGATAAGAGGTGCAGGGGGGTTATGGGGGTGATGAGAGGATCAGAGGGGGTGATGAGAGGTGCAGGGGGGGTTATGGGGGTGATGAGAGGTGCAGGGGGTGTGTGATGAGAGGTGCAGGGGTGTTATGGGGGTGATAAGAGGTGCAGGGGGGTTATGGGGTTGATGAGAGGTGCAGGGGGGTTATGGGGGTGATAAGAGGTGCAGAGGCTTATGGGGGTGATAAGAGGTGCAGGGGGTTATGGGGGTGATAAGAGGTGCAGGGGAGTTATGGGGGTGATGAGGAGAGGTTTGGCGGAGGGTTATGGTGGTTATGAGGAGTGATGAGGACACAGAGGATAAGAGGGTGTGTATATGTATATATGATGTGTATGGATGTATGGCAGTATTGTATTCAGGGGTAGGGGGGGTTATGGGGGTGATAAGAGGTGTAGGGGGGTTATGGGGGTGATGAGAGGTGCAGGGGGTTATGGGGTGATGATAGGTGCATGGGGGAGATGGGGGTGATAAGAGGTGCAAGGGGGTGATGAGAGGTGCAGGGGGGTTATGGGGGTGATGAGAGGTGCATGGGGAGGTGATGCGGGTGATAAGACGTGCAGGGGGGGTTATGGGGGTGATGAGAGGTGCAGGGGGTTATGGGGGTGATGAGAGGTGCATGGGGAGGTGATGGGGATGATAAGAGGTGCAAGGGGGGTGATGAGAGGTGCAGGGGGGTTATGGGGGTGATGAGAGGTGCAGGGGGGGTTATGGGGGTGATGAGAGGAGCAGGGGGGTTATGGGGGTGATAAGAGGTGCAGGGGGGTTATGGGGGTAATGAGAGGTGCAGGGGGGTTATGGGGGTGATGAGAGGAGCAGGGGGTGATGAGAGGCGCAGGGGGGTTATGGGGGTGATGAGATGTGCAGGGGGGTTATGGGGGTGATGAGAGGTGCATGGGGAGGTGATGCGGGTGATAAGAGGTGCAAGGGGGTGATGAGAGGTGCAGGGGGGTTACGGGGGTGATGAGAGGTGCAGGGGGGTTATGGGGGTGATAAGAGGTGCAGGGGGGTTATGGGGGTGATGAGAGGTGCAGGGGGGTTATGGGGGTGATGAGAGGTGCATGAGGAGGTGATGCGGGTGATAAGAGGTGCAGGGGGGGTTATGGGGGTGATGAGAGGTGCAGGGGGGTTATGGGGGTGATGAGAGGTGCATGGGGAGGTGATGGGCATGATAAGAGGTGCAAGGGGGTGATGGGGGTGATGAGAGGTGCAGGGGGGGTTATGGGGGTGATGAGAGGAGCAGGGGGGTTATGGGGGTGATGAGAGGTGCATGGGGAGGTGATGGGGATGATAAGAGGTGCAAGGGGGGTGATGAGAGGTGCAGGGGGGGTTATGGGGGTGATAAGAGGTGCAGGGGGGTTATGGGGGTGATGAGAGGTGCAGGGGGGGTTATGGGGGTGATGAGAGGAGGAGGGGGGTTATGGGGGTGATAAGAGGTGCAGGGGGTTATGGGGGTGATGAGAGGTGCATGGGGAGGTGATGGGGATGATAAGAGGTGCAAGGGGGGTGATAAGAGGTGCAAAGGGGTTATGGGGGTGATAAGAGGTGCAGGGGGGGTTATGGGGGTGATGAGAGGTGCAGGGGGGTTATGGGGGTGATGAGAGGTGCATGAGGAGGTGATGCGGGTGATAAGAGGTGCAGGGGGGTTATGGGGGTGATGAGAGGTGCATGGGGAGGTGATGGGCATGATAAGAGGTGCAAGGGGGTGATGAGAGGTGCAGGGGGGGTTATGGGGGTGATAAGAGGTGCAGGGGGGTTATGGGGGTGATGAGAGGTGCAGGGGGGGTTATGGGGGTGATGAGAGGAGCAGGGGGGTTATGGGGGTGATAAGAGGTGCAGGGGGGTTATGGGGGTGATGAGAGGTGCAGGGGGGGTTATGGGGGTGATGAGAGGTGCATGGGGAGGTGATGGGGATGATAAGAGGTGCAAGGGGGGTGATGAGAGGTGCAGGGGGGGTTATGGGGGTGATAAGAGGTGCAGGGGGGTTATGGGGGTGATGAGAGGTGCAGGGGGGGTTATGGGGGTGATAAGAGGTGCAGGGGTTATGGGGGTGATGAGAGGTGCATGGGGAGGTGATGGGGATGATAAGAGGTGCAAGGGGGGTGATAAGAGGTGCAAAGGGGTTATGGGGGTGATAAGAGGTGCAGGGGGGGTTATGGGGGTGATGAGAGGAGCAGGGGGGTGATGAGAGGTGCAGGGGGGTTATGGGGGTGATGAGAGGTGCAGGGGGGTGTGGGTGATAAAAGGAGCGGGGGGGTGATGAGAGGTGCAGGGGTGTTATGGGGGTGATAAGAGGTGTAGGGGGGTTATGGGGTGATGAGAGGTGCAGGGGGGTTATGGGGGTGATAAGAGGTGCAGAGGCTTATGGGGGTGATAAGAGGTGCAGGGTGTTATGGGGGTGATAAGAGGTGCAGGGGGGTTATGGGGGTGATGAGGAGAGGTTTGGCGGAGGGTTATGGTGGTGATGAGGAGTGATGAGGACACAGAGGATAAGAGGGTGTGTATATGTATATATGATGTGTATAGATGTATGGCAGTATTGTATTCAGGGGTAGGGGGGGTTATGGGGGTGATAAGAGGTGTAGGGGGGTTATGGGGGTGATGAGAGGTGCAGAGGGTTATGGGGGTGATGAGAGGTGCATGGGGGGAGATGGGGGTGATAAGAGGTGCAGGGGGTTAAAGGGGTGATGAGAGGTGCAGGGGGTGATGGGGGTGATAAGAGGAGCAGGGGGTAAATGAGAGGAGCAGGGGGGTTATGGGGGTGATAAGAGGTGCAGGGGGGTTATGGGGGTGATGGTAGGTGCAGGGGGGGGTTATGGTGGTGATAAGAGGTGCAGTGAGTTATGGGGGTGATAAGTGGTGCAGGGGAGGGGGTTATGGGGATAATGAGGAGAGGTTTGGCGGAGGGTTATGGGGGTGATGAGGAGTGATGAGGACACAGAGGATAAGAGGGGATGTATATGTATATATGATGTGTATGCATGTATGGCAGTATTATATTCAGGGGTACAATGTGTGGCAGTATTATATTCAGGGTACAGTGTGTGGCAGGTTAATATTCAGTAGATACAGTGTCTGGCAGTATTATATTCAGGGTACAGTGTGTGGCAGTATTATATTCAGGGTACAGTGTGTAGCAGCATTATATTCAGGTTACAGTGTGTGGCAGTATTATATTCAGGGTACAGTGTGTAGCAGCATTATATTCAGGTTACCGTGTGTGGCAGGATTATATTTAGTGGGTACAGTGTATAGCAGTATTATATTCAGGGTACAGTGTATGGCAGTATTATATTCAGTAGATACAGTGTCTGGCAATATTATATTCAGGGTACAGTGACTGGCAGTATTATATTCAGAGTACAGTGTGTGGAAGGATTATTTTAAGTAGATACAGTGTGGGGCAGCATTATATTCAGGTTATAGTGTGTGGCAGGATTATATTTAGTGGGTACAGTGTATAGCAGTATTATATTCAGGGTACAGTGTGTGGCAGTAATATATTTAGTGGATATAGTGTATAGCAGTATTATATTCAGGGTACAGTGTATGGCAGTATTATATTCAGGGTACAGTGTGTGGTAGGATTATATTCAGGGTACAGTGTGGGGCAGTATTTTACATAGGGTACACTTTCTGGCAAGGTTATAATGATTACTGTCTTCTTGCAGAGGATGAGGATCTGCTGACAACGTGAGGAGCCAATGATGTCTAGATGTCAGACTCTGCAGAGAAGATGGAGCTGGAGGAAGACCTGGTCTCTTGACCAGATGAAGAAGAAAAGATAACAGAGAAGACGTCACTCAGGTCACTGATATCAATGTGTGTTCTCCTGACTGTCCCATCAGAGCTGTAGTCACGGTTCTGCAGTGATGATGGGTAGAACTGTGTCCAATCTGTGTCTCTCCAGCTGTTGCAAAACTACAACTCCCATTGCCAGAGGCTCTCCATAATGATGGGAGTTTTAGCTTTCCAACAGCTGGAGAACCACTTCAACCGAGGTGATCGGTGAGGGTCTCAGCAGTCGGACCCCCACCAAAAAAATGGGCTGCTTATTATAAAATGCCCAGGCCCTGGGGGGGGGGTCAGGCGGGAGGGGTAGGGAGCCCCGAGGAATTTATTTCCATCGGGGCCCTGTGGTTTCTAGCTACACCCCTGCGCACGGCAGCTGCGCATTGATACAGCATTGGGGGCAATGGTTAACAGCAGAAAGGGGCGTATAACAACTATATTGTGGCAAATTGTGCCCCGGCCCATATAGTTGGCCCCTCTTTGCTAATAGTTTTCCCTCCATATAGTTGTAGGGGGTCCAGGCCTACCACAACTTTGGTGGCAACTATTAACAGAGGGGCCTACCACAACTATAGGGGCAACTATTAACAGAGGTGCCTAAGCAAACTATATGGAGCCCCCTATATAGTTTGGGTAGGCCCCTCTGTTAATAGTTGCTTCCATATAGTTTGGGTAAGCCCCTCTTTAAAAGGAGTAGTCTGGTGAAAAATAACTTATCCCCTATCTCTTGAACAGGCCCCGGCAGTTTGCTGGAAGCTGACGTCTGTACCCCGCAGGAAGCTGCGGCCAGCACACCCCCTCCATGTATCTCTACATGGAAGGGGGGGGGCCAGGCCTTAAGCTGTGTTAGGGGCCCCCGAAATTTCTGATGGCAGCCGCCCACGCCACCTCCCAGCTACCGTTTTTGACGAGTGGTGCCAGGGGTAGCGACCTGGGTGCCCGCTACAGCAAGACCATCCCGTTTTGCGGCGGGCTCTGGTGAAAACCAGCGGCACCTTGGACTCTACTCCCTTGCATGACTCACGTCATCATCCACACATGCCCAGAGGATCCACCACCTGCCGTGTCCCGTTACAGTAAGATCCCGCTGGGGTGCCTTTGCCAGATGTCTCGGATTTTCCACCGTCGTGGCTCAGCAGTCGCAGCAGTTAACCCGTCAGGCGCAACAACTGAATCAACTCTCAGCCATGGTGCAACAGCTTCTTGCCACTCAGCAGCAACAACAGCAACAGTAGCAGCCACTTGTTTCTGAGCCTCCTCCTGTGTCTGCAGCTTCTCCTAGGACCAAGCTTCGTTTGTCCTTGCCTTCAAAGTATGATGGAGATCCCAAGCTGTGTAGAGGCTTTGTGATGCAGTGTTCTATAAATCTAGAACTCATGGCGGATCTGTTTCCGATGGAGCGTGCTAAAGTGGCATTTGTGTTCAGTCTACTGTATGGAAAAGCTTTGGCCTGGGCTACTCCTCTCTGGGATCATAGAGATCCGGTCTCCTTGAACCTGTCGGCCTTCCTTGCAGAATTCCGCAATGCATCTGTAGAACCCACGCGAGCTTCTTCTGCCGAGACGGCTCTACTGAACCTCTGTCTTTGGAATATGAGCTTGCCCAAACACGGCGTTTACCTCCTCTGGCAAACGTGTTCCAACATCCAACCCTACTCTCTACTTTGCCTCTATGGCTAGGCTATGGAAGTGGTCCGTTTTCACTTAACCCCTTAAGCCCTTTTTGACCTTTTTTTGCAATTCTTACCACTGTCACTTTAAACATTAATAACTCTGGAATGCTTTTACTTATCATTCTGATTCCGAGATAGTTTTTTCGTGACATATTCTACTTTAACATAGTAGTAAAATTTTATGGTAACTTGCATCCTTTCTTGGTGAAAAATCCCAACATTTTATGAAAAAAATGAAAATTTTGCATTTTTCTAACTTTGAAGCTCTCTGCTTGTAAGGAAAATGGATATTCAAAAAATGTTTTTTTTTGGTTCACATATACAATATGTCTATTTTATGTTTGCATCATAAAATTGATGAGTTTTTACTTTTGGAAGACACCAGAGGGCTTCAAAGTTCAGCAGCAATTTTCAAATTTTTCACAAAATTTTCAAACTCGATATTTTTCAGGGACCAGTTCAGTTTTGAAGTGGATTTGAAGGTTCTTCATATTAGAAAACCCAACAAATGACCCCATTATAAAAACTGCACCCCCAAAGTATTCAAAATGACATTCAATCAGTGTTTTAACCCTTTAGGTGTTTCACAGGAATAGCAGCAAAGTGAAGGAGAAAATTCTAAATCATCATTTTTTACACTCGCATGTTCTTGTAGACCCAATTTTTTAATTTTTGCAAGTGGTAAAAGGAGAAAATTTTTACTTGTATTTGTAGCCCAATTTCTCTCGAGTAAGAACACACCTCATATGTCTATGTAAAGTGTTCGGCGGGCGCAGTAGAGGGCTCAGAAGGGAAGGAGCGACAAGGGGATTTTGGAGAGAACATTTTTCTGAAATGGTTTTTGGGGGGCATGTCACCTTTAGGAAGCCCCTAGGGTGTCAAAACAGCAAAAAAAAAAAACACATGGCATACCATTTTGGAAACTAGACCCCTCGGGGAATGTAACATGGGATAAAGTGAGCCTTAAGACCCCACAGGTGTTTCATGACTTTTGCAAATGTAAAAAAAATTTTTTTTACCTAAAATGCTTGGTTTCCCAAAAATTTAACATTTTTACAAAGGGTCAAAGCAGAAAATACCCCCCAAAATTTGAAGCCCAATTTCTCCCGATTCAGAAAACACCCCATATGGGGGTGAAAAGTGCTCTGCTGGCGCACTACAGGTCTCAGAAGGGAAGGAGTCACATTTGGCTTTTTGGAAGCAAATTTTGCTCTGGGGGCATGCCGCATTTAGGAAGCCCCTATGGTGCCAGGACAGCAAAAAAACAAAACACATGGCATACCATTTTGGAAACTAGACCCCTTGGGGAACGTAACAAGGGGTAAAGTGAACCTTAATACCCCACAGGGGTTTCACGACTTTTACATATGTAAAAACAAATTTTAATTTTTACCTAAAATGCTTGGTTTTCCAAAAATTTAACATTTTTACAAAGGGTTAAAGCAGAAAATACCCCCCAAAATTTTAAGCCCAATTTCTCCTGATTCAGAAAACACCCCATATGGGGGTGAAAAGCGCTCTGCTGGCACACTACAGGTCTCAGAAGAGGAGTAGTCACATTTGGCTTTTTGGAAGCAAATTTTGCTCTGGGGGCATGCCGCATTTAGGAAGCCCCTATGGTGCCAGGACAGCAAAAAAAAAAAAAAAAACATGACATACCATTTTGGAAACTAGACTCCTTGGGGAACGTAACAAGGGGTAAAGTGAACCTTAATACCCCACAGGGGTTTCAGGACTTTGGCATATGTAAAAAAATAATAATAATTTTTACCTAAAATGCTTGGTTTCCCCATAATTTCAAATTTTTACAAAGGGTTAAAGCAGAAAATACCGCTCAAAATTTGAAGCCCAATTTCTCCCGATTCAGAAAACACCCCATATGGGGGTGAAAAGTGCACTGCTGGCGCACTACAGGTCTCAGAAGAGGAGAAGTCACATTTGGCTTTTTGGAAGCAAATTTTGCTCTGGGGGCATGCCGCATTTAGGAAGCCCCTATGGTGCCAGGACAGCAAAAAATAACCACATGGCATACCATTTTGGAAACTAGACCCCTTGGGGAACGTAACAAGGGGTAAAGTGAACCTTAATACCCCACAGGGGTTTCACGACTTTTACATATGTAAAAAAAAATGTTTACCTAAAATGCTTAGTTTCCCAAAAATTTCACATTTTTACAAAGGGTTAAAGCAGAAAATACCCCCCAAAATTTGAAGCCCAATTTCCCCTATGGTGCCAGGACAGCAAAAAAAAAAAAAAAACACATGGCATTACATTTTGGAAACTAGACCCCTCGGGGAACATAACAGTGTTACAGTGAGTACTTACACCTCACAGGTTTTTTAAACAGTGGGCCGTAAAAGTGAAAAATGTGATTTTTTTGCACTATATTGATAGTGTTACCCCAAATGTTTCATTCTCACATTGGGTAATAGGGCAAAAGGCCCCCAAAATTTGTAGAACAACTTCGTCTGAGAAAAAAAAGATACCCCATATGTGGATGTAAATTGATCTGTGGACGCACTACAATGCTCAGAATAGAAGGAGTGAAATTTTATTGAAATTGAAGTCGGGGGTCATGTGCATTCATAAAGCCCCCATTGTGCAATAACAGCCAAAAAAAACACACATGTGACACCATTTTAGAAACTACACCCCTCAATGAACGAAATAACACCTCACAGGTTTTTTGAAAAATGGGCCATAAATTGAAAAATTAGATGTTTTTACACTAAAATGCTGTGGTTACATTTTCACAAGGGGTAATATGAGATATTGGGTTATACATTTTTGAGGGCTTTTCCCCCTGACTATAAAAATACATCCACATATGGGGTAACGTGCTGGGCGGGCGCACAACAAGGCTCAGAAGTCATAGAGGTCATTTTGTATTTGTGGCCTATGGCATATCAGTAGCTGATGGTTACATACATTCCGAGGAAAATACAAAAATGAAACACCCACATGTGACACCATTACAGAAAGTACCCACCCTGAGGAATGGATATAGGGGTAAAGAGGACATTTTTAATGCACAGGTGTTTCCTAAATTTATTTTCCAGGAATGGATGAAGGGTAGCTTTTGAAAATTGCAATTTTCACCCTATGCTCTGCTTCATTTTTCTGGGAACAACTAACATGTGACTCCAAATTGTTGCCTGGAAATACGACAGAGCTCAGCGAGAACTCTTCGCATTTGAGGCGGATGTTTGTTACGGACCTTACAGTTACATACATTCAGAGGAAAATACAAGAAAGGAACACCCACATGTGAGAATACTACAAACTGTACACCCCCTAGGGAAGGTGTATAGGGTGAAGTGGAGATTTGGAACAGATGGGTGTTCCCTTCATTTATTTTCCAGGAATGGATGAAGTGTAATATGGGGGGAAGAAAATTGCAATTTTACTGATATGCCAATTATTTTCCCAGAATGATGACCCAGAGTACAGCCAAAAATAAAAATGATGCCCGCCGCAAACCCTATACTCTGAATCATCTTTCTGGGAAGGGGATGTGTGGGGCCGTCCCTATTCTGTTACCTCAAATGCGCAACCCGCTCAGGTGGGGAGAGAGAGCGTTGCGCATTTGAGGCAACTGCAAACCTCCAATGCTGTTGACTCTGTGTCCCATGACCCATTTTTTAGGGGGAAGAATAAAAAAGATATTGGGGTATTGGGAAAAAGTTTTTTTTTTTTTTTTGGGAGGGTAGGGTATTTTGTTATAAAATTTGAAAGTCAATGTACCCTGGACTGGTACATTGGAGCCGAATTCTGGGGAATGAAAATTAAGGCAAAGGATGGAAAATTTAGTACTCCATGGAAGTGTGATACTCCCTGAAGCAGCCTATGCAGAGGCCCGGATTATCTGGGCAAGTGTCACACTGAATGGTGGTGTCCCTCTGACTCCCCTTCCTGTGACACACTCTGCATTTCTTCTGGGTTCGTCCCGACCTTCTAGTGTTGGGGATCACACCAGGAAAGTGTTGGCCCGGGACGATCCGGGGACCTAAAGTTCCAGAGGTGCTCTGACCCGCTCCTTGGCGGTCACCAAAGATGAGGGCCCTTAGAACTACCTCTTGGAACTGCAGGTATGTCCCTGTGTTGCCAGCGTACTTGTAAAGTATAAAAGAGTTGTACATGGCAACCTGTACCATGTAGACTGCAACCTTTTTATACCATACACATGTTTTCCGCATGGCATTATATGGCTTGAGGACTTGATCAGAAAAATCAACTCTTCCCATATACCGATTGTAGTCCAGAATACAATCGGGCTTGAGGACCGGTCCCGCGGTACCTTGCACAAGGACAGGGGTGCTGCCGTTCCCATGAATAGTGGTGAGCATAAGGACATCCCTCTTGTCCTTATACCGGACCAACAACAGGTTCTCATGGGAAAAGGCACGGGACTCACCCCGGGGGATAGGAGCATGTAGGGGGTGGGGCGGAAGGCCTCTTTGATTCTTCTGGACTGTCCCACAAGCGACCGTGGATCTGGCGGCGAGGGATGTGAAGAGAGGGATACTAGTATAAAAGTTATTGACGTAAAGGTGGTAACCTTTATCTAGCAATGAGTGCAAAAGGCCCCAAACGATTTTCCTGCTAACACCCAGAGTGGGGGGACATTCTGGGGGTTCAAAACGGGAATCTCGTCCCTCATACACTATAAACTTGCAAGTGTACCCGGAGGTACTCTCGCAAAGTTTATACATCTTCACGCCATACCGCGCTCGCTTGGTAGGGATGTATTGCCGGAAGCTGAGTCTCCCCTTGAAGCTGATGAGAGACTCATCAATAGCGACCTCCCGCCCCGGGACATAGGCCTCCCAAAATCTGGCCCCGAAGTGATTGATGACCGGCATGATTTTATACAGGCGTTCATACGCAGGATCAGTTCGGGGGGGACATGCCGCATTATCAGCATAATGCAAACATCTCGGAATGGCCTCAAACCGGGGACGTGTCATGGCCATACTGTAGAGGGGTGTCTGGTAAAGGACGTCCCCACTCCAATATTGCCTGACAATATTATATATAATATATATATTTATATATTTAATAGTTTTTTAACGAGACCCATATGCAGCACGAGGCCCCAAAAGGTCCTCATTTCGGCTGCATCGACTGGAGTCCAGCTGCCGGGTCTAGCTAAAAATGAGACCGGGTTAGCGGCGACGAACTGTTGGGCATACAGATTCGTCTGTGTAACCATCAAATTAACAAAGTCGTCACTGAAAAAATTACCGAAAAAGTCCATTTTAGTGAACCCGACAATGTTAATTTTGATTCCTGAGTTGCCAACAAACTCAGGAATCACAGGATCGTTATCCGCTGGCTGAGTCCAGACAAGTTCTACGGTACAATGTACCAGTGAACTTGGCTGGGGGGCTTCACTAGTATGAGCGCCAGGGGGACTCATACTAGCATGGGGCACAGGGTCAAGGGCAGAGTAGGTTTGCGGCGCCGCATGGTGGCTCATCATCTGAACTAGATGATGAGGAGTACGATGAAATAAGGAAGGTGGGGTCTTCATCGTCCTCTGAGATGCTTTCAGAGTCGGAGGCAAGTATGGCATATGCCTCCTCCACCGAAAACCGAAAACTCTCTGCGGGCCATTTCCCTACTCTAATGTGGTTACGGGGGTTTGTGTGTATGGGGGGGGGGGAAACTTTATTTGTGTATGTGCTGCGTGTGGTGTGGTGCGATACTACCTCCCTAACCCGCCCTAACCTAACCTAACTAAACTAACCCGCCCAAACAGAAAATAAAAAAATATATAAAAAGGGGACTTCTTTTTTTAAAAGGGGACTTCTAGCGTAAAAAAAGCCCTGCGCCCAAAAAAAGTGTTTATCTAATCAGTGGTGTGCGCACTGATTAGCGCTTGTGGCGGCAGGGGGCGCAGAAGTCAATGGGGGGTCCGGCCACTCAGCCCAGAACAGTGGCTGGTGGCTTGTACACAGACCCCCACACACAAAAAAACGAAAAATAAAATAAAAAAAACGCTTAACCCCGAAAAAATGCACCCACCTGAACCCCAAAAAAAATGGTGATCAGTGATAAATCACTGACAGCGGTGGGACAGGCTGCACACACAGGTACGGTCTGTCCACACAGTACGCGCCTGCCACTGGTGGCACGGACCGCCTATGGGTGCAAAAAAAAAAACATTAACCGAAAAAAGTGCCTTTACCACAAAAAAAACGCTGATCAGTGATAAATCACTGACAGCGGTGAGGCACGCCGCACACACAGGTACGGTCCGTCCACACAGTACACGCCTGCTACTGGTGGCACAGGCCGCCTATGGGTGCAAAAAAGCGCTAGAAAACCCGAAAAAAAGCACCGGCACCACAAAAAAAACGGGTGGGCTTTAACAAATGGTGGCGGACCGTTCTTTTATAACTAAGAGGGTCCACACACACGCTTGTGGGAAAAAAAAAAAGATCTGCGCCAAAAAAAAACGCTGGCGGCAGACCGCAGCGACCCAGCACGGCCGGGGTCACGCAGCTAAAGGTGCTACGGACCCACGGACACTCACTGAGGTACACCAAAAAAAAAAAACTTTTTTTTTTTTTAACCCTAACCTGTCCCTACCTAATCTAAAGCTAACCCTAGGGGATTTCTGTGCCAAGGGGCCACAGAAAGGGAGCAAGGGGCACTTTTTTTTTACTGAGGGGATGGTGGGCAGCACGGGGCTCCGTCCTGCTCACCAGATCTCTGTGAAATGGCGGGCAGAATGGAGCAACATGCTCCTAGCCCCCACCATCCCCTCCCATTACACTGTGATTGGTGTGGCCACTTTGGCCACCCAATCACACTGTAGTGGGGGCGGTGGCAACAATGCCAGCCCCCAGTACAGAACTGATGATGATTGGTGGTGTATATTACACCACCATTCATCATCTATATCCGGGTCACAGGGTCACACGTGACCCTGATGACCCGGAACTGCTGCAGAATGCCAGTAAGTAGTTACCAGCGCCCTGCAGTGATCTCCGGACCTCCTCCGGCACACCTCCGGTGGCAGGGAACGGAATCACAGCGCATCGCTCGTCTGAATTGACGAGCGATGCGCTGCGATCGCCGACATGGGGGGTCATCATGACCCCCCTGGGCGATATGCCGCGATGCCTGCTGAACGATTTCAGCAGGCACCGTGCACCGGCTCCCCTCCAGCTAGCGGCGGGGGGCCGGGATTTGACAGGACGTACTCAAACGTCCTGAGTCCTTAAGGACTCTTAAAAGGGGCCGTTTGAGTATGTCCTGCATCCTTAAGGGGTTAAAGGGGTACTCCGGTGGAATTTTTTTTTTTTTTTAAATCAACTGGTGCCAGAATGTTAAACAGATTTGTAAATTATGTAGAAGATGTTCGGCACTGCCAACTTCTGTACCTGGGAGCTGATGGATACTAAGTTGCTGTTGCGGGGGGAGGATTCGGTGGTGCTCGGACTCACGTAGAATATGACATCAGTGCATAAGAAGAAAATGAAAGGTCGGCACTCACCGGATTTCCAATTCAGCAGGTTTTATTGCACAATACTCACAGCCATAGCACAGTTCTAGGGGAGACGACGGATGGTGACAAAGGGGGGTACCACAGAGAGGCAACACCAGTGTTTTGCACTTAGTAGTGCTTCAACGGGCCTAACTCTACACTGGAACGTGTCATCTTCTTATACAGGTGAGTTTAGTAATTGGACCTATCACCATTAAACACACCTTGTGACGTTAAAAGAAGGAGGGGAGGTTGCTTTATCAAGCTTTCTCCTACTTTGATCTAGCTCGTTGTTCAGACTGCCAAGACTGGTATCATAAAAACCCTCTAGAAGCAAACTGAGACGTCGACTTTATCATTAAGTACTAAGACTCCTGTTGCATCGGTAGCAATTATCCATTGTGTCTCTCTTCTAAGGAGGTTTTTATCAGATCTCAGTCCCGGCCGTGCAGCAACTTTTTCTATTCCTGCGAATCTTAAAGATTCGCGACTTCCTCCATAGGCTTCTACTACGTGGGAAATAAACCTGGGAGCCCCCTTTTTAGTACGCAGAGAGTAAAAGTGCTCTCTAATTCTAGCGCACATTTGTCTGATTGTTTTTCCTATATAGTAGAAGCCGCATGGGCAGAATATGACATAAACAACATTTTTTGACTTACACGTAATAAGTTCGCTAACCGTATGGGTGATTGGACATATTCTGAATGTTTGCAAGCCAAGGTTGTATTTACAGAAGTTACAATTTTTACATTGAAAATTCCCTGTTGGTATATGGCTAGTTAACCAGTCTGTTTTTCTCTTTTTTTCATTTTCTTTTTGTGTATTCTGTGCTTGTTTCAATACTTCACCTATTGTTCTAGTTTTCCTATAGGAGATTAATGGTTTATTTCCTGCCATTTCTTTAAGATCTTCATCTGTCTCTAGTATATACCAGTTCCTCCTGATTGCTCTCTCTATCGTTTTATTTGCAGGTGAATTTTGAAATGTGAACGTGAACCTATTTAATGGTGCGTTTTTTTTGTTTTTTTCTGCACAACTCTTCTCTATTTTTTCTATCTGCTTTCTGTCTCCCTTTCTTTATTAAATCTACTGGATAGTTGCGTTCTTCTAGTCTTTTTTCTAATTCTGTTGCCTGTTTCTGGTATGTTGAATCTTGTGTGTTATTTCTTTTTAAACGTAGAAATTGTCCATATGGGATACCATTTTTAACTGCTTGTGTATACGAACTTTGGTAGTGTCGTGTTCTTTGCCACATCCTTTCTGTAGCCTTCACTTATTAGTTTCCCTCGTTTTACTGTCAATTTGATGTCTAGGAATTCTAATGTGTCTCCACCATATTGGTGTGTAAACGCCATATTGTAACCCTTGGCATCGTTTAGGTAATCTACAAACTGGTAGAATAGATTTTTGGTCCCTGACCATACTAACAGAATATCATCCACGAATCGAACATACATTTTTATATATTTAATGAATGGGTTGTCGATGATATATGCTATGCTATTCTCAAAATTAGCTAAATATAGATTAGCATGTGTACAGGACACCGGTGTCCCCATCGGGGTATAGGTGTCCTGTCTATACCATCCACCTTCATACACAAAGGTACTGTTGTGTAGAATGAACCTAAGAGCATCTTGTACAAACTGAATATACTGTTCAGAGTTCTCTGTTCTTTTTAAGATCTCAATCACAGCCTGTACACCCGTATCATAGGGGATACGGGTATACAGGCTAGTGACATCGATGGAACATAAGCTCCAACCTTCTTCCCATGGAAGGTCATTCACTATGGACAATAGGTGACCAGTGTCTTTGATATACGCTGGAATAGTAGGCAAAATGGGACAAAGCAAAAAATCTATATACTGGGACAAGTGCTCAGTCACCGAGCCGATCCCCGCCACGATAGGTCGCCCAGGGGGTCGGCTCAGTGACTTATGCACTTTGGTAGATGATACCATTAACGTCACAAGGTGTGTTTAATGGTGATAGGTCCAATTACTAAACTCACCTGTATAAGATGATGACACGTTCCGGTGTAGAGTTAGGCCCGTTGAAGCACTACTAAGTGCGAAACACTGGTGTCGCCTCTCTGTGGTACCCCCCTTTGTCACCATCCGTCGTCTCCCCTAGAACTGTGCTATGGCTGTGAGTATTGTGCAATAAAACCTGCTGAATTGGAAATCCGGTGAGTGCCGACCTTTCATTTTCTTCTTAAGCACAGATTTGTAAATTACTTCTATAAAAAAATCTTAATCCTTCCAGTACTTATTAGCTGCTGAATACTGCAGAAGAAATTATTTTCTTTTTGGAACACAGAGCTCTCTGCTGACATCACGAGCACAGTGTACATGCTGTCACGCCCCCTCTCATAGGCTTGCATTGAGGGGGCGGAGTGTGACATTACACGAGGGCGGAGCCGTTATGTCACTATGCTCCGTCCCCGTGATCGCCAGTAATCAGACCCAAAGCGAGCACGCTCCGGGGGCTGATTCTAACGGAGTGCGGCGTGGAAGATCACGGGGGTCCCCAACAGTGGGACCCCCGCGATCAGGCATCTCATCCCCTATCCTTTGGATAGGGGATAAGATGTCTTAGTGCCGGAGTACCCCTTTAACCTGTTAAGGACCCATGACGTACCGGTATGTCATGAGTCCGCTCCCGTTCTATATCGCAGGGCCACGGCTAACAACGTCGGGGCCCGTGGCTAATAGCGCGCGGCATTAATCGCGGTGCTGCACGCTATTAACCCTTTAGACGCGGCGTTCAAAGTTGATTGCTGTGTCTAAAGTGAAACTAAAACGTTGCAGGTTAGCTCAGGTAGCTGTTCGAGATCTCCGCAGTGAAATCGCAGCATCCCGAACAGCTTACAGGACAGCTGGAGGGTCCCTACCTGCCTCCATGCTGTCAGATCGCCGAATGACTGCTCAGTGCCTGAGATCCAGGCATGAGCAGTCAAGCGGCAGAATCATCGATCACTGGTTTCCTATGAAAAGCCACTGATCTGTGTAAAAGATCAGTGTGTGCAGTGTTTTAAACCCCCTATGGGAGCTATAACACTGAAAAAAAGGGCAAAAAAAAGTGAATAAAGATCATTTAACCCCTTCCCTAATAAAAGTTTGAATCAACCCCCCCCCCCTTTCCCATTAAAACAAAAAAAAAAACTGTGTAAATAAAAATAAACATATGTGGTATCGCCGCGTGCGGAAATGTCCGAATTACAAACATATATATCATTAATTAAACCGCACGGTCAATGGGTACGTGCAAAAAAATTCAAAAGTCCAAAATAGCGCATTTTTGGTCACTTTTTATATTATAAAAAAAAGTTATAGGGGTCAGAAGATGCCAATTTTAAATGTATACATTTTCCTGCATGTAGTTATGATTTTTTTTCCAGAAGCACGACAAAATCAAACCTATATAAGTAGGGTATCATTTTAATCGTATGGACCTACAAAATAAAGAGAAGGTGTAATTTTTACCGAAAAATGTACTGTGTAGAAACGGAAGCCCCCAAAATTACAAAATGGCATTTTTTTTTTTCAATTATGTCTCACAATGATTTTCTTTAACGTTTTGCCGTAGATTTTTGGGTAAAATGACTGACGTCATTACAAAGTAGAATTGGTGGTGCAAAAAATAAGCCATCATATGGATTTTTAGGTGCAAAATTGAAAGAGTTAAGATTTTTTAAAGTTAAGGAGGAAAAACTAAAAGAATGCAAAAACGGAAAAAACCCTGGTCCTTAAGGGCTCATGGACCAAACCCATTTTAACCTTAAAGACCAGAGCGTTTTTTGCACATCTGACCACTGTCAATTTAAGCATTAATAACTCTGGGATGCTTTTGCTTTTCATTCTGATTCCAAGATTGTTTTTTCGTGACAAATTCTACTTTATGTTAGTGGTACATTTTTGTCGATACTTGCATCATTTCTAGGTGAAAAAGTCCAAAATGTTATGAAAAAATTGAAAATTTAGCATTTTTCTAAATTTGAAGCTCTCTGCTTGTAAGGAAAATGGATATTCCAAAGAACTTATATATTGATTCACATATACAATATGTCTACTTTATGTTGGCATCATAAAGTTGACATGTTTTTACTTTTGGAAGACATCAGAGGGCTTCAAAGTTCAGCAATCTTTTTCCAATTTTTCACAAAATATTCAAAATTTGAATTTTTCAGGGACCAGTTCAGTTTTGAAGTGGATTTGAAGGGCCTTCATATTAGGAATACCCCAAAAATGACCCCATTATAAAAACTGCACCCCTCAAAGTATTCAAAATTCAGTAAGTGTGTTAACCCTTTAGGTTTCACAGGAATAGCAGCAAAGTGAAGGAGAAAATTCAAAATCTTAATTTTTTACACTCGCATGTTCTTGTAGACCCAGTTTTTGAATTTTTACAAGGGGTAATAGGAGAAAAAGCCCCTCAAAATGTGTAACCCAATTTCTCTCGAGTAAGGAAATACCTCATATGTGTATGTCAAGTGTTCAGCGGGCGCAGTAGAGGGCTCAGAAGGGAAGAAGCAACAATGGGATTTTGGAGAGTGAATTTTGCTGAAATGGTTTTTGGGGGGCATGTCGCATTTAGGAAGCCCCTATGGTGCCAGAACAGCAGAAAAAACCCCACATGGAATACCATGTTGGAAACTACACCCCTCAGGGCACATAATGAGGGGTCCAGTGAGCCTTAAAACCCCACAGATGTGTAAATGGAAAAAAAAAAAATTTCACCAGAGTGCAGTTTTGTTCCCCAAAATTTCCATTTTTACAAAGGGTAATGGGAGAAAATGGCCCCCAAAATTTGTAACCCCATCTCTTCTGAGTATGGAAATACCATATGTTAGGACGTAAAATGCTCTGCAGGCGAACTACAATGCTCAGAAGAGGAGTCCCATTTGGCTTTTGGAAAGCACATTTTGCTGAAATGGTTTTTGGGGGGCATGTCGCATTTAGGAAGCCCATATGGTGCCAGAACAGCAGAACACCCCCCACATAGCATACCATTTTGGAAACTACACGCCTCAAGGCACCTAATGAGGGGTCCAGTGAGCCTTAACACCCCACAGGTGTTTGACGACTTTTCGTTAAAGTTGGATGTGTAAATGAAAAAAAAAATTTCACTAAAGTGCAGTTTTTCCCCACAAATTTACCATTTTTACAAAGGGTAATGGGAGAAAATGCCCCCCATTATTTGTAACCCCAACTCTTCTAAGTATGGAAATACCCCATGTTAGGACGTAAAATGCTATGTGGGCGCACTACAATGCTCAGAAGAGAAGGAGTCAGATTTGGCTTTTGTAAAGCAAATTTTGCTGAAATGGTTTTTGGGGGGCATGTTGCATTTAGGAAGCCCCTATGGTGCTAGAACAGCAGAAAAAGCCCCACATGGCATACTATTTTGGAGACTACACCCCTCAAGAAACATAACAAGGGGTACACTGAGCCTTAACACCTCACAGGTGTTTGACGACTTTTTGTTAAAGTTGGATGTATAAATGAAAAAAAATTTCACTAAAATGCTGTTTTTTCCCCATATTTTATATTTTTACAAGGTTAATAGGAGAAAATGACCCCCAAAATGTGTAACTCCATTTCTTCTGAGTATGGAAAAGCCCCATGTGTGGACGTCAAGTGCTCTGCTGGCGCACTACAATTCTCAGAAGAGGAGGACCACCATTGAGCTTTTAGAGAGAGAATTAGTTTGGAATGGAAATCAGGGGCCATGTGCGTTTACAAAGCCCCCCGTGGTGCCAGAACAGTGGACCCCCCCCCCCACATGTGACCCCATTTTGGAAACAACACCCCTCACAGAATTTAATAAGTGGTGCAGTGAGTATTTACACCCCACTGGCATTTGACAGATCTTTGGATCAGTGGGCTGTGCAAATGAAAAATTAAATTTTTCATTTTCCCGGACCACTGTTCCAAAAATCTTTCAGACACCTGTGGGGCGTAAATGCTCACTGTACCCCTTACTACATTACATGAGGGGTGTAGTTTCCAAAATGGGGTCACATGTGGGGTCACAATTCTCTCCAAAAGCTCAATGGCACTCCTTCTCTTCTGAGCATTGTACTGCACCCGCAGAGCACTTTACATCCACATATGTGGTATGTTCTTACTCAGAAGAAATGGGATTACAAATTTTGGGGGGATTTTTTCCTATTTCCCCTTGTGAAAATGAAAAATTTAGGGTAACACCAGCATTTTCCCATCCAAATTTAATGAAAATTCTTTGAACACCTGTGGGGTGTTAAGGCTCACTATACCCCTTGTTACATTCCGTGAGGGGTGTAGTTTAAAAAATGGGGTCAGGTGGGTATTTATTTTTTTGCGGTTATGTCATAACCGCTGTAAAATCAGCCACCCCTGTGCAAATCACCAATTTAGGCCTCAAATGTATATAGTGTGCATAGTCTCACTCCTGAGCCTTGTTGTGCACCCGCAGAGCATTTTACGTGGGGTATGGGGTATTTCCGTACTCAGGAGAAATTGCGTTACAAATTTTGGGGGTCTTTTTTTCCTTTTATCGCTTGTGAAAATAAAAAGTATGGGGCAACACCAGCATGTTAGTATAACATTTTTCATTTTTTTACACTAACAGGCTGGTGTAGCCCCCAACTTTTCCTTTTTATAAGGGGTAAAAGGAGTAAAAGCCCCCAAAATTTGTAGTGCAATTTCTCCCGAGTATGGAAATACCCCATATGGCCCTAAACTATTTCCTTGAAATACGACAGAGCTCTAAAGTGAGAGAGCGCCATGCGCATTTGAGGACTAAATTAGAAATTGCATAGGGGTGGACATAGGGGTATTCTACGCCAGTGATTCCCAAACAGAGTGCCTCCAGCTGTTGCTAAACTCCCAGCATTCCTGGACAGTCACATGCTGTCCCGAAATGCTGGGAGTTGTTGTTTTGCAACAGCTGGAGGATATGTTTTGGAAACACTGCCGTACGACACGTTTTTCATTTTTATTGGGGTAAGGGGGTGTATGTTTAGTGTTTTCCACTTTATTATGTGTTAGTCTAGTGTAGTGTTTTTAGGGTACATTAGCACGGGCGGGTTACAGTGAGTTTCCCTCTAGGAGTTTGCGCTGCTGCTAAAATTTGCCGCAGCTCAAACTTGAAGCAGGAAACTCACTGTAAACCCGCCCGTGTGAATGTACCCTGTACATTCACATGGGGGGCAAACCTCTAGCTGTTTCAAAACTACAACTCCCAGCATGTACTAACAGACCGTGCATGCTGGGAATTGTAGTTTTGCAACAGCTGGAGGCACACTGGTTGGAAAACCTTCAGTGTGCCTCCAGCTGTTACAAAACTACAACTCCCAGCATGTACTGATCACCAAAGGACATGCTGGGAGATGTAGTTATGCAACAGCTAGAGGTACACAACTACAACTCCCAGCATGCCAGCATGCTGTTTGCTGTTTGGGCATGCTGGGATTTTCAATTTTGCAACATCTGGAGGGCTACAGTTTAGAGACCTCTGCACAGTGATCTCCAAACTATGGACCTCCCGATGTTGCAAAACTACAAATCCCAGCATGCCCAGAGAGCAAACTGCTGTGTGGGCATGCTTGGAGTTGTAGTTTTGCAAGATCTAAAGGGCCACAGTTTAGAGATCACTGCACAGTGATCTCCAAACTGTGACCCTCCAGCTGTTGCAAAACTAGAAATCCCAGCATGCCCAAACAGCTGTCTTGTCATGCTGGAAGTTGTAGTTTTGCAACATCTGGAGGGCTACAGTTTAGAGACCACTGAATAGTGGTCTCAAACTGTAGCTCTCCAGATGTTGCTAGGCAACTCACCGGCTTCTGTAGGATCCAGGGAGCCGCATAGCTGTCCTCTTCTGCCGCCGTTCGCCGCTCGCTGCTGCCGCCGATGGGTAAGTGGATTTCGGAGCCGGTCCTCGTCGGTTTCCCCATTCTACCCGGCCTATTGTGGGTGGGCAGAACAGGGAAACCGAAAGCTAACCTAACCCCCCCCGCCCCCGATCTGCTATTGGTCGTCACTTCTAGATGACCAATAGCAGGGATAGGAGGGGTGGCACCCCTGCCACCTCACTCCTATCTTTTCAGAAGGATCATGGGTTTCTTGGACAACCCCGATCCCCTTTATTTTCTGGGTCACTGGAGACCCGTATTACCCGGAATAGCCGCAAATCGTCGGTGTGAATTCACCGGCGATTTGCGGCGATCACCGATATGGGGGTTCTCAGGACCCCCTGGGCATTTGCATGGGGTGCCTCGCATGGGTGCCTCGCAGCGGGGACCAAAATTCCCACAGGCGTACAGGTATGCCCTTGGTCCTTAACCCCTTAAGGACGCAATGTTTTTCAGTTTTTGCACTTTCGTTTTTTCCCCCTTACCTTTTAAAAATCATAACCCTAAAAATCCATATTATGGCTTATTTTTGCGTCACCAATTCTACTTTGCAGTGACAGTAGTCATTTTACCCAAAAATTCACGGCGAAACAGAAAAAAAATCATTGTGCGACAAAATCGAAGAAAAAATGCAATTTAGTAAATTTTGGGGGCTTCCGTTTCTACACAGTGCATATTTCGGTAAAACTGACACCTTATCATTACTCTGTAGGTCCATACGGTTAAAATGGTACCCTAGGTTTCATTTTGTTTTACTTCTGGAAAAAAATCATAACTACATGCAGGAAAATTTACACATTTAAAATGTCCTCTTCTGACCCCTATAACTTTTTTATTTTTCCATGTACAGGGCGGTATGGGGCTCATTTTTTGCGCCGTGATCTGAAGGTTTTATCGGTACCATTTTTGTTTTGATCGGACTTTTTGATCACTTTTTATTCATTTTTTAATGGTATAAAAAGTGACCAAAAATACACTATTTTGGACTTTGGAATTTTTTTACGTGTATGCCATTGACCATGCGTTTTAATTGATGATATATTTTTATAGTTCGAACATTTACGCATACGGCGATACCACATATGTTTATTTTTATTTACACTGTCTTATTTTTTTTATGGGAAAAGGGGGGTGATTCAAACTTTTATTAGGGAAGGGGTTAAATGACCTTTATTAACACTTTTTTAAACTTTTCTTTTGCAGTGTTATAGCTCCCATAGGGACCTATAACACTGCACACACTGATCTTTTGCACAGATCACTGGCGTGTATTAACACGCCTGTGATCAGTGTTTTCGGCGCTTGACTGCTCCTACCCGGATCTCAGGCACGGAGCAGTCCCTCGCCGATCGGACACCGTGGAGGCAGGTAAGGGTCCTCCCGGTGTCCTGTAAACTGTTCGGGACGCCGCGATTTCACGATCGCGATCGGTGATGTCCTGTTTTAGCCGCGGGCCCGGCCGCTGACTGTGTGACCCCGCGGCATATCGCGGGAGCCGGCGGAGGACGTAAATATATGTCCTTCGTCGTTAAGGTGTTAAGTACCAGGGAGCAAGGGTGTACCTGTATGCCCTTCGTCCCCAAGAGGTTAAGGGGTTAAAGAGACACATGTCAGATTTGAAAAAAATGGACTGGGTCATAATGGCCAAAACTAGCTGGGTCATGAAGGGGTTAACACTTTAAGAGTTAGACACTGTTACTTACACCAACTATTGTTTGGCTTACTTTAGGCTACATTTTTACCAAAAAATTGTGGTACAAATCAATACATTTGCAAATTTATTTGACTCTTTACTGAGCCCCAGTTTGTAATTGCCACTGAATTTATAAAACAAAAATAGACAAACAGAAAAACAGCCTCACATCCACAATTTGTATTTTGATCTACTTGCTTCTCAGCATAAATTCAAAAACTAACAGGTTGTTTGTGTACATTTTGATCAAAAAGTACAAGCCCACTCGCCACGTCAAGTGGGTCCCTAACGTAACACTGGCGTAGCGCCGGGTGGCGACCACTGCCTCCGAAACACCAAGCCCACTGGGGGAATGACCCAGTGGCCAGGCAGCCCCACTGCTGCCCAACCAAGCCCCTGGCTCTGGGCCACACCACCCCACAGACAGAGTATCACAGAAACAATGGCTGACACAGAGTACCACACCAGTGCAAAAACCTACTATGTGCTCCCTGCCAGAGGGCTGGGAGAATGCTAGGAGAAATCCCATATACAGTCTCCTGCTAATTAAAAATGCATGGGCGGAATGAGGTGGAGTGCTGGCTATGAAAGAGGTGACAGACTACAATTGTAAAACAAAACGGGTGTGGGACTGTGCGGCATCACACTTGTGTGGTGCTGTGCGGCCCCCATTGCTGCCGCAGCGCCGTGTCTGTGGGGAGGCGTGGCCCTGGGACTGGTTTGAGTGGCATTGGGGCTGCTCTGCCAGTGGGTCGTTCCCCCTGTGGACACTGGTATTGCGGCGGTGGTGGTCGCCGCTCAGTGCTGTGGCATTTTATGCTAGGGACGTTAGGGATCCCCTACTTACAGGTGGCTGTGATGTGGCTACCGGGTTTGCACTTCATGATCATAAAGTAAACTACCGACCTGTTAGTTTAATAAATGTTGCTGAGAAGCATTAGATCATTGTGCATGTGTTGATGTGCGACCATGTCTGTTTTCTCTATTTGAATTCTCATTGTGTTTTCTATCCCCCTCCTTTTTTTTTTTTTTTTTTTACTTGGTCAGCACTCTGCCCCTCGCCCTCAGCCCAGGCATATATAAATTAATAGGAAGCTGCACAGGGCCCCTTTCTTTCTGGCAGACTCCCAGTCTCAGACTGAGAGCACATGGTGAGTGAGCTTTTAAACCTTGTTCACACTGGTGTGGTGCTGTACGGCGTCCATTGCTGCCGCGGCACCGTGTCTGTGGGGAGGGAGGCCCTGGGACTGGTTTGAGTGGCATTGGAGCTGCTCTGCCAGTGGGTTGTTCCCCCTGTGGGCACTGGTGTTGCGGCAGTGGTGGTTGCCGCTCAGTGCTATGCCATTTTATGCTAGGGACATTAGGGACCCGCTACTTACATGTAGCCATGACGTGGCTAGCGGGCTTGCACTTCATGATCTTAAAGGAGTACTCCGATGCTCGTTGTTTTAAGGGCAAACTAAGCCTAAAACAAAGTTATATAACATTGTAAATTACTTACCTTATCCATATGGCTCTTTTCCTGGTCTTCTCCCACATTTCTTCTCCGACCAGAAGCTGGCTCCTTTTTCTTCAATCCATGACGCTCGACCGCTGCTTCTTAGGCACCGCCGCCATCTTAGCCCGGTGACTCATCGCTCCCATGAGTCACTGCGGGCTCTGCCTCCCAGTCCCGAGTCGGCCACTCCCCTTCTCAGTAATATATTCATATATTCGCAGAGCTGAGCTGCCATAGGCTCAGCTCTGCAAACGCCTATCTCTGCGCTGCCTTCCAATCAGCGCTTACATTCTGCGCATGCGCAATCCTCCCTTTAGGCAGGAGCTGGCCGGATGTCAGGAGTGGGCATGCTGGGAGATGTAGTTTTTAGCAGAAACTTCGGGCAGCCATAAGAGGAGAACGGCTGGGCCATTTAAGATGATTGAGGGGTCGTTGAAAAGGTAAGTTAATGGGCTACATTGTGGTGGTGCATCGGAGTACTCCTTTAAAGTACACTAATGAACTGTTAGTTTAATATATTTGCTGAGAAACATTAGATCATTGTGCATGTTGTGGATGTGCGACCATGTCTGTTTTCTCTATTTAAATTGCCACTGAATTTAACCTACTGTTCTTCTACCGCTTCAGCAAAATAGAATTTCTTCACATTTTCCAGAAACCTCATATAATGAAATATAAAATCCCCTGATTTACAGAATTTAAAGTTGCCTTAGTAACGACTAAGCTTGTGAAATGATGACACTTTAAATACTTTTCTCTACCTACCATAATAAATTATAGATAAAATGGCTTAAATTGCCTTTATTCATGATAGACACATTGTTGCTTATTAAAATGGTCATTCTAACATTTATGTTTTAATATTTGAATGCAGTTCCAGTGTGGATTTAGAATAAGTGGGCTTGGAATGTATAAGCAATTTTGAAGTTTACTATTGGGCAGAAAAAGAGTTCTTATTAAAGGGGTATTCCGGGCAAAAACATCTTAAGGATAGGGGATAAGATGTCTGATCACGGGGGGGGGGGGGGAGGCGCTGCTGGGACCCCTGCAATCTCCCTGCAGCACCCGCATTCTATGCGGAGCTGCATCTCTAATTTCGGAAACCTCCGGGTTTCTGGGACTGGAGACGTGACGTAATGCCACGCCCCCTCCATTCATGTCTATGGGAGGGGACGTGATGGCCATCACGCCCCCTCCCATAGACATCAATGGAGGGGGCGTGGTGTGACGTCACGTCCCCAGTCCTAGAAACTCTGAGGTTTCCTAAACTAGAGACGCAGCTCCGCATAGAAGCGGGATAGGGGATAAGATGTTTTTGCCCGGAATACCCCTTTAAATATAAGGGAAACAAAGAAACATAGAATCCAGCTCTTGTGGAAATAAAATCCAAGATTTTTTTTTTATATATTCTCATGGGCTTCTGTATTTGACAATCTTATACATGTATGTGCATCTTTATTTGTGATGTTCTTTTCCACTGTGGAATGCATATACATATATCCTACCATTTTTTACATATTTTTAATATGGCATTTATTTATATGTCCATTTTTTCACCTTTCAATTTTTTCACTCCTTCTTTATTTTACTCTTTTAATAGCCTTCATAATATTTTATCCCATTTTTTCAAATCTATATCTGTTTTATATGCTTTTTATATGTACTAAGAAAGCTTAGCATATTTTGTGAACTCTGGTTATAAAGTTTGGAAGGAGTTAATACCATCGGACCACAGGACCTGTGTTCCGGTGTGATTGCTCCACCTATAAATATCCATGTCTTTCTCCTATTTGTTGCATGACTAAGAGTGCTCTCTGCGCTTAAAACGCGCAATTTCCTGTGTTCCTGTGTTGTCTTATTGGAATAAATCTTGGATTTTATTTGCACAAGAGCTGGATTCTACATTTCTTTGTTTTCCTGTCTGCTGGTGTTGTCCAGCACCTGGATCCGTGCTCCATCTGTCCAGGGAGGGGTGAGCTGGTCTTCTCCTTTCCTATTAAATATAAGCACTTGTGTTTACCAGAAGATGGGGTAGATTGATGTTACCACAGTATAACTTTTATTTTCTAGCATTCCAGCTCCAGACTTTAAAGGAAAACTGTCTGTACATGTTGGTACAGGTGTGAAGTGTGGGTGATACTGGTGATAACGATAGTTACCTACCCCCAAACCGTGCTCCTGTTCATCTGTTATCTTCTTAATCTGATGCAGGCTTCGTGCACAGCAGGAACAAGTTGACGTCACTGTTGATGCTTCTCTGCTGGGGCCCAATTTGCCCTACATCATTCTGAAAGTGAAATTAAAATTTTTGACTTTTTAGTGGAAAAAGGATCATTCAGGTTATATCAGCACACAAACTTCTTTCAAATCTGTAGATGAGAACAGTTTCCTATATTTTAAAAGTTTATCTCAAAGTTTATCTCAAATAAATGTCTCAATGTCCCTGTCACGAACCGAGACGTGCGGGTGGTAGGATTATCTATAAAATCACTATTTGTCTACACTAGACCGAAAATAATGATAAAAAATCCCTCTTAAACCACCCAATTTAAAAGGTATCGCTGCCACCACCTGTCAATTTCAAGCCGACAGGAAACTACCAATCCAATCTGGATATGCTACAATTCCCAAATATAATCTACTATCCCCAGTAGTATAAAAAAAAACAGGAAAAAGATTAATCCAAATCTATAATGTAGCCGAACAGGTAAGCAAATTTAAGACTATAACTTCAATCTCTTCAAGGACAATGTGCATCCGTTTTACCAGACATAAGGCGGTACTTAATAAATGAATGATTTATTATGAAAGAAAAATATTCACAGTACATGTAAAATAGATGTTAACAAGACAAAGTTTCACCATACAGAAAATAAAATAAATGGGAAAAACATAGAATCCTTACTTACAGAAAGTTACAGAGTTCTATTCCATGGGGTCTGGTAGGAAATGGCGTTTGGCATCCAAAATTAGATTTTGTACCCCATGCAAGCGCACCTTAGTCCCCCCAGGTCCATAGTTTTATACTCTGCTATACACAGATGACACCTCTATGTTCAGCCCCTGGGCAGGACAAGGAGGAGAGATAGATGCTGCCCACTTCCTCATGATAACTTTATGCCCAAAAAATAGGAAATGATCCCTAACTTTTATCATGGGTCAGGCACCCACATAATTTTGTTATATTTGGGTTCTCCATCAAATCCTCTCTCTAGGGGTACCTGACATGACCCCCTTATTGTGTACGGTTTACCCAGTGCGGGCAGATTGGGCAGGGATCAACACACAAGGGTCATGTGAGGACTCATTTTAAAGGTAATATGATGGAGAATCCAACCATATATGATAGGGCCAGGGACGCACTTCCCTGACCCCCATATTTAATATTGAAAAATATAGGATTTTCCAATTGGGTCAACTTCATACATCTCTTTCATCTATTGACACCCAGGCTGGTGCCTTGCTGGCTACAATGGTGTTACCTTTCCTGTCCTAGAGCAGCTGTGTTAAAGAAGATATCCCATGCAGCAAAGAAAAAAAAAATACCTAGCCATTCCATAGTATATTCACCTACCACCTCTCTGACATGTTTGTGATTTTTTTTCCACCCCCCATTCACCGGCTATTCAGCTCATAAATTCCAGTTACTTCCTGGTTATGGTGGCTATGCCTGTGATCTCAAAGACTACATTTCCCTGCATGCACTGCTCACATTTCCTGCTCTCAGCTGCCTGAGCAGAGAGCTTGTTACCACCCCTAACTTATGTTAGCCACTCCCACATAACACTGAGCTCCAATCATAGCCCTATACAGCAGGGTGGCCACGAGGAAACAAAATGTAATCTCAGTGCTCAGAGAGAGGGACCCTGGAGTTGAAGCTGCAGTTTTACACAGTAAAATCACTCCCTCTCCCTCCTGCTTTACAGTGGCACAATCACCTCCCCCTCTTCTCTGCCCTGCACTCCTCTCTCCCCAGTGCTCAGTGTGACAGGTCTATGCTGGCAGCTCCCTCCCCTCCCCCCTCTCCTCCGTTCTCAGTGTAAAAACATTAGCAAGGAGAGGGGAGAGAATCAGCCTGTTTGCTGACTCTGCTATGATCTGAATCAGCCGGCATATAGGCAGTACTGCTCAGCCAATCACTGCAGAACAGAGGGAGGACAGTGTGAATATTCATCAGATGGGAGGGGCTAAGGCCGAGCACAGGGAGCTCTCTGCAGCACAGGGGTTTTCTGGGTAATTGTCACGTCACGGCCCCGGGATGCTGCTGATAGCCTGAATAGGGGGTCGCAAGTCATGAAAACCTGGAACAGCTGAATTTCCTGTCAGACAGAAGAATGCAGAAAAGCTTGTTTCTAAGCAGCACTGGTAATGGAAGTGATTTACAAACCTGTATAACTTTACCTTCAGCACTAAAAGCTGAACAATTTTTTACTGTGAGACTTGTCCTTTAATGAACCCCCTGCTAGGATTAGTCATACCTATACCCAGGCTGGATAGACATGTAGGCTCCATGGTGCCCTGATCAAAAGAGAATTAATTATTGTTGAAATGCTAAACTCACAGGTAAGGGTAATTGAGTTTACAAGATGTACATACAAATGGACATTTTACAGGACATATATCACAAATGACAACAATCACCCTGCAACATGGATACATATTTTACCATGGTATATGACAGTCCCTATGGGCAATATGTGGGTGTTCATAAAAATTGCACGCATGATGATGATTTTAAAAAACATTCCTTTATTTTATGTGATGTTTTAAGAATAAAGGTTACCCCAATTCTGTATTATCAGAGGCATTCAACAAAGTAAAAAAAAGCAATGCGATTTGGTTAGTTCAAAATTATTTTATCTGGAGAACAGTGTTGTTGAAGGTATGGAGAATGACAGGCGTAAGAATATAAATAATAAAAGAAAGAAAATAATGATAATGATTTGATCAAGTACAAATACAATTTTATGACTGACTTCACCTGCGCAGGTAGAGATCAAGGGTATTTTAGACAAACATCGGTCGATCTTAAAAGATGACCCTATCTTGAAAGAAATTCTTCCATAGCAGCCTGGGATAACGTTTAGAATGTCTATGAACCTACCAAGTTTAAAGGGGTATTTCAGGAATTTCTTTTATTTGACTATACTACAGGGGCTGTAAAGTTAATGTAGTTCAGAATATAGTGTCTGTACCTGTGTGTGACGGTTTTCTGACAATTCTTCTGTGATTTTCACCCCAGTATTTATTTTTATCAGCATACAAAATGACTGTTGTCTCAGATTTTTCCCAGCTTGCAATGCGGCCGAGACCTGACTCACTAGTCAGCTGATGACAAGGAGCCTGTCTGCTTCAATGGGTGGAGGGATCGCTTGGTGGGAGAGAGATCAACTGCAACTAAGGCAACAGCTGTAGGCCCCTGATTGAAAACCATAGGTCTTTTGTTTCAATGGGTGGGGTGGCTGATGTGTGGGAGGGAGGAAAATGGAATTGTGAGATTTGTAGTAAAAAAAAGAAAAGTCAAACAGGAAATACAAGTTCACAAAAAGCTAGCCACTGTGTTATGGTAATATCACAACATAGCCATTTAGCCCCAAGACAAGCGCAGATCCTTCCTAAGCATGTCCATTACTGCCTGCCAGGTATGTAGTAAAATCACCTTATGCTGGATAACCCCTTTAATAGCACCAAGTAGATTAAAATTATTAACATTTACTCAACTCAAGAGTGAAAATAAAAATGAAAAGAATATAAATAGCAATAAAAATAAAGATAACAATAAAAATATGAATCATAATAAAACTGGCACCTATGCATGCAATAAATTAGTGTGGGTGACACTGATGAGAGTGTGCCTTTAAACAAAAAAACTTTAAGTAATCCCAAATTACTAATTAATAAAATGGCATAAAGGCTGGAGAATTTTTTGATTGTCTGGAATTGGGCCAAATTAAACAAGGAAGTAGAGAAGTTCACTTTTTGGCAGGCACCAAACTGTATAAGGAACGTGCCTCTGACTGCCGTGTTTGACTTTTCCCCTCCCCACCCCTGCTTTGGGGTTTTGGTTAGTATCTCCCAATTTGCATGGCAGTCTTATGTTTCAGGATGACAGTCACCCCTACCAATAAAAATGTATCAAGTGTCCTATAGAAGCCAAACAATTTTAACCAATGAGGATTCACCTCAGAATATATACCCTGGTGTTTCCCGGTTTTATTCCTCTTTTCAAGCCTTTTTTCCCTCCCTCCCTCCCTCCCTTGTTTTTGTGTTTGTTTATTTTCTATGCGACCTTTGTATGTTAAGTCATGGCATCATTATTGTTAGTATTCGCAGACATGCAGGCTGACTTGTTCCCCGGGCTCGGGGTTTACAGAACGCTGCAGGTCCAATCTGTACTATTTTATATGTTAAAATAAAAACTGTGGCCTACCCCACCCACAAAAAAGTAGTACGGTTGTTGTTGTTATTTTTATGTTTTTCATGCAAATGCTATCATATGTTTCCCTCTCCTCTTTCCCAAATTGTTAGTCACTGGAATAGGAGTAGAATGACCGTAGAGTGAGGAGTTTGTCCGGCGCAGAGAGGAACCGTTAGGCCAAGTTAAAATCAGAGGATTTATTGAATGCAACGCGTTTCGCTGCGCATGCGCAACTTCATCATCCTGCCTGATTAAACTGTGCATGCGCAGCGAAACGCGTTGCATTCAATAAATCCTCTGATTTTAACTTGGCCTGACGGTTCCTCTCTGCGCCGGACAAACTCCTCACTCTACGGTCATTCTACTCCTGTTCCATTATCTACCAAGGAGGGCTGCAGTGAACCTTACCATTCATATACCTTGTTGTGTGTGGGCGCGCAACCATCTTTGGTAAGCGGCTTGGGATTATCCTCCCCTTCCCCCACATAAAAGATCTGCTGATCACACACATGGAGCGCCTTCTTTCCTTTTTCTAAATTGTTAGTCACGGCAGTCTAGTAATTTGTTCTATAAAGCCTGAGAGAAGGTAAAAGAAAAAAATAAATAAAATAAAGAGAATGTGAGTGACTCTCCTTTTTGGAAGAATATTCATTTCATTAAAATTTTTGATTTAAAAGATGAGTTTAACTAATGTTGAATATTTATATCTTTGGAAATATGTTAAAACGCTATATGGTATAGAGAAGATACAAAAATGTAGATATTATCAACTTAGTCACACTTATAAATCAATGGGGATTTGAGTTAGTTCACCATTCAATAACATATAATTTTTTTTTTCTAAAATGTTAAAGCACTGGACACTTTATATAATATGATTTTACAAGCAGTATTTGTAAAGCCTCATATTTGGATCAGGATACAGGATATAGGGCAATTATGTTTAAAGCATGGGACCTAATCCTGAAGAATGTTAAAGGGGTACTCCGGCGCTAAGACATCTTATCCCCTATCCAAAGCTGTCACGCCCCCTCCCATAGGCTTGCATTGGGGGGGGGGGGCGGAGCGTGTTTGTCACACAGGGGCGGGGCCGTGACGTCACAATGCTACGTCCCCCGTGATCGCCAGTAATCAGACCGGAGCGAACATGCTCCAGGGACTGATTATAACAGGGTGCTGCGTGCAAGATCACGGGGGTCCCCAGCGGCGGGAACCACGCTATCAGGCATCTTATCTCCTATCCTTTGGATAGGGGATATTAGATATTACATCTAATGTAATATCGCCCATTCTCTTTTGAAAGACATAATAGAATTGATTGAATTTAGGCTAGGAAAATCTATGAACAGTACTAAAATAGTGGTATTAGGCTAGGTTTCCACACAGGTTTTTTTCTGGTGTTTTTTTTTTTTTTTTTTTAAACTGCCACTGCAGTTTTTGAGCCAAAGCTACAAAGTGTATTTAAAAGGAGCGGGAAATATAAAAAGAAGGACTTTTACTTCTCCTTCTTTATGAACCCACTTCTGCTTTTGGCTCAAAAACTGCAGTGGCAAACGCCAAAAACGCCATAAAAACCTGTGTGGAAACCTAGCCTTACTGTGGGAATCAGGCAGACTAGGAAATTAGGTTCTTTTACTTATAAAACATATCTCTTCTCATGTCATCATGTCATCATGTCTGACAACCTTTTTTAGTTCTAGGTTTCTTATTATTTACATAGGTGAAGTATATTTTTGGTTCTTTTTACATTCTATGCCAATCAATCCCTCTGTTGCAATATTCTTACAAAATGTATTCTTCTGCTAATAATGTTTTAATCACTCCCCACTACCTTTTGTTTTGGTAGTCTGAATTCTTTATTGTTTTTCACATTCGTAACTGTTTTAGTTAACCACATTGGTTTTCTTCTATTTCTAACACATTTATTATTGTAGGGTATGTGTTCTTCACAAGATAAACCAACTAAATTCATGATGGCCCAACTTAAACGAAGGAAGGAAAAAGTTTTTATCACCTCCATTCACAGCCCTGATGAAGACATTAGGGGAGATTTATAAAAACCTGTCCAGAGGAAAAGTACCTGAGTTGCCCATAGCAACCAATCAGATTGCGTGTTTCATTTTTCAGAGGCCTTTTCCAAAATGAAAGAAGCCATCTGATTAGTTGCTATGGGCAACTCAGCAACTTTTCCTCTGGACAGGTTTTGATAAATCTCCCCCATAGTCCAAGACACTCCCAAAATAGCAGCTGCTTTTCACTCCTATTACTTCTTCCTATTTAACAAAGTACATCAACAACCCCAGAAGAAAATAAACTCCCTTCCCAAGAATTTTTTGCCTCGATTAACCTACCACAACCCTTCAAGGACTCAAGCAGAATAATGATGCTCCCCCTTTACTGAGCCAGAAATCTCCGTTCCATGCCAAAAAAACGAATGCCCTGGACCAGTTGAGCTGCCACTGTATTATTATATCAATTTTAACCCCTTAACGTCCACGGACGTAAATGTATGTCCAGGTTTGGCGGTACTTTGCGCACCAGGACGTACATTTACGTCCTGTGTATGACTGCGAGCATCAGAGAGGTGCTCGCGTCATACACGGCAGGTTCTGGTAGCAGCCGGGGACTTGCTGGTAATGGCGGACATCCGCGATCGCGCGGATGTCCACCATTAACCCCTCAGATGCCGTGGTCAGTACAGATCACGGCACCTGCGGCAATGCAGCCCTGCCGCGTGGATCCGATCATCTGTAATGGCGGACGGAGGTCCCCTCACCTGACTCCGTCCGTCTCCCGGTGTCTCCTGCTCTGGTCTGAGATTGAGCAGACCACAGCAGAAGATAGCCGATAATACTGATCAGTGCTATGTCCTATGCATGGCACTGAACAGTATTAGCAATCAAATGATTGCTATAGATAGTCCCCTATGGGGACATAAAAAGTGTAATCATTTTTTTTTATAAACATATTTGGTATCGCCGCGTGCATAAATGTCCGAACTATCAAAATATAGTGTTAATGATCCCATACGGCGAACGGCATAAACGTAAAAAAAAAAAAAAAAAGAGTCCAAAAATGCTGCTTTTTTGTCACATTTTATTCCCCCAAAAATTCATAAAAAATGATCTAAAAGTGTTATATATGCAAATGTGGTATTGATAAAAAGTACAGATGATGACGCAAAAAATGAGCCCTCATACCGCCCTATATACGGAAAAATGAAAAAGTAATAGGTGGTCAAACTAGGGCAATTTTAGATTACTGATTTTGTACAAAAGGTTTTCGATTTTTTTTAAGCGGTAAAAAAATATAAAAGTATCTAGCCATGGGTATCATTTTAATCGTATTGACCCAGAGAATAAAGAACACATCATTTTTATCTTAAAGTGTACAGTGTGAAAACAAAACCCTCCAAAATGTGCAAAATTGTTGTTTTCATTTAAATTTCCTCCCTATAATAATATTTTTTGGGGTTCGCCGTACGTTTTATGGTAAAATGAGGGGTTTCATTACAAATGGCAATTTGTCACCCAAAAAACAAGCCCTTATATGGGTCTGTAGATGGAAATATAAAAGAGTAATGGATTTTAGAAGACGAGGAGGAAAAAACGAAAATGCAAAAATAAAATTGGCCTGGTCCTTAAAGGGGTACTCCACAGCGCTTGCCAGCGCCAAAGGTCCTCCGGCAGCTTGTCTACATCGGCGCCTGCCAGCGCCAACAGCCCGTGATGACCACCACCGCTCCACACTAAGAACTTTGCCAGGCTATCTCTTTGCTATCATCTGGGACCGCCGCACAGAGGACCCAGTGCGCCTTACCCTTACCATCCAGGCACTGCCACAACAATATCTGCTTACAGTGCGGTCTGCCAAAGTTGTTACATAAGACCGGTAACATATTTGAATTGCTACAAACTGTCTAGCATAAAATAAGGACACATTTTGCTTACGTATACGTATTTGAATGTGGTAACTAGCCACCTAAATAGCATATTATTTTAGCCTCGTACGTGGCTTGCTTTGTGCAATAGGTATCTGCTTATCTAGAATAGGCATTTCCTTGTTGCACACAAGAAACTACTATTCATGCCAGTGGTATAACTATATACATATTCTTTTATGCATTAATATCTATTGCCTGTATCTTATGTGTTCTCCACACAGGGCCCTGTGAGGAGTAACCTTTTATATTTTCATTTTAATAAATTCAACTTATTATTATTAAAGCACAACCCAATATTATTTTTTATAATTGTAAACCCAAATTTAGTATATCTATACTCACCAGGTCCGGGCACAAGTATTTGTTTCTGGCTTTTCCTTTCTGCAACTAAGGTATAGCTGCATGCCCTAGTTTGACCTTGGTGTGTATTAGTAATTGTGAGCTGCACATACACATTTTTCTTTCCTAATTTACAAATCTGTTTAACTTTCTGGAGCCAGTTGATATATTAAAAAAAAAAAGTTTTTCCTGGAATACTCCTTTAAGGGGTTAAAGAATTCTTATTCCCTCAATTAACTTAGATATTTAATGAAGCTTTACAAGATGTCTCTTTCTCTCCCCAATCTTATCACATCTGCAAACTTAAAGAGTACCTGTCATCAAACTATATTTTCTAAACTAACTCAGGTTACATTCCCTAACTACTGCTAACAACCATCTTGCCCTTAAAAAAAAAAATTCTGAACATGGGTGTTCCCCAGCAGGAGTAGCGTCACTGAAGCCTGCGAGAGCTTTGCCTTGTCATGCCCCAAATGCACTTCCTGAGTTTAGTCTCCTGCTAGGCTTGGAGGAGACGAAACTAACTGTTTGACTTGTGGCAGTGAAAAGAACAGAGCCACCTGGTGGGCGTTTTTTCAATCACATTAAAAAAATATAAAAGTGGAGAATTTTAACAGCAAGTAAATAGCAAAGTGTCTTATAATTACATAAGGAACAATATATAAAAAATTTTGTGACAGGTACTCTTTAAAGGGGTACTCTGGTGGAAAACTTTTTATTTTTTTTTTTTTTTTTTTAAATCAACTGGTGCCAGAAAGTTAATCAGATTTGTAAATTACTAAAATCTTAATCCTTACAGTACTTATTAGCTGCTGAATACTACAGAGGAAATTATTTTATTTTTTGGAACACAGAGCTCTCTGCTGACATCATGAGCACAGTGCTCTCTGCTGACATCTCTGTCCATTTTAAGAACTGTCCAGAGTAGGAGAAAATCCCCATAGCAAACATATGCTGCTCTGGACAGTTCCTGAAATGGACAGAGATGTCAGCAGAGAGCACTGTGCTCGTGATGTCAGCAGAGAGAACTGTGTTCCAAAAAGAAAAAAATTTCCTCTGTAGCATTCAGCAGCTAATAAGTACTGAAGGATTAAGATTAATAGACGTAATTTACAAATCTGTTTAACTTTATGGCACCAGTTGATTTAAAAAAATAAAAAAAGTTTTCCACTGGAGCACCCCTTTAAGGGAACTCTATAAATTGTACTACATCCCATTAATGAGGAAAATCACCAGCTCTTTATGGACAGTCCCTTATGTCTCCTGGATATAATAATAAATAAATCTTATACAATGCATACTTATGCCCAAACTGTTGCATGTATCACAAATACTCGCTATACAATTGCCAGATTCCTTTTTCACCTCAATTAGGAAGCTTATTTCTGAACTTATCTGGAGATCCATGCACCCCAAAATAGCCTTCACAACCCTGATCAGATCAGACACAGAATGGGGGATAGGACTGCCAGACCCAGCCTCTTATTATAAAGCAGTACTTATAAACAGAATAATAGAGTGGATACATCAACCTGAACACAAACTGTGGATTCAAATTGAAGATGCAACTTTCCCATTGCCCCTCCCTAAACTTTCCTTGCTCCATGATAAGCAATTCTCACGATTTAGGAACATACTATCAGGCCCCACCTGGAAAACGTGGTAGATGGTTCACAAAAAGCTGCCACTTTGTACATTCCCTCCCACTGCCTTACAACTGTGCGACCTCCCGTTAGGTGTCGATATTAAATCTGAGCAGGTGGTGCTTCATGGATGGATCTCTTTAGGAAATCCATGCACAATCTTGAAAACATAAAACTACAGTTCTATGACTTGTCAACCTGCTCATTAAGTTAAATTATGAAACATAACCCCAGAGACACTACACTTTCCTGGTTTGAGAAATTATTATTACAAAAAGAAACCGCTAAAGGAACTGTTTTGGTCTCGGCAGGTGGTGGATCCTCTGTGCCTGTGTGGATGATGACGTGAGCCTTGCCAGGGAGCAGAGTCTAAGGTGCCGCTGGTTTTCACCAGAGCCCGCCGCAAAGCAGGATGGTCTTGCTGCGGCATGCGGCACCCAAGTCGCTACCCCTGGCATGACTTGTCCACACAGGTAGCTGGGAGGTGGCGTGTCACAGAAGGACAGACTGGCAGGACGTGGCAAGATGGCAGTAGGTCAGGGCAGGAACACAGGTGCAGGGTAGGAAGGTAGCAAGGAACAGGTCATAGTAACAGAGACACAGAACTTTCACTATGGCAGTAGACAACCAAAGATCCGGCAGGGAACCAAGGAAGGAGCTGATATTTAAGGACCAGGGTGCAGGTGTAGACACTTGACTAAATGAACACTGGCACTTTAAGAGTGAGAGCTCTAGAGCGCGCGCCCTAGGAGGCGAGAGCTCGCGCACCGGGCTGCGAGGACAGGGAGGTGAGTGACGGGCTGGGATTCGCATGCGGGCCCATCCCGCAATGCGAATCCCAGCCCCGCCGGCAGCAGGGACATGAAAGAGCGCTCACGGCCAGCGTGTATGGCCGGAGCATGGATGTTACAGGAACTCTATCCCTTGTGTACAAACACCTAGTTTTTCAGACTTCTCCTACCTCTGAATCCCTTCCTTTTATAAAGGCCTGGGAAATAGATTTAGGACAAGCCTTTTCCATTGTCCAAAAATAATGCTATTAAAAGGCACATAGGGGGATATGTATGAAAGGATTTAGACTGGTTTCTCCTGTCTAAATTTGTCGCACAGAAAATTGTAGTCTAGATATGTATGACTTTTCTTGCTTCAGAGGATTTTTAGAACATGATGCATTCTAGTCTATTTTAGACAGAAAAATGCATTGGTGCTGAATTTATCAAAAGCGACTTTTCAGCGACAAGTCGCATCATCTGAAAGTACAGTGAAATGTCAGACCATGCTGGAGCAGGTTTAAATACAGTCTAAAGCATAGATCCCGAAGTCTGTGCACAGAATTTATCAAGAGCTGTGCGCCTTTTGATAAATGAGGCGCACAATAGACCAGCCTAACCCTCTGTAGTTTGGTCTATATTGATGCGGGACATAGACAGCTTTGATAAATCTCCCCCATAGACTATCCTAGGCTATACATTTCTCTCAAGGTGGTACTACAACCCTACCTAAGTACACAAATTTAACCCAAATCATACAGATAGTTGCTGAAAATGGGAAAGTAAAGTCAGAACATACATACATACATACATATGTGGTGGCAATGCCCCACTGTTCATTATTTTTGGTGGTTTAACAAAAGAAAACCATATTTGCACTCCAAATGTTCCCTTTCATGCAAAATCAGTTACCATTATGCATGTTCCCAAGCACTATCCCATCTAGATCTCAGACACTTCCTAGGATTCTACTCTCAGTAGCTAGAGTCCTACTATCTAAATACTGGAAATCTAAATCTGCACCTGCCATTACCCCTTAATTCCCTGGTTGAACTTGATGGACATATGTCTTTTTTCGACCGTACTAACTATGTAACTATGTAACTATGGATAACCAGAGTAGACCATATTGATAGACTGGAGGAATCAGCAGCTTGGGAGCATCAATCATTAAGTTTTTCGATCTCGCCATCTCCCTTCACTGAAGCAACGTTATTACAATTTAGGTAGTATTTTCTCAACAAGTTCTATACCAAAATATTTAAATCTTTTGTCATTCTTTGCTTTGATAAGTGATTTTCCCTACATGTATTGGAATACTTAAAGTGTACCTGTCGCCAACAAAAACTTTTGATATAATGTAGTTAATACCATTATATGTATATTTGTAATATACATTGATAAAAAAAATGTGTATATTTTTGGGTAAAAAAAAAAATGCTGTCCCGTGTGTGTCTATGAGGAGTCCTAATACAGGAAGTGAGGGCAGGAGAAGCAGGGCTCAATGCAGGCTCCTGGCTTGTCAATCATCCTGCTGTGTGAGCCAGGGTGTGTCATAGAGCTCAGTGTACAGAGCCCTTCTTGTCCTAAGTGGACAGACCCCTGTTTGTCCATTCTCACTTCCTGTATTTGGACTCCTCATAGAGACACACAAACAATAGCTGTAGGGACAAAAAAAATACACATTTTTTTAACCAATGTATATTACAAATATATATATAATGGTATTATCTACATTATATCAAAAGTTTTTGTTGATGACAGGTACACTTTAAGCTACATACTACTATGTTAATGTTTAAAAAAAAAAAAATGTCCCATTGAGCTTGTGTACCGTTATAACTGAGGACAAAGGTCTTCTCTTAGTTGGAGATGTTTTTCTCGCCCCACTAGTAAATGTATAATGTTGTGGTCACTATTACCATTATGACCCCCTACCTCTACTTCAGGTTCTGTATCTGGCCTATTGGTTCGCAAAAATGTCCAGGAAATATGCTGTTAGTAATGGCTGTCAGCATTTTATTCATCTGTCCATACATGCTGAGTGAGGATGTTTATGGGAAGTATACAAGGTGCATGTAAAGATGCTGTATGTGGATCCACTGACCTGTGTGGCTGATGACATGGGCCGTATCAGGGAGCAGAGTCTCAGGTACCGCTGGTCTTCACCAGAGCCTGCCGCAAGGCAGGATGGGCTTGCTGCGGCAGGTGACAAACAGGTCGCTACCCCGATACGACTCGACCACACAGGTAGCTGAGCGAGGCGAAGTACAGTAGGATGAGGCAGAGACGAAGGTTCTTAGTCAAAAAACGTAGCGGAAGGGTCAGAACACGGGCAAACAGACAATAGGTACGCTTAATCTCAGGCAAAAGGCACTGAAGATCTGGCAGGGAAGAGTGGGAGGTGCATGGATTTATAGAATAGCCACAGGCGACACACATAATTATGGGCGTACTAGCACTTTAAATTTCAGAGCTCCAGCGCGTGTGCGCCCTAGGGAATGGGGACACGCGCACTGGAGCTGAGCAGTAAAGGAGGCAGCAGGGGAGCATGGTAAGTGACGACCTGGGATTCACATGCTGGCACGTCCCACGATGAGAGAGGGGGACAATACGCTCGCAGCTGGTACGTGCGGCCGGAGCGTACGGCGTTACAGTGCATGTTTATGGGGATAACAGAACATGCAAATGTTCTTTCTAATCTATGTGACTGACTTTAGGCATTTATTGTTGGAAATGGAAAGAGATTTAGGAAAACTGGAAGAATGGTCAGAACTCTGGCAACTGAAATTTAATGTGGATAAGTGCAAGATAATGCACCTGGGGCATAAAAACCCTTGGGCAGAATATAAAATATGTGATACTGTCCTGAGCTCAGTATCTGAGTAAAGGGATATAGGAGTAATTATTTCAGAAGACTTAAAGGTAGGAAGACAATGTAATAGAGAAGCAGGAAATGCTAGCAGAATGCTTGGATGTATAGGGAGAGGTATAAGCAGTAGAAGTGCTGATGCCACTGTACAGAACACTGGTGAGACCTCACTTGGAGTATTGTGCACAGCACTGGAGGCCGTATCTCCAGAAGGATATAGATACTCTAGAGAGAGTTCAGAGAAAAGCTACTAAACTAGTACATGGATTGCAGGATAAAACTTACCAGGAAAGGTTAAAGGACCTTAACATGTATAGCTTGGAAGAAAGAAGAGACAGAGGGGACATGATAGAGACTTTTAAATACATAAAGGGAATCAACACGGTAAAGGAGGAGAGCATATTTAAAAGAAGAAAAACTACCACAAGAGGACATAGTTTTAAATTAGAGGGGCAAAGGTTTGTGCAGTAATATCAGGAAGTATTACTTTACTGAGAGAGTAGTGGATGCAGGGAATAGCCTTCCTGCAGAAGTGGTCGCTGCAAATACAGTGAAGGAGTTTAAACATGCATGGGATAAGCATAAGGCTATACTTCATATAAGATAGGGCCAGGGACTATTGATAGGATTCAGATTATTGGGCAGACTAGATAGGCCAAATGGTTCTTATCTGCCGACACATTCTATGTTTCTATTGTTATTGTATTGTATCTCTGTGTAGATTGTAAGCCTTTCCGGGCAGGGCCATTCACCATGCATTCTCAAACTGGTGGATTTTGTCTTTTTTATCTTTCTTTTATCTTTAAGGCTTTAAGAATGATGAATCACTCTGTACATGACTGAACTGGGCTGTGTACATCAAAATCTGTGATACCAAATGCTCTTCATGATATGTGGGAGTCTGTTTCACAGGCTTCTGAAAGCTTTTCTAAAAAGATGTTAAAATCAAGCATCTTACTGTCAAATGTGCTTCTACTTCATCCCTCTAGCAAGCAAGAAGTTACAACATCTTACATACTAGTTCATTAAAGGTTTATATCAGACCAAATGGGTGGGGATATTTTTATTTGAAACATGCTAGCTTCTCTCAATTTTTCTAAAAATAACATTATATGAATTATTCATTTTCTCTCTTTTTTCCCCATCTGCTTCTAAACATTGAGACAGCATACGATTTGCCTGTCTTTTCTCTTACAAAACAACATCAAAGACATTAAAGCGCAACTGTCATGAGTTTTAACCCCCATAAACTAGCCCCAGGATGACAAAGTTGTAAGAAATGACAGTTAAATCATACCTTTTGCTGTTTTCTAGCAGCTCTAATCATGCAAAAAAATCCTTTTAACGAATGTCACCAACAGTCGGATAGGCGTGGCTAGGCCTGCCGCCGTCACGCCTATCCCCTGTATGTCAGCACTGGGAACGCTGTGTGATTGGCACACAGGTCCCAGCACTGAGAGCCCTTATTATCCTTATCTGCGGGGGGCAAGTTTTGTGCTGTAGAAGAATAAACAGTGCCCGTTCTTCTGTGCACTCCGGTGATGCAATGCAGGCAGCTAGCTCTTACAGCAAGCGCTAGCTCTCTTTCTGCTAGTACTTGCTCCCTATGGCCCAATGCATGGCGTAATGCAGTAGTGGAATGATCTGGCCGCCCGCATTGCATCACAGCTGTGCACTCTAGGGAGACAGCATTTTTTAGCATGATTAAAGGGGCACTCCCGTGGAAAACTTTTTTTTTTAAATTAACTGGTGCCAGAAAGTTAAACAGAGTTAATTTTACTCCTTCCAGTACTTATTAGCTGCTTAATACTACAGAGGAAATGGTTTTCTTTTTGGAACACAGAACTCTCTTCTGACATCATGACCCCAGTGCTCTCTGCTGACATCTCTATCTATTTTAAGAACTGTCCAGAGTAGGAGAAATATCCCCATAGCAAACATATGCTGTGAGACTAGGGGTGCCAGGTCACCGTGCTTGAATGGAACAACGGTTGACCGTGCACACTCATGCTCCATTCAACGTCTATGGGACTGTTTAAGAGAAGCCAAATACGATATCAGCATCTCCGGCTGTCACATTCAGTTTGAATGAAAGGGGTACTCTGGTGAAAAACATTTTTTTTTATATCAACTGGCTCCAGAAAGTTAAACAGATTTGTAATTTGCTTATATTAAAAAATCTTAATCCTACCAGTACTTATCAACATGGGGTATTTCCATACTCAGAAGAGATAAGAGATGGGGTTACAAATTTTGGGGGGCATTTTCCCCCCATTACCCTTTAAAGGTAAATTTGTGGGGAAAAAACTACACTTTAGTGAAAAAAATGTTTTCTTCATTTACACATCCGTCTTTAACGAAAAGTCGTCAAACACCTGTGGGGTGTTAAGGCTCGCCGGACCCCTTGTTACGTGCTTTTTTTTTGTTTTTGCTGTTCTGGCACCATAGGGGCTTCCTAAATGTGACATGCCCCTCAAAAACCATTTCGGAAAAACTCACTCTCCAAAATACCATTGTTGCTCCTTCCCTTCTGAGCCCTCTACTGCGCCCGCTGAGCACTTCACATACACATGAGGTATTTCCTTACTCGAGAGAAATTGGGTTACAAATTTTGGGGGGCTTTTTCTCCTATTACCCCTTGTAAAAATTCAAAAAACTGGGTCTACAAGAACATGCGAGTGTAAAAAATTAGGATTTTGAATTTTCTCCTTCACTTTGCTGCTATTCCTGTGAAACACCTAAAGGGTTAACAAACTTTCTGAATGTAATTTTGAATACTTTGTGGGGTGCAGTTTTTATAATTGGGTCATTTATGGGGTATTTCTAATATGAAGGCCCTTCAAATGCACTTTAAAACTAAACTGGTCCCTTTAAAATTCCGATGTTGCAAATTATGAGAAAAATTTGAAAATTGGTGCTGAATTTTGAAGCCCTCTGATGTCTTCCAAAAGTAAAAACATGTTAACTTTATGATGCAAACATAAAGTAGACATATTGTTTATGTGAATCAATATATAATTTATTTGGAATGTCCATTTTCCTTACAAGCAGAGAGCTTCAAAGTTAGAAAAATGCAAAATTTTCAATTTTTTCATAAAATATTGGAAGTTTTCACCAAGAAATTATGAAGTATCAACAAAAATTTACCACTAAGATTAAGTAGAATATGTCACGAAAAAACAATCTCGGAATCAGAATGAAAGTACAAGCATCCCAGAGTTATTAATGCTTAAAGTGACAGTGGTCAGAATTGCAAAAAAAATTCCCGTTCTTAGGGTTATAGTGGGCTCCGTCCCCAAGGGGTTAAGTACAATCGAGTACAAGCTCTTCGCTGCATGTCCGTTATGCACCAAAGATAGAGTATAAGAAGAACGCCACAACGGGTAAATGCAGTTTTTCCATTTTTTGTCACTGGATTGTTCATAGACACTTTGTATCAAAAGAGCACCAGCCAGTAACAGGCAGAGAGTGTGTCTTCAGATAATGCTTAGCCTCCTATATGTATGCACAGAGCCCTAAAATCTAGGTAGTTCCAGACAGACACTCTATGTGATATGTGGACTTTATTTTTTTTTGTACAATGAAGGCTACAATTGTAGGATAAAACTATTTAGACAAGGACCTGTAGACATGGTCAGCAGGATGAGTTATTGTACAGACCATGCACCAGAATAATGAAAAAATTAGCTTCTTTCATTTTTCACGGGCCTTTTTAAAATAAAGGAGGCAATGTGATTGGTTGCTATGGGTAACTGGTCAACTTTTCCTCTGCACAAGTTTTGATGAATCTCACCCTTGATCCCATGAAATTGGAATTGGAAGTTGTTTGGAAATGTAACATTTTTATTGTAGGTTTTATATTAATGTCTCAAGTAAATCTAGATGCATAACTCTTTCTTTAACCCCTTCCCACAAATAGACGTATATTTAAGTCCACTGCAGGCTCCCTATGTACGACGCGTGCTCAGCAGGTGAGCACGTATCATACCCAGCAGGTCCCGGTTGCTATCAGCAACCCCCGCGGCTAATACCGGACATCGCCGATCGGGCTGATGTCCGGTATTAACCCTTTAGACGCCGTGATCAAAGTTGATTGTGGAATCTAAAACGGGAAATTGGCGTTACCGGTTAGCTCAGTGGGCTGTTCGGTACTGCCGTGGTGAAATAGCGGCATCCCGAACAGCGGGAAGGACAGCGGGAGTGGCGCCTTACCTTGCTCCTTGCTGCCTGATCGGCATTTAATTGCTCCAAGCCGGAGATCCAGCCTGGAGCAACCAAGCACAGATTACACTGATCAATGCTATGCCATGGCATAGCATTTTTCAGTGTATGCAATCAAAGGGGGGCAAAAAATTGTGTAAAAAAAAGTTAATGTGATTTAACCCCTTCCTGAATAAAAGTTTGAATCACCCCCCCTTTCCCAATTTTTTTTAACAAAAATAAACATATGTGGTATTGCCGCGTGCGTAAATGTCCAAACTATAAAAATAAAATGTTAATTAAACTGCACGGTCAATAGCGTACACGTAAAACCTATTCCAAAGTCCAAAATTGCGTATTTTTGGACACTTTGTATACCCTAAAATTTTTTTCAAAAAGTGATCAAAAAGCTTCATCAAAACAAAAATGGTATCGAAAAAAACTGCAGATGACGGTGCAAAAAATGAGCCCTCATACCGCCCCATATACGAAAAAATAAAAAAGTTATAGTGGACAGAAAATTACAATTTAAACATACTCATTTTGGTGCATATAATTATAATTTTTTCAAGTAGTAAAATTAAATAAAACCTATATAAAATAGGTATCCTTGTAACCGTATGGACCTACAGAATAAAGATATTGTGTCAATGTACTGAAAAGTGCACTGCTTAATGTCGAAAGCCAATGGCATGTTTTTTTTTCAATTTTGCCCCACAAATATTTTTTCTATGGTTTCGCTATAGATTTTGTGGGGAAATGATTAATGGTATTACAAAGCAAAATTGGTGGCGCAAAAAACAAGCCCTCATATGGGTCTCTAGGTGGAAAATTGAAAGTGTTATGATTTTTTAAAGGTAAAGATAAAAAAACTAAAGTGCTAAAATAAAAAATGGCCCGAGAGGGAAGGGGTTACGTTTTTTATAATCTCTTAGGTGCATAACTAATTTTAGCTTTAAATGGCCACTGTTATGAGGAAAAACTTTTGACATGTCTAAGTGTTCAGACCTCTGCCGATCAGGAGAACGAGATGAGAGAAGTTTGCGCACAGCGCATTCTCTCCCGGCTCCATGTCACGTGATGAAGACAAACTTGCCATGTAAATCTATGAGGCAGGGAGGGGTGTTGCAGCAGCGCAGACTTCTCCCATCTCATTCTTCCGATCGCGGAGGTCTGACTCCTGCTGATCAAACTTTTGGCATGTCTCTCGAACATATCAAAACTTTTTTCTAGTGACAGGTACTCTTTCCCACTAAGTTTCAGCAGTTGTAACATTTTAAATGCTCTCAATTATGGTTGTATGAGAACATTGTAAATTCAAAACTACAATGTGATGTTTGTGACTTTGAAATAAAGCAGCAATATGAATGGGGACAGTGGGAAACCAATGATATTACACCTTAATCTATTCTGAAAAGGAAAAAGTATGGAAATAAAAAACGTACACCTCCACACTAAGTCACCTTCAGTTCTTCTGAAATGGACTCTGACCATAATGGGGATAGCATGGAGTCCGATAACCCCACTACCTCCCAGGGTCCAACTGGAACCTTCTATTATAAAAAGGCAAAAAATGCAAAGCGCAGAGGAAGAAACCCAGGAGGAGGGGGTGGCACATGCAGGAAAAAGACATTCCGCGTCTAAGGAGCCAGAACCAGAAACACATGGGGTCATGAACTTGTCCAGTAGAAGTTTATCCCCATACCAGGTTAAATGTTTTCAGGACATTGTGTGAAATAAACAGTTTCATTCGCAATTTAACTGTCAAAAGACATTTTTTAAGCACCGACATTGATGATGATAATGGGTGTAACATTTCTGCGTCCCAAGGCCATTTTTCTAATTAATTTAATTGTTTTTCCTTTTAAGACCAAACTACCTTGTGTCATTTACAGGAGTTGGGCAGTTGTGCTAAAACTAGTAATGATGTAATTCCCTCTAATATTTGGCATGTCAACAAGAATCCCTATTTCTACCCACTTACCTCCCACACGGAAGGTATGGATTTATTCCAAGGTGCTGTGGAAAGGGATCTTGTTGCTCTTGGCATCAACCTGACTGACATCTCCCCCAGATCAGACAAAGGAGCATGTTGCCCTTAGGGAACTTTCCTCTTACGATTATATTGTTGTTAGGATGTCTGATAAAGGGGGGATGGTCACAGTCATGGATAAGAGCATATATGTGTCACAAATTCATGATATGTTATCTGACATTACCACATACAAAAAATTACACAGTGACCCGACATCTAAATAAAAAAAAAAAATGTCAGACCTGCTTATGGAAGGTCTTGCATTGGGGGTCATCACTGAGAGAGACAGGGACTATCTCTTTGTAGAGGAGCCTGTCATCCCAGCGATGTATGCTCTTCCAAAGACACACAAAGGTGTCACAGCACCACCCATGAGGCCCATTGTTTCCAGCAACGGTTCCCTTATTGAACGACTGTCCATGTGGGTGGATCAAATGCTCCAACCACTTGTACAACGTGTACCTGGCTATCTAAAGGATTTGAGGGATGTGCTTAGAGCATTTGATAAGATGCGGTGGAATCCAGGGTCTGCATGGCTTTCATGTGATGTAGTTTTTCTATACACATGCATTCCGTGGCACATTACGATGCAGGCCCTGGACCATCACCTTTCAGTACACAGCAATTATTCTCAGAATCTATATGAGTTCATCAAGATGAATGTATGGTTTCTCATGTCCTGTAATTATTTAATTTTTGATAGAACTTTTTTTGTTCAGATTAGAGGTGTTTCCATGGGGGCCAGACATTCCCCATCCCTGGCTAACCTCACCATGTCATTTTGGGAGTCCAAATACATCTTCACATCTGAAAATCAGCTTTGGTGAAGCATACAGTGGTATGGCTGCTTTATTGACCACCTCCTCCTTATTTGGAGGGGAAACATCACGGCCGCACCACTCTTTGCTGAATATCTAAACAACAACCCGTACAATTTAAAATCCACTCATGAGGTTAATTCAACACCCATTGTGTTTTTGGACCTAGTTTTGACAGGTACACACCACCAAACCATTTCAGTTGCCACTCATTTCAAACCCATCTCAGGCAATACTGTACTCAGGGCTGATAGCAAGCATCCTTTCCACACTACTTGTGCCATTCCTGTAGGACATGGGTGTCAAACATGCGGCCCACAATGAATATTTTTGCAGCCTAAGCAGAGCTGGTGCTTGCCCTGCAGTGGCGGATCCCCCAATCACTATTAAGGACATCCCTGTGTCCTGAAAGATGTTTTGGGGATACCCCTGTCAACTCTCAGCGGCCCCGCATTAGGTTTACAAACGCAGGGGCCGCTGGGAGATGGTGCACACCGGGACGTCATTGACGTCCCGTGCGTGCATCCATAGCAATGGAGGCACGGAGGAGCGGAACATGGAGGTGGAAGATGCACACTGGCCAGCATGGTAAGTGACCAGCAGCACGTCAGCTTCGGTGCTCAGACCACTGCTCCTCCGCTCCCGGGACCTACTGCTATGGCTGGACCGGAGGATTGGTGGTCAGAGCACTGAAGTGGGGCAGTACACAGGCATAAAGCCTCCAGCCATACACTGTATATGGCTGGAGGCTGTATGTCTGTGAGGGAACATACCGCAACTAATGTGGGGAACTACAACCTAATGTGGGGGGAACTATACTGCCTACCTAATGTGGGGGGAACTATACTGCACCTAATGTGGGGAACTATACTGCACCTAATGTGGGGGAACTATACTGCACCAATTGTGGGGGAACTATACTGCACCTAATGTAGGGGAACTATACTACACCTAAGGTGGGGGAGCTATACTGCACCTAATGTGGGGAACTATACTGCACCCAAAGTGGGAAACTATACTGCACCTAATGTGGAAGAACTATACTGCACCTAATGTGGGGGAACTATACTGCACCTAATGTGGGGGAACTACACTACACCTAATGTGCAGTATAGTTCCCCACATTAGGTGCAGTATAGTTACCCCACATTGTCTTTATGTTCATTTGCAAAGTTCAAACGCTGATTTTTGTGGTTAGGATGTAGAAGAGGTTTTCTTCTAATGACTCTTCCATGAAGACCATATTTGTACAAGTATCTCTTTATAGTGGATGTTACACTCTGAGCTCCGGCCGCAAGCACTGTCCGGGAGCGCAGAGTCCCTGTATCCCCGTCTCCTGGCGGGGCCGGGATTCGCATCGCGGGACGCGCCCGCATGCGAGTCCCGGCCCGTCCATTACCTTGCTCCACTCCTGCTACTTCCTCTCAGCATTTCAGAGAAAGCGTTTCGATAGCCTGTTTTTGCCCTACCCGTGTTCCAGACCTTCCCGCTACGTTTAGTGACTCCTTCTGCTACGTTAACTACGCCTCTGCCTCATCCTCCTGTACCTCGCCTTGCCCAGTTACCTGTGTGGTCGTGCCGTGTTGGGGGTAGCGACCTGGGTGTCGCCTTCTGCTGCAAATCCATCCTGCTTTGCAGCGGGCTCTGGTGAAGACCAGCGGCACCTTAGACTCCGCTCCCCGATAGGGTTCGAGTCATCAGCCACACAGGTGAAGGATCCAGATCCAGTTCTTGACAGCCCCGCATACAGGTGCGTAACAGCAAGATCTGGCCATGGATCCAACTGGGATTCCGCTGCCAGGTAACTCAGATCTTGCACCTATCGTGGCGCTCCAGTCTCAGAAGTTGGCCCAGCAGGCACAGCAGCTTAACCAGCTAACCGCCATGATGATGCAGTTGCTTTCTGCTCAGCAGCAACTGCCACAGCCTCAGCCTCCTCCTCCAGTACAGCCTCCCGCTGCTGCAGTCTCCTCCGGGACCAAGCTCCGTTTGTCGCTACCAGAAAATTATGAGAGGTATCCCAAGTCTTGTCGTGGTTTTGTGACGCAGTGATCTATGCACATTGAACTCATGGTGGACCGGGTGGCTTTCGTCATTAGTCTCCTGTCTGTAAGGGCTTTGGCCTGGGCAACCCCGCTGTGGGATCGCAGTGATGTTGTCACTACTAATCTCCAGGCATTCCTGACGGAATTTCGCACTGTCTTCGAAGAACCTGCTTGTGCCTCCTCAGCCCTGCTGAATCTTTCTCAGGGCAACTCCACAGTTGGCGAGTATGCCATCCGGTTCCGAACCCTGGCATCGGAGTTGTCCTGGAATAATGAAGCTCTCTGCGCAACATTCAAGAGAGGACTATCTAGTCAGATCAAGGATGCCCGGGAATTGGCTTCAGGTCTGAATGAGCTTATACAGTTGGCATCCCGGATTGATATCTGCTTCTCTGGGCGACGAGAGGAACTTCGCCAAGAAAGGGAGTCTGCATGACCTCGGCGTTTCCCTCATCTGGCACCTGTCTTCCAGCAGCCACCACAACCCTCTACATTGCCGTCCGCAGTGGAGGCTATGCAGGTGTATCGGACTCGCTTGACGCATGAGAGATCTCGCCGACGCATGGAAAATCTGTGTCTATACTGCGCCAGTGCGGATCACTTCCTAAAAGACTGTCCTCTGCGTCCTCAGCCACAGGGAAACGCTCGCACCTAGGGTCTGTGGGAGAGGTCTCCCTAGGTGTGAATACCACCTTTCCACACTTAAATATGACTGTCCAGCTTGTCTTGCCCTCCAAAGACATCATCACTGTTCTGGGAAATTTTATTGATGCTTCCCTAGTACATAAGCATCGTCTGCCGGTGTCCCGCCTGTTAAAGCCTCTGTACATCTCTACGGTCAATGGTGAAAGACTGGACTGTACCGTGCTATTTCGCACAGAACCATTGTCTATGCAGGTCGGAGTCTCGCAACTTGACCTTCTATGTTCTCCCACATTGTACTTCTCCTCTCTTGCTTGGTCTACCTTGGTTGCAACTCCATGCCCCGCAGCTGGATTGGAAGACTGGCGAAGTTCTTAGCTGGGATCCGCATTGCAACAACCATTGTATGCACATTCGAGTCTCTAATGTGGTTCTCTCTTCTCTTCCTATGCCCAGTTTGCCATTCTTTCTACAGGACTATGCTGAGGTCTTCTGTGAAAAGCAAGCCGAAGTGTTACCACCGCATCGTCCCTACGATTGTCCAATTGACTTGCTACCCGGCACCACACCTCCCAGGGGCAGAATTTACCCATTATCTGCTCCTGAAACTTTGGCCATGTCTAATTACATCAAGGAGAACCTCAAAAAGGGGTTTATCAGGAAGTCTTCCTCCCCTGCCGGAGCCGGCTTCTTCTTCATAGAGAAAAAAGACGGGTCATTGCGACCATGCATAGACTACCGAGGTTTGAATAAAATTACTGTAAAGAACCGCTACCCACTTCCTTTAATCTCGGAATTGTTTAACCGTCTGCGAGGAGATAAGATTTTCTCTAAACTGGACCTTCGTGGGGCTTATAATCTGATTCGTATACGTGAAGGGGATGAATGGAAGACTGCGTTCAACACTCGTGACGGACATTTTGAATACCTTGTGATGCCATTCAGACACTGTAATGCTCCGGCAGTCTTCCAGGAATTCGTCAACGATATTTTCCGTGACCTTCTGAACTCCTGTGTCGTTGCCTATCTGGACGACATACTCATTTATTCGCCCAATGTCCAGTCTCATCGCTCCCACCTCCGCCAAGGGTTACAGCCTTTCCGGGAAAACCATCTCTATGCTAAACTAGAGAAGTGCACCTTTGAAAAGACTTGCCTCCCTTTTCTGGGCTACATTGTTACCAGTCAAGGTCTTCAAATGGATCCCAACAAATTATCCGCAGTTCTGGACTGGCCACAACCCACTGGTCTGAAAGCGATTCAACGCTTCCTTGGCTTTGCCAATTACTATCAGCAATTCATTCCCCACTACTCTACTCTGGTAGCCCCTATCGTTGCACTCACCAAGAAGACAGCTAACTCTAAAGTCTGGACTCCTGAGGCCGAAGAAGCATTTAAACAGTTAAAGTCGGCTTTCGCATCTCCTTCTGTTCTCCCTAGACCCGAACCTAACAAGCCATTCATCCTGGAAGTGGATGCTTCTTCAGTTGGAGCAGGTGCAGTGTTAACGCAAAAGTCTGATGAGGGGAAAACTTTAACCTGCGGATTTTTCTCCAAAACTTTCTCCCCTGCGGAAAAGAATTATACCATTGGAGATTGCGAGCTCCTGGCCGTTAAGTTGGCATTGGAGGAATGGCGTCACCTTCTGGAGGGCTCAGTACTTCCTGTTACGATTTATTCTGACCACAAAAACTTGCTCTATCTGCAGACCGCCCAACGACTCAACCCACGACAGGCCCAGTGGTCGCTATTTTTCTCCAGGTTCGACTTCTACATCCACTTACGTCCTGCAGAAAAGAATGTACGAGCTGTCGCCTTTTCCAGGTCCTCTGATGTGCATGACAATTGTCACGATGCCGGCTGGCAGGTAGTGGATCCTCTGTGCCAGAGAGGGATTGGCGTGGACCGTGCTAGTGGACCGGTTCTAAGCCACTACTGGTTTTCACCAGAGCCCGCCGCAAAGCGGGATGGTCTTGCTGCGGCGGTAGTGACCAGGTCGTATCCACTAGCAACGGCTCACCTCTCTGGCTGCTGAAGATAGGCGCGGTACAAGGGAGTAGGCAGAAGCAAAGTCGGACGTAGCAGAAGGTCGGGGGCAGGCGGCAAGGTTCGTAGTCAGGGGAGATAGCAGTAGTTCTGGTACACAGGGTATAAACACACAAAGAACGCTTTCACTGGCACTAAGGCAACAAGATCCGGCCAGGGAGTGCAAGGGAGGAGACTAGATATAAGCAGGGAACAGGTGGGAACCAATTAAGCTAATTGGGCCAGGCACCAATCATTGGTGCACTGGCCCTTTAAGTCTCAGGGAGCTGGCGCGCGCGCGCCCTAGAGAGCGGAGCCGCGCGCGCCAGCACATGACCGCAGGAGACGGGAACGGGTAAGTGACCTGGGATGCGATTCGCGAGCGGGCGCGTCCCGCTGTGCGAATCGCATCCCCAACGGCCATGAGAGAGCAGCGCTCCCGGTCAGCGGGACTGACCGGGGAGCTGCAGGGAAAGAGACGCCGTGAGCGCTCCGGGGAGGAGCGGGGACCCGGAGCGCTAGGCGTAACAGTACCCCCCCCCTTAGGTCTCCCCTTCTCTTTATCGGGTAACTGCCTCCCCTGGGATGAGGACACCGGGAAAGGATGGAGGGATTCCTCAACGGCAGGCAGAACCGCAGGAGTAGGAATGGGGAGAGAGGGCAGAGGGCGGGACCTGGCACGGGGCAGTGTGACACCAGGACGAGGGCCACGAGGGGACACAGAAGCTTGCCTGATGGAACTGGGAGGGGGGGAAGGGCATTTCCTGTGGCAGGCAGAGTCCTTAATGACCTTAGGGGGACCAGATACAGGAGGAACCACAGAGTTACGGCAAGGGTTACTGGGAACCGGTTTTAGACAGTTCTTGGAACAAGAGGACCCCCAACTCTTGATCTCCCCAGTGGACCAATCCAGGGTTGGGGAATGAAGTTGAAGCCAGGGAAGTCCAAGGAGAATTTCCGAGGTGCAATTGGGGAGGACCAAAAGTTCAATCCTCTCGTGGTGAGATCCGATGCTCATAAGAAGGGGCTCCGTGCGGAAACGTATGGTACAGTCCAACCTGGCTCCGTTGACCGCGGAAATGTGGAGTGGCTTGACAAGACGGGTCACCGGAATACGGAATTTATTCACAAAGGAGTCCCGAATAAAATTCCCAGAAGCTCCAGAGTCCAGGCAGGCCACGGCTGAGAGGGGAGAGCTGGCTGAAGTGGAAATCCGAACAGGTACCGTGAGACGTGGAGAAGCCGACTTGGCATCAAGAGACGCCACACCCACGAGAGCTGAGTGCGAGCGTGCGTTTCCCAGACGTGGAGGACGGATTGGGCAATCCACCAGAAAATGTTCAGTACTGGCACAGTACAAACAAAGATTCTCTTCCTTACGGCGATTCCTCTCTTCCAGGGTCAGGCGAGACCGATCCACTTGCATGGCCTCCTCGGCGGGAGGCCTAGGCGCAGATTGCAGTGGAGACTGTGGGAGAGGTGTCCAGAGATCTAAGTCTTTTTCCTGGCGGAGCTCTTGATGCCTCTCAGAAAAACGCATGTCAATGCGAGTGGCTAGATGAATGAGTTCATGCAGGTTAGCAGGAGTCTCTCGTGCGGCCAGAACATCTTTAATGTTGCTGGATAGGCCTTTTTTAAAGGTCGCGCAGAGAGCCTCATTATTCCAGGATAGTTCAGAAGCAAGAGTACGGAATTGTATGGCGTACTCGCCAACGGAGGAATTACCCTGGACCAGGTTCAGCAGGGCAGTCTCAGCAGAAGAGGCTCGGGCAGGTTCCTCAAAGACGCTTCGAATTTCCGAGAAGAAGGAGTGTACAGAGGCAGTGACGGGGTCATCGCGGTCCCAGAGCGGTGTGGCCCATGACAGGGCCTTTCCAGACAGAAGGCTGACCACGAAAGCCACCCTAGACCTTTCAGTAGGAAACTGATCCGACATCATCTCCAAGTGCAAGGAACATTGCGAAAGAAAGCCACGGCAAAACTTAGAGTCCCCATTAAATTTGTCCGGCAAGGACAGGCGGAGGCTAGGAGCGGCCACTCGCTGCGGAAGGGGTGCAGGAGGTGGCGGAGGAGATGATTGCTGCTGCAGTTGCGACTGAAGTTGGTGCACAATGGTGGACATTTCCGACAGCCGGTGGGATAGATGGGCGATCTGTCGGGATTGCTGGGCGACCACCGTGGTGAGATCAGAGATGGACTGCTGGGGAACCTCAGCGGGATCCATGGCCGGATCTACTGTCACGATGCCGGCTGGCAGGTAGTGGATCCTCTGTGCCAGAGAGGGATTGGCGTGGACCGTGCTAGTGGACCGGTTCTAAGCCACTACTGGTTTTCACCAGAGCCCGCCGCAAAGCGGGATGGTCTTGCTGCGGCGGTAGTGACCAGGTCGTATCCACTAGCAACGGCTCACCTCTCTGGCTGCTGAAGATAGGCGCGGTACAAGGGAGTAGGCAGAAGCAAAGTCGGACGTAGCAGAAGGTCGGGGGCAGGCGGCAAGGTTCGTAGTCAGGGGAGATAGCAGTAGTTCTGGTACACAGGGTATAAACACACAAAGAACGCTTTCACTGGCACTAAGGCAACAAGATCCGGCCAGGGAGTGCAAGGGAGGAGACTAGATATAAGCAGGGAACAGGTGGGAACCAATTAAGCTAATTGGGCCAGGCACCAATCATTGGTGCACTGGCCCTTTAAGTCTCAGGGAGCTGGCGCGCGCGCGCCCTAGAGAGCGGAGCCGCGCGCGCCAGCACATGACCGCAGGAGACGGGAACGGGTAAGTGACCTGGGATGCGATTCGCGAGCGGGCGCGTCCCGCTGTGCGAATCGCATCCCCAACGGCCATGAGAGAGCAGCGCTCCCGGTCAGCGGGACTGACCGGGGAGCTGCAGGGAAAGAGACGCCGTGAGCGCTCCGGGGAGGAGCGGGGACCCGGAGCGCTAGGCGTAACAACAATGAATCTCCTCTGCAGCATATTATTTCTCCTGAACATCTCATCTCTGTGGCTCCTGCAAGTCTTCAGCATCTGCCTCCCGGAAAGACTTATGTATCTCCCCGTAGGAAACTTTGAGTCTTGAAATGGGGACATTCTTCTCTTCTGGCTGGCCATCCTGGTATTTGTAATTCCCTACAGCTCATCTCCAGGCAATACTGGTGGCTTACCTTAAAATGGGATGTCGTTGACTTTGTCCGGTCCTGCTCAGTATGTGCTCGCGACAGGACACCTCGTTCCAAGCCAGTGGGACTTCTTCAGCCCTTGCCAGTTCCTGAGCTTCCTGGACCAATATTTCTATGGACTACATTACCGACCTTCCACCTTCCCGAGGCAATACAGTCATCTGGGTGGTTGTAGATCGATTTTCTAAGATGGCACATTTTGTATCTTTACCCGGACTTCCTTTAGCACCACAGCTTGCTAAGGTATTTCTTCAGCATATCTTTCACTTACACGGACTTCCTTGCTATATAGTCTCTGACCGTGGTGTCCAATTCGTGTCTAAGTTCTGGCGGGCCCTCTGCTCACGCTTACAAGTTAAGCTGGATTTTTCCTCAGCCTACCACCCTCAGTCTAATGGACAGGTTGAGAGGGTGAATCAGATCTTAGGAGACTATCTGCGTCATTTCATCTTGATATGCTATCCTGGGCGGAGTTCTTCTACAATCATAAAGATTCCGACTCCACTGGTACTTCAACCTTCTACCTGGTCTATGGACTTCATCCTTGTCCTCCTCACCCCTTGTCTTCTTCTTCTACTGGAGTTCCCGCCATTGATGAACAACTGCGGAATTTTTCATCCATCTGGCAGAAGACACATCGCTCTCTTCTACATGCTACTTCTCGCATGAAATTCCAAGCGGACAAGAAAAGACGACCTCCTCCTGAATTCTCTCCAGGTGAAAAAGTCTGGTTATCTTCTAAATATATCCGGTTCAGGATACCCAGTTATAAACTTGGTCCTCGCTATTTGGGTCCCTATAGAGTCAAGAAGAGACTCAATCCTATGGCCTTTTCTCTCCATCTGCCCTCCGGATCCCGAATTCCTTCCATGTTTCCCTCTTGAAACCAGTCATCTACAACAGATTTTCTCAAAAGGACATCTCACCTTCTCCCATCTCCGGTACCTCTGATGTTTTTATTGTTAAGGACATCTTGGATTCCAAATTTGTCAAAGGAAAGAATTTTTTCCTGGTAGATTGGAAATGATTCGGTCCGGAGGAGAGGTCTTGGGAGCCGCAGAACAACATTCTGGACCAGGACCATCTCAGGAAATTCCTGACCTACAAAAGGAGGGGGAGACCAGGGGGGGGGTACTGTTACCATCTGCGCTCCGGCCGGGAGCGCGCAGAGTCCCTGTATCCCCGTCTCCTGGCGGGGCCGGGATTCGCATCGCGGGACGCGCCCGCATTTGAGTCCCGGCCCATCCCTTACTTTGCTCCACTCCTGCTACTTCTTCTCAGCCTCGGTACATGCGGGTCCATCCCTTAGGGTGCACACGGGCCGTTGCTTTGAGATTTAAAGGGCCAGTGCGCCCATAATTTGTCATGCACCTGAACAGCACATTATACATTTTTGCACCTCCCACACCCCCCTGCCAGATCTTTAGTGCTCATTGCCTAAGAGAAAGCATTTCCATAGCCTGTTTTTACCATACCCGTGTTCCAGACCTTCCTGCTACGTTTACTGACTCCGAACCATTGCCGCCTGCCTTGACCTTCTGCTACGTTGACTACGCCTCTGCCTCATCCTCCTGTACCTCGACTTGCCCAGTTACCTGTGTGGTCGTGACGTGTGGGGGGTAGCGACCTGGGTGTCGCCTGCTGCTGCAAATCCATCCTGCTTTGTGGCGGGCTCTGGTGAAGACCAGCAGCACCTTAGACTCCGCTCCCTGATATGGTTGGAGTCATCAGCCACACAGGTGAAGGATCCACATCCAGTTCGTGACAGCCCCCCATACCGGTGCACAACAGTGGAATAGTGTACCACAACTCCAGTGTCTGCCAGGTCTTTCTGGAGGGATTGTGTAGTCAAACGTGGGTTTTGAATAGTTTTTCTCACAATCATGCGAGCAGTTCTGTCTGATATTTTTCTTGGTCTTCCAGATCTTGCTTTAACTTCCACTGTTCCTGATGACTGCCATTTCTTAATTATATTCCGAACAGAGGATATTGACATCTGAAAACTTATAGCCTTCTCCAGCTTTGTCAGCGTCCACTATTTCCAGTTTTAGATTTCTAGACAACTGCTTAGAAGAACCAATGGTGCTGATTGTTGGGGCAAGGTCAGATGAGTCTGGGCATTTAAAACCTTTGAGACTGACATCACCTTGTCTTCCCAGATGATGATTGAGAACAATCCATGACACTGGCAGGTCTCAGCTCTGCATAGGGGGCAGTGCATTCTATAAATTCTGCAGAGTGCCCAAACTTTTGCAGATGTCATGTTTTTTGTTTTCTGTTATTTTGAAAGTGTAAATGATGGAAATAAAATCTAACTATTGATGACATATTATAAGAATGTCTAATCTGTAATTTGATGCCTTTTTGAGATTTTTCCATCTTTCCTTGGCTTCTTTATGCACATTAATACACATTTTTACCTGTACACATTTTCGATCCCCACTGTATCTTGACCTTCTTTAGTCTTATAGAAGTGCCCACATTTACAGGTAATCACATATACAACCCATGGGGTGCGACAAGTTATAAGGTCATGTAATATTATTCTACAACCTCCGATACAAAAGGCTTTACCAGGCAATAAATGTGAACACCAGGAACACATACCGCATTTGAAGCTCCCTCTCGGACCTATATCAGTAAGCCAGTCTGTACCTTTTTTCTTTTTGGAATCAAAGGAACTACATGTGAGGGTATCTTTTAAATTTTTAAGAACTGGTTTTTGAGGAAAAATGACCTCGATCTAAACAAAGTAGTTCCTCCTGTCAAAATGTAAAAGATAACCTCACATGTAGTTCCTTTGATTCCAAAAAGAAAAAAGGTACTGACTGGCTTACTGATATAGGTCCGAGAGGGAGCTTCAAATGCAGTACGTGTACCTGGTGTTCACATTTATTGCCTGGGAAAGCCTTTTGTATCGAAGGTTGTAGAATAATATTACATGACCTTATAACTTGTCACACCCCATGGGTTGTATATGCGACTACCTGTAAATGTGGGCACTTCTATATAGGAAGCACGAAAAGACCCATGAACATCAGGCTTCGTGAACATATCTACTCCATCCGATCTAAAAAAGGTGCTCCCCGTTTTATAAGTCACTTGAATGAAATACACAATGGTGATCCCAGTAGTCTAGTCTTTCACGGCTTAGAAAGGGTTAAGACTAAAGAAGGTCAAGATAGACAGAGCCCTGTTACAAGCTGAAGCACGCTGGATACTACGAACCAACACGCAAGGAAATTTACATCTAAATGACAGACTTGACTAAAGTGTATTCCTGTGAAGTATGTATTTCTACAGATTATTGTTTTCAATATGTCACTGCACTTTTTAATCTGTAAACTTACCTTTGTCTGACGTCACACCTGAAGAGTTTATAGGTATGCGTTATGCACAAAGGAGGCAGGGTCTGATGAAGTGTGCTTTGTGCACGCGCAACAGCGGTCACGCATTCTGCTCATCGAGGTTTGGCGTTCGTGTCCGGCCACACTTGATGTTAACTTCTGCACTTTAAAATAAAAGAAGAATATCCTTCAACTGTTTCGGTGAGTGCTGCCATCTTCTTCTTTCATGGAACTGATGCACTGACTGTCCTCTCTAGTTTGGTACAGCACCCGGCATAACAGTGTTTTCCAGCGGTTTCAAAAAGGAACTGTATGCACTATCGTGTTCTGCGAATTACCTCGCAGGTGTGTAGTCTAGTCTTTCCTGGGGCTTGGTGCCGACCACTGTGCCTCCCCTGCTACTTTTTTTTTAACAGTGTTTGCAATGCGCTTTTAGTGTCATCCTTTTTTGGAGTGTAGACATCCTTTTCACGTGTGTGGTGTTCTACATTTAGAAATATATATTTTTTTATTCCTTTAGAAGAGATAACATTTTATATGCTAATTGTTTGTATAATACTTTGGTACATAGTATATAAAAGCCTGTGTTGCATTGGCAGGCAGTCTATTAGGCTATGGCCTAATAGACATACAACAATGTCAGGCCTGGGGCCTTTTTTTAGGCCCGTGGCTGCCATGGCAACCATCGCCACCCACAATCATATTTACAAAGTGAAAAAATGGATAATGCCGCTCACAATTAATTATACGAGGTATATTATGGTTGTACAGCTATACCTTAGGTGGTAAAAATAAATTCATAAAAAAACAGTAATTACCATAAACCTCAAGGATAATACCAGGGTTACTGGTACATGATGATATATAATATAAGAGACTGTGCTTCATTTAAGAATTAATTTATTAAAACAATATAGTAAAATATAAAATGTGAGTCCTTGTGGCAGGATTTATCAAATAATCATTTAGAACAATTTAAAGAACAATATAATACACACTGCTACAATTCAATCCAGTGAGTTAGGCGATCCAATGATGGTAAAAACTTCATAGAATAGGGTTTCCCCTGTATAAGGTAATGACAGATGTCTAATGCCGTTATGGACACATATTACCTGCAAGTTCAGAAGCTGGCATGTAGGATCTGTTAAGGCTGTGTGTTTTTGGAAACGATGGTGCACGATGTGTGCATTAGCTAGTGCTGCTGCAACAGGTCTAGGAACTCTGGGGGAGATTTATCAAAACCTGTCCAGAGGAAAAGTTGCCCAGTTGCCCATAGCAACCAATCAGATCGCTTCTTTCATTTTTCAGAGGCCTTGTTAAAAATGAAAGAAGCGATGTGATTGGTTGCTATGGGCAACTGGGCAACTTTTCCTCTGGACAGGTTTTGATAAATCTCTCCCTCTGTGCGTAGGAGCGCTAGCAAGCGCTAATTACTGCAGGTGGATGAAGCTCCGGCAGAGGAAACTGTGTCAGTTATGGCAGAGACTGTGACAAAGGCACGGGCTTGCGTAGTTGTTCCGGCAGCAGTAAATCTGGTTGGTAAAGCACTTGGGAAAATGGATGCAGCATGCACAGCAGGTATGGAGGATCCTCGTGATTTCAGCGTCTGACGTTGGCAGTGATCTCAGGATTGCCAGATGAAGTCCGAATACATGGATAGCTGAACCACACTGGTTGCTAGATGAAGTGGTGGTAGCAGTGCACCTGTGTTAATAATTATAGATGCGTTTCAGGGTACTGACATGTATTGCCATGTATTAAATGACCTTTTCCTCTACTGAGGAAAGGGTCGTTTAATACATGTCAGTACCCTGAAACGCATCTATAATTATTAATACAGACATACTGCTACCACCACTTCATCTAGCAACCAGTGTGGTTCAGCTATCCATGTATTTGGACTTCATCTGGCGATCGTGAGATCACTGCCAACGTCAGATGCTGAAATCACGAGGATCCTCCACACCTGCTGTGGATGCTGCATCCATTTTTCCAAGTGCTGTACCAACCCAACCAAATTTACTGCTGCCGGAACAACTACGCAAGCCCGTGCCTTTGTCACAGTCTCTGCCGGTTCTGACACAGTTTCATCTGCCGGAGCTTCATCTACATGCGGTAATACGGGGTCCCTGCTATCGGACCAGCCGCAGCAGTGCTTGCTAGAGCTCCTCCGCACAGAGTTCTTAGACCTGTTGCAGCAGCACTAGCTAATGTTCACATTGTGCAGCATTGTTTTAAAAAACACAGCCTTAACAGATCCTACATGCCAGCATCTGAAGTTGCAGGTAATATGTGTCCATAACGGCATTAGACATCTGCCATTACCTTATACAGGGGAAACCCTATTCTATTAACTTTTTACCATCATTGGATCGCCTAACTCACTGGATTGAATTGTAGCAGTGTATATTATATTGTTCTTAATATTATATTGTTCTTTAAATTGTTTAAATGATTATTTGATAAATCCTGCCACAAGGGCCCTGTGATAGGACTCACATTTTATATTTTACTATATTGTTTTAATAAATGAATTCTTATTTGAAGCACGGTCTCTTATATTATATATCATCATGTACCAGTAACCCTGGTATTATCCTTGAGGTTTATGGTAATTACAGTTTTTTTTAAATATATTTACAAAGTACCCCATCCAAAAATCACTTGGATGCCATGGTTGCTATTGATCTCTGCATCTAATCATTGAACAGAAATAGAGACAAAGCCCACACTAAGGCCAGGTTCACATGGCGGAGAACGTGCGGAATGTCCACACAGAAAAAAGGTTTGGAGATTCCGCACAAATCCGGCAGGCGATAGGACCACTCGGAAATCAGCAGTCTCATAAACAGTAATGCATTATCTTGCAGAATCCGTGGAAGGAATGGACATGTCTATTCTTTCTGCGGACATCGAAATTTCTGCGGGAGAAACATCTGGCGCGGAAATTCTGTTGTGTGAACAGTGCAGCAGAATCCCATTGAAATCCAGTGGGACTCTGCTGCAGCGGAATTCTTCTGTGTAAATTCCGCCGTGTGAACATAACCTAAGAGTCCCAAGATCTGCTCAGACTAAACTGTTTTGGCCTTGGCTAATACCCTAGGGAGAGCTTGTGGATAACAATTGTAAATTACTTCTATTCAAAAATCTTAAGCCTTCCAGTACTTATCAGCTGCTCTGTGTGCTACAAATGAAGTTGTATAGTTCTTTTTAGTCTGACCACAGTGCTCTCTGCTGACACCTCTGTCTGTGTCAGGAACTGTCAAGAGAGGTTTGCTATGGGGTTTTTCTCCTTCTCCGGACAGTTCCTCACACAGACAAAGAACTACACAACTTCCTCTGGAGCATACAGCAGCTGTTAAGTACTGGAAGGATTAAGATTTTTAAATAGAAGCTCTGCAGCTGATTTTTAACAGCGGAAATACTGCTGCCACAAATTTGTCGCAGAAAGCCGGCCCCATTCACAGCGAATGAGGGTTGATAGGCTGTAGATTTTCTGCAGTGTAAAATCTGCACCACTTCCGCAACTAATCTGATACACAATTGCAGATTTTTTTTTAAACCTGTGCAGAGGAAAAGTTAACCAGTTGCCCATAGCAACCAATCAGATTGCTTCTTCAGTTTTTGAAAGGGCCTTTAAAAAATAAATGAAGCAATCTGATTGGTTGCTATGGGCAACTGGTCAACTTTTCCTCTGCACAAGTTTTGATAAATCTCCTCAACTGTTAGGGCTCATGCAGACAGTACAAGAACTCTTTCACCACAATACACTTGTAATAGTTGATATTTATATTAGCTTATCAGTTATACTGTATCAGCCTGCATCCATGTGACTGCATTACAAACCTCCTACAGGCTTGTTGACTGCTATCTTCTATACATTTTCCATATGCTCCAGGAATGACTCACTTATCAGCCTCCTTATGACAGAAGCTTGGCAGCATCTGCGTACTGCACTTGACTATCCTTGTAGACAGAAAATACAGCTTAAGATTTTACTTTGAAGCTGGTATAAAAAAAAGGCTTTTTTGAGTACTTCAACTGTAATTTCATTTTCTAAGCATCATCCTTATAGTACTGCTTAAAGGCAGGTTGCAAACTATAACTAACAAGGATGTATTCTGTAAAAGAAAAGTATTGAATAAATATACCATTGTTTAAACTGCTATTATAGTATTTTCCTCCAATCCACAGGATAGGTGATACATTTTAGGTAGCTGGGGATAGCATTTATATTTAGTCCACTTGTTCTGCCCTCCTTATGTGTGAGGGTACATAACTTGACAGACAGCTAAACCTTCCCCAGCAATGCATTGACAAAGGAGCAACGTCCAACTTTAACTTTTATTGCACAGATATATTTATAGAAACTGAGTACACTGAGGTTGACAACACACACCCTCCATACATACAGCTCTATGGGAGAGACGGGGATGCGTGAATGCTGCATCCTAGCCTCTGCCATAGAGATACATGGAGGGGGCGTGTCAGATACCTCCTGCACCGCATAGCCACATTAGAGGCAGGGCCTTGTACAGGAAATTGCAGTGATTCCCAGCATTTGGAACTCCCCCCCCCCCCCCCCTTGATTATAGACACTTATCCCCTATATAGGGGATAAGTGTCTATGGCTGCAGATCTCCTTTAAATAACAACATCTGCTGAAGGCAAGTCACCCCTGTTACTCCTCACCATCATGACTGCAGTGAGGAGGGTTAAGTAGGGAGCAGCAGTTGAGCTTACGCACTACCACTTAAACAGGACTGATCAGCTCAGAGCCAATTGATTTTTAATCATTTTATAGCATCAGGTGCCAAAATTCTAAGGCTAGGTTTCCACAGAGGTTTTTTGGGGGCATTTTTTTGGGAAAAACTACCACTGCATTTTCTGAGCCAAGAAAGTGGATCCAAAAGGAAAGGGAAAAATAAGTCCTTCTTTTTCTATTTCCTGCTTATTTCAAATACAATTGTGACTGTGGCTCGAAAACTGCAGTGGCAGTTTTCCAAAAGACAACAGAAAAAAACCTGTGTGGAAATCTAGTCTTAGGGAAGGGTCACATGTGCCATATTTTGCTGCATATTTTCTGCAGTTGATTTTGCTACCTATTGACTTCAATCGGTAGGAAAATATGAAGCATCAAATAAGCACCAAAATATGCAGCAAAATATGGCACATGTGACCTTACCCTAACAGCATTCTCACTTACTTACCAGGGAAGTGCACAGACATTTTGAAGGGCAAGGGCTCAAATAAAAAAAAGGGCACTTTGTGTAATATGCCTGTACTATAACATCAGTATGTGTATTATCCCTGAACTGTGACATCACTGTGTATTATCCCTGCACTGTGACATCACTGTGTAGTAGCTCTGTTTTGTGACATCCCTGTGCACATTATCCCTGTACTGTGACATCACTGTGTTTATTATGCTGTACTGTGGCATCACTGTCTCTATTATCCCTGTACTGTGACATCACTGTGTGTATCATCCTTGTAGTATGACATCACTGTGTGTATTATCCCTGTACTGTGAAATCAGTGTGTGTATTATCTCTGTACTGTAACATCACTGTGTGTTTTATCCCTGTCTTGTGACATCACTGTGTTTTTTCTCTCTACTGTGACATCACTGTGTTTATTATGCTGTACTGTGACGTCACTGTCTCTATTATCCCTGTACTGTGACATCACTTGTGAATTATCCTTTTACTATGACGAATATAGAAGATACGGAGCACTCGCCCAGATATGCTGTGATAGCTTCTTTATTTGTTCAACAGAACAAGCAGGATACAACATGCAGGGAGGCAGATGGTGAAGACTCGGGGGTATGGAGAGGCGACAGGCCGTTTTCTCGCCCAAGCGCTTTGTCAGGCCAGGTGAGATGACGTGCAGGAAAATGTGTGTTTTTAACAGAGCAGGTTGCTGGGGTTACAAAGGTAAACAGGAAACACACACGGAGTTATACATGTTACAAAGTGTTTAAAAACAAAACCTTTTTGTGAGGTTGCTAAATAACTATTTATAATATGAGAGCCCCTGATTCTTGTTTGTCATTCAGACCTAAAGGCCCTATAGCATTAGTGCGGGGACACGGGGCTACTGCGCTCACGGCCGGTGCTAACCGCCGGAGTGCAGTATGTAACAGTACCCCCACCCCCTTTGGTCTCCCCCTCCTTTTATGGCTCAAGAATCTTTTGAGAAGATCCTGATCCAGGATGTTATCATGTGGCTCCCAGGACCTCTCCTCAGGACCGAATCCCTCCCAATCTACCAGGAAGAAACGTTTACCTCTGATAAGTTTGGAGTCCAGAATCTCTTTGACTGAATAAACATCTGAGGCCTGGGAGAAATGTCCTTAGTAAAGCGATTATAGATAACAGGTTTCAGGAGGGAGACGTGGAAAGAATTTGGTATCTGGAGGGAGGGAGGCAGATGTAGCGAATAAGCCACTGAGTTTAAACCTTCTCTTGACCTTGAAAGGCCCCAAAAAGCGTGGGCCCAGTTTGTAGGAGGGTACTCTGAAGCGGATGAATTTTGAAGGCAACCACACTTTGTCTCCAGGGGAAAATTCAGGATTAGGACACCTTTTCTTGTCCGCTTGACATTTCTTTCGCGTTGTGGCACAAAGAAGGGAGAGCCAAGTCTTCTTCCAGATGGTGGTAAAGTTCTGTACTAGTTCATCTGCCATAGGGACATCGGAGGGAGTTGACAACGGCAGAGTCGGACTAGGATGAAGTCCATAGACTACATAAAAGGGTGAAGTTCCAGTGGATTTGGTATCCCTATGGTTGTATGAAAATTCGATCCAGGGTAGAAGGTCAGACCAGTCGTCTTGGCGAGCGGAGACAATGTGGCGAAGATAAAATCCCAAAATCTGATTCACCTTTTCAACTTGTCCATTAGACTGGGGGTGATAGGCAGAGGAGAAATCCAACTTAACTTTGAGCCGTGAGCAGAGTGCCCTCCAGAATTTTGAGACGAACTGGACTCCCCGGTCAGAGACTATATGTGTTGACAATCCATGGAGGCGGAAAATATGAGTAAGGAATTGTTTGGCAAGTTGAGGTGCGGATGGTAACCCAGGCAACGGTACAAAATGTGCCATCTTAGAAAATCGGTCCACCACGACACAGATGACCGTATTGCCACAGGAAGAAGGGAGATCCGTAATAAAGTCCATTGCAATGTTGGACCAGGGCTGTTCAGGAACAGGCAATTGATGTAGTAGACCGGCAGGCTTGGTGCAAGGAGTTTTGTCCCGGGCACAAACAGAGCAGGAGCGGACAAAGTCTATGACATCCCGTTTCAGAGTGGGCCACCAACACTGTCGGGAAATTAATTGCATGGATTTTCGGATCCCGGCATGACCTGCCAAAAGAGAAGAATGACCCCATTTCAGGATTCTGAGTCTCAAAGGAGGTGAAACAAAAGTCTTCCCCGGGGGGCAAATTCTGAAGACCTGCTGGTGCTGCAGAATTAAGACGATCTGTAGAGACAATGTGTTGCAGATGAGGTCCCGGATCTTGTACCTCAGTAGATCTAGATAAGGCATCAGCCCGAAGATTCTTTTCTGCAGGACGAAAATGAATGAGGAAGTTAAACCTGGAGAAGAACAGGGACCAGCGAGCCTGACGTGGGTTGAGACAATGGGCTGACTGGAGATGAAGCAAGTTCTTGTGATCCGTATAAATGGTTATGGGATGCACAGAGCCCTCTAAGAGATGATGCCATTCCTCCAAGGCCAACTTAATAGCCAGGAGCTCACGGTCTCCTATAGTAAAATTATTTTCCGCTGGAGAAAGTCTTAGAAGAATATGCTGGTCACAATCTTACCCTTGCAAGATCTTTGTGTCAGAACTGCTCCTGCTCCGACCGAAGACGCATCCACCTCCAAAAAGAATGACTTGTCCGGATCAAGTCTTGACAACACCGGGAGCAGACTTTAGCTCTTTGAAGGCCTTTTCGGCCTCTAGAGTCCAGACCTTAGGATTGGCAGTTTTTTTTTGTTATGGATACGATGGGGGTGACCAAGGTGGAATAGTGGGGGAATAAACTGGTGATAATAATTGTCAAAGCCAAAGAAGCGTTGTATTGTTTTCAGTCCTGTAGGCTGAGGCCACTCCAGTACAGCGGATAACTTGTTAGGATCCCTAACTGGTAACAATATAATCTAGAAATGGAAGGCTGGTCTTGACAAAAGAACACTTTTCAAGTTTTGCGTAGAGTTGGTTGTCACAAAGACGCTGTAATACTTGATGGAGATGGAGACGATGAGTGTGTAAGTTTGGAGAATAGATGAGGATGTCATCTAAATAGACAACGACACAGGAGTAGAGCAGATCCCGAAATATGTAATTGGCAAACTCCTGGAAGACTGCTGGAGCATTGCATAGTCCGAAAGGCATAACAAGATACTCAAAATGTCCGTCTCGAGTATTATACGCAGTCTTCCACTTGTCCCCTTCCCTAATATGAATCAAGTTGTAGGCACCTCTAAGATCTAATTTAGAGAAGATCTTGGCACCTCGCAGGCGATCAAAAAACTCTGAGATTAAAGGGAGAGGATAACGTTTTTTAACTGTAATTTTATTCAGTCCCTGGTAATCAATGCAAGGACGCAAGGATCCAACTTTCTTTTCCACAAAGAAACCAGCTCCGGCAGGAGAAGAGGATTTCCTAATAAACCCTTTCTGTAGGTTCTTATGAATATAGGTAGACATGGCCTGGGTTTTTGGAACAGACAAAGGGTAGATTCGCCCTCTGGGAGGTGTGGTACCAGGAAGCAAGTCAATAGGACAATCGTATGGACGATGTGGAGGCAAAACTTCAGCTTACTTTTCGCAAAAGACATCAGCAAAGTCTTGGAGGAAAGGAGGTAATCCAGGTTGAGGACTAGACGAGGATTCCAACTTGGTCACACGTATGTGTATACAGTGATCGTTGCAGTACGGACCCCAGCGAAGGACTTCTCCGGTTTTCCAATTCAGCTGTGGAGCATGGAGCTGCAACCAAGGTAGGCCAAGCAAGAGAGGTGAAGTAAAGTGTGGAAGAATGTAGAAAGACAAATTCTGTTTATGCAGGAATCCGACCTGCATCAACAGGGGTTCAGTGCGGTTAAGCACGGTACAGTCCACTTTTTCTCCATTGACCGTAGAGATGTACAGGGGCTTCTGGAGGCAGAAGACTGGCAGATGATACTTATGTACTAAGGAAGCATCAATAAAGTTTCCCGCGCAGGGCCAGAGTCCAAGAAGGCCAGAACTGAGAGGGTCTCTTTGGAGGGAAGAAGAAGCTGGACCGTCAAATTTAAGTGTGGAGAGGAAGGATTCACACCTAGGGAAGCCTCTTCTACGTAGCCTAGGTGCGAGTGTTTCCCTGCAGCTGAGGGTGTAGAGGACAATCTTTAAGGAAGTGGTCTGCACTGGCGCAGTATAGACAAAGGTTTTCGGTTTTTCTGTGGCTCCATTCCTGCAGGGTCAGGCGAGACCGATCCACTTGCATAGCCTCCACAGCGGGAGGCAACGAAGCAGGTTGGAAGACAGGCACCAGACGAGGGAAGCGCAGAGGTCATGCAGATTCCCTTTCTTGTCTCAGTTCCTCACGTCGCTCAGAGAACCGGATATCGATCTGGGATGCCAATTGTGTCAGTTCATTCAGGGAGGCTGGCAATTCCCGGGCAGCGAGGACATCTTTAATTTGACTCGATAAAACCTCTCTTAAAAGTAGCGCAGAGGAACGCCAAGGTTCGGAAACGGATGGCATACTCACCAACAGTGGAGTTGCCCTGCGAGAGACTTAGCAGAGCCGACTCGGCAGAGGAAGCACTGGCAGGTTCCTCAAAGACAGTGCGAAATTCCGTCAGGAATGCCTAGATATTTGAAGTGATGACATTACTGTGATCCCATAGTGGAGTTGACCAGGCCAAGGCCTTTCCAGACAGGAGACTGATGACAAAGGCGACCTTTGCATGTTCCGTGGAGAACTGGTCCGCCATGAGCTCAGTGTGCATGGAGCACTGTGTCATGAAGCCTCAAAAGGACTTGGGTTCCCCCTCATATTTTTCAGGAAGAGACAAGTGGAGTCTGGTCCCGGATGAGACTGCAGCAGCGGGAGGCTGTACTGGAACAGGAGGAGGAGGCTGTGGCAGTTGCTGCTGAGCAGATATCAACTGTTGCATCATGACGAATAGCTGGTTAAGCTGCTGTGCCTGCTGGGCCAACTGCTGAGACTGGAGCACCACGATAGATGCAAGATCCGAGTTGTCAGGCAGAGGAACCCCAGTTGGATCCATGGCCGGATCTTGCTGTCACGTACCTGGATACTGATGTCACGGAGCAGGTAGTGGATCCTCTACCTGTGTGGCTGATGACTCGGACCGTATCGAGGAGCGGAGTCTAAGGTGCCACTGGTCTTCACCAGACCCCAATGCAAGGCAGGATGGATTTACTGCGGCAGGCGGCACCCAGGTCGCTACACCCGATACGGCTCGACCACTCAGGTACTGGGCAAGGCGAGGTACAGGAGGATGAGACAGAGGCATAGTCAACGTAGCAGAAGGTAAAGGCAGGCGGCAAAGGTTTGTAGTAAAAAATCATAGCCTGGAAGTCTGGTAACACGGGTAGGCAAAAGTGTGGGGACCTCCGGCTGCAATGCTGGATGATCGGATCACCGCGGCAGCGCTGCGGGCGATCCGATCATCCATTCAAAGTACCGCGATGCTGCAGATGCCGTGATCTGTATTGATCATGGCATCTGAGGGGTTAATGACGGACATCCGTGCGATCGCGGATGTCCGCCATTACGGGTGGGTCCCTGGCTGCTATCAGCAGCCGGGACCTGCCGTGCATGACGTGAGTATTGCTCCGATGCTCGCGGTTATGCATAGGACATAAATGTACGTCCTGGTGCGTTAAGTACCACCTCACCAGGATGTACATTTACGTCCTTCGTCGTTAAGGGGTTAAATTTCAAAGCTCCAGCACGCCGAGGCTGAGACGAAGCAGCAGCAGAAGAGGACGTGGGTAAGTGATGGGCCGGGATTCGCATGCGGGCGCGTCCCACAATGCAAAACCCGGCCCCGCCAGGGACCGGGGACACAGGGCTACTGTGCTCACGGCTGGTGCTAATCGCCGGAGCGCAGTATGTAGCAGTTAATATGTATAGTGACATCACAGTACAGTGTTAATTTACACAGTGATATGGAGTAGGCGAAGGTCGGCACTTCTGTGGTAGGTGGTGACTGAGGAATAATCAATGCATAGTAGGAAAAAGTCCCAGAACTCACCAAATATCAAGCAATGGTAGTTTTATTCCATATCCAAAAGAATAGGAAGTGTTTCGGCCTCAAGCCTTCCTCTGCTGTTAACGTGACTGCATGCAGGCGTCAGTTAAATGCACGAGGAGGTGCTCATAGATGACGTCACACTCTGGCCACCATGCCGGGTGTGACGTCAGGTAGTCATAGAAACATAACAACAATGTATACAGGGGAAGTCATGTGTTAATCATGGGGGCAAACACAAAGTGACACTTGTAAATAAACAGTGAGCTGATCGCACTCCCCTGGCAAGGGGAGTTAGAGCAGCACGTTGGGACCCGTGCGCTGCAGAGCCTCTGATCGCAGTCTGTGATCGTAGCGGTATATAATCCATCTGAAGAATCCATCAGGTAAGTATATGCAGGGTTCTTACTTTTCAGGGTCTGCTTGAGAGCGACGATGGGTACAGTGTCTGACATATAAGTGTAGATGCCGGAGTGATGCGCGTCATGCGCGTCCAGCTATATAGAGCTAATCTACGTAACCCAGCCTCAGTCATGCTGATAGGTTAGCTAGCATATGGAGTCCATAAGGTATATGGAAACCGGGCATAAAGCGGTATCATCTTAAGCAATTAGTATAGTCAATTTCATAGACCTGCACGAGTAAGACAATAAAATCAATGTATAAAACTGGTGGCATCAGAATGGAAAAAAGACTGGTAATGGTTAGAGGCAAAAGCAGGCTGGTACATGGTACAAACAATAGCACATAAAGGTGTAGAACATACCCAACTGGAGCAGAGGAAGCTGAGACTATGATAACCCACCTCCCCGAGTAACGGGATCAGACCGAGCCTGGTATAGCTAGAAATAAAAGGTATAGGTGAGACATACAGTACCGACAAAAAGTTTGGACACATCTTCTCATTTAGAGTTTTCTATATTTTCATGACTATGAAAATTGTAGATTTACATTGAAGGCCTTAAAACTCTGAATTAACACATGTGGAATTATATACATAACAAAAAAGTGTGAAACAATTGAAAATTTGTCATATTCTAGGTTCTTCAAAGTAGCCACCTTTTGCTTTGATTACTGCTTTGCACACTCTTGGCATTCTCTTGTTGAGATTCAAGGGGTAGTCACCTGAAATGGTTTTCACTTCACAGGTGTGCTGGTGTGGAGGAGGAGGTGTGGGGGTGTTTTGCTGGTGACACTGTTGGGGTTTATTCAAAATTGAAGGCATACTGAACCAGCATGGCTACCACAGCATTTTGCAGCGGCATGCTATTCCATCCGGATTGCATTTAGTTGGACCATCATTTATTTTTCAACAGGACAATGACCCCAAACACACCTCCAGGCTGTGTAAGGGCTATTTGACCAAGAAGGAGAGTGATGGGGTGCTGCGCCAGATGACCTGGCCTCCACAGTCACCGGACCTGAACCCAATCGAGATGGTTTGGAGTGAGCTGGACCACAGAGTGAAGGCAAAAAGGGCCAACAAGTGCTAAGCATCTCTGGGAACTCCTTCAAGACTGTTGGAAGACCATTTCAGGTGACTACCTCTTGAAGCTCATCAAGAGAATGCTAAGAGTGTGCAAAGCAGTAATCAAAGCAAAAGGTGGCTAGAACCTAGAATATGACATATTTTCAAACTTTTTTTGTTATGTATATAATTCCACATGTGTTAATTCATAGTTTTGATGCCTTCAGTGTGAATCTACAATTTTCATAGTCATGAAAATAAAGAAAACTCTGAATGAGAAGGTGTGTCCAACTTTTGGTCTGTACTGTATATCATAATAAACTAGCAATTCCATATTCTCTGTTTAGTCCTTTCAGCTCTAGTGTCTGCAAGTTGTGTATCCAGAAGGCCTCCCTCACCTCCTCTTTTGGGTAGAGTGACCTGTTCGATAACTTGGTACCTCAGTTGGGAGATGGAATTTTTTTTTGTTTAAAGTGAAACAGAATTAGTAAAAGGTAGTTTGCGCAGCGGATAGTGGATTTATGTTTACAAATCCTAACCCTGACTGTTTGCATGGTCTCCCTCATGTATAAAAGGCCACATGGGCATTTAATAGCATAAATTATGTTTTTGCTTCTACAAGTGTGGTAACCCTTGATCCTAAAGGCTTTGCCCGGTTGAGGGTGAAAGATTTTGTCCCCTTTGAGGACATTGTTACACTGGGAGCATTGAAGACAAGGAAAGGTGCCGTTGTGTCTTGTAGTCAGGAGTCTTTGTGTGGTAATGCTTTCGTCTTGCTTTGGTACCACTTTGACTAAATTGTTAGAAAGGTTGGGGGCTCTTTTGTTCCAAATGAGGAGTGGTGAGGAAAATGGTATGGTATGTTGGGGGAAGCTTCTTGTAAGATATGCCAATGTTTGCGGACAATGTTGACTATTTTAGGCATAAAGGGGTGGTATTCACGGACAAATGGAATATGCTGTACTGTTTCGTGTGTTTGAGTGTGTGAGGTGTTGTCCATTCTGGCTTCCCTCAGGAAGGACAGGATGGTGTCTCGTGACCCCTCCCATATGCAGAAAATGTCATCGATATACCTGCGTCAAATTTGGCATGTAACTGGAAATCAGGATGGTTGTACACATAAGATTCTTCAAAATAGGCCATATAGGCATTCGTATATGGGGGGCCACATTCGCATTCATCGCTGAACCACGTATCTGTAAGTAATATTTGTCCTTGAACATGAAATAGTTGTCATAAAGCACTATTTTTAATAGGGCAATGAAGAAATCCTTCTGTTCATTGTATGTGCTCTGCTGCAATAACCACTGTACAGCTGTGATACCCTTTTCATGTGCTATTGAAGTGTAAAGACTCATCAGGTCTATAGTTACTAACCAGGTGTTGCAAGAGGTGTCTTTGCTTATTATCATGCTATACCTGCTATTGTATGCTATTATGTACAGAATATTTCTCATGCCGTATAGGTCTTGCTCATGACTCAATATTTCTACTATGCCTCTATAACATGTCTTCTGTTCAGCACAACATTGCGCTCCCTTGTACCGCTCATTTTATGTGCCTCCTTGCTGGATTTAATGTCATGTACCCAGAGCATACCACTTTAATGCCTATTATTTCCTATGTTTTTTTGGTTCTGTGTACCCCTGCGAGTGACCAGCTCTATGTAGCTGGATGCGCATCACTCCGGCATCTACACTTATATGTTGAACACTGTACCCGTCGTCGCTCTCAAGCAGACCCTGAAAAGCAAGAACACTGCATATACTTACCTGATGGATTCTTCATATGGACTAAATACCGTTACGATCACAGCTTGCAATCAGAGGCTCTGCAGCGCACGGGTTCCTACGTGCTGTGCTAACTTCCCTTGCTGGGGGAGCGCGATCAACTCACTTTTTATTTACAAGTGTCACTTTGTGTTTGCCCACATGATTAACACGTGACTTCTCCTGTATACTTTGTTTTTATGTTTCTATGACTACCTGACGACATACCTGGTGTGCCAGCCATCTATGGCGCCTCCTTGTGCCTTGCGTGCGGTCACGTTAACAGAAGAAAGGCTCAAAGCTGAAACGCGTCCTGTTCTTTTGGATTTGGAACAAAAAGAAGATTTTTGTTTACTTACCGTAAAATCTCTTTCTCGGAGGATCCATTGGGGGACACAGACCGTGGGTGTATGCTGCTGTCTCTAGGAGGTGTGACACTAAGGTAATAAAAAAAAGTCGGCTGGATATACCCGCCTTCAGGTCAAGGAAAAACCCAAAACTGTCCGAGAACCAGAAGAAAAAAAAAACATAACTGAACATACCCTCGGACAGAGAACCAATGGAAACCCCAAAAAGGGCGGGAGCTATGTCCCCCAATGGATCCTCCGAGAAAGAGATTTTACGGTAAGTAAACAAAAATCTCCTTTTCTCTATCGGCTCCATTGGGGGACACAGACCGTGGGACGTACCAAAGCCGTCCCTTGGGTGGGCAGATAAGCAGTCAGGCAGACGGCCTAACCACTGCCGCCTGCAACACTTTACGACCCAGATTAGCATCAGCCGATGCGAAGGTATGAACTCGATAGAACCTCGAGAAAGTGTGCAAAGACGACCAGGTAGCCGCCTTGCAAATCAGCGAGGCCGAGGCTCTATTCTGGAGAGCCCAGATGGCCCAACAGAACAGTAGAATGAGCCACAACCCTGAAAGGAGGAATCTTCCCCTTACAGCGATAGGCTTTCGAAATGGCGGACCGAATCCACCGAGAAATGGTGGCCTTGGAAGCAGGTTGTCCCTTACGACGACCTTCCGTAATGATGAAAAAGGAATCCCACTGACGAAACGAAGAAGAGATGGAGAGATAAGACCGAACAGCCCGAACTACATCCAGCTTGAGTAGTAAGTGCTCCTTAGGATGAGAAGGAGCAGGACAAAAAGACGGGAGGACAATGTCCTCATTGAGATGAAAGGCCGAAACGGAAGGATCTGGCCGGAAAACAACTTTGTCCTGGTGGATCACCAGAAACGGAGAACAGCAGGAGAGAGCTGCCAATTCAGACACCCTCCGGATGGAGGTGATAGCAACAAGAAACGCCACTTTCCAAGAAAGGAGGCGGAGAGACACCTCTCTAAGGGGCTCAAAGGGTTCACCCTGGAGGGCACTCGGAACCAAATTCACGTCCCAAGGGGGAGAGGGTGACCGATAAGGAGAAACAGCATACACCACTCCTTGAAGGAAGGTCCGGACATGAGAATTAGAAGCCAGGGGCCGCTGGAAAAGAATAGCAAGGGCCGAAACCTGACCTTTAAGGGAACTGAGAGACAACCCCAGTTCCAACCCGACTGCAAAAGGAGAGAAGACGGGGAACCGAGAAGGTTACAGGGGATAAGTCCTGAGCTTCACACCAACGAAAATAAGACCGCCAAGTACGGTGGTAAATTCTTGCGGAGGAGGGCTTACGAGCCCTGAGCATGGTGTGAATGACTTGGGAAGAGAACCCGCTTGCCCTCAAAACCGTGGTCTCAACCGCCACGCCGTCAAATGCAGCGACTGTAAATTGGGGTGGCAAAGAGAACCCTGAGAGAGCAGGTCCGGACGGAGCGGAAGGCGCAGTGGAGCGTCGTCCAGGAGCCTGACTACGTCGGCGTACCACGACCTTCGGGGCCAATCTGGAGCTACCAGAATAGCGGGGACGCCCTCTGTTTTGAGCTTCCTCAGTACTCTGGGAAGGAGCGGAAGGGGAGGGAACAGATAGGGTAGGGCAAACCCCGCCCAAGGAATCACTAGGGCGTCCACGGCAAGAGCCTGAGGGTCCCGGGACTTGGACACAAAAGGAAGGATCTTCCGATTGTGCCGGAACGCGAAGAGGTCCACGTCCGGAATGCCCCAGAGGTCGCAGAGTTGCGCGATGAGAATCTTGGTCACCTCGGCCATGGCTGCCGAGCTGCGAGTGCCGCCTTGTCGATTTATGTACGCCATGGCCGTGGCGTTGTCCGACTGGAGGCGGACAGGACGGGACTGAAGCCGGGACTCCCAATGAAGAAGACAAAGAAGAATCGCCCGTAATTCCAATATGTTTATCGGAAGAAAGGTCTCTCGGGGAAAAGAGAGTCCCTGAACCGTCCAATCCCTGAACACGCCGCCCCAGCCCGACAGGCTGGCATCCGTTGTAACTACCTGCCAATGAAGGGTAAGAAATGACCGCCCTTGGGAAGAAGGGGGGAGCGGAGCCACCAGAGCAGAGACTGACTGAACCTGCGAGGGAGAAAAATCTGACGATCGAGGGACAGAGGAGACCTGTCCCATCGAGAGAGAATCGCCAGTTGAAGGGGGCGGTAATGAAACTGGGCAAAGGGCCTCCATAGTTGCCACCATCCGACCCAGGATTTCCATACAAGTGCGGATGGGGACTGAGACCTGGGTCCGAAGGGAGCGGACCCCCGACAGAAGCGCAAGACGTTTGTCCGGCGGGAGGCAAATTCGGGCAGAGGCCGTGTCGAAGGTTAGAGACTGGGTAGGATAGAGAACTGACTTGTCCCGGTTGACCATCCACCCGAAGCGATCCAGAGTGTGGAGAGTGACGTCCACATTCTCCAGAGTCTGGGCTCTGGTTGGAGCCTTGATGAGAAGGTCGTCCAGGTAGGGTATCACTGAGACTCCCCTCGACCGTAACAGGCCCATCACTGGCGCAAGGATCTTGGTAAAGACCCGAGGAGCAGTGGCCAGACCGAAACGGAGGGCTACGAATTGAAAATGCCCCTCCGGAACCGCAAAGCAGAGGTACCGATGATGGCCTGGAAATATTGGCACATGGAGGTAGGCATCCTTGATGTCCACGGATGAAAGAAACTCCCCTTGTTCCAGGGACACCACCACCGAACGGAGAGATTCCATTCGGAAGTGGCGGATGAGAAGATGACGGTTGAGACGCTTGAGGTCTAGGATTGGCCGCACAGAACCGTCCTTCTTGGATTGGAATAGAAACCCCGGAACCATTCCCCTGGAGGAACGGGAACAATAACCCCCTGGAGAAGCAGAGACTGGAGAGCCTCTCGAAATTGCTTTGCCAGAGAAGGCGCCCGGGGGGCCCGGGATCGAAAAAAACGATCCCTCGGAAGGGAGGCGAATTCGATTCGGTAACCGTTGGACACCACGTCCCCGACCCAAGAGTCCTGAATGTGTGAGGTCCAGATGTCTCGAAAAAGTAAGAGATTACATCCGACCCGAGAAAAAACTGCAGGTGGGGGCCTCACTTCATGCAGAAGTGGGTTTGCGGATGCCTGATTTGGGCGCAAAACGGCCGGACCGGTTGGAGTCCGACTTCCAAGACGGGCGCGCCCGGAACGAGGGAGCCTTCTTATCCCGCGAAGATGCCTGCCTGGACCATTTGCTGGAGCCAAAGGTCCGAAAGGAAGAGGACTTCCTTTGGGAAGTAGGGCGAGCCTTATTTTGAGGCAACAAGGAACTCTTACCTCCCGTCGCCTCAGAGATAATCTCATCAAGGCGCTTGCCAAAAAGATGGCCACCCGTAAAAGGAAGCTCAGTGAGAGACCTTTTGGAAGCGGCATCCGCATTCCAAGCTTTAAGCCACAAGAGCAGCGGAGAGCCGCTAGGTGACCCACAGCAAAGGCAGAACAACGGGCTGACTGCATAGAAGCTGTGCACAGGAAGTCCCCAGCTTTAGAGCATTGGAGAGCCAGAGCAGATAGATCCTCTGGGGGGGATCCCGCTAAGATATCCTGATGGAGCTTTAGGCACCACTCCGACAGGGCCTTGGACACCCATGTCGAGGCGAAGATGGGAAGAAAAGAAGAGCCAGCTGCTTCAGAAGCAAACTTCGCTAAGGATTCTACCTTGTTGTCCGTGGAATCCTTGAAGGCAGCGGCATCTGCCAGTGGCAGTGTAGTTGCCTTAGAGATTGGTGGATCCACTGAGGGAGGGGAAACCACCTTAGTGACAAAGTCCTTGTCAAATGGATAACGTTCTTGAATCGTCTTGATTCCCGGGAACCTCTTGTCTGGATGTTTCCATGCAGATTCCAGAATGTCGTCAAAGTCAGCGTGAGAGCTCAACCTTTGAGGTGCTGGCTTAGCTCGATGAAAGGATACTCCTGGAGTGAAATCCGAAGATCCTGGGTCCTCTAAGTGAAAGGTGTCTCTTATGGCTGTCACCAATGAGTTCACCGTTTCAACTGAATCCAAGCGGTACTCTGAGTCAGATGCCGGCTTGGAAGCCTCGTCCGCCAGTTCACCAGGAGAATGTGAACGAGTAGAGGCAGTCCTGGAGGGGGGCGACCCTGACCGGGTACACGGCTCTGGCGTGGCAGAGCGGTGACTCCGAGAACATCCTCCGGAGGAGCGACGTTTGTGCCCAGATGACAGGGGGGGCGGGACCCACGAGGGGAACGCCCACGTCTATCTGAAGACTTAATGGAAGGGTCAGACGAGGCACCCCTAGTACGCTTGTGAGTATGTGGAGACGAGGAGCGGGCCCTGCACAAGGAAGACCCCCTTCAAGGCGGACACCACTTCCCGGGAGGCCTCAGCCACCGAACGGGAGACTTGGGTCAAGTCAGCCTTATACTGGGTAAGGGAAGAAACCCAGGCTGGTGGAGCGGCTGAATCCACCGAAACCGAAAGGGCATCAGGGGGTACCAGGAGGTCTGGGGGAGCAGTGGAGCAGGCAGGGCAAGTGGGCTCAGCAGAGCCAGGCATCTTGGTATTACAGAGCTTACAGACAAAATAAGTCACTGATGTTCCAGGTTTCTGTTTAGAGGGAGGAACAGCTCTGGGTACGGACATAATGAGAAAAGAGACAGGAACTTTCTCACCCAAGTCTGTGTCTCCTGGCAGCTGCAGTGAGGAGAACTCGGCTCCGTGCAGCTAGAGTGTAAGAAACAGGCCAGCCAATAGGGAGAGAGGGGCATGCCTGAAGCAGAGGCACTAACTAATTGGCCCCTCCTAACTGAAAATCACGCTCACGGCGCTGATTGGAGGCTACTTCGCGCCTCTGAAGAGCTCCAACAGCCCTGTGGGCGGAAATATAGACTGCCGAGAAGAAGCTGTAATGGCCCCCGCTCCTTGTCCCGAGCGCACATGTCAGCCGCATATGCGCTCGGGGAAATCGAGCGGGTGGCCTATACGCCGGCAGAGACTGCTTGAGAAAGTGAAAGAAAGCTGGCGCATACCATCGCCGCGGCTGTCAGACGCATATAAGGCGCTGCTGGAGAAGTGAAAGTAAGCCGGCGCTGAGAGCACCCGGCCCGTACCAGCGCCACGGCTGACAGCCGCATATAAGGCGCTGCGGACATAGTCGCAAGAAACACACACACACATACAGTGATGTGCCCAATGTAAAACATAGATTACATGCCCCCTGAGATGCCACTGCTCCCCAGAATAAAAGTCCAGCCCCTGTATAAGCCAGCCCCATAACCTGAAAGGTGGGCCAAAAACAGGGGGTCTCCAGAGGTTGCAAGTCCGTACCTAAGGAGAAAAGGGAGGAAAGTACTTACCTCAGTCAGAAGAACTTACCTAATAGAGTCTTCAGTGAAGTCTTTAGTTACCTGCTTTAGTTACCTGCATCACGCCTGGCTGCTATGCGCGAGCGAGGCAAGCAGGGAAATAGGGGGACCCGGACCCATGAGGTACCAACCCAGGCGCTGACCGTTGGCGAAGGGGGGGTGAACAGCGCATATACACAATGTCTGTGCCCCCTTACTCGCAATGGGGAAACAGAGTCCCTGAGTCCCTACCTGAAAACAGAAAAGAAAAAGGAATAAAAAACTAACACGTCCCTATACTAGGAAAACAAAAAATCAGAAGACCTGGTCTGGAGAATTCCAGACCATGTCCACCTCCTTCAGACACTAAGCTTAAACTGATTAGCTCAGGGCCTGAAGGCGGGTATATCCTGCTGGGAGGAGCCGACTTTTTTTGAGTGCTGGGACTTGATGTCATAGTACAAGGATAATATTCATAGTGATGTTACAGTACAAGGTCTATATGCACCTTGATGTCACAGTACAGCCAGCGTGTACTATGTCAATGTGCACATGGGGGTGCATGGCTGGTAAGGGGGTGTAGGGCATGGCATGGGCCAGGGCACGGTATTTACACTTTTAAATGGATAACCTCACCTGTCAGCCACTGTCCTCTCTACCGGTGGTCGAGACAAAGACAGTGGAGGCTGGAGCTGAAGCCGAGCATGGACACACTGAAACAGGCACAAGGAGTGGTGAGACAACACCTCTTTTCTCCCCTCAGCTTCTCATTGATGAACAGCTGGGGAGGAGTAAGGCCAAAGTAGACGTGTCTGCAATTAGGGTTTCTTTAAATGTAACAAACCGATCTAAGTAGGGGACCACACTCTGTGTGAAGTGGTTCCCCATACTATACCACACCTAATTATTTTGGGGTGCCTTTACATGTACAAGTTTTGTGTTTTTTTTTTTTTTTTTTAGTTTGAACAAAAGTGTTAACCAGGGAATATCCAATATGAGAAACAAAGATTCATCTGGACCTGAAACACAGCCACATCCCAACCTATTACTGTTTTTATTTTATTTTTAGCTGTACTATGTAACTGTAATAATAATTATATGTAGTAAAATATTGTCATGTATTTGTACTTTATGAGTAAGTATCTTTTAAAGAACTTGTTGAATGATGTTATCATTACCATTGAAGTCAATTAAAAAAATAAATTGTATTCATTACTGTAGCAGGAGAATACAGCAGCACACTGCTAGCACAAAGATATGTGTGAAATATGAAATGCTATGTTGCTATAATGAAAAATTTAGGTAATAAGCTTACCATTTGGCCAAATAGCGTGTAAAATCCCATCACGATAAGGTGACCTGATTGGGACAGGCCCTACACTATGAATGTGCCTCTGAACATTCAGTTACCAGGCTTGCAAGGTCTGGGACATCCAGCACCTTATAAAATTGTGGGGTGCACGAACCAACATGGAGGTAGCCACTCCCCCCATATGTACTCATTACTGACAAAATTACAATACATAGTAACATAGTTTCTGAGGTTTAAAAAAAGACAAAAGTCCATCGAGTTTAACCTCAAACCCTATAGGGGAGATTTATCAAAACCTGTCCAGAGGAAAAGTTGCTGAGTTGCCCATAACAACCAATCAGATCGCTTCTTTCATTTCTGAAAAAGGCCTCTGGAAAGGTATTGATGAATCTCCCCCCTATGTGTTGATCCAGAGGAAGGCAAAAAAAAAACAACAACATGAGGCTGATGCCAATTGCCTCATGACAGAAGAAAAAATACTTCCCGACTCCAATATGGCAATCAAAATAAATCCCTGAATCAACATTCTATACAATAAAAAAGAGTAGCCAAAGTGTATCTATCACAAGAATAAAAACAAACGATCTAGGCATACTCTTTAACTGGTTTTCATCCTTTTATGGCTTTTTATTACCTTTTTATGTTGTTCACACTACATGCAGGAGGAGGGGGTGTTTTCTTGGGCAAGGATGACATTTCTTTTCACATCTCATGTTTGAACTACCTCCCTTACTCCTTTAGAGCTGACAACTGGGGCTGCTCTGTGCAATGAGGCTCTGTGACACACCCCTGGCTCACGTACAGACTGACTGACAAGCCTGAAGCATGTACAGAGCCCTTTTATTCTCTCACATACTTCCCATATTTTGCCTCCGCACAAAAACACACAAGCAATAGCTCCAGGAATAATACAGTACTCTGGACCATGAAGACAGGCCTAGTGGTAAGAATTATAGAGCATTTTTTTTTACCTATAAATATAATTTTTTTAACCCCTTAAGGACACAGCCCATTTTGACCTTAAGGACACAGCATATTTTATTTTAGAGTTTTGGTTTTTTCCTCCTCGTTTTCTAAAATCTATAACTCTTTTATATTTGCATTCGCAGACCCATATGAGGGCTTGTTTTTTGCGTGGCCAGTTGCACTTTGTAATGACATCACTCATTTTACCCTTAAATGTATGGTTAATCCCCCAAAATTATTTTTGTATAAGGAAATTTAAATGAAAATCATTATTTTGCTAATTTGGGGGGGTTTGTTTTCACACTGTAAACTTTATGGTAAAAAAATACATGTTTTCTTTATTCTCTGGGTCAATACGAATAAAATTATACCGATGGTTACATACATTTCTATTATTTTACTGCTTTTATAAAATCTCAAACTTTTTTTTTTTTTTTTTTTTACAAAATCAGTGCGTTTAAAATTGCCCTATTTTCACCACCTCTAACTTCCTTATTTTTCCGTATTGCGGGATGAGCTAATTTTTTTGCGCCATCATCTGTAGTTTTTTTTCTTACCCCGTTTGCGCATATATTACTTTTTGATTGCTTTTTATAAAAAAAAATTTGCAGTTTGATGTGCCCAAAAAGCCAAAATTTTTGGCATTTTTTTTAATTTACGTTTACCCCGTTCACCGTAGGGGATCATTAACATTACATCATTATATTTTTATAGTTCGGACATTTACGCAAGCGACAATACCAAATATGTTTATTATTTGTAGTTTTTTACCCTATTGTGTATCAATATGCGGAAAAGGGGTGATTTAAAACTTTATTGGGGGTGGGGCTTTTTCACATTTTTTATTTAACTTTTTCTTTTCTTACTTTTTTTTAATATTTATTTTACACTTTTATAGTCCCCATAAGGGGTTATTTATAGCAATCATTAGATTGCTAATACTGTTCAGTGCTATGCATAAGGCATAGCACTGATCAGTATTATCGGCAATCTTCTGCTCTGGTCTGATGGCAGGCAGATCAGTGCAGAAGACCCCGGGAGACGGACAGAGCCTGGTGAGGGGACCTCAGATCTGTATTGATTATTAACCCCAGCATCTGAAGGGGTTAATGGCAGACATCAGCGTGATCGCTGATGTCTCCCATTACCGACTGCTGACAGCCGCCGGGAATGAAACAAGCGATCGCGTCACAGTCGTGCTGTAAATGTATGACACTGTGCGCTAAGTGACACTATGGAGCGCCGTACATTTAGGGCGCATGTCCTTAAGGGGTTAATCAATGTATATTACAACAATACATATAATGTTATACTCCATAAAAAAAGGAAAACAAAGGCAAAAAGGTACAAACACTAAAGCTAAAATAAAGAATATACAGAAAAGCTAGAAAATTTAAGAAATACAGAGAACTTATTCCTGTCATTTAAAGGGGTACTCAACTGGAAAGCATTTTTTTTTAATTAACTGGTGCAGAACGTTAAACAGATTTGGAAATTACTTCTACTAAAAAATCTTAACCCTTCCAGAACTTATCAGCTGCTGTATGATCCACAGGAAGTTCTTTTCTTTTTGAATTTCCTTTCTGTCTGATCACAGTGCTCTCTGCTGACACCTCATTCCATTTTAGGTGCTGTCCAGAGCAGGAGCTAATCCCCATAGAATCCCCATATTCTGCTACGGACAGTTCCTGACTTGGACAGAGGTGTCAGCAGAGAGCACTGTGATCAGACAGAAAGGAAATTCAAAAAGAAAATATATTCCTCTGTAGTATACAGCAGCTGATAAGTACTAGAAGGATTAAGATTTTTAATAGAAGTTATTTACAAATCTGTTTAACTTTCTGGCACCAGTTGATTTGGAATTTTTTTTCCAGTGGAGTACCCCTTAAACCCTAAGCCTCCCAGAGCTCTGGTTCTCATTATCCACCTTGCCTCCTAGCGGAAGGGAAGTTGTCTATCAGTTTCCTGTGTATTTGTAGCAAGTCTTTCAAGTCCATGAATTGTAGCACATCAGCCTTTCCACTGTGAGACTGACGTATGTGTTCAATTAATCTGATGGAGCCCACTCCTGTGTGGATCGATCTTTTGTGTTCTCGAAATCTGATGAAAAGATGACGGATGGGGGAGCCCATGCAGTAGACCACATGATCAGTGCAGCGACTGATGAATTCTTTAACAGTAACCTTGGAGTATTACGTTGCAAATGACAGTGCCCATTAGTTCATCATTAGTATAAGGGCCCTTTTACTGTATGAGTGAACTGAGACAGCATTTTATCTGTATGTGTGCACAGAACAGCACCTTTTTCTGTAGTTTGACTTTAGTTTTGTATGAGACAATAAGGGGGTACTTCAACTCTGTGTGGGGCCATTTTAGTTGCTTTTATGGGATTTGGTGATTGTTGGCCTATTCTTTGCATGAGCCATCAATATCTGATCAATGAAGTGCCAACACCTGGCAACCCTATCCATCAGAAGCAGATGGCTCTGAGCACTGGGTAGTATATGTGCTGGGTTACTGCAACTCAGATTCAATAAGTCAGATGTTGGCACCCTACCTATTCTATTTTATGTTGATGCCACTACAGAACACAATTATTGTGAGTGTCCCAAAGGGAGGCACTGTTTTAGTGTGGGGCACTATTACCATCTGGGGCACCCTGTGTCCCTATTTTGGGTAGCTATAGTTTGAGGGTACTAGGGGCAGCAGGAGGCACAGAATAGTACAGTTATAGATGCAGCAGAATAAAAAGTTTTTAAAGAGTGTAGAGAATTGGTAGAAGTGCTGGTAAAGTCAATATCCAAAGAAGTCTGGTTGGCAAACTCTCTAGAGCCAAGTTGTGGCTGGAACACTTTTTTGGTAGTCTGAGATTAATAAAATAAAAAGAAAGTGGACAACTCCAATCAGAGAAGACATCACATATGAGTCACTGCATATAAATTCCATGCGGAATATAGGAGGAAACTGTTTTGTTTTTTTGCTGGACTACAACCACCAATTAGAATTTCCTTTTCTTAATTTTTTTTTTCCGCATGCAAATTCAGCCTGAAAACGATTTTGAGCGGAATTTTTTTTACCATTGACTTCAATGGACTTCTGCTCGCATATTCCGCAACAAGAATGAACATGTTCTTTCTTCTAGCGGAACAGAATTCCGCAGCGGAATTCTGTGAGCGCAATTTATGCAGTGTGAACAGTGCCAAGTAAAATACATTGAAGTCAATGGCAAAACAGATGCTAATTATTTCTAAGCAGAGAATTCAAGAGGAATTACTCGAGCAAATTCCTCTTGAATTACTCAGTGTGAATACACCCCAAGTCTTCACAAGGTTTTCACACTCTGTTGCTGGTATTTTGGCCCATTCCTCCATCCAGAACTCCTCTAGAGCAGTGATGTTTTGGGGCTGTCACTGGGCAACACAGACTTTCAACTCCCTCCAAAGGTTTTCTATGGGGTTGAGATCTGGAGACTGGCTAGGCCACTCCAGGACCTTGAAATGCTTCTTATGAAGCCACTCCTTTGTTGCCCAGGCGGGGTGTTTGGGATCATTGTCATGCTGAAAGACCCAGCCACGTTTCATCTTCAATGCCCTTGCTGATGGAAGGAGCTTTTCACTCAAAATCTAATGATACATGGCCCCATTCATTCTTTCATTTACACGGATCAGTCATCCTGGTCCCTTAGCAGAAAATCAGCCCCAAAGCATGATGTTTCCACCACCATGCTTCACAGTAAGTATGGTGTTCTTTGGATGCAATTCAGCATTCTTTCTCCTCCAAACATGTTGAGTTTTTAACAAAATGTTCTACTTTGGTTTCATCTGACCATATGGCATTCTCCATATACTCTTCTGGATCATCCAAATGCCCTCTAGAAAACTTCAGACAGGCCCAGACATGTACTGACTTAAGCAGGGGAACATGTCTGGCACTGCATGATTTGGGTCCCTGGTGGCGTAGTGTGTTACTGATGGTAGCCTTTGTTACTTTGGTACCAGCTCTCTGCAGGTCATTCACTAGGTCCCCCCGTGTGGTTCTGGGATTTTTGCTCACTGTTCTTGTGATCATTTTGACACCACGGGGTGAGATCTTGCTTGGAGCCCCAGATTGAGGGAGATTATCAGTGGTCTTGTATGTCTTCCATTTTCTAATAATTGCTCCCACAGTTGATTTTTTCACATCAAGCTGCTTGCCTATTGCAGATTCAGTCTTCCCAGCCTGGTGCAGGTCTACAATTTTGTTTCTGGTATCCTTCCACAGCTCTTTGGTCTTGACCATAGTGGAGTTTGGAGTGTGACTGTTTGAGGTTGTGGACAGGTATCTTTTATACTGATAACAAGTTCAAACAGGTGCCATTAATACAGGTAAAGAGTGGAGGAGAGAGGAGACTTAAAGGGTACCTCTCATCAAATTAACTTTTGATATATTTTAGATTAATGAATGTTGAATAACTTTGTAATAGCATGTTAATGAAAAATATGCTTCTTTCTATTGTATTTTTCCAGATCAGTCCTGTCAGCAAGCATTTCTGACTCATGCTGGAGTCCTAAACACTCAGAGCTGCCAGCCTGCTTTGTTCACAGCCAAACAGGCTGGCAGCTCTGAGTGTTCTCCTTTGTGAACAAAGCACACTGGCAGCTCGTACTGTTTAGGACTCCAGCATGAGTCTGAAATGCTTGCTGCCAGGACTGGTAGGGAGACCCCTAGTGGTCATTTCTTCAAAGTAGAAAATTAAATAGAAAGAAGCATATTTTTTAATAACATGCAATTGTGAAGTTATTCTGCATACATTAATCTATAATATATCAAAAGTTTTTTTGATGAGAGGTACCCTTTAAAAAAGGAGTTACAGGTGTGGGAAAGCCAGAAATCTTGCTTTTTTCTAGGTGACAAAATACTTATTTTCCACCATAATTTGCAAATAAATTCTTTAAAAATCAGACAATGTGATTTTATGGATTTTTTTTCTCATTCTGTCTCTCATAGTTGAGGTATACCTATGATGAAAATTACCAGCCTCTCATCTTTTTAAGTGGGAGAACTTGCACAATTGGTGACTAAATACATTTTTATCCAACTTTATTTATTGCTCCTGTTTTTTAGGGCAGCTTCCTGACTGTGGCAGATCTTGGCCATTTAACCCCTTTTATTGGTTGACATGGTTTACCAGTAGGTTAATTGGAAACTGGGGAACCCCTCTGCAGTCAGCAGACCCTGGTGCTATCTGATTAGTAGCCTACTGTCAGGGCACTACCTAAGCCGGTCATACACATAAGACAGCCCTTGGCCAACAGCTATCTCCCCTGATTCCCATATGCACACTCAGCCAAATGCACGTCTCCTAAATGAGGAGAGGCAGCTGCCAGGGAACAAAATCATTGGTCAGTTAACATCAAACATAGGATTTTTTCTTCACCAACATTTGTCATTGTGGGATAGTCAGAAAGCCTCACAACACATTAGATAGGACTCATTACATAACACTGCTGCTCAACCTATCACCAACTGAGGTAGGACCTCATTGTGGCCGGTGATTAGCTGAGCCGCAGTGTTATGTGTCAGGTACCATAGGCCACAAGAAAAGTAGGTCCAAAGGACAACACCGTGCTATTGGCAGCATCGGGAGAGCGATGGGAGGTAAGTTAAAGGGGTACTTCAGCCCCAAGACATCTTATCCCCTATCCAAAGGATAGGGGATAAGATGTCTGATCGCGGGGGACCCGCCACTGGTCGGGAGGCATAACGCTGAGAGCCTACAGTGCTTGCTGCAATGCTTACAGGTGGGTGCTGCATGCTAGATTGCGGGGGTCCACAGCGGCTGGACCCCCTCGATCAGACATCTTATCCCCTATCCTTGGCATAGGGGATAAGATGTCTTGGGGCCGGAGTACCTCTTTAATGTTTATTTTTATTCCAGTAGCCAGGGCATAAGGGATAAAAATGTTTTCACCGAAGTTCTCCTTTAAGAGTTACTGTAATGATCACACCTGGCCAGGACTCACATGCTGTGCTCTGGCCACTCAGGAGCTGAAGGCACAGGGCTAATCGACTCCGTCCTTATTGGCGGCTCCCTCCTGAGCTGGTCTTTGTAAGGTTTCAGTCTGCTTCTGCTTATTGCTTGTGATAGAGTTTATTTTTACACTAGCTCCTGACTTGTGCTCTTCTGTTACGCAACTCCCCGGAGCGCTCACGGCGTTCTCCTGTTCGCAGCGCCCCGGTCAGACCCGCTGACCGGGTGCGCTGCGATAATGTCCCCAGCCGGGATGCGATTTGCGATGCAGGACGCGCCCGCTCGCGGTGCGCATCCCGACCCGCTTACCAGACTCGTTCCCCGTCTGTGCTGTCCCGGCGCGCGCGGCCCCGCTCCCTAGGGCGCGCGCGCGCCGGGTCTTTGCAATTTAAAGGGCCGGTGCGCCACTGATTGGCGCATGGGTTTTAATCAGTGTCTTCACCTGTGCACTTCCCTATAATACCTCACTTCCCCTGCACTTCCTTGCCGGATCTTGTTGCCATTGTGCCAGTGAAAGCGTTCCTTGTGTGTTCCTAGCCTGTGTTCCAGACCTCTTGCCGTTGCCCCTGACTACGATCCTTGCTGCCTGCCCTGACCTTCTGCTACGTCCGTATCTCAGCAGTCAGAGAGGTTGAGCTGTTGCCGGTGGATACGACCTGGTTGCTACCGCCGCTGCAAGTCCATCCCGCTTTGTGGCGGGCTCTGGTAAAAACCAGTAGCAACTTAGAACCGGTCCACCGACACGGTCCACGCCAATCCCTCTCTGACACAGAGGATCCACCTCCAGCCTGCCGAATCCTGACATTTCTGTGTATTATAACCTTGGCTTGTTCTGTGACTACTGTTGCTTATCATATTTGTACTATGCTGCCTTGCAGGTTTCTACTTGGTCCGTCTGGCTTTGGTTTATCTGCTTATTTTCTGTGTTTTGTTTTTAGTTCTGTTTCTGTTAAACTCTGACCTGCTTCAATGACTTCCGTTTGGTGGTTGACTTTGCTACGCCCTGAAACTTATATAGTATAGGGACCATCATCAAGTTGGGGTTCTGATGTTTTGGACAGATTGTCAAGTAGGCATTAAAAATGTATAATAAAAAAAACACTTTGCAAAGTTTTATATTCAACACAAAAATATTTTTTTTATGTGTATACATCACATAGAAACAAAATAACTTCACTTTACATGGAAGAAATACCCCGAAGAATAATGTATAATAATAATATTAAGGTATTCACAATGGCATCTGGAGAGCCAAAGTTTTCCACTTTTTGCTGTTTAAATACCTATATGGTGGCACTGGCAGGTGGTAGCACAAAAAAGAGGCCTAGTGCCTCATGCGACATTCAGCAGCAGCACATGCAGTCAGACAGTTACACTACTATACAAGGAACATATAATACCGCAACACTATGACCACTACCATTACCACTAGAGATGAGCGAAGTTACAGTGATTCGATTTGTCACGAACCTAGCGTCTCGGCGTTTGCTGACTTTAGCCTGCATAAATTAGATCAGCTTTAAGGTGCTCCGGTGGGCTGGAAAAGGTGGGTAAAGTCTTAGGAGACTCTCTCATAGGACTGTATCCACCTTTTCCAGCCCACCGGAGCACCTGAAAGCTGAACTAATTTATGCAGGCTAAAGTCAGCAACTGCCGAGCCGAGAAGTTCGTGACAAATCAAATTACTGTAACTTCGCTCATCTCTAATTACCACCATATAATGAGGGGATAATATTACCATACTGATACTGTATACAATTACTTTATACAAAAGACATTATAATCACTATACAAGGGACAAATAATGTCACCACACCATGACCACTATCATTTCCACCAGATGGGCTTATGCAGGATTTTTGTCTACATAGCAGTTGGCATTATTTTAGTACACCACACCTAAGCACCAAGTGAGTACCATTGGAACACAAAATAAGTTTTCAGCCCACATTTTTTTTAAATCCAAATCAGAGGTGGTGAATGTAAGATAACGGTGATGCGTTCAGTGTATGCATCTCCACTCACCAGGCATGATGCGAGAGGATTTTCTCAGGGATTGGGGTTTATTAGCATAAATGAATGCCTCCATAACAGGACAACATATTACTGCAGTGAATAAATAATGACAAGCACTTTACACAGACCTAGATCACAATTTTTTTACTATCCAAAGAAGAAATAATTGTGCCACACTATGACCACTACAATCACCACCATATAGTGATAGGATAATACTAACATACGGATACTGAATAAAGCCACTGTACACAGACCAATATCCCACATGCTGATCTCATTAGTGTTTCTTAAGCAGGGTGCCTCCAGCTGTTGCAAAACTACAACTCCCAGAATGCCTGGACAGAGAGTTGTAGTTTTGCATAAAGTGAACCCTTAAACAACACAATGTAACTCCAAGTCAATCACACTTCTGTGAAATCCCACTGTCCACTCAGGAAGCAACACTGATTGACAATCAATTTCACATGCTGTTGTGCAAATGGAACAGACAACAGGTGAAAATTACAGGCAATTAGCAAGACACCCCCAATAAAGGAGTGGTTCTGCAGGTGGTGACCACAGACCACTTCTCAGTTCCTATACTTCCTGGCTGATGTTTTGGTCACTTTTGAATGCTGGCGGTGCTTTCACTCTAGTGGTAGCATGAGACGGAGTTTACAACCAACACAAGTGGCCCAGGTAGTGCAGTTCATCCAGGATAGAAGGTTTGCTGTGTCTGTCAGCGTAGTGTCCAGAGCATGGAGCATGTTCTGCTGCCTGCAAAATCCTCCAGCATGACCGGTTTGGCGGTGGGTAAGTAATGGTGTGGGGTGGCATTTCTTTGGGGGGCCGCAACAGCCCTCCATGTGCTTGCTAGAGGTAGCTTGACTGCCATTAAATACAGAGATGAGAACCTCAGACGCCTTGTGAGACCATATAAACTGCACCCCTTAAAGTAGTCAGAATGACATTAAAGAAGTTTATTAACCCTTTAGGCATTTCACAGAAATAAAAGCAAAGTGGAGGAAGAATTTTAAAATGTAATTTTTTTTGTAGATTTTTCATTTTAACCCCTTAAGGACTCCTTACCTTTTAAAAATCATAACCCTTTCAATTTTCCACCTAAAAATCCATATTGTGGCTTATTTTTTGTATCACCAATTCTACTTTGCAGTGACATCAGTCATTTTACCCAAAAATTTATGGCAAAACAGAAAAAAAAATCATTGTGTGACAAAATCGAAGAAAAAACGCTATTTTGTAAATTTTGGGGGCTTCCGTTTCTACGCAGTGCATATTTCGGTAAAAATGACACCATGTCATTATTCTGTAGGTCCATACGGTTAAAATGATACCCTACTTATATAGGTTTGATTTAGTCGTACTTCTGGAAAAAATCATAACTACATGCAGGAAAATTTATACGTTTAAAAATGTTATATTCTGACCCCTCTAACTTTTTTATTTTTCCACGTACAGGGCGGTATGATAACTAATTTTTTGCGCCATGATCTGAAGTTTTTATCGGTATATGATTTTTGTTTTGATCGGACTTTTTGATCACACTTTATTAATTTTTTAATGGTATAAAAAGTGACCAAAAATACGCTTTTTCGGACTTTGGAATTTTTTTGCGCGTACGCCATTGACCGTGCGGATTAATTAATGATATATTTTTATAGCTCGGACATTTACACACGCGGCGATACCACATATGTTTATTTTTTTTTATTTACACTGTTTTATTTTTTTTATGGGAAAAGGGGGGTGATTCAAACTTTTATTAGGGAAGGGGTTAAATGACCTTTATTAACACTTTTTTTTTACTTTTTTTTTTGCAGTGTTATAGGTCCCATAGGACACACTGATCTCTCATGCTGATCACTGGTGTGTATTAACACGCCTGTGATAAGTGTTATAGGCGCTTGACTGCTCCTGCCTGGATCTCAGGCACGGAGCAGTCATTCGTCGATCGGACACTGAGGAGGCAGGTAAGGGCCCTCCCGGTGTCCTGTAAGTTGTTTGGGATGCCGCGATTTCACCTCAGCGGTCCCGAACAGCCCGACTGACTAGCCGGGACAGTTCCACCTTCACTTTAGAAGCGGCGGTCAGCTTTGACCACCGCTTCTAAAGGGTTAATACCGCACAACGCGTCCTGCGTCATTAAGGGGTTAATCAATTTTTTTCTGTAACACAATAGGTGTTGACAAAGAAATAAAACTCAAGATTTATTCCCCGAATTCTGATGTACTTAGAAATATCCCATATGTGGTCTTTGTGTGCTACGTGTCTCTCACACAGGCCTCAGACATGAAGGCGTGCTGTGTGGATTCTGGGGCATCCTTTCAGTTTAGGATATTTTGTTGGCATCATATAAAATTTCAGGGGCCTTGGGGTGCAAAAATATTTTTGGTAGACAAGTTGAAGCTTTAATTGATACTATTCTGGGGTACATTTTATCCATAAAAAAAATCGATTCTGTGGTTGTTTTTTATTTTTTAGGTCGTAAGTCATGTGGTATAAATGACACGTTAACGTTACACTGCAGGTTGATACGATTATGGCGATACCAAATTTATATACTTTTTAAAATATTTTAGTTCATTTATGGCATAGAAACTAAAAAAAAATAATAAAAAATCATGTTTGTAAGTTGCCGCATTCTGTGAGCTCTAATTTATTTTTATTTTTTTTGCGGGACATGTTGATGTGTTTGGGGGGGACTATTTTGGGGGGTGTATTGTACACACATAATTTATTTTACAATTTTTTATATTTTTTTCACATTTTTTCTTTTATTTTTCACATTTTCTTTCTTTAATTTTTTTTTCAATTTTTTTTTTATTTTTCCACTTTTTTCACACTTTTTTTTTTTTTTTTTTTTTTACTATTTTACACATCTGTACTCCATTGAATTATGCCTATATCTGTCAGTACTGACAGGCATAGGATAGATCAGTCCCTACCTTAGGTAGGGACTGATCAAGATAACGTGTATAAATGACTGGGCTACACGGATACCCTGATTAGCAAAATATCATCACCTAGAGCTCAAATAATAAATATAGTATTACAAAATGAAAAACAAGGTGCTTAAAACATAACTTTTACTATATTTACTTAAAATCCACCTACTTTCTAATAATGTGAATACCAAAACTATAAATAATAATCAAATATTAACGTAGTCCACCATGGACGTAGTCTCACTGACTCGTACTTGTGACAGTACTACTTAGTCATATTGCTTAGAGTGGCACGATTGCACTCTCACTTAAACATATAGGTCACTCATAAGCTCAAAAATATACACGGAAATAATCCATAGGTACACATATAATTATCTGTATACATGACTAAACTATAAGGGTCATGTACTAGATCCCCGTTCTCGACGCATCCCCGTTCCTGTGTGTTTAATCACACTCCTAACCTGCTTCCTCAGGGGAATGAAAGAGGGGTAATTCTCCTGTGTTAAAGCAGCAACTAGATCTTACTATAGTTGCTTATGTGTAACCACAAAAAATAAATAATAAATCACAAGATGGCATATAATATAGTTAGGTCAATGGACCCCCTTTTTTTTTTAGTAACCTCTCCACATTAGCGTAATGGTTTCCATCCCTAGTGGGTAGTAGTTAGTCCCATTCAGTATGAATTATAGCCAGGGGACCCACAGAAAACACAAAATAAAAAATGGGGGTAAACAGTGAGTAAGTACATCAAGGCTTACCCCTATGTTGATGTATACAATCCAGACAATAGTCACATCACTACTTACATGACCACTGGGGGCACCTGAGAACCAACGCTATGTTTAGAGGTCAAAGATAAGAAATATAGACCCTGAAGTAGCAGCGCTCCCGTACTGTTGCCGGAACTAGTAGGAGCTGATCACTTATGTTGCCATGACAATGGGGGCCACTGTCAGTCCTCTGGTAGCCATGGCAACCATTGGCGCTCTGCATTCACTTTACAGAGTGCCGATCAGTGACAGAGGGAGCTCCATCCCTTTGTTGCCCTTAATAAATGCTGCGGTCTTAGTGACCGTACCGTCTACAGGTTTAACCCAGGATGGGAGTTCACTCAGTGAAGCGATGGAGGAGAGGGGGAAGGAGGAGACCCGCACCAAATCCCAGCTATTGGTCCGTCTGTACTGATGGACCAATAGCAGCGATTGCCGGCCTGGGACTGCTGCAATTGGTCCCTGGCTGCCTTCAGGGAGGCTCGGCTGTGCAGGACAGCCGAGCTCAATAAAGTTTAAAGGGGTACTCCGCCCATAGACATCTTATCCCTTATCCAAAGGATAGGGGATAAGATGTCAGATCGCCAGGGTCCTGCTGCTGGGGACCCCAGGGATTGCCGCTGCGGCACCGCGCTATCATTATCATATCATTATCCCTATCATCATCATATCGCTATCATTATCATATCATTACCGAACTCGCTCTGTGCGTAATGACGGGCCATATAGGGGACGGAGCAGCATGATGTCATGGCTCCACCCCTTGTGACATCAAGGCCTGCCCCCTTAATGCAAGTCTATGGCGGGGGCGTGATGACTGCCACGCCCCCTCCCATAGACTTGTATTGAGGGGGCGGGCCGTGAAGTCACGAGGGGCGGAGCCGTGACTTAACGATGCTCCGGCCCCTGTATTGCCCGTCATTACGTGCAGAGCGAACTTGCTCTGTGCAGTAATGATAGCACGGTGCCGCAGCGGAGATCCCGGGGGTCCCAAGCAGCGGGACCCCGGCGATCTGACATCTTATCCCCTATCCTTTGGATAGGGGATAAGATGTCTAGGGGCGGAGTACCCCTTTAAAGTTTATTCTCATCAGGTACATGTATGTGGTGTTGCGGAAAGTCGTCCCTAATCACCATGTACATGTACCTGATTTTGCGGGAAGGGGTAAAGGACATTACATCAAAGTTGGAGAAGCCTGTAGGGTGGTTTTCCACATTGATTTTGAGTGGGTTGATAAATTTGATTTCCATTGATAATTTTTGTGTGATTTTTTATCAGCACATTCAACTATGTAAAGACAAAAGTATTTCATACAATTAGTTCATTCATTCAGATATATGATGTGTTATCTTAGTGTTCCCTTTACTTTTTTGAGCAGTGTATATAGATATACACACACCTATACGCAAGATACACACACACACACCTATGCACAGGATACACACACACCTATACACAGGATACACACACACCTATACACAAGATACACACACACCTATACAAAAGATTCACACACACACCTATACAAAAGATTCACACACACACCTATACACAAGATACACACACCTATACACAAAATACAAACACCTATACACAAGATACACACACCTATACACAAGATACACACACCTATACACACACACACACACACACCTATACACAAGATATACACACACACTTATACATAAGATACACACACACATATATACAAGACACACACCCCTTTACACATATATACACACACCTATACACAAGATACACAGACACACACCCATACAAAAGATACAGACACACACCTATTCACATGATACACACACCTATACACAAGATACACACATACTTATACACAAGACACACACACACCTTTACACAAATATACATACACTAGCTACAGTCATGGCTGTAAATGTTGGCACCCCTGAAATGTTTCTTGAAAATGAATTATTTCTCACAGAAAAGGATTGCAGTAACACATGTTTTGCTATGCACATGTTTATTCCATTTGTGTGTATTGGAACTAAACCAAAAAAGGAAAGAAAAAAAAAGCAAATTGGACATAATGTCTCACCAAACTCCAAAAATGGTCTGGACAACATTATTGGCACCCTTAACTTAATATTTGGTTGCACACCCTTTGGAAAAAATAACTGAAATCAGTTGCTTCCTATAACCATCAATAAGCTTTTTACAACCTCTCAGTCGGAATGTTGGACCACTCTTCCTTTGCAAACTGCTCCAGGTCTCTCTTATTGGAAGGGCGCCTTTTCCCAACAGCAATTTTAAAATCTCTCCACAGGTGTTCAATGGGATTTAGATCTGAACTCATTGCTGGCCACTTTGAACTCTCCAGCACTTTGCTCTCAGAACTCTCCAGCACTTTGCTGCCATCCATTTTTGGTGCTTTTTGAGGTATGTTTGGGGTCACTGTCCTGCTGGAAGACCAAAGATCTCGGACACAAACCCAGCTTTCTGACACTGGTCTGTATAGTGCGACCCAAAATCCGTTGGTAATCCTCAGATTTCATGATGCCTTGAACACATTCAAGGCACCCAGTGCCAGAGGCAGCAAAACAACCCCAAAACATCATTGAACCACCACTATATTTCACTGTAGGTACTGTGTTCTTTTCTTTGTAGGCCTCATTCCATTTCAGGTAAACAGTAGAATGACGTGCTTTACCAAAAAGCTCTATCTTGGTCTCATCTGTCCACAAGACACTTTCCCAAAAGGATTTTGGCTTACTCAAGTTCATTTTGGCAAAATATAGTCTTGCTTTTTTTATGTCTCTGTGTCAGCAGTGGGGTCTTCCTTGGTCTCCTGCCATAGCATTTCATTTCATTTAAATGTCAACGGATAGTTCACACTTACACTGATGCTCCCTGAGCCTGCAGGACAGCTTGAATATCTTTGGAACTTGTTTGGGGCTGCTTATCCACCATCCAGACTATTCTGCATTGACACTTTTCATAAATTTTTCTCTTCCGTCCACGCCGAGGGAGATTAGCTACACTGCCATGGGTTGCAAACTTCTTGATAATGTTGCACACTGTGAACAAATCTAAATCTCTGGAGATGGACTTGTAACCTTGAGATTGTTGATATTTTTCCCCAATTTTGGTTCTCAAGTCTTCAGATAGTTCTCTTCTCCTCTTTCTGTTGTCCATGATTAGTGTGGCACACACAGACACACAATGCAAAGACTAAGTGAACGTTTCTCCTTTCTATCTGCTTTCAGGTGTGATTTTTATATTGCCCAAACCTGTTACTTTCCCCAGGTGAGTTTAACACCTTAAGGACCAATACAAGTAAACCTGTACGCCCCTGAAAGACTAGGCCTGCTTTTTCAAATTGGAGATGTCTGAATTTATTAGAGAATAACTTTGGTAACGTTTTGCCAATCACGATAATTTTGACATAGTTTTTTTTTTGTCACAAGTTGTCCTTCATGTACATTGTAAAAGTAAGCCGATATCATTTGTAGTTTTTTTTTTACAATGCAAAAAATCATGAAATAAAAAAATAAAAAATAAATTTTTTGCTATTTTAACACTAATTGGTTGCATATATTTATACTTTCTGATCAAATAGTTTATGAAACTTATACTTTCAGTTGTCTACTTTATTTTGAAAGCATTTCTTTTGTTTTTAATTAACATTTTAAATGAATTTGGATCCTAGCAATTTAAAGGGGTATTCCAGGAATTTTTTTTTATTTGACTATGCTACAGGGGCTGTAAAGTTAGCGTAGTTCATAATATAACTTATGTACCTGTGTGTGACGGTTTTCTCACAATTCTTCTGTGATTTTCACTCCAATATTTATTTTTAACAGCATACAAAATGATTGTTGTCTCAGATTTTTCCCTGGTTGCAATGCGGCCGAGACCTAACTCACTAGTCAGCTGATGACAGGGAGCCTGTCTGCTTCAATGGGTGGAACGATCACTTGGTGGGAGAGAGATCAATCTGCAACTAATACAACAGCTGTAGGTACCCTGATTGAAAACCACAGGTCTTTTTGAATGGAGGCAGCTCATTTATGTTTCAATGGGTCGGGTGGCTGATGTGTGGGAGGGAGGAAAAAGGAATTATGGGATTTGTAGTCAAAAAAAGAAAACTCAAGCAGGAAATACCAGTTCACAAAAAGCTAGCCACAGTATTATGGTAATCTCACAACATAACCATTTAGCCCCAAGACAATTGCAGATCCTTTCTAAGCATGTTCATTACTGCCTGCCAGGAATGTACTAAAATCACCTCATGGTGGATAACCCCTTTAACTTGAAATTTTGAAAAGTACATCTTTTTTTTTTATGTGCTATGCAAGATTTGCAGAATTTTGAAGGTAATAGAACATAGGAAACCCCCCATTTTAAAAACTGTACCGTGAGCATTTTAATACCATCGTTTTTTGGCAGTTATTATTACAAAGTTAGTGTTAAAAATTCGAAATTTGCTTTTTTTCCACAAATGCATTATTTGTGGGACATATTTTTTGTACATCGCTTCTGATATTGAAAGAAATGCACCCTATATTTTATTGAGCTGCTCGGCCCGTGTTTGGAAATACCCCGCTTAGGGCATATTTGGTTCCTTGGCCTCGTGGTAAGAACAAGGAGAGGAACGCCATTTGGCTTTCATGCCTGCAAAGGGTTTTAGCTGCCAGAACCATACAGAACCCCCACAAGTGACCCCATTTTGGAAACTACACACCTAAAGTATTCACCTAGACCAAAAGTGAGTACTATGAGTCCTTTTCATATGGCTGGAATGGTTATAAATAGAGATGAGCGAAGTTACAGTGATTCGATTTGTCAAGAACTTCTCGGCTCGGCAGTTGCTGACTTTAGCCTGCATAAATTAGTTATGCTTTCTGGACAGAGAAGCCAAGCCGAGAAGTTTGTGACGAATCAAATCACTGTAACTTCGCTCATCACTAGTTACAAAGTCAGTGGAAAAATAAAAATTTTCTTTTTTTTCACAAATGCATCATTTGTGGGACATATTTTTTGTACATTTCATACAGAAAATGCGCCTCATATTTTTTTTATGCTGTTTGTCCCGTTTTCGGTAATACCCCCACTTAGGCCATATTTGGTTGCATGGCCACATGGTGGGACCCAAAAGGAGAGGAGCACCATTTGGCTTTCAGGATATCATTATACAAATTATATGCCGCACTTCATCTTGCAGAGCATTCTAGCTGTCAGAACAATACTGCACCCCCCAGAAGTGACCCCATTTTCGAAACTACGCCCCTAAAGTATTCACCTAGGACAAAAGTGAGTTATTGTGTGGCTAGAATTATTTCAAAGTCAGTGGAAAAAAATAGCAAATAGCTATTTTCCCCACAAATTCTTTATTTGTGGGACATCATTTTAGTAAGGTGCTTTTGAAATGGAGGAAATGCGCCCCATATTTTATCACACTGTTCGTCCTGGGCTGGGCAGTACCCCCAATTAGGCCATATCTGGTTGCCTGACCGCCTGGTAGGACCAAGAAGGAGAGGAGCCCCATTTGGCTTTCAGGGCATCATTATATGAATTATAGACCCCACCCCATGCCTGCAAAGGATTGGAGCTGTCAGAACAATACTGCACCCCTACAAGTGTACTGGCTGGACCAGGGACCGCTCTGATCGGTCCTTGGTCGGCTAGCAGTGCCATGCGGCTGCTTGTGACAGTTAAAGTGGGTGATAGTCCCCATTCATACTGCATTTCTGCATTACAGGTGTCCGTTGTCATGTAAAAAAGGGATTCCAATGTATACTGTAGCAGTCTCATTCAGAAATGAATGGAGCTGCTACAGTATATGTCAGCATCACTTTTTTTTTACATGATGCTGACGGATACCTTTAACATACTGCTGAAACGGTATGAACGGGATGCAGTGTAGAGTCACATAGAGCGCATCTGCAGCATATTTCAAACCGCGGATGCCACCGGCAGTCACAAAGGCGAGATGACTGCTGCAGCTGGGTAGCTCAGTGTGTCAGCTCATGACTGCTGGCGGGAAATCCGCCGCTATGAGTGGACACACATAGCTACCCAGCCGCAGCAGGGAGCTCATTATTGTGACTGCTGGCAGGCATCCGCAGCATGTAATATGCTGCGGATGTGCGGCGTGTGATCCTACACATTATGCATTTTTATTTTTCATTATATCTATTTAATAAATTTTTTTAAATACTTTTTATTTATTTATTTACACTTTTATTGATGTTATATTATTTTTTTTAATGCTTTGCAATACTTAGCATTCCAAAGCATTGCAGTTATATGCTGCCTGCTAGTTTTACACTAGCAGGCAGCATATTAGGACGTGCCTCTAGCGATTGCTATGGTGTGCTACAGGAGAGAGACAGAGGGAGGGGTCAAAACTCCTTACAGCTCGTGGTCGCTTCCAACCACGGCTGTAAGGGTTACACTACCGGGACACACAGTTTTCTTCGGTCCCGGCAGTGCAGCAGGCCCCCGCCCGCCGGGATCACACACAACACCCCGCGATCGCACTGCGGGGTACTGCAGGGTGACAGAGGGAGCTCCCTCTCTTTGTCAAAACACTTACAGCCCATGGTCACTTCCGACCTCGGGTTTAAGGGTTAAACTGCCGGAACCGAAGTTTACTTCGGTCCTAGCAGTGTGGCAGGGTCCCGGCTGTGTTATAGGAGTGTCCGGGCCGCGATCTCATGGGCGTACTGGGCAGCACCCACGAGAACCACCCTGGTGCGGGAACGTGCATCCTGCCTGGACGTGTATACACGTCCATGGTCGTTAAGGTGTTAAAGGAGCATCACATGCTTGAAACAATCTTATTTTTCTACAATTTTGAAAGGGTGACAATAATTTTGCCCAGCCCATTTTTGGAGTTAGGTGAGACATTATGTCAGCTTAATTTTTTTTTCCTCCCTTTTTGGTTTAGTTCCTTTTAGATGGTGCTGGATGTGGATCCTCTAACCTGTGTGGCTGATGACTCGGACCATATCGGGGAGCAGAGTCTAAGGTGCTGCTGGTTTTCACCAGTGCCCACCGCAAGGCAGGATGGGCTTGCTGCAGCAAGCGATACCCAGGTCGCTAACCCCGACACGGCTCAACCACACAGGTGGCTGGGCAAGGCGAGGCATCGAAGGATAAGACAGTAGCGTAGTCAGACATAGCAGAAGGTGAAGGCAGGCGGCAAAGATGCAAAGTCTATAACGTAGCAGGAAGGTCTGGATACACGGATAAGGCAAACAGGCAATATGGAACTCTTAATCTCAGGCTAGGGGCACTGAAGATTCGGCAGGGAAGTGGGGGAGGTGCAGGAACTTTATAATGTAGTGACAGGTGCAACAGTAATTATGGGCGTACTGGCCGTTTAAATTTCAGAGCTCCGACGCGCGTGCATCCTAGGAGACGGGGACTCACACGCTGGAGCGAGATACAGGGGAGGAGGCGGCAGCGGAGCATGGTGAGTGACAGGCTGGGATTCGCATCCAGCTATGCAAATCCCAGCCCTGCCGGGGACGGGGACACAGGAACTCTGCGCTCACGGCCAGTGCTTGCGGCCGGAGCGCAGAGTGTAACAGTACCCTCCCCTTTGGTCTCCCCCTCTTTTTGGAGGACAAGACCTTCTGGATTATGTCGCAGTCGAGAATATTATCTTGTGGCTCCCAAAACCTTTCCTCCAGTCCAAATCCTTCTCAATCTACAAGGAAGAAACATTTTCCTCTGATATGTTTGGAGTCCAGAATTTCTTTGACAGTAAAAACATCGGGGGTACCTGAGATGGGAGAAGGACAAATGTCCTTTTTAGAGAAGCGGTTATGGATGACAGGTTTCAAGAGGGAGACCTGAAAATAATTCAGGATCCGGAGGGAGGAAGGCAGATGAAGAGAATAAGTCACTGGATTTAGACTTTTCTAGACCTTGTAAGACCCAAATAGCGAGGACCCAGTTTATAGCAGAGAATTCGGGAGAACGCCTTTTCTTGTCCGCTTGAGATTTCATATGGGTCGTGAGGGAGAGACAAGTCTTCTTCCAGATGGAGGTGAAATTCTGTACTAGTTCATCTGCCATAGGGACACTGGAAGGAGAGGACAAGAGGAGGGGTGGACATGGATGAAGTCCATAGACTGCATGAAAAGGCGAAGTCCCAGTGGATTCGGAATCCCTATGGTTGTAAGAAAACTCTGCCCCGGGGAGTAAATCGGTCCAATCATCCTGACAAGCCGAAACAAAATGGGGAAGGTAGTCTCCCAAGATTTGGTTCACCTTTTCGACTTGTCCACTAGATTGGGGGTGATAAGCTGAAGAAAAATGTAATTTAACTTGAAGATGTGAGTAGAGGGCCCTCCAGAATTTTGAGACGAATTGAACTCCCTGGTCGAATACAATATTGACCCCATTTCAAGACTCGAAGTATGAGACAGGAAGTTACAAAAGTCTTTCCAGGAGGCAGGTGCTGAAGAGTTGCTGGTGCTGCAGAAATGAGACAATTAGGAGGTATAATATGTTGAGGATGGGATTCTTGGTCTTGTACACCGGAAGATCTAGATAGAGCATCCGCCCAAAGATTCTTCTCTGCTGGACGGAAGTGAATAAAAAGTCAAATCTGGAGAAGAACAAAGACCAGCGAGCCTGACGAGGGTTGAGACGATGAGCAGTCTGTAGATAGAGCAAGTTCTTGTGATCTGTTTAAATAGTAATTGGGTGTTAAGAGCCCTCCAAGAGATGACGCCATTCTTCTAAGGCCAACTTTACAGCCAAGAGTTCGCTATCTCTTATGGTATAATTTCTCTTTGCAGAAGAGAAGGTCTTAGAGAAAAAAAAAAACGCAAGTTACAGTTCTACCTTTGGAGGATTTTTGTGTCAAAACTGCACCTGAACCTACTGAAGATGCATCCACTTCCAGAATAAATGGCTTGCCTGGATCGGGTCTTGATGACACAGGAGCAGAAGAGAAGGTGGACTTTAATTGTATGAATTGAAAGAATTGCCGATAGTAAATTGCAAAGCCGAGGAAGAGCTGAATCGCTTTCAAACCAGTAGATTGTAGCCAGTCCAGTACTGCGGATAACTTGTTGGGATCCATTTGAAGATCTTGACTGGTAACAATGTAGCCCAGAAAAGGGAGGCTAGTCTTTTCAAAAGTACATTTCTCCAGTTTAGCATAGAGATGATTTTGACGGAGACACTGTAACACTTAGCGGAGGTGAGAGCAATGAGACTGGACATTGGGAGAGTAGATGAGTATGTCATCCAAATTGACAATGACACAGGAGTACAGGAGGTCACGGAAGATATCATTGACAAACTCCTGGAAAACTGCAGGAGCATTACAGAGTTCGAATGGCATCACAAGATAGTCGAAATGTCCGTCACGAATATTAAATGCAGTCTTCCATTTTTCCCCTTCAGGTATACGAATTAAATTATAGGTTCCACAAAGGTCTAGTTTAGAGAAAACCCTGGCACCTTGCAGATGATCAAATAACTCTGAGATTAAAGGAAGTGGGTAGCGTTTCTTTACTGTATTTTATTCAAGCCTGGGTAGTCAATGCATGGTCGCAAAGACCTGTCTTTTTTTTCCACAAAGAAGAACCTGGCTCCGGCAGGGGAAGAGGGCTTCCTGATGAACCCCTTCACAAGTTTCTCCTGTATACAATTAGACATGGCCAGAGTTTCAGGGACTGACAAAGGGTAAATTGGAGTGGTGCCAGGCAGAACGTCAATAGGACAATCGTAGGGACAATGTGGTGGTAACACTTCAGCTTGCTTTTCACTGAAGACATCAGCAAAGTCCTGGAGGAACGAAGGCAAACCGGACAGAGGACAAGAAGATGATGGTTCCAACTTAGACAAACGTAGATGAATACAGTGGCTGTTGAAATGCGGACCCCATCGAAGAACTTCTCCTGTTTTCCAGTGTATGACCGCAAGCATCGGAGCAGTCCCTCCCATAATGGCGGACATCCGCAATTGCGCGGATGTCCGCCATTAACCCCTCAGATGCTGTGATCAATACAGATCCAACGATCCGATCATCCAGCATGGCGGACGGAGGTCCCCTCACCTGGCTCCGGCTGTCTCCCGGGGTCTTCTGCTCTGGTCTGAGATCGAGCAGACCAGAGCAGAAAATGACCGATAATACTGATCGGTGCTATGTCCTATGCATAGCACTGAACAGTATTAGCAATCAAATGATTGCTATAGATAGTCCCCTAAAAAATTTAAACAAAAAGTTGAAAAATGTAAAAAAAAAAGTAAAAAAAAGTGAAAAATCCCCTCCCCACCAATAAAAATTTAAATTGTCAATTTTTCCCAATTTTTTATGCCGCGTGCGTAAATGTCCGAACTATCAAAATATAATGTTAATGATCCCGTACGGTGAATGGCGTAAACGTAAAAGATAAAAAAAGTCCAAAAATGCTGCTTTTTTTCACATTTTATTTAAAAAATTTTTTATAAAATATGATCAAAAGTTTTATATATGCAAATGTGATATCAATAAAAAGTACAGATGACGGCACAAAAAATTAGCCATCATACCGCCCTATATATGGAAAAATAGTTATAGTTGGTCAAAATAGGGCGATTTTAGATTACTGATTTTGTACAAAAAGTTTTAGATTTTTTTTAAGCGGTACAAAAATATAAAAGTATCTAGCCATGGGTATCATTTTAATCGTAATGACCCACAGAATATAGAACACATGTAATTTCTACCATAAAGTGTACAGTGTGAAAACAAAACCCTCAAAAATGTGCAAAATTGTGGTATTCATTAAAATTTCCTCCCTATAAAAATATTTTTTTGGGGGGGGGGGGGGGAAGGGTTCGCCGTGCATCTTATGGTAAAATGAGAGGTTTCATTACAAAGTATAATTGGTCACGCAAAAAACAAGCCCTTATATGGGTCTGTAGATGGAAATATGAAAGAGTTACGGATTTTAGAAGGCGAGGAGGAAAAAACAAAAATGCAAAAAAAAATTTGTCCTGGTCCTTAAAGGAGTTCTCCAACTGAAATCTTTTATCCCGCGCTGTGCCCGGGCTGTAAAACTATACATAATAAACTTTCACTTACCTGCCTATGATCCCCCGTTGTTCCGATATCGCCACCTGTGCTCCGGTCCCTGTCAGCTTCCTGCGGGTCGTTGACTTCACTCAGCCTATCAGCGGCCGCGACGGGACATTGCTGCGGCCGCTGATAGGCTGAGCGCAGAGTGAAGTCACCGACCTGCAGGAAGTGGAAGAGACCGGGACCGGAGAACAGGACGGCAATATCGGAACAACGGGGGATCGTAGGCAGGTAAGTGAAAGTTTATTATGGGTAGTTTTACAGCCCGGGCACAGCGGGGGTTAAAGGTTTTAGCTTAGAGAACTCCTTTAAGGTGAAAATGGGCTTGGTCCTTAAGTGGTTAATGTATTACCAATGTGATGAGTATCAAACCTCACAAAAGTTGAACATCTGTAAACATTGCTCATGTGACCTGTGTGATATCTGCATCCTTCTACAACTAGGAAACATCTGTGAACTATTAGGAGGTAAGGCTACCAAGCACAAAACCATCATAGAAATTACGTCACCGCCAGCGAAAAAGCGCGGGTCACATGACCGCTCGCCCTCCCTTCTCCAGTTTTCTCCAGTGCCTCTGTTGCTAAGCGACCGTATACGAAGCGACGATGAACCAAAGGACCCGGGGAGCGCGCGTTGATAAATTCAGCCCAGCTCACCCGCGCAGGCGCACTCTCGGCTTACTCACCCGTGAGCTGGTAGATGCGCACATTCTGGGCACGCCCCCTTGCTGCGTGAGTGTTCGGCGGGCACGCGCATCTCCTGCATTCGCTTGCACTGTGCGCGCCCCCGAGCTTGTCTTTCCTAGCTGATCCCTCCGCAGTGTAGCGGGGCTGCTAGGAGAAGAATGTGCTGAGGACAAACATGGCGGAGCTGCAGATGCTGCTGGAGGAGGAGATTCCCGGCGGCCGGCGGGCCCTTTTGGACAGCTATACCAATTTGGAACGGGTAGCAGACTACTGCGAGAACAACTACATCCAGGTCTGTGGGAGATAGATGGATGCGGAGGGGTTGGAGGGATGGAGAAGGTGAAGAGCTGTGGGGGTGTGTGTGGAATACACACGACGACCCTGGGGACCCCATATAGCGCTGACTGTGTGCCCATAGCGGGGGTGTGCAGGCGCGTGAGGTGACATCACTGGGCACACATGTGGTATACCCCCCCAGCCTGCTGCACATTACCTCACTGCTGACCCCATTGTCACCCTCAGCTGGGGATATATATATCTCTATGGGGGGGTTACTATGTGCACCAGTATAAAAGGATGCCATATATAATATATGTGTACACTCACCTTCATGCAATGTTTCCTATTTTATGTGGAGGGTTTGCAGGGTCCATGCCATCATAAATCCTGCCCACACCTGTGCCCTGGCTCTTCATTGTTACACCTGTGGCTATAAACTTGGCATAAACCATACATGGCAGACTGGACTGTGCAGTAAACGTGATGTCATTATTCATCTGGGCACCATGAGTAATGCCACTCATCTACCCATTCATAAGCCACGTATCTCCATGTATGACAATCTTGTAATGATCCCCAAATGACAGTTTCTGTATTACATTGTTGTACCCATTCCAGTGATCTATCAAATAGATAGAAACCAGCTCTTACTCTCTTAGTGGATCCAATCTGCACGAATGACTGGGATTAGGCAGTCAAGGCAATCCAGGAAATTTAGAAATTTGGAATCCAATAGCAGTATTGGATTCCAAGAAGTAATTCTTGTTATATTGTGTCAAAATGAAAGCATTTTCACAAACCTAAAAAGATCTGACACGTTTCAGCGTTAGCCTTGATCATAGAGCCATTGATGTCACCAGTCATTCCAGTGATATGGTGACAATTGTTGTGATTGACTCTTATCATCCCCATTGACAGGCACTTCATGGCTAATAAAGTATCACTCCGCAATGCCCACTGCCTGGTAATGGGGCATTCACAAGCTGCTCGAAAAATCTGCATTGGATCCCAATAAATCAAAAAGGTTATCACTTAATATCAAGTTAGGGGCTTGCCTCTCTAAGCCCCAACAATCAGCTGGAAGCTTTGTGTGGACACTGCAGGGGGAAGGTAGTGTTACATGGCACACATTTCCATGAATGGGTGACATGGATGCTCAGACAGGACTAAGTGGGAGTGACTTTGGCTCACTAAAGGCCATCACCACATCCTATCTATCTATCTATCTATCTATAACTCAATGGGGGAGATTTATCAAAACCTGTCATGGGGAAAAGTTACTGAGTTGTCCATAACAACCAATCAGATTGCTTCTTGGAAATATGTTACTGCATAACTTCCAAACGGCTGGAGATATTTCGATAATACTTGGTCACATGTTACTTATATGTCCACTTACAATATAGGATAGTTAATTTAACCCTTAACTACCACCATTTGCGAGGGTCAGGTTTTTGTTTAAAGTCCCATGCAAATCAATGGGAAAGGTATCTTCCCCCATAACTTCCGTACGGCTGGAGATATTTCAATAATACATGGTACACATATTATGGGTCGGGATAGAAGGTTGGGATAGGACAACAATATATGAGATCGGGAAATGGTGACAACAATATGACAACAATATATAAGGACGGCATATGAAGTCAAGTTTCCTCTGTTGATTTTCCTCCACAACAAGGATTAGGAAGGAAAAACCGGGCAACACCGGGTACTCAGCTAGTCATCTATATGTTCGCATAGGCAATGGTAATAACATAGTAAGATTATTAGGGCTGGACTAATGTTGGAAGCTGGATAGTCCATGCCCTTGAATTAAACATATTGTTATGGCTATTTACAGACAAAGGTGGAGATTTATGCTGGGAGTTGAAGTTTTGGAGGGCTACAGTTTGAGACCACTGGATTAGGCTCCTTTCACACTATGAGCATTCATCTGTTATTACACGTCCGTTTTCTGTGTAAAAACGGATGTATAATAACGGATGAAATAACGGGTGCTAACGGCTGAATAAATATTTATCCGTTAAGACCTGTTATCCCTCATGTTTGGCCGTACACCTCTGCCTACAGACTCCCACAGCCGGGACTACTACTACTCCCATTATGGAACAGACTTGTTTCCATGATGGGAGTAGTAATTCACTGACTGAGGGAGTATGCAGACAGCTGGGGAGGCTACATTAGTGTTTGTACTACTACCCCCATCATGGAACAGTCTGTTCCATGATGGGGGTTGTAGTACAGGGGCTGAGGGATTGATTGCACCAGGTTTCACTTCTGAGACCCGATGCGATCAGAAGTTATTAAGCAGGGGAGCAGACGGCAAGCTCCGCAATCCTGCGATGTATCAGTGTGTTTTAACTTTAATTTTTGAATCCCCCGCGGGGAGCCCTGAATGGCCGGTACTGAGGAGCCATTCAGGGTTCTCAGCGGGAGATTTAAAAATGAACATTGTGAGTAGCAGGGGGCCATATCTATATTAAAAGCGCTGTGGGGGGCAAGATATATAGCGGTGCAGGGGGGGGGGAAGACGTATAGCCTATATATCCAGCCCCCCAGCGCATTTATAATATGCCCCCTGCAGCGCATTAATAAAGATATGACCCCCGCCGGCGCATTTATACATATATACCCCTCCCCCCGCCGGTGTATTTATAAATATATAACCCCCGCCGACGCATTTATAAATATATTCCTCCCCGCCGGCGCATATATATATATATATATATATATATATATATATATATATATATATCCTTCACCCCCCCCCTCCCGCCGGCGCATTAATAAATATATGTGTAGGCAATAGAGGTAAAGGAAATGAAGAGAGTTCACTCACCGCTTCTGGTGCTTGTACTTTATTGTAGGGTGCAGTAAAACAGCGCCTACATGGATCTGTTCGGACGCCGGCTAAGACATGAGCGACAGTACCGTTTCACACTGGTATGGTGTTTCTTCAGACTCCTGAAGAAACACCATACCGGTGTGAAACGGTACTGTCGCTCGTGTTGCAGCTATGAGATCGAGCACTTCCGCAAGCTTCCTTTGTATCCTAAATAATGAACTCGCAACAGTAGCCAAGCTTCAAACACAAGACAAATAGTGCCGACCGCTGTATCTTTTTGCATATGCATTAATAAATATATACCCCCAGCCGGCTCATGTATAGTGTGTCCCCCGCTGCCCATGTATAATGAACCCTTTGCAGCGCAGCGCATCTATATACTGTGCACTGCTAATTTAAATACTTTACATTCATAGCGCTGCAGGGGTATATGTATATATATCTGGGGGGGCAGATATATAGCGTTATCTGCCCCCCCCCCCCCAAACGCATCTATATACATATGCCGCCGCAGCGCTATGTATGAAATGTATTTCTATCAGCAGCATGGGGCCGGCCGTTGCTGCTGCTAGAATGCTTTTCACATACAGCGCTGCAGTGGCATAGGTATATAGATGCGCTGCGAGGGTATATTATACATGCGCTGCGGAGGGTACATTATACATGCGCTGCAGGGGGGCACATTATACATGCACTGCGGGGGGGAATATATTTATTAATGCGCCGGCAGGGGTATATTTATAAATGCACCGGCGGGGGGGGGGGGGGTGGGGGTATATATGTATAAATGCGCCGGCGGGGGTCATATCTTTATTAATGGGTTGCAGGGGGCATATTATAAATGCGCTGGGGGACTAGATATATAGGCTAAATGTCTTCCCCCCCCCCCCCCCACAGCGCTATATATCTTGCTCCCCACAGCGCTTTTAATATAGATATGTCCCCCTGCTACTCACAATGTTCATTCTTAAATCTCCAGCTGAGAACCCTGAATGGCTCCTCAGTACCAGCCATTCAGGGCTCCCCACGGGGAATTTAAAAATGAAAGTTAAAACACACGTTACATCGCAGGGTTGCGGAGCTTGCCGCCCACTCCTCTGCTTAATAACTTCGGATCGCATCGGGTCTCAGAAGTGAAACCCAGTGTGATCAATCCCTCAGCCCCTGTACTACAACCCTCATCATGGAACAGACTCTGTTCCATGATGGGGGTTGTAGTACAAACACTAATGTAGCCCCCCCCAGCTGTCTGCGGACTGCCGCAGCCAGGGAATTGCTACTCCCATCATGGAAAAAAGTCTGTTCCATGATGGGAGGAGTAGTAGTCCCTCAAAACTGCAGGAGTCTGCTGATGTCACCTCTTCTGAGCATGCTCAGAAGTAATAAATATTATAAACCAGGTGCAAACGGATGACATAAAGGCTCACCTGTTTGCCATAGGCTTCAATGTTAAAAATAACGGCCGTTAATTTATCCGTTTCTTGTGACGGAAGAAAAATTTGTTCATGTTCCGTTAATTCTTCCGTCACAACTAACGTCTGTTAATCGTGACGGACTATAACAGGTCATAACGGATAATCAAAAAATCCCATAGCCTTTAATGGGATTTTGTAACTGAAGTCTAACATCCTTTTTTAAAGCTTTTCTAACTGACGTTTAGAACAGATCTTTTAACAGATGGTTTTTTATAGTGTGAAAGCAGCCTTAAAACATGATTGACAGGGAATAGGAGGGCAAATAAAAAATCCTCATTGCTCCCGGTCCAGCATTGCCACTGGCTAAAGTGCCCTGACGACGTACCTGTATAGTCAGCAGAGGATGCTGCAACCAGCCAATGGCCTATCAGGGGTGTGGAAATAAAAAAAAAAACTACTACTAAAATCTACTTGTCCCTCAAGAAAATCCACTTGTCCTGATAGATAAAATAATTTCAACCAAAATAATACGAAAATAGGGTTCCGCACTTTCCGCACTTTCGTTTTTTCCTCTGCGTCCTATAATAGCCATAACACTTATTTTTCCATCTACAGACCCATATGAGGCTTGTTTTTTGTGGGGAAGTATACTTTGTAATGACATCTTTTCATTTTTCATAACTGAAACAAAAAAATTATTTGTGAGGTGAAATTGAAAAAAAAATGCAAATTTTGAGGTTTTCTTTTTTCGCCATTCACCTTGTGGTCAAAATTACATATTATTTTGATAATTTACGTTGGTCTGATTACACCAGTACCAAATTTTAGTTTCCGTCACGTTTTAATAATAATTAAAGAAAATCCCTGACCCCTATAATATTTTTCTTTTTCCGTATACTGGGCTGTATAAGGGCTTATTTTTTGGGCCGTAATTTGCTGTTTGTATCGGTACCATTTTGGCATTGATCAGACTTTTTTAACACTTTTTTACTTAATTTTTTCTGGGATATGATGTTATAAACATAAAAAAGCAATTCTGTGATTTGGTATTTTTTTTAATGTTAACGCCATTTACCGTACGGGATATAAAATGTTATTTTTTTTATGGCTCAGTAAATTATGCACGCACCAATACCAAATATGTTTATTTTTATTATGTTTACATATTTTTATATGGAAAAGGGGGTGATATGAACTTTTAGGGTACGTTCACACGGGCAGATTTATTTGCGGGTTTCCTGCTGTGTATTTGAAAGGGGGCAGACTCTTCTCAGCTGTCCGCAGCAGATTTTCCGAGGCGGAATTTACGCTGTGGAAAATCCGCCGCAAGCCCCATTGAAGTCAGATAGGTCTGCGGCAGATTTTCCGCAGCGGAAATTCAGCTGTGGACAGCAGAGAAGAGCCCGCCCCCTTTCAAATATGCAGCGGGAAACCTGCAAATAAATCTGCCAGTGTGAACGTACCTCTAATATGGAAGGGGTTAATGGGTGTTTTAAAACTTTTATTAAACTTTTTTTTTTTTTATACACTTCTTTTTTAGGAGGAATCATTTAAATTCCTCATACATCAATGCAGTTCTATTGAACTCCATTTGATCTGTGTTCATTTGATTGAACCTGTTCAAGGCAGGCTCAATCAAATGCAGATCTATGGGGGGCAGCCACGGATACAGAGGTAAGCCCTCCGGCTACCTCCACAGGGGATTGCCCACCGCAATCGCGCTGCGGGGGCATCCACCCCACTTGACCGCCAGGGATGGTTAAAAGATCCCTTTAGACAAAGTTGCCAGCGGTAATCTAAAGAGTTAATAGCCGGCCACGGCGATCGCCACATGCCGGGCTATTAGCGGCGGCCCCCGGCTACTGAAATCAGCCGAGAGCTGCCGAGTATGGAGCGTGCTCAGGAACCCGCTCCATACACCCATGCAACACTCTGCATCCGCTCCTGCACCTCACACCGGCATTATGGAGGAAAAAAAAAAAGGGGGGGGGGGAAGTCGCTGCCTAGAAAATATGAAAAATTCACCTGCCCAGCGCCCGGAACTACATGTCCCGGGTGTGGGGCGATAGGATTTCCACATCCCTGCCTATGGTCATGTGCATATGTAGTTGCCTCTAAACTTGACAATATATTGTACATTGCTGGTTTAGTGCTCGGCGGTATACCGGTTCATACCGAATAGCGAATTTTTTTTCCTGCGCAATATTCATTTTTCCTATACCGCAATACCGGTTGAGCCCCTCCCCCCCTTGAATTAATGAATTATCAGCCGCAACACGCTGTCACCACATCTGGCAACTAATCTTGTGTGACCTGCAGGTGCTGTTCTGCTTCTCTTCCCCCCCACCCCCAAATAATTATCAGCCGCTGCGCTGTACTGTACTATCCTGTGCCCGGGCTTCAGAAAGAAACTTTTACTCACCTTCCTACGGTCCCTGCGCTGCTCTTGCTGCTTCCTGGGGATGGGAACGTCACAGAGCCGTCAGCCTATCACCGGCCTCAGCGATGTCCTGCCTCGGCTGGTGATAGGCTGAGCGCACTGTCATGTAAGAAGCCGGGCGGCTCCTTACATGACAGTGCGCTCAGCCTATCACTGCCCGAGGCAGGACATCGCTGAGGCCGGTGATAGGCTGACGGCTCTGTGACGTTCCCATCCCCAGGAAGCAGCATGAGGCTCGCATTGCTGGAAGGGGAGTTAAATTATATTTTGTTTATTCTTTCAGTCCGGGCACAGGATAGTACAGTACAGCGCAGCAGCTATTAATTACTGTGGCGGGGGGGGGGGGGGGGAGAGAAGCAGCGCTCGTGGGTCACATATGATTAGTCCCTCGATGTGGGGGACAGAGCAGCGCTGTGCTGATAAACCGGGGGGGGGGGGGGGGGGGGGGCGGCGGAGGAGAGAAGCAGTGCCCATGGGTCACATGATGATGGGGGGAGGGGGTTATAAATACCATTAAATACCGTGTAACCGCCATAATTTAAAAAGAAAATACCGTGATACACATTTTTGGTCATACCGCCCAGCTCTATGCTGGTTATTATGATATATAATCCTTAGCTGAAGACTGGGATCTCAGGAGCCATGTAGTAAAAGCACTTCGGTTTATGGAACACAGGTCTATCTGGAAAAATTACAATAATTTCACAACCCTTGTATACATAGTAAATTAAAATATCAATTTTTGCCCACTTATATTAATATTTTGGTCATTGTAATGTGCTGGTGTGGCAAATACTGTGTACAGCAGAGGAGGGGAGATCCCAGTGCTTATTTTGTATGCTGTGTAAAGTGGTAATCAATGGTGCCCTGAATGTGATGTGAGAAGGTTTTTGTTACATGATTGTATTGTTAGATGCGTCTGTATAACTTGGATGTTAATGTCATTGACCTTTTTAGCCAGAGGGCAGTCATCAGATTTTCAGGTAGTCATATACATTGATGGATTGATGCTTGATCACTTTATTATTGATTAAAACAAGACATCAGATGTTTAATTCATGTGAAGTGTTGATCAGGTGCCCTCGTTGTTTAAATATAATACCATGTGAATAAATAGATGCTTGTATGTTTATATCACTTTACTGTGATGACCATAAGCATTTTTTTTTTTTTGGTGTGAATTTGTCTATAATTTTTCATATTTTCCCTACTATTGATGTTAACATTAGGAAAACAGACTATAATACACATCCGGCAATGAATGGGTACAATGTTAGCTAAGGGTATGTTCTCACATGCTATAGATGCTGCTGATCCTGTGGTTTATATCCTGTGTTTAGATATTTATTTATACATGTAAACCTACCCTAATAGTGATGCACACTATCAGTATTATTATCTGCCTTTAGAAGAAAGAAATAAAAATCTGAGTTGTCTACGTAGCTCCTAAAGTCTATAGTAATGTAAAGTAGTAAACTAGTAGTGTCTGACCCATAGTTGATAATTTTACTATTCATGTGTCAGTGCCTGATTCACAAACACATAAACATGTTTTAATTTGTTTAAATAATGTTCATATGTTTTATGTATAAGGGGCTCGTTCACACTGCTACCAGGCTCTGTTATGTGGCGCTCAGCCAGCAATTTCATCAAGTTTAGAGGAGAAAATTCATGCAAGTGAATGGGGTCTGTTGGGACTTGGCAGTACCCATTTGCATCAGACCAGTTTCGGGGTACGTTTGGCTCAAGGGAAAAAAAGAAACAAACCTCAACGGCTCGGATGCAAATGTGAACCTAGCCTCACCAGTCAGCCTTAACCCCTTCATGACCCAGCCCATTTTCACCTTCATGACCTGGGCATTTTTTGAAAATCTGACCACTGTCACTTTAAACATTAATATCTCTGGAATGCTTTTACTTATCATTCTGGTTCCGAGATTGTTTTTTCGTGACATATTCTACTTTATGTTATCGGTAAAATTTCACCGATATTTGCATCCTTTCTTGGTAAAAAATCTAAAAATTTCATGAAAATTTAGAAAATTTAGCATTTTTCTAATTTTGAAAGTCTCTGCTTGAAAGGAAAATGGATATTCCAAATAAATTACATATTGATTCACATATACAATATGTCTACTTTGTGTTTGCATTAAAAAATTGACAAGTTTTTACTTTTGGAAGACACCAGAGGGCTTCAAAGTTCCGCAGCAATTTTCCAATTTTTCTCAAGATTTTCAAAATCGTAATTTTTCAGCGCCCAGTTCAGGTTGGAAGTGGATTTTAAGGATCTTCATATTAGAAATACCCCATAAATTACCCCTTTATAAAAACTGCACCCCCCAAAGTATTCAAAATGACATTCAGTAAGCGTATTAACCCTTTAGGTGTTTCACAGGAATAGCAGCAAAGTGAAGGAGAAAATTCTAAATCTTCATTTTTTACACTCGCATTTTCTTGTAGACCCAATTTTTGAATTTTTACAAGGGGTAAAAGGAGAGAAATCACCCTAAAATTGGTAACCCAATTTCTCTTGAGTAAGGAAATACCTCATATGCGTATGTAAAGTGTTCGGCGGGCGCAGTAGAGGGCTCAGAAGGGAAGGAGCGACAATGGGATTTTGGAGAGTGAGTTTTTCTGAAAGGGTTTTTGGGGGGCATGTCCCATTTAGGAAGCCCCTATGGTGCCAGTACAGTGGACCCCCCCCACATGTGACCCCATTTTGGAAACTATACCCCTCATGGAATTTAATAAGGGGTGCAGTGAGCATTTACACCTCACTGGCGTTTGACAGATATTTGAAACAGTGGACTGTGCAAATCAAAAATTTTATTTTTCATTTTCACAGACCACTGTTCCAAAACTCTGTCATACGCCAGTGGGGTGTAAATGCTCACTGCACCCCTTATTACATTCCGTGAGGGGTGTAGTTTCCAAAATGGGGTCACATGTGGATATTTATTGTTTTGCGTTTGTCAGAACTGCTGTAACAATCAGCCACCCCTGTGCAAATCGCCTCAAATGTACATGGTGCACTCTCCCTTCTGGGCCTTGTTGTGCGCCCCCAGAGCACTTTGCGCCCACATATGAGGTATCTCCGTACTCAGGAGAAATTGCGTTACAAATTTAGATGGTCTTTTTTCCCTTTTACCTCTTGTGAAAATGAAAAGTATAGGGCAACACCAGCATGTCAGTGTAAAAAATTAATTTTTTTACACTAACATGCTGGTGTAGACCCCAACTTCACCTTTTCATAAGGGGTTAAAGAAGAAAAAGCCCCCCAAAATTTGTAAGGCAATTTCTCCCGAGTACGGCGATACCCCATATGTGTCCCAAAACTGTTGCCCTGAAATACGACAGGGCTCCAAAGTGAGAGAGCGCCATGCGCATTTGAGGCCTGAATTAGGGATTTGCATAGAGGTGGACATAGGGGTATTCTACGCCAGTGATTCCCAAACAGGGTGCCTCCAGCTGTTGCAAAACTCCCAGCATGCCTGGACAGTCATTGGCTGTCCGGCAATACTGGGAGTTATTATTTTGCAACAGCTGGAGGCTCCGTTTTGGAAACAGTAGCGTACCAGACGTTTTTCATTTTTTGGGGGGAGGGGGGGCTGTGTAGGGGTATGTGTATATGTAGTGTTTTTTACTTTTTATTTTAGGTTAGTGTCAGTGTAGTGTAGTGTTTTTAGGGTACAGTCACATGGGCAGAGGTTCACAGCAAGTTTGCCGCTGGAAGTTTGAGCTGCAGCGCAAAATTTGCGCCATCTCAAACTTGCAGCACTCACTGTAAACCTCCGCCCATGTGAGTGTACCCTGTACATTCACATTGGGGGGAGGGGGCAAACATCCAGCTGTTGCAAACTCCGAGCATGCCCTTTGGCTGTCCGTGCATGCTGGGAGTTGTAGTTTTGCAACAGCTGGAGGAACACTGGTTTGGAAACACTAAGTTAAGCAATAAACTTTCAAGTGTTTTGCAACCAAACTTAGTGTTTCCAAACCAGTGTGCCTCCAGCTGTTGCAAAACTACAACTCCCAGCATGCATGGTCTGTCAGTGCATGCTGGGAGTTATAGTTTTGCAACAATTGCAACAGCTGGAGGCACTGAGGTAGGAAACGGACAATGTTTCCCAACTAGTGTGCCTCCAGTTGTTGCAAAACTACAACTCCCAGCATGCCCAGACTGCCAAGGCATGCTGGAAGTTGTAGTTCGGCAATATCTGAAGGATCAGATGTTGCCGAACTACAACTTCCAGCATGCTTGGGCAGTCTGGGCATGCTGGGAGTTGTAGTTTTGCAACATCTGGAGGTCCACAGTTTGGAGACCACTGTATAATGGTCTCCAATCTGTACTCTTCCAGATGTTAGAGAACTACAACTCCCAGCATGCCTGGACAGACTGAGCATGCTGAGATTTGTAGTTTTGCAACATCTGGAAGAGCACAGATTGGAGACCATTATACAGTGGTCTCCAAACTGTGGACCTCCAGATGTTGCAAAACTACAACTCCCAGCATGCCCAGAAAGCCAAAGGCTGTCTGGGCATGCTGGGAGTTGCAGTTTTGAAACTCTCAGAGGCAGCAGTGAGATCGCTTTACGGCGATCTCACTGCTGCCAATGAAGATGCCGCATTGCTGCCGGAAACTCACCTCCGGGACGCAGCGCAGCCGGGACCGCACGGAGGACGCCGGGACCGTTCGGGACACCGCTCCGACGGGTAAGTGACGCCAGGGGACGGGTCAGGGACACTTAGCAGAGCGGTGTGTGTCCCGATCCCCGTGATCGGAACTCACACACCGCGCTGCTAAGTATTCTGATAGCGAAACGCTGCTATCAGCTAGTCAGATTTGACCAGCTGATAGCAGCGATCGCTGGGGGGGGTGGGGGACGAAACCCCCCGTGGTCGCACGGTAAGATGGCTGGCTATCAGTGATAGCCACCATCTTTCCGGGCGCTGCGGGGTGCCGCGAGTAGCGGCAGTAATGTCCATGACGTACCTGTATGTCATGGGTCGGGAACACCTTGCCACCCATGACGTACAGGTATGTCATAGGTCGGGAAGGGGTTAAAGGGGTTCTTCAGCATAAGGTGAATTTAGTACATACCTGCCATGCTTAGGAGAGATCTGTGCTTGTCTTGGGGGGTAAATTGCTATGTTGTGAGAATTCCATAAACCTGAGGCTGTCTTTTTGTGAACTGGCTATTTCCTGTTGAAGTTTTTCCCTTAAACTAGTCCCATAATTCCTTGTTTGTAAGTGTGAGGTCACATTTCTCCCTCACATCAGTCATCCTACCCATTGAAACATACCTGTATTCTCTTCAATGCAATAGACCAGTGTTTCCTGACCAGGATGCATCCAGCTGTTGCAAAGACAGAATGATTTCCCTCACACCCAACTGTTGCTCCATCCATTGAAGCAAAGACAGGCTCCTTCTGATGACCTGACTAGTGATGTAATGTTTCGGGCTACACTGCATATAATACTGCCACACACTGCGCCCCTGGTATAATACCTACATACACCCTGTTTCTGAGTATAGTACTGCCATTTAAGCCTGCCCCACATATGAACGCTGCCATGATGCCTCTCCCCCATATAAAACTATGCCACTATGCCTGCCCCCCCATGTGAACTCTCCAGCTGTTGCAAAACTACAACTCCCATCATGCAGACAGAAGAGCATGATGGGAGCTGTAGTTGTGAAACAACTGTAGAGTTAAAGGTTGGGAAATACCTGTAATGCACTTACTTCCAGGGCTGGACTGGGAGCAAAAAATGGTCCGGGGATATTAGACATCCCATTTTTTTTTTTTTTTTTTACAGTGGGGGTCGCACCCATTAAAATAAAATGAGCTGCATTAGGGATCGACCGATTATCGGTTTGGCCGATATTATCGTTCGATAATCGCGATTTTGGACATTATCGGTATCGGCAATTACCTTGCCGATATGCCGATAATGCCCCGCCCCCCGGCCAGAGACGACCATCGCCGCAGTGGCCCAATGCCTCCCCCCATCCTCTGCCCACATACCTCTGCCGCCCCATCGTCTCCCCCCATCCCCGGTGTTGTAATTACCTGTTCCCGGGGGTAGCCGATAACATGTACCGTAATATCTGTATAAGTTATCGGCTATCGGCCTGAAAGGGGACAGATTGTTGGTATCGGCGCTATAAAAAAATCGATATCGGTTCATCCCTAAGCTGCATACTCTAAAATCACCTCGGTTTAAGTGGCTATCCAGCTGTTGCAAAGCTTCAGGCATTATGGGAGTTGCAGTTTTGTAAAAGTTGGACAACCACAGATTGGGGTACAGTGTCATCCATCATCACTGCAGAAATTACAAGTGACTCCAGCTCTGATGGGACAGTCAGGAGAATATACAATTGTATGATGACTCACAGGAGACGTAGTCTCTGTTGTCTGTACTTTTCCTGCTGACCCCTGCAGCATTTATTCCCCCCCCCCAAGACCCCTGCAGCATTTATCCCCCCCCCCAAGACCCCTGCAGCATTTATCCCCCCCCTCAAGACCCCTGCAGCATTTATCCCCCCCAAGACCCCTGCAGCATTTATCTCCCCTCAAGACCCCTGCAGCATTTATCTCCCCTCCCTGCAGCATTTATCTCCCCTCCCTGCAGCATTTATCTCCCCTCAAGACCCCTGCAGCATTTATCTCCCCTCCCCGCAGCATTTATCTCCCCTCCCCGCAGCATTTATCTCCCCTCCCCGCAGCATTTATCTCCCCTCCCCGCAGCATTTATCTCCCCTCCCCGCAGCATTTATCTCCCCTCCCCGCAGCATTTATCTCCCCTCCCCGCGGCATTTATCTCCCCTCCCCGCGGCATTTATCTCCCCTCCCCGCGGCATTTATCTCCCCTCCACCAAAGCATTTATCTCACCTCCCGCAGCATTTATCTCCCCTCCCCGCAGCATTTATCTCCCCTCCCCGCAGCATTTATCTCCCCTCCCCGCAGCATTTAACCCCCCCCCCCCCCTCGGCAGCATTTAACCCCCCCCCCTCGGCAGCATTTAAAAGGCAGCATTTAACCCCCCCATGGCAGCATTTAACCCCCCCTCGGCAGCATTTAACCCCCCCCCCTCGGCAGCATTTAACCCCCCCCCCCCTCGGCAGCATTTAACCCCCCCTTGGCAGCATTTAACCCCCCCCCCCTCGGCAGCATTTAACACCCCCCCCCCCCTCGGCAGCATTTAACACCCCCCCCCTCGGCAGCATTTAACACCCCCCCCCCTCGGCAGCATTTAACACCCCCCCCCTCGGCAGCATTTAAACCCCCCCCCCCCTCGGCAGCATTTAAACCCCCCCCCCTCGGCAGCATTTAAAGCCCCCCCCCTCGGCAGCATTTAACCCCCCCCTCGGCAGCATTTAACCCCCCCCTCGGCAGCATTTAACCCCCCCCTCGGCAGCATTTAACCCCCCCTCGGCAGCATGTAAACCCCCCCTCGGCAGCATGTAACCCCCCCCCTCGGCAGCATGTAACCCCCCCCTCGGCAGCATGTAACCCCCCCCTCGGCAGCATGTAACCCCCCCCTCGGCAGCATGTAACCCCCCCCTCGGCAGCATGTAACCCCCCCCTCGGCAGCATGTAACCCCCCCCTTCAGCATTTACCCCCCCCTGCAGCATTTATCCCCCCCCCTGCAGCATTTACTCCCCCCTGCAGCATTTACTCCCCCCTGCAGCATTTACTCCCCCCTGCAGCATTTACTCCCCCCTGCAGCATTTACTCCCCCCTGCAGCATTTACTCCCCCCCTGCAGCATTTAATCCCCCCTGCAGCATTTAATCCCCCCTTGCAGCATTTAATCCCCCCTTGCAGCATTTAATCCCCCCCTTGCAGCATTTATCCCCCCCTTGCAGCATTTATCCCCCCCTTGCAGCATTTATCCCCCCCTTGCAGCATTTATCCCCCCCCCTTGCAGCATTCACTTATCTCCCCCCTGCAGCATTTATACCCCCCCCAAGACCCCCTACATACTTACCTGTCCTAACACTGCTTTTCTGTCGCAGGTCCTGTGCTGCTCTGGCCTCTTCTTGTAAGGCCTGGCCAGAGCAGATGATGCATGCAGCGCTAATCGTGCCGCCTGCATAATAGGGGAAGCGCTGGCTGGGCAGGGAGCACAGTGTTCCCTCGCTCCGGCGGCGCTCAGCTATTCATTTGTATCGGTTAAAGACACCGATATCTATGAATGTCAGGACAGTGGATGCCTCCTCCGGCCGGTTCAGACAACCGGCCGGAGGTCCGGGTGCCTGGCGGCCGCGGTCCGCATCTGGACCACGGTCCGCAAGTTGAGTACCGCTGATCTACACTAACTTTATGGCCCCTGTAGCATAGTCAAATAAAAATCCTGGAATTCCCCTTTAAAGGGGTACTCCGGTGAAAACCTTTTTTTCTTTTAAATCAATTGGTGCCAGAAAGTTAAACAGATTTGTAAATTACTTCTATTAAAAAATCTAAATCCTTCCTGTACTTATTAGCTGCTGAATGCTACAGAGGAAATTCCTTTCTTTTTGGAACACTGATGACATCACGAGCACAGTGCTCTCTGCTGACATCTCTGTCCATTTTAGCAACCGTGCATAGCAGATTTCTGCTAAGGGCAGCATGGTGGCTCAGTGGTTAGCACTGCTGCCTTGCAGTGCTAGGGCCTTGGGTTCAAATCCCACTAAGGACAACAATAAATAAAGAGTTATTATTATTATAATGACGTCAGCAAAGAGCACTGTGCTCGTGATGTCATCAGAGAGAATTCCAAAAAGAAAAGAATTTCCTCTGTAGTATTCAGCAGCTAATAAGGACAGAGGAAATTCTTTTCTTTTTGGAATTCTCTCTGATGACATCACGAGCACAGTGCTCTTTGCTGACGTCATTATAATAATAACTCTTTATTTATTGTTGTCCTTAGTGGGATTTGAACCCAAGGCCCTATCACTGCAAGGCAGCAGTGCTAACCACTGAGCCACCATGCTGCCCTTAGCATAAATCTGCTATGCACGGTTGCTAAAATGGACAGAGATGACAGCAGAGAGCACTGTGCTCGTGATGTCATCAGTGTTCCAAAAAGAAAGGAATTTCCTCTGTAGCATTCAGCAGCTAATAAGTACTGGAAGGATTAAGATTTTTTAATAGAAGTAATTTACAAATATGTTTAACTTTCTGGCACCAATTGATTTAACCCCTTAAGGACCCAGCCATTTTACACCTCAGGACCCGGCCATTTTTTGCACATCTGACCACTGTCACTTTAAACATTAACCCCTTAAGGACCGGAGGTTTTTCCGTTTTTGCATTTTCGTTTTTTGCTCCTTGCCTTTAAAAAATCATAACTCTTTCAAATTTACACCTAAAAATCCATATGATGGCTTATTTTTTGCGCCACCAATTCTACTTTGTAATGACGTCAGTCATTTTGCCCAAAAATCTATGGTGAAGCGGGAAAAAAAATCATTGTGCGACAAAATTGAAAAAAAAAAACGCTGTTTTGTAACTTTTGGGGGCTTCCGTTTCTACGTAGTACATTTTTCGGTAAAAATGACACCTGATATGTATTCTGTAGGTCCATACGATTAAAATGATACCCTACTTATATAGGTTTGATTTTGTCGGACTTCTGGAAAAAATCATAACTACATGCAGGAAAATTAATACGTTTAAAATTGTCATCTTCTGACCCCTATAACTTTTTTATTTTTCCGTGTATGGGGCGGTATGAGGGCTCATTTTTTGCGCCGTGATCTGAAGTTTTTAACGGTACTATTTTTGCATTGATAGGACTTATTGATCACTTTTTATTCATTTTTAAATGATATAAAAAGTGACCAAAAATGCACTATTTTGGACTTTGGAATTTTTTTGCGCGCACGCCATTGACCGAGCGGTTTAATTAATGATATATTTTTATAATTCGGACATTTCCGCACGCGGTGATACCACATATGTTTATTTTTATTTTTATTTACACTGTGTTTTTTTTTTTATTGGAAAAGGGGGGTGATTCAAACTTTTAATAGGGGAGGAGTTAAATGATCTTTATTCACTTTTTTTTTTCACTTTTTTTTTGCAGTGTTATAGGTCCCATAGGGACCTATAACACTGCATACACTGATCTTCTATGTTGATCACTGGTTTCTCATAAGAAACCAGTGATCAACGATTCTGCCGGATGACTGCTCATGCCTGGATCTCAGGCACTGAGCTGTCATTCGGCGATCGGACAGCGAGGAGGCAGGAAGGGGCCCTCCCGCTGTCCTGTCAGCTGTTCGGGATGCCGCGATTAGCCGCGGCTATCCCGAACAGCCCGACTGAGCTAGCCGGGATGCTTTCGGTTTCACTTTAGACGCGGCGTTCAACTTTGAACGCCGCGTCTAAAGGGTTAATAGCGCGCGGCACAGCGATCAATGCCGCGCGCTATTAGCCACGGGTCCCGGCCGTTGTTAGAGGCCGGGCCCGACCCGCTATGACGCGGGGCCACGCCGTGGCCCCGCGTTATAGATCGGGAGTGGACACATGACGTTCCAGTACGTCATGTGTCCTTAAGGGGTTAATAACTCTGGAATGCCTTTAGTTATCATTCTGATTCCGAGATTGTTTTTTCGTGACATATTCTACTTTAACATAGTGGTAAAGTTTTGTGGTATCTTGCATCCTTTCTTGGTGAAAAATCCCAAAATTTTATGAAAAATGTGAAAATTTTGAATTTTTCTAACTTTGAAGCTCTCTGCTTGTAAGGAAAATGGATATTCCAAATAATTTTTTTTTAATTGACATATACAATATGTCTATTTTATGTTTGCATCATAAAATTGACGTGTTTTTACTTTTGGAAGACACCAGAGGGCTTCAAAGTTCAGCAGCAATTTTCCAATTTTTCACAAAATTTCCAAACTCACAATTTTTCATGGACCAGTTCAGGTTTGAAGTGGATTTGAAGGTTCTTCATATTAGAAATACCCCACAAATGACCCCATTATAAAAACTGCACCCCCAAAGTATTCAAAATGACATTCAGTCCGCGTTTTAACCCTTTAGGTGTTTCACAGGAATAACAGCAAAGTGAAGGAGAAAATTCACAATCTCCATTTTTTTACACTCGCATGTTCTTGTAGACCCAATTTTTTAATTTTTACAAGGGGAAAAAGGAGAAAATTTATACTTGAATTTGTAGCCCAATTTCTCTCGAGTAAGCACATACCTCATATGTCTATGTAAATTGTTCGGCGGGCGCAGTAGAGGGCTCAGAAGCGAAGGAGCGACAAGGGGATTTTGGAGAGTATGTTTTTTTGAAATGGTTTTTGGGGGGCATGTTGCATTTAGGAAGCCCCTATGGTGCCAGAACAGCAAAAATCCCCCACATGGCATACCATTTTGGAAACTAGACCCCTTGAGGTACGTAACAAGGAATAAAGTGAGCCTTAATACCCCACAGGAGTTTCACGACTTTTGCATATGTAAAAAAATAACAATAAAATTTCACTAAAATGTGTGTTTCCCCCCAAATTTCACATTTTTTCAAGGGTTAATAGCAGAAAATACCCCCCAAACATTGTAACCCCATCTCTTCTGAGTATGAAGGTACCCCATAAGTTGACCTGAGGTGTACTATGGGTGAACTACAATGCTCAGAAGAGGAGGAGTCATATTTGGCTTTTTGAGATCAAATTTTGCTCGGGGGCATGTCGCATTTAGGAAGCCCCTATGGTGCCAGGACAGCAAAAAAAAAAAACACATGGCATACCATTTTGGAAACTAGATCCCTTGTTGAACGTAACAAGAAATAAAGTGAGCCTTAATACCCCACAGGGGTTTCACGACTTTTGCATACGTAAAAAAATAAATAAAAAAAATCACTAAAAAGTGTGTTTCCCCCCCAAATTTCACATTTTTGCAAGGGTTAATAGCAGAAAATACCCCCCAAAATTTGGAACCACATCTCTTCTGAGTATGGAAGTACCCCATAAGTTGACCTGAAGTGCACTACGGGCGAACTACAATGCTCAGAAGAGAAGGAGTCATATTTGGCTTTTTGAGAGCAAATTTTGCTCGGGGGGCATGTCGCATTTAGGAAGCCCATATGATGCCAGGACAGCAAAATAACCCCCACATGGCATACCATTTTGGAAACTAGACCCCTTGAGGAACGTAAGAAGGCATAAAGTGAGCATTTACCCCCCACTGGTGTCTGTCATATTTTTGGAACAGTGGGCTGTACAACATTTTTAATTTGCACAGCCCACTCTTCCAAAGTCAGACACCTGTGGGGTGTAAATTCTCACTGCACCCCTCATTACATTCCGTGAGGGGTGTAGTTTCCGAAATGGGGTCACATGTGGGGTTTTGTTTTTTTTGCGTTTGTCAAAACCGCTGTAACAATCAGCCACCCCTGTGCAAATCACCTCAAATGTACATGGCGCACTCTCCCTTCTGGGCCTTGTTGTGCGCCCCCAGAGCAGTTTGCGCCCACATATGGGGTATCTCCGTACTCGGGAGAAATTGCGTTACAAATTTTGGGGGGCTTTTTTCCCCTTTACCTCTTGTCAAAATGATAAGTATAGGGCAACATCAGCATGTTAGTGTAAAAAGTTATTTTTTTTTACACTAACATGCTGGTGTAGACCCCAACTTCACCTTTTCATAAGGGGTGAAAGGAGAAAAAGACCCCCAAGATTTGTTAGTCAATTTCTCCCGAGTACGGCGATACCCCATATGTGACCCTAAACTGTTGCCTTGAAATACGACAGGGCTCCAAAGTGAGAGCGCCATGTGCATTTGAGGCCTGAATTAGGGATTTGCATAGGGGTGGACATAGGGGTATTCTACGCCAGTGATTCCCAAACAGGGTGCCTCCAGCTGTTGCAAAACTCCCAGCATGCCTGGACAGTCAACGGCTGTCCGGCAATACTGGGAGTTGTTGTTTTGCAAAGAGTGGCGTACCAGACGTTTTTCATTTTTAGTGGGGAGGGGGGCGGTGTAGGGGTATGTGTATATGTAGTGTTTTTTACTTTTTATTTTATTTTGTGGTAGTGTAGTGTAGTGTTTTTAGGGTACAGTCACACGGGCGGGGGGATTACAGCGAGTTTGAGCTGCCGCGCAAAATTTGCTGCATTGCAAACTTGCAGCCCGATACTCACTGTAAGCCCCCTGCCCAAGTGAATGTACCCTGTACATTCACAGGGGGGGGACCTCCAGCTGTTGCAAAACTACTACTCCCAGCATGCCTGAGAATGTTTGGGAGTTGTGGTTTTGCAACAGCTGGAGGCACACGGGTTGGGAAACACTGAGTTAGGAAACAATGTTTCCCAACCAGTGTGCCTCCAGCTGTTGCAAAACCACAACTCCCAAACATTCTCAGGCATGCTGGGAGTAGTAGTTCGGCAACATCTTTAGAGCCAGATGTTGCCGAACTACAACTCCCAGCATGCTTGGAGTTGTAGTTTTGCAACATCTGGAGGACTACAGTTTGCAGACCACTAATACAGTGGTTCCCAATCTGTGCCCTTCCAGATGTTGCAAAACTACAACCCCCAGTATGCCAAAACTGTCCAGGCATGCTGGGAGTTGTAGTTCTGCAACATCTGAAGGGCCAGATGTTACAGCACTACAACTCCCAGCATGCCTGGACAGTAAGGGCATGCTGAGGATGTGTAGTTTTGCAACATCTGGAAGGGCACAGTGGTCCAAAAACTGTGGACCTCCAGATGTTGCAAAACTGCAACTCCCAGCATGCCCAGACGCCAAGGGCTGTCTGGGCATGCTGGGAGTTGTAGTTTACAGGGTCCTATTACAGCAATGCATGTCGCTTTACGGCGACGTGCATTGCTGTAAAGGGCCCGACCGCGGCTGAAGATCAACTCACCTGTCGCCGCCGCCGCCATCTTCATCGTCTGGATCCGGGTCTTCAGGGACGAGGTAAGTACCGGGGCCGATCCCCAGCACTCCCCCGTCCCCCGCCGCGTCCTCCGGTCTTTCTCCCGTCCTCTCCGGACTTTCAGGGGCCGTCAGGGCGGGAGGAAGTAACCGCCCCCCCCTCCTGCGATTGGTCGGTTAACTAATCGACAGATCGCAGGGTATAGGAGGAGGTGGCAGGCTTGCCACCTCGCTCCTATACTTTAGCATGGTCCTGGCTGTCTGTGACAGCCGGGATCATGCGAAATTACCGGGCGGTCGGGTCCCAGAGACCCGATCAGCCCGGTATCGCCGCAGATCGCAAGGGCGATTTCCCTTGCGATTTGCGGCGATCGCCGACATGGGGGGCCTACATGGCCCCCCTCGGCGTTTGCCCTGGATGCCTGCTGAAGGATTTCAGCAGGCATCCGGTTCCGATCTCTGCCCGGCGAGCGTCAGAGACCGGAAAACGCCAGGACGTACGGGGACGTCCTGGGTCCTTAAGGCCCAGGGTGCGGGGACGTCCCCGTACGTCCTGGGTCCTTAAGAGGTTAAAAGAAAAAAGGTTTTCACCGGAGTTTTCACTTTAAGATTAAAATAACTGACAGGTGAAGTGAGTAACACAGAATTTGTTTCAGTGGCACCTGTCAAGGTGTGGGATAGATAATTGGGGATGATTTATCAAAACCTATGTGGAGTAAGAGTGGTGCACTTGCCCATAGACCAATCAGATTGCTTCTTTAATTTTTCATAGGCTTTTTAAAGGAAATCTGTCACCTGTGTCACCTGAACTAACCTCTCAACATTTGCTACCTGGGCATGCTGGGGTTGGTAGTTTTTTAACATCTGGAGGGCCACCGTTTGGAGATCACTGTGCAGTGGTCTATAAACTGTGGCCCTCCAGATGTTGCATAACTACAACTACCAGCATGCACGAACATCAAACTGCTGTCTCAGTATGCTGGGAGTTGTAGTTGCATGCCTCAAGCTGTTGCATAACTACAACTCCCAGCATGCCCTTTGGCTATCAGTGTATGCTGGGAGTTTTAGTTTTGCCACAGCTGGAGGCACACTGGTGAGGAAACACAAAGTAAGGTACCCAGAACCTAACTCAGTGTTTCCCCACCAGTGTGCCTCCAGCTGTTGCAAAACTACAACTCTTCATCGCCGTCATCACGTCACTGCGCACGCCGCTCCTATTGGATGACGGGACGGTGTGCGAGATGACATGATGACAACGAAGGAAGGTCCGGAGCGCTGGTACAAGTGAGTTACACCCACCGGACCACACGGGGCACCTTAAATGGCTATCCGGCAGCAGCTGAAGCAGTCTGCGCTGCCGGATAGCCGTTTATGCGATGGCCCCGACATAAAAAAGCATCGTATGTTGATGCTGCCTTATCGTATGTCGGGGTCATCGTACGTCGGTGGGTCACTGTATTATAAATTTAACATTGAAGTCTATGGCTGACGGATGAGCCTTTGTCATCCGTTTGCACCTGGTTTATAATATCTTTTATTACTTCTGAGCATGCTCAGGAGAGGTGACATCAGCAGACTCCTACAGTGTTGTGGGGCTACTACTACTCCCATCATGGAACAGACTTGTTTCCATGCTGGGAGTAGTAGTTCCCCCAGCTGCAGGAGTCTGTGGGTGGCTGGGGAGACTACATTAGTGCTTGTACTACCCCCATATAACATAACATGGGTATCATTTTAATCGTATTGACCCACAGATTAAAGAAAACGTCATTTCTACCGTTAAGTGTACAGCGTGAAAACAACAGTCCAAAGTTTGCTAAATTGCTTTTTTCTTTTCAATTTTCCCACATATATAAAAAAAATGTTGGGTTGCGCCATGCATTTTATTGTAAAATAAGATATGTCATTTAAGTAAAATTGATGACGCAAAAAAAAAAAAGCCCTCATTTGGGTCTGTGGATGGAAATATAAAAGAGTTATGATTTTTTAGAAGGAGAGGAGGAAAAAAAACGATTGGCTTGGTTCTTAACCCCTTAACGAGGCAGGACGTAAATGTACGTCCTGGGGAGCTGGTACTTAACGCACCAGAATATACATTTACATCCTATACATAACCGCGAGCATCGGTCATGCGCGGCAGGTCCCGGCTGCTGATAGTGTCTGCCATTAACCCCACAGATGCGGCGATCTGATCATCCAGAATGGCAGACGCTGGTCGCCTCACCTGCCTCCGTGCCTTCCACGGGTCTTCTGCTCTGGTCTGAGATCGAGCAGACCAGAGCAGAAGATGACCGATAACACTGATCAGTGCTATGCCCTATGCATAGCACTGAACAGTATTAGCAATCGAATGATTGCTATAAATAGTCCCCTATGTGGACTATTAAAGTGTAAAAATTAAAGTAAAAAAAAATTGAAAAATCCCCTCCCCCAATAAAAATTTAACCCCTTAACCCCTTAAGGACTCAGGGTTTTTCCGTTTTTGCACTTTCATTTTTTCCTCCTTACCTTTTAAAAATCATAACCCTTTCAATTTTCCACCTAAAAATCCATATTATGGCTTATTTTTTGCGTTGCCAATTCTACTTTGCAGTGACATTAGTCATTTTACCCAAAAATGCACGGCGAAACGGAAAAAAAAATCATTGTGCGACAAAATCGAAAAAAAAACGCCATTTTGTAAATTTTGGGGGCTTTCGTTTCTACGCAGTGCATATTTCGGTAAAAATTACACCTTATCTTTATTCTGTAGGTCCATACGGTTAAAATGATACCCTACTTATATAGGTTTGATTTTGTCGCACTTCTGGAAAAAATCATAACTACATGCAGGAAAATTTATACGTTTAAAAATGTCATCTTCCGACCCCTATAACTTTTTTATTTTTCCACATACAGGGCGGTATGAGGACTCATTTTTTGCGCCGTGATCTGAAGTTTTTATCGGTATGATTTTTGTTTTGATCGGACTTTTTGATCACTTTTTATTCATTTTTTAATGATATAAAAAGTGACCAAAATACGCTTTTTTGGACTTTGGAATTTTTTTGCGCGTACGCCATTGACCGTACGGCTTAATTAATGATATATTTTTATAGTTCGGACATTTACGCACGCGGCGATACCACATATGTTTATTTTTTATTTTTTTTACACTGTTTTATTTTTTTTATGGGAAAAGGGGGGTGATTCAAACTTTTATTAGGGAAGGGGTTAAATGACCTTTATTAACACTTTTTTTTAACTTTTTTTTTTGCAGTGTTATAGGTCCCATAGGGACCTATAACACTGCACACACTGATCTCTAATGCTGATCACTGGCGTGCATTAACACGCCTGTGATCAGCATTATCGGCGCTTGACTGCTCCTGCCTGGATCTCAGGCACGGAGCAGTCATTCGTCGATCGGACACCGGGGAGGCAGGTAAGAGCCCTCCCGGTGTCCGATCAGCTGTTCGGGACGCCGCGATTTCACCGCGGCGGTCCCGAACAGCCCGACTGAGCAGCCGGGTCACTTTCACTTTCACTTTAGAAGCGGCGGTCAGCTTTGACCGCCGCTTCTAAAGGGTTAATACCGCACATCGCCGATCGGCGATGTGTGGTATTAGCCGCGGGTCCCGGCCGTTGATTAGCGCCGGGACCGACGCGATATGATGCGGGATCGCGGCGCGATCCCGCTTCATATCGCGGGATCCGGCGCAGGACGTAAATATACGTCCTGCGTCGTTAAGGGGTTAAGGACTCAGCCCATTTTGGCCTTAAGGACTCAGACAATTTTAATTTTTACGTTTTCATTTTTTCCTCCTCGCCTTCTAAAAATCATAACTCTTTTATATTTTCATCCACAGACTAGTATGAGGGCTTGTTTTTTGCGCGACCAGTTGTCCTTTGTAATGACATCACTCATTATATCATAAAATGTATGGCGCAACCAAAAAACACTATTTTTGTGGGGAAATTAAAACGAAAAACGCAATTTTGCTAATTTTGGAAGGTTTTGTTTTCACGCCGTACAATTAATGGTAAAAATGACATGTGTTCTTTATTCTGAGGGTCAATACGATTAAAATGATACCCATTATTATTTACTTTTATATTATTGTTGCGCTTTAAAAAAAATCACAAACTTTTTAACCAAATTAGTACGTTTATAATCCCTTTATTTTGATGACCTCTAACTTTTTTATTTTTCCGTATAAGTAGCGGTATGGGGGCTCATTTTTTGCGCCATGATCTGTTATTTTTTTTGATACCACATTTGCATATAAAAAACTTTTAATACATTTTTTATAATTTTTTTTTTAATAAAATGTATTAAAAAAGTAGGAATTTGGGACTTTTTTTATTTTTTTTCGTTCACGCCGTTCACCGTACGGGATCATTAACATTTTATTTTAATAGTTCGGACATTTACGCACGCGGCGATACCAAATATGTCTATAAAAAATGTTTTTTACGCTTTTTGGGGGTAAAATAGGAAAAAACGGACGTTTTACTTTTTTATTGGGGGAGGGGATTTTTCACTTTTTTTTTACTTTTACTTTTACATTTTTTTACATTTTTTTTTACACTTGAATAGTCCCCATAGGGGACTATTCATAGCAATACCATGATTGCTAATACTGATCTGTTCTCTGTATAGGACATAGAACAGATCAGTATTATCGGTCATCTCCTGCTCTGGTCTGCTCGATCACAGACCAGAGCAGGAGACGCCGGGAGCCGCACGGAGGAAGGAGAGGGGACCTCCGTGCGGCGTTATGAATGATCGGATCCCCGCAGCAGCGCTGCGGGCGATCCAATCGTTCATTTAAATCGCGAACTGCCGCAGATGCCGGGATCTGTATTGATCCCGGCACCTGAGGGGTTAATGGCGGACGCCCGCGAGATCGCGGGCGTCGGCCATTGCCGGCGGGTCCCTGGCTGCGATCAGCAGCCGGGATCAGCCGCGCATGACACGGGCATCGCTCCGATGCCCGCGGTTATGCTTAGGACGTAAATGTACGTCCTGGTGCGTTAAGTACCACCTCACCAGGACGTACATTTACGTCCTGCGTCCTTAAGGGGTTAAATTGTAAAGTTTTTCCCCATTTTCCCCCCCAAAAAGTGTAAAAAAAAAATTTAAAAACATTTTTTATAGATAAAATTTTCAATAAACATATTTGGTATCGCCTCGTGCGTAAATTTATGAACTATTAAATATTATGTTAATTATCCCGTACGGTGAATGGTGAACGTAAAAAAAAAGTCCAAAATTGCTGCTTTTTTATAACATTTTATTTCAAATAAAATTGATAAAAAATGTATCAAATGTTTTATATATGCAAATGTGGGATCAAAAAAATTACAGATCAGGGTGCAAAAAATGAGGCCTCATACCGCCGCTTATATGAGAAAATGAAAGTTATAGGTCAGCAAATTAGAGGGATTTTAAATACACCAATTTGGTTAAAAAGTTAGATTTTTTTTTTATGCGTTATAATAATAGAAAAGTATGTAATCATGGGTATAATTTTAATTGTATGGACCCACAAAATAAAGAAAACGGGTCAATTTTACCGTAAAGTGTACAGCATGAAAACAAAACCTTCCAAAATTAGCAAAATTGCGGTTTTCTTATCAATTTCCCCACACAAATACTATTTTTTTGGTTGCGCCATACATTTTACTGTAAAGTGAGTGATGGCATTACAAAGATCAACTGGTCGCTCAAAAAAACAGACCTCCTACTAGTCTGTGGATGAAAATATAAAAGATAATGTCCAACAAGAGATTCAGAAAATAATGGAGCACTCACTCCGGACTTGTAGCTTCAAAAGATGTGATTTATTCATGACTGGGCATCACAAAACACGATAGGGAGCAGGGCATACAGGTGCGGACATGAGGCGGGGCCAGACACACAAACAACGGAGCAACAATTGTTTCACGCTAGATTTCCGCTTCCTCTGGCTCCAGTGTGCGCCAGATTTTGCGCCAGAATTGAAAAAACCCTGACTAACTCTCCATTTTGCTAAGAAAACCCAAAAAGGGGCATGGCTGCAGGGAGAAGGGGGCGTGGTCTCCAAAAAAGGGCGTGTTCCTGACATTTTCACAAAAACCCAACATATTTACTAAGGTTTTCACATAAAATGGTGGATTTGAGCTGAGGAAACCCCTACAGATAACAAAAGCAAAGTGTAGGGAAAGTGGAAACTGTAGGGAAACCTTAGTAAATACCGTGGAAAATAAATTGTAGGGAATCAAAACCCACAAAGAAACCTACACAACACCCGTAGTAAATAAGGGCCACTGTGTGAAGATCTCTGAACACACAGAGAGCAGAGGAGAGTGGGCAGTGAGTGAGCTGCTGTGATTGGCTGAGAGGAGGCCACACCCCCTCTGCAGCTCGAGTGACAGAAGAATGATTCAGTGCAGAGCTCCATCCATAGCATAGAGGAGAAGGAGCAAATGTTACAGCATGTTCACCCCCATACAGCAACATGTACCCCAGTAGTAAGAAGATGGGGAGGGGGTTTGTTACAATGTTCCAGCTCAGTAGTAAGGAGATGGCATGAGGAAGGGGTTGTTACTGTGTGCCATCAGTGTGTGTGATCCCAGGAGCAAGGAGATTACATGAGAAGGAGGTTTGTTACAGTGTGTCACCCCAGTAGTAAGGTAATTACATGAGGAGGTTTGTTAGTGTGTCACCCCAGTAGTATGGAGATTTCATGAGGAGGAGGTTTGTTACAGTGTGTCACCTCAGTAGTAAGGAGATTACATGAGGAGGGGGTTTGTTAGTGTCACCCCAATAGTAAGCATGGGAAAGCTGGATAACATACATGTTGACAGCCATATTGCTTGTCATTTAGCTTTACTACCGTACATAGTAGAGGCCTGCATTGGGATTGGAATCCCGCAGAACCCAACCCAAAATGTGCAGGCGGTGAGAAGGCTGCTGTGGGCGGGAGCGGGCGGTCAGGCACAGATCCCGCACCACCATGGCAGCCTCATTATAAGTCCGACTCAGTGACTGTCTCACAGTGCTCCTCCCAGTCCTGTCTCCTCCCCATGCCGCCACCGCAATGCCATTTTGTGGCACGCTCAGCCTGCCCTGGAGGATTGTTTACTCTGTAATCTTCTCCCACCGGCCTGGTAGGTCAGAGCTGCAACCAATGTTATTCACAATTCACACACACAGTGCGCTGTGCTGCATCACCGGCTGGGTAGGGGGGGGGGGGGGGGGGGGAGTGCACTGTAGAGCATTGCTGTGTCGCGGGGGGATAAATAGCCGATAACTTATACCGGAATATCAGTATAAGTTATCGGCTATCGGCCCTAACCTCCACCGATTATCTGTATCGGCCCTAAAAAACGATATCGGTCGATCCCTACATTGGGAGTATGTGCAAAGCATTGCACTCTAGTATCTCTACATTCCTGTTAGCGGGCGGGATTGGACAAAAAATCATTGGGAGTGGGATTAAAAAACAGTCCCGTGCAGGGCTCTACTACATAGTGTATAAAGAGAACAGCAGGCAAACTCCAGCAATCCTTCTTCCTCTCTGTGTAATGTGCAGCATAAAACCAGAGAGGAAAGGGTTACAGAGCAGAGTGCAGTGATTGGCTGACAGCTCAGTGAGACACAGTGAGGGAGGAAGTTTAGTCATGTACAGTGAGGGCAAGAGAGGGACACACCCCCTACCTGAGAGAAGATGGAAATTCAGTGTGATCTGATATAAGCTGATTTTAAAAGAAATACAAAAGCTAGACTCATAAAAGTATATGTACATGATCAGGATGAAGTACTGAGTAACATAACTTTTTTTTTCCTGGGATATGATAGGTACGCTTTAAGGACACAACCCATTTTAGCCTTAAAGCGTACCTGTCAGATCATCCAAACATTTTTTTATATGTTGCTCAGTATCTTATCCTGATCATGTACATTAGGGATCCACCGATTATCGGTATGGCCGATATTATCGGCCGATAATCACGATTTTGGGCATTATCGGTAATTACCTTGCCGATAATGCAATATCCGCCGCACCCCGACCGCCCCCCGACTGCCCCCCGTAGTGCTGGGCGGTATACCGGTATAGATTTTTGCCCATACCACTATACCGTTCTGGCCCCTCCCCCACCCTCTGAGTCAATAAAAAAAAAAATTAAACTTACCCGTAATGGGGGTGGTCTGGGCCATCCATCCTGTAGTGTCCGGCGGCATTCCGGGTGGAGGGTGCACCGGTCCGGGCTGTCCTTCTTCTCTGTGGGTCCTCTTCTCCACTCCGGGCAGGCTTCGGCCTAGTACGCTGCATAGACGCCGCTACGCCGTGACGTCAGGTGCGTCGCTGCGCACGGGCGTCACTGCGCAGCGGCGTCTATGCAGTGTACTAGGCCGGAGCCTGCCAGGAGTGGAGAAGAGGACCCCTGGAGAAGGACAGCCCGGACCGGTGCACCCTCCACCCGGAATGCCGCCGGACACTACAGGAAGGGAGGATGGATGGCCCGGACCACCCTGACAGGTAGGGGGAGAGAAGCGAGTGGTGGTGGCGGCGGCCTATGGCACCGCAAAAGCCACCGCAGTGCATTGATTTAAAGCGCCCGCTTTAAATCAATGCTCTGCAGCGGTGTCGAGGGGGGATAAATAGCCGATAACTTATACCGATATTCCGGTATAAGTTATCGGCTATCGGCCCTAACCTCCACCGATTATCGGTATCGGCCCTAAAAAACTGATATCGGTCGATCCCTAATGTACATATAACTTTTGTGTCTATGCCCTATATTTCTCTCAGAATTAGCTTTATTTCTGAACTACCTTAATGACCACAGACGTAAATCTATGTCCTCGTGCGGCGGTAGTAAGTGCACCAGGATGTACATTACCCGCCGGTAATTGCCAATATCCGCATTAACCCCTCGGCATCTGCGGCAGTGTGCATGTTAAAATAGATAATCGGATCGCTGCAGCGCTGCCGTGGGAATCTGATGATCTGTAATGGCGGACGGAGGTCCCCTCACCTGCCTCCGTCCGTCTCCCGGCGTCTCCTGCTCTGGTCGGAGATCGAGCAGACCGGAGCAGAAGATAGCCAATAACACTGATCAGTGCCATGCCCTATGCATAGCACTGAACAGTATTAGCAATCAAATGATTTGCTATAGATAATCCCCTATGGGGACGTAAAAAAAGTAAAAAAAAAAAAAATTGAAAAGTTGAAAGTAAAAATAAAAAGTAAAAAAAAGTGAAAAATCCTCTCCCCCCCCCAATAAAAATGAAAATTGTCCATTTTTGCCATTTTACCCCAAAAAGTGTAAAAAGAAATGTTGTTTTATAAACATATTTGGTATTGCTGTGGGCGTAAATGTCCGAACTATCAACATAAAATGTGAATGATTCCGTATTCAGCTTTTTTAGTCACATTTTATTCCCAAAATTTTTTATAAAAAATGTATATATGCAAATGTAGTATCGATAAAAAGTAAAGATGACTGCGCAAAAAATTAGCGGAAAATTGGATGGAAAAATTAAAAAGTTATAGGTGGTCAAAATAGGGCGATTTTAGATTACTGATTTTGTACAAAGTTTTAGATTTTTTATTTTTTTTTGACCGGTACAAAAAAGTATCCAGCCATGGGTATCCTTTTAATCGTATTGACCCACAGAATAAAGAACACATGTCCGTGTACAGTGTGAAAACGAAACCCTCCAAAATGTGCAAAATTGTGGTTTTCATTTAAATTTCCTCCCTAAAGGGAGGGTTCGACGTACATTTTATGGTAAAATGTTAGATTTCATTACAAAGTACAATTGGTCACGCAAAAAACAAGCCCTTATATGGTCTGTAGATGGAAATATAAAAGAGTTATGGATTTTAGAAGTCAAGGAGGAAAAAACAAAAACGCAAAAATAAAATTGGCCTGGTCCTTAAGGTTAAAGCGCAACACACAGGTCCTAGCGCATGCGGCCTTCAACTAATGTAACGTGCGCGCTGCGTGGCATCCAGCAAGAGCTCGCTCCCACGCTCTCTGCACCTAGCCCTGCGCAGGCTGACAGACTTTGGGCATGCTGGGAGTTGTAGATTTGCAACAGCTGGAGGCACACTGGTTGGGAAACACTGTTCTAGCCTATTCAGCATACACATCATGTTACACCAGTGTTTCCCAGCCAGGGTGCCTCCAGATGTTGCAAAACTACTACTCCCAGCATTCCCTGGTTGGGAAACACTGGCATACACACACATAACAGGAACTGCAACTCCCAGCATGTCATTCAGGAGTCCCCCCCTCACACATAGAAATCATCCCCAGTATGATATTTATTCCCTGTAGTCTATACACCACCAGCCCCTGCAGTGTAATATGTCTCCTCACATGAAACCTCCCCATGATAAATTAGGTCCTGTGTAAACAGAGCGGGGGAGGGAGGAGCTGTGTACGTCCTCATTCAGGCTCAAGCAGGAGTGCTGTGATTGGTTCAATATGTGAGTGCTGTGATTGGTGAGCAATAAGAAGAGCAGAGATTTAGCACAGTAGGGCGTGGTATGGGCAGGCTTTGGGGGTGTACGTTTGTTACAGACTTGAGAGGAAGTCATTTTTTTCAGAGTGAAGAGGATGATGGGAGCTCAGGCTCCATAACCAGGAAGTGCTGCTATTTTCACAGTGGCATAGCATACAAACGGGATGGGGCAGACATATAATGATAAGTGCGGTGGCATCATGGAGCCAAGGTCTAGCCTGTGGCAGGTACTTATTTTCCGATTTTTCACTATTGGATATCTCCTTTAAAGCTTTTGCAAAACTACAGCTCCCAGCATGCACACACATCCTTTGAGTGGTAGTTTTGCAACAGCTGGAGGAACATGATTGGTAAAACTCAGATTTACAGCAGTGTTGCTGCAGGCTGTTTTCCTCCTACTGTTACTAAACATCATTTGGCTGTGCAGGCATGCTGGGAGTTTAGTTTTGCAACAGCTGGAGGCATATGATTGTAGTCCCCCTGTTTTAGATACACGCACACACTGACTTCATTTATTCATGCACATTACCTAGACAACACAGATTTACACACATACATATTAGGGATCGACCGATTATCGGTATGGCCGATATTATCGGCCGATAATCAAGATTTTGGGCATTATCGGTATCGGCAATTACCTTGCCGATAATGCCCCGCCACCCGCACCGCCCCCACCGCACCACGACCGCTCCTCCATTCAGTTCCCATCTTCAGTCACCAACTTCTTTCATCATCATCTCATAGGCAGCAGTGTATTCTCCCCCCCCCCCCCCACCTTCTCCTGTGAAGTAAACACAGACAGTGAGGGAGCTGATGACAGCAGATTTAGATCTGCAGACTTGTCAATCATGAAGTGGGTTCATGAGGTAGGTGATGACCAGTGGACACAGCCAGGCTGGTATGTATCCCACGAGGCAGGGAGGCAGTCTTTTGACTGGCATTTTCAGTATGAAATACTGAATAATTTTTTATGAAAGCAATTGCAAAACCTGTTGGTTTTGCATGCTTTACAACATATCCAAAGTTTTCATATCTGACCGTGCCCATTTAAGGACACAACCAATTTATTTTTGCGTTTTCTTATTTTCCTCCTCGTCTTCTAAAATCAATAACTCTTTTATATTTTCCGTTCATGGGCTTGTTTCTTGCGTGACCAGTTGTACTTTGTAATTACATCACTCATTTTACCCTAAAATGTATGGTAAACCCAATTTTTTTCCCTCACGTTTTCACGCTGTACACTTTACGGTAAAAATTGTTTTATTAATACGATTAAATTGATACTCATGGTTACATTTCTATTATTGTACTGCTTTTAACCCCTTAACGACCACGGACATAAATGTATGTCCTGGTGAGGCGGTACTTAGCGCACTAGGATGTACATTTACATCCTGTGCTATCAGCAGCCAGGGACCAGCTGATAATGGCCGACATCCGAGAGAGCGCGGATGTCAGCCATTAACCCCTCAGATGCTCTGATCAATACAGATCACGGCATCTGCCCATGTTAAAATAGATGATCTGATCACCCGCAGCGCTGCCCCGGGGATCCGATAATCTGTAATGGTGCTGGGAGACGGCCGGAGGCAGATGAGGGACCTCCGGACGTCTCCCGGCATCTTCTGCTCTGGTCTGAGATCCAGTAGACCAGAGCAGAAGATAGCTGATAATACTGATCAGTGCTATGCCCTATGAATAGCACTGAACAGTATTAGCAATTAACTGATTGCTATTGAAGTGTAAAAAAAAAGTGAAAAAAAATAAGTTGAATAATGTTAAAAAAAAAAAAAAAGTTAAAAAAAGTTAAAAATCCCCTCCCCCAAGAAAAATGAAAATTGTCCAATTTTACCCCAAAAAGCTTAATATTTTTTTGTATATAAACATATTTGGTATCGCCGCATGCGTAAATGTCCGAACTATCAAAATATAATGATAATGATCCGTATGGTGAATGGCATAAATATAAAAAATAAAAAAAGGTCCAAAAATGCAGCTTTTTTGTCACATTTTATAAATATTATTATTATTTTTTTTTATAAAAAGTGATCTAAAAGTTGTATATATGCAAATGTGGTACCAGTAAAAAGTACTGATGATGGCGCAAAAAAGGAGCCCTCATATCACCCATATACGTAAAAATGAAAATGTTATAGGTGGTCAAAATAGGGCGATTTTATATTACTGATTTTGTCCAAAAAGTACTGCTGTACAAAAAGACTGCTGCAGTCTCTCCAGTTGTGACGTGTGGCGCCTACCGCACCCGGGGGATCGGGACTTCTCTTTTTATTCCAACCCACATGGCACCTATTCCAGAATAGACTACATTTTCATGCCCCACTACCACTTGCCTCGGCTCTCCTCCACACAGATAGGCAACATCTTCCTTTCAGATCATGCCCCAGTCCTCAGTTCTCATGGCGCCTTAATGAAACCCTGTTATTGGACTCGCTCTGCTTTTCGGATTTGAAGTCCACTATTTTTTACTTCCAGTCCGATCACATGCATGACTCGACCCCTCTGCCCACGCAATGGGAAGCTCTCAAATGTGTGTTACGTGGGGTGCTGATTATTCATTGCACCCACCTCAAGAGGGCGAAAGTGATGAAACTGAGGAGGCTCCTTGAAACGCTGAGCGCCTTATAGGCCCAGCACAAGAGATCCCAGCAGGAGTCCACTTTGAGGGACCTCATTAAGGTGCGTCGTAACATCTGATCCCTCTTTGATGATAAATACCGGCAATTCCGGCAGAGATGCTCCAAAACGTTCTATGAGTGGGGCAATAAACCAGGGAAATACCTAGCGAGGGCCCTTCGGGAACAGCGTGTGTCCCAGTATGTCCCCTCCATTTGCATGCCGGGGGGGGGGGGGGGGGGGGGGGGGGTAGGGAAGTCCTTTTTGACACCAGACATTCTAGCAGCATTCGAATGCTACTACACCGACCTTTACAACCTACCTCCCCCGACCCCAATCCCCCCACCTCCACTGCCAAATATCTCCATGCCTGATTACATCAGGCAAACTGCACTTCCACGCCTGTCTGACAGTGCTGCAGAGGCCCTGGAAGCTCCTTTTACAGTGGAAGAACTGTCCTTAGCAATTACGGGACTAAAATCTGGCAAGAGTCCAGGTCCTGATGGGTACACCGCCAAATTTTACAACTCACTGAAACAAGAGCTACTCCCCATATTGTGCCAAACCTTTAACTGCGTCTCCCCGGGGGTGGGTTTCCCCATGGCAGCCCTTTAGCGCCCACATCGCGGTAATACCCAAGGAGGGACTGGACCCCAATCTCTGCGCCAGCTACCGCCCCATTTCTCTCCTTAACACGGATACTAAATTATTCACCTCTGATCCACCCCGATCAGTCTGGTTTCCTCCGCTCAGGGAGGTGAGGGACAATACGATACGCGCATTTTCAGTTGTGCACAAGGGTACTGTTGATCGTGTCCCCCTAATGCTTCTTTCCCTTGACGCCGAAAAGGCTTTTGATAGGGTGGACTGGAGGTTCATGGAGGCCTCTCTGGTGCAGATTTCATGGAGGCCTCTCTGGCGCAGATTGGGTTAGGCCCTTCCATGCTGGGACGAATAACAGTGCTCTACCGTTACCCGCAGGCTCGTGTGAAGATCAATGGGGCCCTTTCTAATCCTATACGCATCCGTAATGGCACTCGCCAGGGCTGCCCGTTATCCCCCCTCCTATACACGCTTTGCATGGAGCACTTACTGAATGCCCTGAGTGACCCGACGATAAAGGGGTTTTCTCTGAATGGCGACACACACTTGTGCTCAGCATTCGCAGATGACTTGCTCTTATACTTATCGGCCCTTCACACTTCCCTACCTGCAGTCACTCGTACGCTTTAACTTTACTTCCACTTTAGTAATCACAAAATAAACATGGCAAAAAGTGTGGCCTTAAATATAACCCTGCCCGGACCTGAGGTCTCTCAACTGAAGAGAGAACACCCCTTCCAATGGGTGCCGAAGTCCATCAAAATCTTTGGTGTGCAGGTCCCAGCCGACCTGTCCACAGCCTACTCCCTTAATTTTCTTCCCCTGATTACGTCCTTAGAGAGGGATCTGACGAAATGACCAATGGCACGTTCTCATGGGTGGGAAGGGCCAACATACTTAAAATGAACATTTTCCCCAGGTTATTCTACCTCTTAACAGTCCCTGTGGTCGTCCCTGCCTCGTATTTCCAACGGCTCACCAGAATGTTTGGGAAATTCGTTTGGGCGGGGCAGCTGTCAAGACTCTCCAGGAAAGTACTGTTTAGGCGCAAACAAGCTGGAGGACTTGCGGTCCCGGACTGTAGGGCCTATTATCTTGCATCCACTTTGGCCAGATTTCTGCATCTCTTCCACGGCATCTCCACTAAGCGGTGGGTGGGTATTGAATAGGCAGGCACTAAGTTCGAAATACTCTCCTTCCCCTGGCTGCCACCTGGCCCTGCCACTACAGCAATTCATACCACATTGCCATGGGTCTCCAGGGAACTGTATACGGCCCTTAGGCGTTACTTATCTGGCTCCGGGATCCTGTCCCCAGATGGCCCACTGGTACCTGTCGTGAATAACCTGAGATTTCCGTCCGGAGTCCACTGCACCTCCTTTCTGGGCAGGTCCGATCCCCCGACCCTTCCCCTTGGAGACATTATGACAGGCTCTCTGCTCCGCACATAGGAAGACCTGGTGTCAGAACACCTCCGCACACCGGCCAGGTACCTACAGTATCTACAACTCAGACACTTTGTGGCAGCTGAGGGTAGGAACTTGAGACTGGATAGACCCCTTTAAGGTCCTGTGCACTTCTTCCTCCCCGGTCCCCAAAGCTGTCTCTCAAATATATGGCCTACTCCTCGACGAAGCCGAGCTCCGTCCTCTTAAATTTGTGGGGGCCTGGGAGGAGTAACTGGGCACGACCTTCGCCCCGTCCGATTGGGCCTCGGCCTTCCGGATGTGCCATAAGTTGTCTATCTCTTGTAGGGCACAATAGACCAACTATAAAATCCTGACCAGATGGTATAGGGTTCCGGTGATTCTACACAGGATGTTTCCACAACTTTCTGACCTCTGCTGGAGGTATGGGGGAGCCCGGGGAATCTTGACCCACGTTTGGTGGTCATTCCCCTCTCTTAGCCCATTCTGGACCGTAGTATTGTCCCGTATACTAACCATAAGTGGGGTACGCTATCCCAACGACCCAACAGTCCTTTTGTTAACACTTCCCCCTAGGTCAAGGAAATCTCCGCTTAAGTTACTGGCACATTTCCTGTTGATGGCGGCTAGGACGGTGATACCCAGACATTGGAAGGAGACCTACCCTCACTTGCTTTCCGAATGGTATAAGGAGATCCACTTCATTAGTCGCATGGAGGAGCTCATGGCTGGATTCCTCTGGTGCTTCTGCCAGGTACTCCGCAGTTTGGCGACCATGGTTTGCTTTTACCGAAACTCCTCTCTATCATTCTGATTAGACATACTCGTATATATTGGACCTCTTCCCTGACCTTACGGCCTTTACTCCTGTGCAGCTGTGTGGAGACCAAGGTGCGGGGCGGGTGAACTGATGGCGTTTAGGTTTGTGGTTTATGTTGCTCCCATCCCCTCTTTTCTCCCTGCCCACGTTGGGCCCCTAATACCTCCTCGATCCCCCCCCCCTTTCACTCTTTCCGCCACCCGCATCCCCTCCCTGCCCTCTCTGAGTCCCTAGATCATCCACCCATCCTTCCCTTTCTTCTCCTTCCCCCTACCCCTCCCTCTCATTGCCCCCTCTACCTCTCCCCCTAAGATCCACTCCCTGTTTTCCTCCTGTTTTTTTTTTTTTCTTTTCACTTTCTCTGATCCACTGGATCTCCACGAATACCGATATGTTGTGATGCCCTGCCCAGTGGGACTTGACTACACCACGTCGATGCTACCGTCATTGTACATTTGTTACCATGCCTCTCTCCTTTTTAGTGTTACATTTAACATGTTGTACAACGCTAATACTACTTCTAGTCAATTTCCACCCCACTGCGTTGGACACAATATGGTTCAACGTTGTATGTTTTCCCTGTTTTCTTATAATAAAACGAAAATGAAATATGAAAAAAAAAAGTTTGAGATTTTTTTTAAAGCTGTACAAAAATAGAAAAGTATCTAGCCATGGGTAAAATACTATTTGTGTGGGGAAATTATAAAGAAAACAGCAATTTAGCAAATTTTGGAAGGTTTCCTTTTCGCGCCGTACAATTTACGGTAAAAATGACGTGTTCTTTATTCTTTGGGTCAATACGATTGAAATGATACCCATGATAACATAACTTTTTTCATTTTTCCATTTAAGCGGCGGTATGAGGGCTCATTTTTTGCGCCGTGATCTGTACTTTTTATTGATACCCTATTTGCTTATATAAAACTTTTATTACATTTTTAATAACTTTTTTTTTTTGGAATAAAATGTTATAAAAAAAAAAAAAGCAGCTATTTTGGACTTTTCTTTTTTTACGTTCACACCGTTCACCGTACGGTTTCATTGTTGGGCTGTGTGTGGAGATCTCTTCACAGAGAGAGAAGAAAGACCGGTGGTTGCGGTGATGGTGATGACTACGGCGGCGGAGTGGGTGTAGCGGATTTAGAGTGGAGATCACATCTTGCCTGTACAGAGTTAAGCCAGGCTGGCAGAAGAGTGCACAAAAAGCCCCCCCCCCCCCCCCCCCCCCAGTGCACCAAATCACTTAATTTGCATAATTCGATTTTTAGCCATAACTCTGCCACGTAGAAAAAAAAAAGCAAACAGCCTTGCAGTCAGCATTGTTCAAGTTGGTTTGTGTAGGTGATGCTGGTGACAGATTCCCGTTCAATAAGGCCACAGGCAGAGGAACAGACAGGGAATGAGTACCAGTTACTGCAGATATACTGTTTGCAGAGAAATAGTCTGCTGTGTACTGAAATGTTCTGCAACAGCTCTGAGCAGGGAACTGGCAGGAGGGCTGTGGTAGGAGAGTAGAAATGGTCAGAGGACTGTAATGGGGAGGAAAGCAATGTATTCTAGGAATATAGTACCAAGCATCTGCTCAACCATGAAGTAGTGAGAAGGAATGGTAGGGGAGAGGAATACAGACCCCCAAATGTAAGCAATGTCTATGCTGTTTATCATTGTATACCAGGATCTACTAATGTCTACTGAGATTTTGGGTATGTGGAGGTGGATGGAATGTCGTGTACTGAATGACTGCTTTGTTGCTTTAGTCAGGAAATTCTATGTAATTGTAGTGAATAAAGCTTACTCTTGGTCTACAGGTATTGTCTTGTACATTCTTTGAACTGAAGAGAACTGTTTACTAGGGCTACAAAAGTGGTTCTTTATTCCAGAGGTTTGTGTGATTATATAGTCTGGTCTCCATAAAATGAGTAGACGTCATCTATAAATCAATGTAATAGCTGCTGCCAATGACTCCAGCAACTACATTTGTATAGTTAGAAAATTACAGGGCATGAGCTTTGCTGGGGTAACACGGCTATGCAGGTAAATTGCTGCTTTACTTTTTACATTATGTTACACAGGCACATCAGGGAACACAGATACAAAGCCAACTTATCTGTTGTTCACGCATAGAAGCTACAATCTAGCCTGAACAGTTTTATTTCACTCACTGCCGAATAACTTTCCCATTCCCATTTTATATTGAAATTAAGGAATAAATTAACTGACTCTACTATTGAATCCATTTTAAGATATTTTGGACCTGCTTTATGGTCCGGCTGCAATCTTCTTCTTGAGCTGCAGCATGATGCTTGGGCTCAGTGTGTCATAATGCTGCTTAGCCAGTCACTGGCAACACTGTCCTGCCTTGGCGAGTGATTGGCTGAGCAGCAGTATGACACACTGGGTCCAAGTGTCACCCTGCAGCTCAGGAAAAGGCTTGCAGCCGTGGACCAGAGCAGGTCATTGGAGGCGCCACGAGATCACTGGAGGAAAGTAGAGATTTTTTTTCTTATGTTGTGTAGAATGGGCATTGTAAAAAAATAAATAAATAAATAAAGAATTCTATCAACTAAGCAAAGCCAGAAGAGAATAAAAAATGGGGGATCAGGCAACATGTTTTTAACAGACTCTCCTTCAGTAGAGAATTTCTGCATATTTTAGCTGCAGCATAAGCTATAATAGGCTCCACTCTTGTTTTGGTTGCTTTCCATTCTGGCTTATAGAGAGGTCCTACTGCTGGACTCCTCTTTACTGAGCATGTTTCCTAATAGGATATAGAATTAGGACATATAGTTGAGACAATCCAGCCTTATTGCCAAACTTGATTACATGGTGTTATCACAAGTGAGTTCTACAAGAGGGAGTTTATTAACCACATACATCAGTGTTCTGGCATCTTAAGTTTTGCACAAAAATTTGCAACTTTGTGCTGAGTTCACCAAGTGGGTGGGGCTTCGCAGAAACTGACTTGTCCTCATGCATCTGCCAGATTTATTAAAATGTATGCGTACATGCAGACATAAGTTATAGCTGAAAATCGGGTCATCTTCTAGCTAGCATAGATTTCAGTGATGCATGTACAGGGTAACCGCTGATGTGCCAAATTAGGAGGTGTGCACCTCTTAATTATTCCTGCTAATCAAAGGCAGAAGGATTTTACTTAACCCAGGGGTTTTTCCATTTTTGCACTTTCATTTTTTCCTCCTTACCCAAAAAAAAATTATAACTCTTTCAATTTTGCCCCTAAAAATCCATATGATGGTATATTTTTTGCGCCACCAATTCTAATTTGTAATTTTACCCCAAAATCTATGACGAAACCGAAAAAAATCATTGTGCGACAAAATTGAAGAAAAAAAACACCAATTTGCAACTTTTGGGGGCTTCCGTTTCTGTGCAGTACATTTTTAGGTAAAAATGACACCTTATCTTTATTCTATGGGTCCATAAGATTAACCCCTTATGGACTCGGGGTTTTTCCGTTTTGTCACTTGACATTTTTCCTCCTTACCTTTAAAAAATCATAACTCTTTCAGTTTTTCACCTAAAATTCTATGTGACAGCTTATTTTTTGCGCCACCAATTCTACTTTGTAATGACATCAGTCATTTTACCCAAAAATGTACAGAGAAACGGGAAAAAAAATCATTGTGTGACAAAATTGAAGAAAAAACACTATTTTGTCACTTTTGGGGGCTTCCGTTTTTACGCAGTACATTTTTCGGTAAAAATGACACCTTATGTTTATTCTGTAGGTCCATACGGTTAAAATGATACCCTACTTGTATATTTTTGATTTTGTCGTACTTCTGAAAAAAATCATAACTAGAAGCAGTAAAATTTATATGTTAAAAATTTTCATTTTCTGACCCCTATAACTTTTTAATTTTTATGTGAACGGGACAGTTTGAGGGCTCATTTTTTGCGCAGTGATCTGAAGTTTTTATCGGTACCATTTTTGTTTTGATCGGACTTTTTGATCACTTTTTATTCATTTTTTTTATGGTTTGAAATGTGACCAAAAATATGCTATTTTGCATTGTCCGTGCGGTTTATTTAATGATATACACCACATATGTTTATATTTATTTTTATTTACATGTTACATTTTTTATTATGGGAAAAGGGGGGTGTTTTGAACTTTTGTTCAGGAAAGGATTAATACATATTTTTTTTTACATTTTTTTACACTATTTTTTTTCCAGTATTATAGCCCTCATAGAGGGGTATAGCTCTGCACACTTTGATTCATTGCACAGATCCCTGCTATGGGTTACCATGGCAATGATCAGTGTTACCGGCACTTAACTGCTCATGCCTGGATCTCAGGCACGGAGCAGCCATTCGGGGATCGGACGCCGAGAAGGCAGGTAAGAGCCCTCCCGGTGTCCTGCTCGCTGTTCCCGAACAGCCCGACTGACTAGCCGGGATAGTTTCACTTTCACTTTAGAAGCGGCGGTCAGCTTTGACTGCCGCTTCTAAAGGGTTAATACCGCACATTGCCGCGATATGCGATGTGTGGTATTAGCCGCGGGTCCCGGCCGTTGATGAGCGCCGGGACCGACGCGGTATGATGCGGGATCGCGGTGCGACCCTGCTTCATATCGCGGGAGCCGGCGCAGGATGTAAATATACGTCCTGCGTCGTTAAGGGGTTGAAGACAATGGATGTAAATGTACGTAATGGTGCGGTGGTACTTAATGCACCATGACGTACATTTACGCGCCGAGCGCTGGACCGGTGCTCGCGTCATGCGTGGCAGGTCCTGGCTGCTTTCAGCAGCCAGGGACCCGCCGGTAATGGCGGACATCTGCGATTGCGCGGATGTCTGCCATAAACCCCTGAGATGCCGTGATCAATACAGATCACGGCATCTGTGGCAGTGCGGTACTTTGAATGGATGATCGGATGAGGGCGATCCACACCCTAGCTCATCAGAGGCTGGAAAAATTCACCTGCCCAGTAGAAAGATTATTTGAAGCAATAAACTTAAAATTTCAGCTTGTTTTGACTATTGTGTTATTGCAGTTGTTGTGATCTCAAGTTATTATATATCAAAATAAGCTGAAGAATGTTGAGTATTGCTCAGTTGTGCAAGTTGGTGTGAGAGACTGATGATTCCAGGAAATGATTCATCTTCTCTGTAGTCTGGACCCTAGCCCCCATTGATTACTACCTGTTCCCCAATTTGAAAAAAAAAGTTCTTTTCTAATAGTGATGAGCTGAAATCAACAAGAATCACTCATTTCTTGGGTAGAAAATGTAATGTAAGTTCATTTCTAGATGTAATAAATATATTAGAGGGGGATTCCTGTGAAAAAAAGGAGAAAACAAATGTTTTCAGATCAACTGGTGCCCGAAAGTTAAACAGATTACTTCTATTAAAAAAATCTCAATCCTTCCAGCTGCTGTATAAATCTGAGAAATGTATGAATTTATTTTCTGTCTGACAAGTGTTCTCTGCTGACACCTCTGTCAGTGTGAGGAACTGTCCAGATTAGAATCATCCCCATAGAAAACCTCTCCTGCTCTGGACAGTTCCTGACAGAGACAGAGGTGTCAGCAGAGAGCACTGTGGTCGGCCTTAAAAGAACTTCACAAATTACTCTGTAGTATGGGTATGTTCACACGAGCGGATTTACAGGGTATTTTACGCTGCGGATCCGCCACTTAAGGACCTCTGTATGGTGCCCTTAAATGTGCCTGCTCGGAGTGGAAATACGCAGCTCCGAGCAGTCACACTGTGATGTGCGGGTCGCCGCGCATGCGCGGTATACTCGAACACATCGCGGCCGCTCCCCCTGCTCAATGAGCTAGGCCGAGATCTGCTGCGATGTGCCAGTGTACTGCGCATGTGCGCGGCAACTTTCACATCGCAGTGTGTCTGCTCGTACCGCTCCGAGCAGGCAAAATATAAAGGCAGCATAGGTCATTCAGCGACTGATCCGCAGCAAAATTCGCTGCAAAAATCCGCTCGTCTGAATGTACCCATAATCTGTATTATACAGCAGCTGATAAGTACTGGAAGGGTTAAGATTTTTAAATAGAAGTAATTTACAAATCAGTTTAGCTTTCTTGCACCAGTTGATTTGAATTTTTTTTTTTCCCCTTTAGAGGTAATTTTATAGAAAATAAAAATACCATAAATGTCATAAGTTCATTGGTTTAAATCAATCCTGAGAATTTGTTTAACAGTCCTTGTATATAGATGACCGATTTATCGTGTAAGATGCTCTTATGATAGAGAATCATTTACAGTTATATACTTTCCGTAGGACTGAATGTTTAACTTTGTTTTAAGAAAATAAATTGTTTTACTTTTGGCTTTTAAAAGCACATGTTTTTCTGTGAAATATTGCAGAGATCAGTGGATTTATAATTAGAATGGAGAGTTGAAAGTCAGATCAATCATCACTGAATCTGTCTGAAAACTGCAGCTAAAGCAATTTAGTTTTTCCTTGAAAAGTTTCATTTCCCTGATGAGGAGAAAAGTTGTGAAAAGATCATAAATTGTACATATTTCTTAGTCATACAAAAAAAAATTTATCAGCTTGCTTGGGAATAGTTTTTGTATGTTTCTTGAAAGTGCAAGTAACTTGTATCTAGGTTCTTCAGTGAGATAGGAAATTTTCAAGGTAGTTTACTAAGAAGGCATTTAAGGCATTTACATCGTAGAATGCAATAATACATGTACTGTTTTGAGGTGGCCTAGAGTGTTTACTGGTGATTTGTCTTTGGGCCCTAGCTGGATGCAGAAATATAATGTCATCTTATATTACAGAAGCTTTACATTTCTGGTGTTTCCCAAACTCCACCCTTATTCATCCTCCACTTTGTGCATATTTATGCAGTACAAAGACCTGTGACTCGAAGACTCTCTTCTTGTTATAAAAGCTTCTAAAGCCCTAGCAGAAGGGAAAATAGCATAGTCAGTGAAAAATGGGGATAAGACATTTTTTTCAGATTAATAAACAAAAAAAAAAGGAAATTAAAACATGGATTCATTATATTAAAAGCAAAGGAAGGGAAAGTGGGTAGAAGAGGATCACAGACTAGCTGACTGCCTTAATTAATATTTAACCCCTTAAGAACCCAGGGCGTACCTGTATGCCCATGGGAATTCCGGCCCCCACCACCTGCTAAAATCATTCAACAGGCACCCTGTGAAAACGTCTGGGGGGGGGGGGAGGTCCGATCATCCTGAAGGATAGGAGTGAGGTGGAGGGGTGCCACCTCCTTCTATCCCATATGATTGGCCGGTCAGGACTGGCCGGCGAATCACAGGGCAGGGGCGGTTGGTGAAAGTTCAGAAGTCCGGGCAGAGCGGGGGAAGATGGCAGCGACTGCTGCGGAGGCCATCGTTGCGGGAGTGGGACAGGCAGCAGTTACCTGAGATCACGAGGGGACCAGTGGCAGAAAGGAGGCATCAGGCAAGTGGAGGCAGCGGTGTCGGCGTCAGGGGCAGCAGTGAAGATCGCTGTAAAGTGTGCAGTGGTCTCCAAACTGTAGCCCTTCCAGATGTTGCAAAACTACAACTCTCAGCATGCCCAGACAGTCCACGTATGCTGGGAGTTGTAGTTCTGTAACATCTGGCCCTTCAGATGTTGCAGAACTACAACTCCCAGCATGCCTGGGCAGTCTGCTTTGCAACATCTGGAAGGGTATAGTTTGAGACCACTATACAATGGTGTCCAAGCTGTAGCACTCCAGATGTTGCAAAACTACAATTGAAAGCATGCTGAGACTGTCCAGGCATGCTGGGAGTTATAGTTCTGCAACATCTGGCCCTTCAGGTGTGGCCAAACGCAAACTCGCAGCATGCCTGGGCAGTCTGGGCATGCTTAAATTTGAAGTTTTGCAACATCTGGAGGGCTACAATTTGGACACCACTACACAGTGGTCTCCAAACTGTTCTCCTCCAGTTGTTGCATAACTACAACTCCCAACATGCTTTTCGGCTGTCTGGGCATTCTTGGAATTGTAGTTTTGTAACAACTGGAGGCACCCTAGTTGGGAAACATTGTCTGTTTCCTAACTCAGTGTTTCCCAACCCGTGTGCCTCCAGCTGTTGCAAAACTATAACTCCCAGCATGCACTGACAGACCATGCATGCTGGGAGTTGTAATTTTGCTACAGCTGTAGGCACACCGGTCGGAAAACAGTTAAGCAACACACTCTGTGTTTTGCAACCAGTGTGTCTCCAGCGGTTGCATAACTACAACCCTCAGCATGCACGGACAGCCAAAGGGCATGCTGGGAGTTGTAGTTTTGCAACAGCTGGAGGTTTGCCCCACCATGTGAATGTTCAGGGTACATTCACACAGGTGGGGGTTTACAGTGAGTTTCTTGCTGCAAGTTTGAGATGCAGCAAATATTCCGTTGCAGCTCAAACTCCCAGCAGGAAATTCGCTGTGAACCCCCGCCCGTGTAAATGTACCCTAAAAACACTACACTGCAATACACAAAATAAAAACACTACATTTACACATACCCCTACACAGTTACCTCAACAACCCCCCCCCAAATAAAAATGGAAAACGTCTGGTACGGCACTGTTTCCAAAAACAGAGCCTCCAGCTGTTGCAAAACAAAAACTCCCAGTATTGCTGACTGTCCAGGCATGCTGGGAGTTTTGCACCTTGTTTGGAAAACACTGCTGTAGGGTAATTTTTGCATCTGAGGCAAGTGTCATTCTTGCATCCAGGTCCGTTCCTATGCAAATCCCTAATTAAGGCCTCAACTGTGCATGAGGCCCTGTCGTATTTCAAGGAAACCGTTTAGGGTCACATATGGGGTATTTCCGTACTTGGGAGAAATTTCCTAACAAATCTTTTTACCCCTTATGAAAGAGGTAAAAGGAAAAAAAAAGACCCCCAAAATTTTAAACGCAATTTCTTCTGAGTACGGAAATACCCCATATGTGGACGTAAAATGCTCTGTGGGCACACAACAAGGCTCAGGAGTGAGAGCATCATGTACATTTGAGGTGATTTGCACAGGGGTGGCTGATCGTTACAGCGTTCTGACATAAATGCAAAACAATAAATACCCACATGTGACCCCATTTTTGGAAACTACATCCCTCACGGAACGTAATAAGGGAATAGTAAGCCTTAATACCCCACAGGTGTTTGAAGAATTTTCGTTAAAGTTGGATGTAAAGATGAACATTTTTTATTTTTTCACTAAAATGCTGGCGTTATCCCAAATTTTTCATTTTCACAAGGGTAATAGGAAAAAAGTATATAAATACCTGATTTGTGGACGTAAAGTGCTCTGCTGGCGAATTACAGGGTTCAGAAGAGAAGGAGCACCATTGGGCTTTTGGAGAGAGAATGTTTCTGGAATTGGAGGCCATGTGTTTACAAAAGCCCCCATAGTGCCAGAACAGTGGACCCCCCCCCCCACATGTGACCCTATTTTTGGAAACTACACCCCTCACGTAATGTTATAAGGGGTACAGTGAGCATTTACACACCACAGGTGTCTGACAGATTTTTGAATTTTTCATTTGCACAGCCCACTGTTCCAAAGATCTGTCAAACTCCGGTGGGGTGTAAATGCTCACTGCACCCCTTGTTACATTCCGTGAGGGGTGTAGTTTCCGAAATGGGGTCACATGTGGGGGGGTCCATTGTTATGGTAGTATGGGGGCTTTGTAAATGCACATGGTCCCCGACTTCCATTCCAAACAAATTCTCTCTACAAAAGCCCAATGGTGCTCAATCTTTTCTGAGCATTGTAGTTCGCCCGCAGAGCACCTAACATCCACATATGGGGTATTTGCATACTCAGAAGAAATGGGGTTAAACATTTTGGGAGGCTTTTTCTCCTATTACCCCTTGTGATAAGGAAAAATTTGAGGTAACACCAGCATTTTGGTGAAAAAAATAAAAATTTTCATTTTCACGTCCAACTTTAGCAGAAATTTGTCAAACACCTGTGGTGTGTAAAGACTCACTGTACCCTTGTTACGTGCCTTGAGGGGTGTAGTTTCCAAAATAGTATACCATGTGTTTTCTTTCTTTTCTTTTTTGCTGTTCTGGCACCATAGAGGCTTTCTAAATGTGACATGCCCCCCAAAAACCATTTCAGCAAAATTTGGTTTCCAAAAGCCAAATGTGGTTCCTTCTCTTCTGAGCAATGTAGTTCGCCAGAAGAGCACTTTATGTCCACGCATGGGGTATTTCCATACTATTTCGACACTATTTTGTGGGGCATTTTCTCCTATTACCTTTTGTAAAAATGGTAAATTTGGTAAAAAACTGCATTTTAGTGAAAAAATAATATTCATTTACACATCCAACTTTACCAAAAAGTTGTCAAACACCTGTGGGGTGTTAAGGCTTACTGTACCCCTTGTTATGTGCCATGAGGGGTGTAGTTTCCGAAATAGTATGCCATGTGTTTTATTTTTTTTTGCTGTTATGGCATCATAGGGGCTTCCTAAATGTGACATGCCCCCCAAAAACCATTTCAGCAAAATTCACTCTCCAAAATCCCATTGTCGCTCCTTCGCTTCTGAGTCCTCTAGTGCACCCACAGAGCACTTTACGTTCACATATGAGGTATTTCCTTACTCGAGAGAAATTAGGTTACACATTTGGGGGTCTTTTTCTCCTTTTACCCCTTGTAAAAATTCAAAAACTGGGTCTACAAGAACATGCCAGTGTAAAAAAATGGAGATTTTGAATTTTCTCCTTCACTTTGCTGCTATTCCTGTGAAACATTTAAAGGGTTAACAATCTTTCTGAATGTCATTTTGAATACTTTGAGGGGTGCAGTTTTTAAAAAGGCCCCTCAAATCCACTTCAAATCTGAACTGGTCCCTGAAAAATTCAAATTTTGAAAACTTTGTAAAAAATTGGAAAATTGCTGCTGAACTTTGAAGACCTCTGATGTCTTCCAAAAGTAAAAACATGTCAACTTTATGATGCAAACATTAAGTAGACATATTTTATATGTGAATCAATATATAATTTATTTGGGATGTCCGTTTGACTAATAAGCAGAGAGTTTCAAAGTTAAATGCTACATTTTCACATTTTTCATAAAATTTTGGAATTTTTCACAAATATCAAATATCTTCAAAAATGTATCACTAACATAAGGTAGAATATGTCACGAAAAAACTATCTCTGAATCAGAATGAAAGGTAAAAGCATCCCAGAGTTATTAAAGGGGTACTACCATGCTGACAACTTATCCTCTATCTAAAGGATAGGGGATAAGTTGCCTGATCGCATGGGGTCCCGCCCCTGGGGACCCCTGCGATCTCGCACACAGCACCACCTCTAATCAGGGGGTGACTGCCAATCACGGGGCCGGAGTATCGTGACGTCACTGCTCCGCCCCATGTGATGTCACGCTCCGCCCCCTCAATGTAAGTCTATGGCTTGCATTGAGGGGGCGGAGCTGTGACGTCACGATCACCGCCCCCGTCATCAGACCCGGAGTGGATGTTCGCTCCGGGGCCTGATGAGAGCGGGGTGCTGCGTGCGAGATCGCAGGGGTCCCCAGCGGCGGGACCCCCTCCGCGATCAGGCAACTTATCCCCTATCCTTTAGATAGGGGATAAGTTGTCAGCACGGTAGTACCCCTTTAATGCTTAAAGTGACAGTGGTCAGATTTGCAAAAAATGCTTGGGTCCTTAACCCCTTAAGGACACAGCCCATTTTCACCTCTAGGACGCAGCCCTTTTTTGCACATCTGACCACTGTCACTTTAAACATTAATAACTCTGGAATGCTTTTACTTATCAATCTGATTCCGAGATTGTTTTTTCGTGACATATTCTACTTTAACATAGTGGTAAATTTTTGTGGTAACTTGCATCCTTTCTTGGTGAAAAATCTCAAAATTTGATGAAAAAATTGAAAATTTTGCATTTTTCTAACTTTGAAGCTCTCTGCTTGTAAGAAAAATGGATATTCCAAATATTTTTTTTTTGGATTCACATATACAATGTCTACTTTATGTTTGCATCATAAAATTTATGAGTTTTTACTTTTGGAAGACACCAGAGGGCTTCAAAGTTCAGCAGCAATTTTACAATTTTTCACAAAATTTTCTAACTCTCTATTTTTCATGGACCAGTTTAGGTTTGAAGTGGATTTGAAGGGTCTTCATATTAGAAATACCCTATAAATGACCCCATTACAAAAACTGCACCCCCCAAAGTATTCAAAATGACATTCAGTAAGTGTTTTAACCCTTTAGGTGTTTCACAGGAAAAGCTGCAAAGTGAAGGAGAAAATTCAAAATCTTCATTTTTTACACTTGCATGTTCTTGTAGACCCAATTTTAGAATTTTTACAAGGGGTAAAAGGATAAAATTTATACTTGAATTTGTAGCCCAATTTCTCTCGAGTAAGCACATACCTCATATGTCTATGTAAATTGTTCGGCGGGCGCAGTAGAGGGCTCAGAAGCGAAGGAGCGACAAGGGGATTTTGGAGAGTACGTTTTTCTGAAATAGTTTTTGGGGGGCATGTTGCATTTAGGAAGCCCCTATGGTGCCAAAACAGCAAAAAAAAAACACATGGCATACCATTTTGGAAACTAGACCCCTTGGGGAACGTAACAAGGAATTAAGTGAGCCCTAATACCCCACAGGTGTTTCATGACTTTTGCATATGTAAAAAAAATAATAATAATTTTCACTAAAATGTGTTTCCCCCCAAATTTCACATTTTTGCAAGGGTTAATAGCAGAAAATCCCCCCAAAATTTGTAACCCCATCTCTTCTGAGTATGGAGGTACCCCATAATTTGACCTGAAGTGCACTACGGGCGAACTACAATGCTCAGAAGAGAAGGAGTCATATTTGGCTTTTTGAGAGCAAATTTTGCTCGGGGGGCATGTCGCATTTAGGAAGCCCCTATGGTGCCAGGACAGCAAAAAAAAAACACATGGCATACCATTTTGGAAACTAGACCCCTTGAGGAACGTAACAAGGGATAAAGTGAACCTTAATACACCACAGGTGTTTCACGACTTTTGCATATGTAAAAAAAAATTTTTTTTTTACCAAAAATGCTTGGTTTAGCAAAAATTTTACATTTTAAAAAAAGATAATAGCAGAAAATACCCCCCAAAATTTGAAGCCCAATTTCTCCCGATTCAGAAAACACCCAATATCGGGATGAAAAGTGCTCTGCTGGTGCACTACAGGTCTCAGAAGAGAAGGAGTCACATTTGGCTTTTTGGAAGCAAATTTTGCTCTGGGGGCATGCTGCATTTAGGAAGCCCCTATGGTGCCAGGACAGAAAAAAAAAAAAACCCACATGGCATACCATTTTGGAAACTAGACCCCTTGGGGAACGTAACAAGGGGTAAAGTGAACCTTAATACCCTACAGGTGTTTCACGACTTTTGCATATGTAAAAAAAAATTATTTTTTTTTTACACTAAAATGCTTGTTTTCCCCCAAACTTTACATTTTTACAAGGGATAATAGCAGAAAATGCCCCCCAAAATTTGTAACCCCCATCTCTTCTGAGTATGGAAATACCCCATAAGTGGACGTGAAGTGCACTTGGGACGAACTACAATGCTCAGAAGAGAAGGAGCATCATTGAGCTTTTGGAGAGAGAATTTGGCCATGTGCATTTCCAAAGCCCCCCGTGGTGCCAGAACAGTGGACCCCCCCACATGTGACCCCATTTTTAAAACTACACCCCTCACGGAAGGTAATAAGGGGTGCAGGGAGAATTTACACCCCACTGGCATTTGACGGATCTTTGGAACAGTGGGCTGTGCAAATTAAAAATTTTATTTTTCATTTTCACAGACCCCTGTTTCAAAGATCTGTCAGACACCTGTGGGGTGTAAATGCTCACTATACCCCTTATTACATTCCGTGAGGGGTGTAGTTTCCAAAATGGGGTCACATGTGGGTATTTATTGTTTTGCACTTATGTCAGAACAGCTGTAAAATCAGCCACCCCTGTGCAAATCACCAATTTAGACCTCAAATTTACATGGTGCACTCTCCCTTCTGAGCCTTGTTGTGCGTCCCCAGAACACTTTGCGCCCACATATGGGGTATCTCCGTACTCAGGAGAAATTGCGTTACAAGTTTTGGAGGCTTTTTTTCTTTTACCGCTTGTGAAATTTTAAAGTATTGGGCAACACCAGTATGTTAGTGTACAAAAATGGTTTTTTTTACACTAACATGCTGGTGTAGACCCCAACTTTACCTTTTCATAAGGGGTAAAAGGAGAAAAAGCCCCCCAAAATGTGTTAGGCAATTTCTCCCGAGTACGGCGATACCCCATATGTGGCCCTAAACTGTTGCCTTGAAATACGACAGGGCTCCGAAGTGAGAGAGCACCATGCGCATTTGAGGACTAAATTAGGGATTGCATAGGGGTGGACATAGGGGTATTCTACACCAGTGATTCCCAAACAGGGTGCCTCCAGCTGTTGCTAAACTCCCAGCATGCTTGGACAGTCAATGGCTGTCTGGAAATGCTGGGAGTTTTTGTTTTGCAACAGCTGGAGGCTCCGTTTTGGAAACACTGCTGTAGGATACGTTTTTCATTTTTATTGGGGGGGAAGGGGGGTGGTAGGGGGGGCAGTGTACGTGTGTATATGTAGTGTTTTACTCTTTATTTTATGTTAGTGTAGTGTAGTGTTTTTAGCTGCAGCTCAAACTTGAAGCGGGGAACTCACTGTAATCCGCCGCCAGTGTGAATGTAACCTGTACATTCACATGGGAGGGGGGGGGGGGGGCAAAACTACAACTCCCAGCATGCACTGACAGAACGTGCATGCTGGGAGTTGTAGTTTTGCAACAGCTGGAGGCACACTGGTTGGAAAATACTGAGTTAGGTAATAGTTTTGTAACATCTGGAGGGCTACAGTTTAGAGACCACTGTCAGTGATCTCCAGCCTGAACCCCTCTAAATCTTGCAAAACTACAACTCCCAGCATGCCAACACAGCAAACAGCTGTCAAGGCATGGTGGGAGTTGTAGTTTTGCAACATCTGGAGGGCCACAGTTTAGAGACCACTCTCTAAACTGTCGCCCTGCAGATTTTGCTAGGCAACAGACCCCAGACACGCGGCACCATGCTCACCTCCACCGCCGCCATGATCACAGCCTCCGCCTGATAAGTGGCCGCCGCCGTTCCCCCCGCTGTGCCCGGACACCGATGGGTGGGCATAGCGGGGGGAACCGAACTTTAACCCCCCCCCCGCCCCCAGTCTGCTATTGGTCGGTCGCTCCGCCGATCAATAGCAGGGATAGGAGGGGTGGCAACCCTGCCACCTCACTCCTATCTCTTCAAGGGGGATCGATGGTGTCTTGGACACCCCCGATCCCCCTTATTTTATCGCGGCGCCGCCGTTGATGGGCAGGGGGAGAGCGCTCCCCCTGCAAACACCATAGATGCCGTGATCAGAACTGATCACGGCATCTATGGGGTTAATGCTGCCGGGACCGGCGCGATCGCGGCCCCGGCAGCTGCGGTGGGACTCTGGCTGAGCAGGAGATCGCGGAAGAGCAGGAGCAGGAGATCGCTTGGACGTATGCATACGTCCATTTGCGCGAACGTGTAGTTCGCCTGGACGTATGCATACGTCCAATAGCGGGAAGGGGTTAAAGGGGCATTCCGGGCAAAAACATCTTATCCCCTATCGAAAGTATAGGGGATAAGATGTCTGATCTCCCAGCAGCATCCCGCATTCTATGCATAGCTGCGTCTGCAGTTTCGGAAACCGCCGGGCTTCCGAGTCGGGGACGTGACGTCACGCAATGCCCCCTCCATTCATGTCTATGGGCCATCAGACATCTTATCACCTATTCTTTCGTTAGAGGATAAGATGTTTTTGCCCCGAATACCCCTTTAAGGTGAAAATGGGCTTGGTCCTTAAGGGGTTTTAATAATCGTACATGTTCTTCTGTTTATTTTCTGCAGCAAAATTTTCACAGCAGATTTGCTGAAGACCCATTGAAGTCAATGGGAAGCAAAAATGTCCACACTAGATTATGTACGTGTGAATGTACCCTTACTGAAAGTATCAGTGCTTAGTGACATTTCTACTTTTTAAATATTTGGGAAGATTTATGAAAACTGGTGCCATGGAAGAGTAAAGAAATTGCCAATGTCATCCACTTAGGTAGTTGCTGCTTTTATTTTTTAAAGGGTCGCTCAAATTATGAAAGGGGGGAACTGGCTAATAAAGGTATCTGATTGTCAGAATAACTAGCTTTCAGGGTTTAGACACACACCAATCAGACTCTAGCCTTAAAAAATGTAACCCCTTCTTGACCCATGACGTATACGTATGTTATGGGTCAGGTGAGGGGAACATGACGAGGGCCTGCGTCATAACTGGCAGATGCCCACTGACATCTGTTGGTAATGACAGACATTGTAAAGCACTCTGATGTTTGTAATTTAAATGGTCAAATGCCATTGTCAATTGCGATTTACTGCATTTAAACATTAAATGCTGATAATCCCTGCTGTCTAGTGGTCCCATTGGCCCCCTTATGATTTAATTGCGGGGTGCTAATGGGTTTTACCTGACCCTCCTTGTCTCCCCTGGGTTGCAAAAGCAATTTTAAAATATTTAAAATAATCTCCCTTCCCTCTTCCAAATAAAAAATTTTAATCGCCCACTATTCGAATAAAATACTGTAAAAAAGAAAATACTTATTTGGTATCGCACATGTGTAATTGTCTAAATTATTAATTTATTACATTTCGGATCCCACATGGTCAATGACATTAACACAAATGTCAGAATTACTGATTTTTGGTCACATCACGTCTCAGAATTTTTTTTACAAAAAGTGATCAAAAAAGCCAGACAAAAATGCCCTTACAAAGCTGGCCAAAAACTACTTTAAAGCAGTTAGAACACGGTAATAAGAAAAAATATTTTCTATTCTTATTTATTGTATTTTTTTTTTTTTTTAGCCATAAAGCGAAACATAAATTATCCAAGTTTGGTGTCATTGTAACTGTACTGCCCCAAAGAAGAAAGCTAGCATGTCAAACAAACAAAAAAAAATGTGCAATTCTTTTTATTTTTTTTATTTTTTAAAATCTTGCCCTACATATAATTTTTTCAGCCTTAATTATACATTATATGATAAAAAAATGAATAAAAAAATAAAAAAAAGTCAATTAAAAATACAACTTATCTCACAAAAAATATACCCTAATACAACTTTCTGGAAAAATTTTAATATTATGGGTCTTAGAAGAGGAAGAAAAAGTGAGGAGGAAGAAAACGTAAGCAAGAAATAAAAGTTTGCTGGGTTATGAAGGAGTTAATAGATACTGCAAATTAAAAACTGTGTGACAACTTTTCCCATCCCCACATCATCTGCTTCTCCAGTTCATGATTATGGCAGAGGTCTAGCCAACAATCGGTATGGCATCCAGAGAACATACAGATTGAAGAAGGCTTGTAGTAACTAAAAATGACTGTGGCTATTGATGGCTAAATGGGTATGGGTCGGGTAACCATATACAAGCAAGGTCACAATACCAATCTGCCCATCCACAAGGAACCCAGTGTTGAAAATCATGCATAGGGAACACTTAACAAGAAAAAAATCTGTCCCATAAGTCCCAACACGTTTTTTTCCCTATTTTAAACGAAAAAGACTTCATGTTCATTAGTGGTCCAGAGCTGCAGGATCACAAAGAACAACTAAAGATATGGCTGCACAGATGAAGAGAACCACACAGTGGTCCCAGATAGGACCACCCAGTCAGTTTCCCCAGCAGGAACGATAATGATAGGGCAGCGATGAATGGCCCCAAACACCTCTCCGACAGAGGAGCAGCCTCCAGTCAAAATAACTTTTTTTCCCTTTTTTTATTAGAATTATCCTTTGCTAAACTATGTAGCAAAACTAATGAAGGTACCATAGTTAATTGCAGATGTGAATGTGTTGTAAATTTATTTCTTTTAGAGGAAGAGGGACTGTATTTGGATAATGTTTGTTCATATTCCCATGAATTTATCCTTTGTTTCTGTATCTGTAGACTTTATTAGTGATTGACCTTTCAATAATCTCTGACAGCATACATGATATTAGATTCATAAACTCAGGAGATACAGTGGCTAGTAAGGTCTTTGTTATAACGAGACTACTATATTCTTACATTTTTCATATTGAGCTGCAGTTTGCATTGATATAAGCCGCCTTGATTTTACAGTAAACCTATGCGTATTGTTTGTTTGCAAATCTAACCTTTTATTAACCTTTTTGTTTTTATTAGTAGCTGTAGTGAATTTTATATTCCGGTATGTTTTTGTTTCATTAAACCCTCAGTGTTGAATATGTAATGCGATATTTTTTGCTTGTTATTCTTGCTGCTGTTAATGAGCCCCTGACAGTCCCTTTCATGGTACACAGTAATATCTATTTCTTTTCATATTAGACAGTACCAGAACTAGGTTGTTTCCCAGCAGGAGAGCACCTATTCACACCTCCTCTGATATGCCATGGCATAGTGCTGGAGAAAGTGCATTGGACTGAGCAGGCTGGCCCTGTGATGGGGGTGATTTACAGTGGTATAGATGGCATGTGGGGGGAGAATGGGGTTACTAATGTACTGGGTTTGCAAGGTACCATGTAAGCGGAAAAGAAAACAATAAAGCAAGGAAGGAGCATCACAAAAGCAGCCCTGGTCTGAGAAGTGAACTGCTTATAATGATGATAACTAAAGGGATAGGGGAGAGGGGTTACATTCAGAAGGCACACTGTGTGCAAAGTAAGACAAGTATTTACACAAGGGATAGGATGAGAGATTAGAGGGTAGCTTTGATTTTCCTTTCAGGCACAGTGCACACCATTTGGAGGAGGCAGACAGGCCCAGGATACAATCCAGGCTGTCTCCTTTGCATAACACTTATGCCCACCCATGTCCTGTGGTCTCTCTGCTGCTGTAGACTGATTTTCCTTAACTGGCAGGTGACAACTGTTTATAGTGAAGTGGGACCCATAATGGCTCAGACTAGAGCTTTTATTTCTGGAGCAAAGAGACATTTTTAGTAAATTAAGTGATTTATAAATATTTTAGGAATCATATAAACTTCCTTCTGCATTGGGAGATTCTATTTGCTTGTACTGAAAATGGGAAAAAAAACTATCACAGACTATTACTTGAAGTGATGTTGTTTGAAGGACTGACCATTTGAAAATTCCATGTGAAGTAGGTAAATCTGATACAGAAATTCAGAAGAAACTCTAGTTCTGGGTTACTTGCATTGGGCATTTTTTCCATTGTCACTAGAATGCTTTTGTTACAGTTGATACACCAATCTGTTTTCTTTTTATCTCACTTTCTAGTTCATGTTAGAATTGTAGTTAGAAAATTTTAGGGATGGGACCAATGACAGCTGATAATCCGCCGCTGAAAAGGTCTTTTGTACAGAGCGTTCTGCAGCCAATGCAGAGAGAAAAGCTTTTTTTTTGTTCTTCTAGTAATGAAACTTACTGAACAGTTGCTGATTTTAGAATACCTCTCCAGAATTTTCCTTAACGATAAAAATGAAAAATGCTGGTTAGTGTAAATTCTATTGTTTTAATTTGAATAGCTGGTGTTCATTTTAACAACAAAAAAAGAAAAATCTCCTCTTATACAGTAATGTATTATAATTTAAAATATCATTGTTTCCATGAATAAATCTTGATTATATAATGAAACATTTCAAGACAGGAAGTTTTTTATTTTATTTTAAAATTTTTAAAATTGATTCTGAGTGCAGTGAAAGTAAAAATAAAGGGATACTCGCTTGACCTGATTGTCCATCCCACCACAAGGGTGCCTCCAGCTGTTGCAAAACTACAACTCTCAGCAAACCCGGACAGCCAAACACTGCATTATGGACTTGTTCTCCCCTAAAAGGGGACCCGGACAATAGCTTTATAAACAACATCTGATGGAGCTTTTAACAATTCATACAGAATCTAATAGAAAAAAAATAAATGTACCCTTAAAAATAAGGTACACAGTAATTGTATGGTTTAGTGTCTAATGGTACGTTCAAACGTAAAGGATTTGCTGTTTATTTTGTACATTTGATTTTGCTACTGAATAAAGGGATACTTTGGTGGAAAACCTTTTTATTTTATTTTATTTTTATTTTTTTTAAATCAACTGGTGCCAGAAAGTTTAAACAGATTTGTAAATTACTTCAATTAAAAAATCTTAATCCTTCCAGTACTTTTTAGGGGTTATATACTACAGAGGAAATGCTTATCTTTTTAGATTTCTCTGATGTCATGACCACAGTGCTCTCTGCTGACCTCTGCTGCCCATTTTAGGAACTGTCCAGAGCAGCATATGTTTGCTATGGGGATTTTCCCCTGCTCTGTGAAACACCTAAAGGTTTAACAAACCCTTCTGAACATCATTTTGAATACTTTGAATGGTGCAGTTTTCTTAATTGGGTCCATTATGGGGAATTTCTAACATAAAGACCTCCAAATTTACGTCAAATCTGAACTGGTCCCTGAAAAATACAGATTTAGAAATTTTCCGGGGTTGATGGAGTTGTGGAGTTTGGGGGGAGCAGAATTTCTTTTTCGGGTGGGTGGACGGAGGGAGGCGGGTGGGGGTAGTTGCGTGGCGGGGTCTGGGGCTGATGGAGTTGCGGAGTTTGGGGGAGCAGAATGTCTTGGGGGTGGGGGGGGTTGCGCGTCGGGGTCTGGGGGAGCGGGAGGTGTGGCAGCTGCGGCTGAGACTGTTTTCACCACAGGGGGCCTCCAGTTGTTTCCCCACTACAATTCCCAGCATGCCCTGACAATAGATGTCAGGGCAAGCTGGGAGTTGTAGTGGTGAAACAGCTGGCGGCACCCTGTATAGTTGAACTAAGGGCGGAAGTCTGATCCCCCAGCAGGCATCAGTGAGGTCACGCCTGCTGGGGAAGTCTGCCTGGTAGTGAGCACACTACCAGGCAGACAAAAAAGCATTTTCAATATATATAAAAAAAAATTAAAGGCAGGGAGGTGGTTAGGGATAGATGGGCAATAGGCAGGGACAGAAGGAAAAAAAAGGGATGGTGGGAGCTACCCTTTAAAGTTAAAACATGTCAACTTTGTGATGCCAACATAAACTAGACATTTTTATGTGAATCAGTGTATAATTTTATTTGGCATGTCCATTTTCCTTATAAGCAGAGAGTTTCAAAGTTCGAAAAATGCTTAATTTTAAAATTTTTCATGAAACTTTGGAATTTGTCACCAAGAAATGATGCAAGCATGGACGAAAATTTTCTATGAACATAAAGTAGAATGTAACGAGAAAACAATCTCCGAATCAAATTCACAAGTAAAAGCATCCCAGAGTTATTAATGCATAAACTGACAGTTAAAGGAGTACCCTGGTGCAGACTACTCCTGCTCCGTTCTGCCCAGGCTGCAAAAAAATGAAAATAAACAATCACTCACCACCTTGGGTTCCCGCGGAGCGCCATTACAGCTGATCAGTCCTCCGGTCCATCTTCTTCATACTTCCGTGTGAACGAAGCGTCACATGGCGCTCGGCCTATTGCCGGCCGCCGCGATGTTCGGCCTCGGCCCGTAATAAGCTGAGCGCCATGTGATGCTTCGTTCACACAGAAGTATGAAGATGATGGACTGGAGTACCGATCAGCTGTAGTGGCACTCCGCGGGAACCCAGGAAGGTGAGTGATGGTTTATTTTCATTTTTTTGCAGCCCGGGCAGAACGGAGCAGGAGTAGTCTACACCAGAGTACTCCTTTAAAGGGGTACTCTGGCGATTAGACATCTTATCCCCTATCCAAAGGATAGGGGATAAGATGCCTGATAGCGGGGGTTTCGCCGCTGGGGACCCATGTGATCTTGCATGCAGCACCCCAGTTAAAATCAGTCCCCGGAGCATGTTCGCGGCAGGCGGCATGTAACGTCACGCCTCCGCCCCGTGTGACGTCACGCCACCTCACATAGGCTTGCATTGAGGGGCAGAGTGTGACATCACATGCGGGTGGAGGCGTGACGTCAAACGCCGCCTGCCCCGTGGTCGCCGGTAATGAGACCCGGAGCGAACATGCTCCGGGGACTGATTTTAACTGGGGAGCTGCGTGCAAGATCACGGGGGTCCCCAGCTGCGGGACCCCCGCGATCAGGCATCTTATCCCCTAATCTTTGAATAGGGGATAAGATGTCTAAGCGCCGGAGTACCCCTTTAATGATGATCATGATGAAAATTTTGTAGTTTGTTTAATATCAAAGCAAAATTATTGCCCATCAGTCCTGAATTCATGAGGTAATCACCGCCACCCCATGTTACTCCCTCCTAAGTGATGGCTGCTTTATTGTATACATTAGTGTGGAAGTGGCCGTCACAGCTGGCTGCCTTTTTGATAATTGGTCTTCTAGTTTGCAAATTCTGTGGCTATCTTTAAAATAAAAATAAGTATGCTGATAAAAATGCATAACACATTAGTAAAATTGTGACTAGCTACTACTTTTGGATACAGTTTTTGATCGGTAAGGCTGTGCTCTGCTAAAGGGGGCTCTGTCGCTCAGTCCATTGGAAGGACAAGATGTCTGATCTTTTCTGTGCTCAAATCCTCTAAAATACGGAACACCCGAAGGACCACATTCAAGTCACTGGGATACATAGGGATCTAACCAATTTAAAAAAAACAAAAACCAATAAAAAATAAATAAAATAATGCACGCCGAACGGATCGGAGCAAAACGGCAGTGTGACCTAACCTAATCTGTTGGGGCTAGTGCTTCCTACTACAGCTATAGTGCTTAATGTGCTGTGTGTACAACTTAACATGCATTGATTTGTCAACTGTGGAATATGGTGGGGCTTTCTGCTGTTCCACTGCTGATAAATGTGGAAACAGATGTAAAAGATCTATGCACCCTTTTAAAATGTCGGGTTTTAGTGATGTTTAACCAGTTAAGGACACAGGGCATACAGGTACGCCCCCGATTCCGAGTCCTTAAGGATTTAGGGCATACCTGTACATCCCATTACCAGCCCTTAAAACGTTATCACGAGCGGAGAACACTTCAAACCCCGTGAGTCCCAACTGCTATCAGCAGCCAGGACCCAGGGTTAATGCCAGGCACCGCTGACCTGGCTGATGCCTGGCATTAACCCTTTATATGCCGCAATCAAAGTTGATCGCGGTGCCTAAAGTAAAACTATCCCGGCAGTTCAGCGGAGCTGATCAGGATTATCGCGACAGAATCATCCCGATCAGCTTACTGGACAACAGAAGAGTCCTCGCCTACCTCCTCGTTGTCCGATCGGCGATCTACTGCTCCTCAGCAGGCTGGAGCTGCAGAGCACCGATAACACTGAATAATGCTAATAAATGTGAATAAGTCCCCCCCCCCCCCCAATAAAAGTTTGAATCACCCCCCTTTTCCTATTTTTTTAAATAAAATAATAAAAAAAAAATCATATGTGGTACTGCCGCGTGCGTAAATGTCTGAACTATTAAAATATAAGGATAGCTAAACTGCACGGTCGATGGCGTATACAAAAAAAACAAACAAAAAACAAAGTCCAAAATTGTGCATTTTTCGTCACTTCATATACCATAAAAATATTAATTAAAAGCAATCAAAAAGTCCCATCAAAGCAAAAATAGTACCAATAAAAACTAAAGACCACATCGTAACAATTGAGTCCTCATATAGCGGAAAAATATGACAATTTTAGACATACAAATTTTGGTGCATGTAGTTATAATTTTTTAAAAGTAGTAAAATAAATAAAACCTACATAAATTGGGTATCCCTGTAACCGTATGGACCTACAGGATAAAGATAATGTGTCATTTTTACTGAAAAGTGCACTGCATAGAAACGGAAGCCCTACAAATTTGCAAAATGGCGTTTCATTACACCCCACAAATAATTTTTTCCCCGCCGCAGATTGTTATAAAATAAGTAATGTCATTACACAGTACAATTGGTGGCACAAAACACAAGCCCTTTATATAGGTCTATAGGTGCAAAATTTAACATATTAGATTTAGAAGGCGAGGAGGAAAAAACTAAAGTGCAAAAATGAAAATAGTTTTGAGTCCTTAAGGTGAAAATGGGCTGAGACCTTAACCCCTTAAGGACCAGGCCCATTTTGGCCTTAAGGACCAGACCAATTTTATTTTTGCATTTTTGTTTTTTCCTTCTCCGCCTTCTATAAATATTAACTCTCTTATAATTTCCATCCACAGACCCATATGAGGGCTTGTTTTTTGCGTCACCAATTGTACTTTGTAATTACATCACTTATTTTACCATAAAATGTACGGCTCAACCAAACAAATATTATTCATGTGGGAAAATTGAAAAGAAAACCGCTGTACACTTTACGGAAAAAAATGACATGTTTTCTTTATTCTGTGGGTCAATACGATTAAAATGATACCCATGTTATATGCTTTTCTATAATTGTGCCGCTTTAAAAAAATCTCAAACCATTTTAACAAAATTAGTATGTTTGAAATTGCCCTATTTTGGCCACCTATAACTTTCTCATTTTTCCATATATGGGGCGATATGAGGGCTCATTTTTTGCGCCATGATCTGTAGTTTTTATCAGTACCACTTTTGCTTAGGTTTTACTTTTTTATACATTTTTTATAAAATTTTTTTGTAATAAAATGTGACAAAAAAGCAGCAATTTTGGACTTTTGAATTTTTTTTTTTTACGTTTACGTCGTTCACCGTACGGGATAATTAACAATATATTTTAATAGCTCAGACTTTTACGCACGCGGCGATACCAAATATGTGTATTTTTTTTACGCTTTTTTGGGGGTAAAATGGGAAAACGGACGTTTTACTTTTTTATTGGGGGGAGGGGATTTTTCACAGATTTTTTTTTTTACACTTTTTATGTCCCCATAGGGGACTATTCATAGCAATTAGTTGAATGCAAATACTGTTCATTGCTATGTATAGGACACAGCACTGATCAGTATTATCGGTCATCTTCTGCTCTGGTCTGCTCGATCTCAGACCAGAGCAGAAGACCTCAGGAGACTGCCGTAGTCAGGTAAGGGGACCTCCGACCGCCATGCTGGATGATCGGATCCCTGCGGCATGTAACTGATCGGGTCGGTCCCGGCATGTAACTGAAGCTGGGATCGGGCTAATAGCGTTCGGCAGCGATCGCGGCGCCGCGCGCTATTAACCCTTTAGAGAGTTGAACGCCGCGTCTAAAACCAAAGTAAAACCTTCCCGGCTGCTCAGTGGGGCTGATCGGGACCACCGCAGTGAAAATGCGGTTTCCCGGTCAGCTAGGACACGAGCGGAGGGTCACTCATCTTCCTCGGGTGTGTTTGATCGGTGATTGATTGCTCCAAGCCTGAGATTCAGGCTTGAGCAATTGAGCGCCGATAACACTGATCAATGCTAAGCTATGGCTTTGCAGTGAACAGTGGTGGCAATCAGTGTATGCAATGTTATAGCCCCCTAAGTGTAAAAAAAAAAAAAAAGTTAATGAATGTGATTTAACCCTTTCCCTAATAAAAGTCCAAATCACCCCCCATTTCCCATTAAAAAAAAAGTTAAGAAAAATAAATATAAACATGTGGTATTGCCGCGTGCGTAAATGTCCGAACTACAAATAAAAAAAATAGTAAACTGCAGGGTCAATGGCATACACGCAAAAAAATTCTAAAGTCCAAAATAGCGTATTTTTGGTCACTTTTTATATCATGAAAAATGAATAAAAAGCGATCAAAAAGTCCGATCAATATAAAAATGGTACCGACAAAAACTTCAGATTACGGCGCAAAAAATTAGCCCTCATACCGCCCCATACGCAGAAAAATAAAAAAGTTAACAATTTTAAAAGAATACATTTTCCTGCATGTAGTTATGATTTTTTAGTACGACAAAATCAAACCTATATAAAATAAGTAGGGTATCTTTTTAATCGTATGGACCTACAGAATAAAGATTAGGTGTCATTTTTACTGAAAAATGTACTACGTAGAAACGGAAGGCCCTAAAAGTTACAAAATGGCGTTTTTTTCTTAAATTTCGGCGCACAATTTTTTTTTCCTTTTCGCCATAGTTTTTGGGTAAAATGACTGATGTCACTGCATAGTAGAATTGGTGGCGCAAAAAATAAGCCATCATATGGATTTTTAGGTGCAAAATTGAAAGGGTTATGATTTTTTAAAGGTGAGGAGGAAAAAACTAAAGTGCAAAAACGGAAAAACACATGGTCCTTAACCCCTTAAGGACCAGGCCCATTTTGGCCCTAAGGACCAGAGCGTTTTTTGCACATCTGATCATTACTGTCACTTTAAGCATTAATAACTCTGGGATGCTTTTACCTTTCATTCTGATTCAGAGAATGTTTTTTCGTGACATATTCTACTTTGTTAGTGGTAAAATTTTGTCGATGCTTGCATAATTTCTTGGTGAAAAATTCCATAATTTGATGAAAAAATAAAAAAATATATATATATATATTTTTTTTAAACTTTGAAGCTCTCTGCTTATAAGGAAAATGGACATTCCAAATAAATGATATATTGATTCCCATATACAATATGTCTACTTTATGATTGCATCATAAAGTTGACATGTTTTTACTTTTGGAGCATTGGGCTTCAAAGTTCAGCAGCAATTTTCCAATTTTTCACAAAATTTTCTAAATCTGCATTTTTCAGGGACCAATTCAGGTTTGAAGTGGATTTGAAGAGCCTTGATATTAGAAATACCCCACAAATGACCCCATTATAAAAACTGCACCCCTCAAAGTATTCAAAATGACATTCAGTGAGTGTGTTAACCCTTTAGGTGTTTCACAGGAATAGCAGCAAAGTGAAGGAGAAAATTCAAAATCTTCATTTTTTACACTCGCATGTTCTTGTAGACCCAGTTTTTGAATTTTTCCAAGGGAAAAAGGAGAGGAATCTTACTAAAATTTGTAACCCATATATGTATGTCAAGTGTTCGGCGGGCACAGTAGAGGGCTCCGAAGGGAAGAAGCAACCGTGGGATTTTGGAGATTGAGTTTTTCTGAAATGGTTTTTGGGGGGCATTTCCCATTTAGGAAGCCCCTATGGTGCTAGGACAGCAAAAAAAACAAACACCCACATGGCATACTATTTCAGAAACTACACCCCTTAAGGAACGTAACAAGGGGTACAGTGAACCTTAACACCCCACAGCTGTTTGACGACTTTTTGTTAAAGTTGGATGTCTAAATGATTTTTTTTAGTTTTTTCACTAAAATGCTGGTTTTCCCCCAAATTTTAAATTTTTACAAGGGGTAATAGGATGCCCCCCAAAATTTGTAACCCCATCTCTTCTGAGTATGGAAATACCCTATGTGTGGACGTCAAGTGCACTTCGGGCGCACTACAATGCTCAGAAGAGAAGGAGTCACATTTGGCTTTTGGAAAGCAAATTGAGCTGAAATGGTTTTTGGGGGGCATGTCCCATTTAGGAAGCCCCCATGTGTTTTTTTTCTTTTGCTGCTCTGGCACCATAATGGCTTCCTAAATGTGACGTGCCCCCCCCCCCCCCCCCCCATTTCAGCAAAATTTGCAAATGTGACTCCTCTTCTGAGCATGGTAGTGCGCCCGCAGTGCGCTTGACGTCCACACATGGGGTATTTCCATACTCGGAAGAGATGGGGTTACAAATTTTGGGGGGCATTTTCTCCTATTACCCCACAGGTGTTTGATAAATGTTCATTATAATGGGATGTGAAAAGGAAAAATTTGATTTTTTTACACTAAAATGCTGGGGTTACCCCCAATTTTTCATTTTCACAAGTGGTAAAACGAGAAAATATCACCATAAATTTGTAGATACATTCCTTTGGAGTAAGGACATACCTCATATCTGGATGTTAGCAGCTCTGCTGGTGCACACTGTTCTCTGAGGAGCAGGAGTGCAGTCAGGGTCCTTGAGCTTCTGCATTGCTGCCTATGGAGCCAGAACAGCGGAACCCCCCCTCAAGGGGTATTACATGGGGTAAATAACTGGGGTACACTAACTAAAATAGGGTACAGTGGGACGTAAAAAATAGGTTATGTTCCCAGAATGATGACCCAGAGCATAGTCAAAATAAAAAAAAATATATGCCCACCCCAAACCCTATGCTCTGAATCATCATTCTAGAAATGTGATGTGTGTGTCCGTCCCTAACCTGTTGCCTCAAATGCACACCCCGCTCAGGTGGAGAGAGAGCGCTGCGCATTTGAGGCAACATAAAAAGTCCCTGATGATAGTGACTGTGACCCATGACCCATTTTTGGAAAAAATACCCCCAGAGGTCTTATTAGGTTTTTATTTTTTATTAGAGTTTTTGGGGCAATTTTGTGGTTTTATGGGGTTAAAACTTGGAATGTATTCTGGACTTGGTACACTGGGGTCAAATTATGGAAAATTAAAATGGAAAATTTAGTACTCCGTGGAAGTGTGATACTCCCTGAAGTAATCTTTAATGCAGAGGCCCGGATGATTGGCCAGCCAGCCAGGGGAGGCTGTGCATTTAAAGGGGTATTCCAGGAAAAAACTTTTTTTTATATATATATCAACTGGCTCCAGAAAGTTAAACAGATTTGTAAATTACTTCTATTAAAAAATCTTAATCCTTTCAGTACTTATGAGCTTCTGAAGTTAAGGTTGTTCTTTTAAGTCTAAGTAATCTCTGATGACACTTGTCTCGGGAAACGCCCAGTTTAGAAGCAAATTCCCATAGCAAACCTCTTCTAAACTGGGCGGTTCCCGAGACACGTGTCATCAGAGATTACTTAGACAGAAAAGAACAACCTAAACTTCAGAAGCTCATAAGTACTGAAAGGATTAAGATTTTTTAATAGAAGTAATTTACAAATCTTTTTAACTTTCTGGAGCCAGTTGATATATAAAAAAAAAGTTTTTTCCTGGATAACCCCTTTAAGTTTTAATAACAGCAATATACTCACCCCACCCCTGCAGCACTGCTGGCACATAGTGATAACAAACTCTCAAATGGGAGTTGGTGCACATTTATATTAGGATGAAATTGCTGGGTTTTTAACTTGTTTTGGTTCCCCATCAGTTTTATGTTGTAATTACAAATAAAAGCCAAGTTAAATCAATGGTAGCATAGCCCACAGTGGGTTTCCCGCAGCGGGAAACTCGCTGCTAGCGTGTCAACGCTAGAGATGAGCGAACTTACAGTAAATTCGATTTGTCACGAACTTGTCGGCTCGGCAGTTGATGACTTATCCTGCATAAATTAGTTCAGCTTTCAGGTGCTCCGGTGGGCTGGAAAAGGTGGAGACTCTTTCCTAGGACTGTATCCACCTTTTCCAGCCCACCGGAGCACCTGAATGCTGAACTAATTTATGCAGGATAAGTCATCAACTGCCGAGCCGAGAAGTTTGTGACGAATCTAATTTACTCTAGTCAACGCACCTTTAAGTATGCGGTCAAATGTGCTGTATTTTGCTGCTGCACATTTTCCTACCCAGAAAATGTGCAGAAACATCTGCTATGGGAATTCCACTATGTACTCAGCGCAGTAGAATCCTAATGATATCAATGGGACTGTGCTTCTGCAGAATCTCTGTGCAGAATTCTAATGCGGAATTCTTCACAGAAATTCTGCTGTGTGAACATAGCCTTAATGGGGCACTCCCCTGGGGTAGAATACCCCCTTAAACTAATACTTTTTTTTTTTTTTTTAACACCTTTTACTTTTATTGCAACAATTAGTGTTTTTGGGTATGATTTTATTAGCATGGGATATTGTTATGTGGCAATAGTTGCCCACTCTTCCTTGCAAAAGCGCTCCAAATGTGTGAGATTGTGAAGACATCTGTGGGTAGCTTTCTTCAGATCAGCCCACAAATGTTCAATTGAATTTAAGTCCTGGCTCTGGCGAGGCCGTTCCAAAACGTTAAGCATCTTCTAGTGAAGTCATGCATATATGGATTTACTGTTTCGATTAATGTGCTGAAATAAACCAGTACTTTGCCACAAATACAAATTAGGATGTTCCAAAGATGAACTACTATTGTAAATGTTATTGCTGCTGTTCTAAAGAGAAACTGCTACTGTTGCCAATTATCCTTTAGCTGCTACTAAAGGTTTGGCTTAGGCTGGGTTCACACTGCAGAATTTCTGCCGGAGATCGATCCGGCGGCACTAGGACCATGCGGACTACATTGCTGCCCCCATAGATTGCAATGCATTTCTCGGTGGATCTTTTGGGAGATCTGCTCAGAAATGCATTGTCATCTATGGGACGGCAATGCAGTCTGCATGGTTCTAGTGCTGCCGGCTCGATCTCCAGCAGAAATTCCACAGTGTGAACCTACCCTTACTCCTACAATTGTCAGAACTCCGCATTCTGCTGCACATGTAAGTCAGAGGTCTACAGATTGCAGCAGTTCCTTACGAGCTAATTCTGCATGCGCTGTGATTTCCCTTTTGAGAAGGTCTATGCTACAGGACGCTGAGCCTCCAGTGAGTACAGTTGCTATGATAGCGTACAAAAGGAAAGGTAAAATTAAGAACCAAGCTTGGAAACCTCCATACACATCTTATGTACCGATTAATGAAAGGATACAGAAAGTAACGTTATAATGTTTACATGTTGTACTACAAGGAAGGAAGGCTTGGTATTGAAATACTGTATGTGCGGCTCCCTAGTAAAAAGCCTGCTACACCAAAAAGACTTTGGCTTCATTTTTCATGATTTTATGGACTCCATATTGATAGTTTTCATCTAGTGCATAAGCATCCCATGTGTTTTATATAAATGTGTTTTCATTTTAGTGCATTTTCATAGTATTAAATTGAATTAAATATTGACACTACCGGTTGTTTGTCACATGATGATTGCAGTATTTCAAACGTTTGATTATTCCGAACCAATGAGTGTGTTATCTTATCCCCATATACGGTTATAGTCTCATTCACATATATGTATCTTCTTACGCTTTTTTTTTCTAAATATATTTTTATATCTACATTTTTATATTTTTGTGAGATTAGAGGATTCATCTTACTTTTATTTTTATTTATGTGGATTTGGATGTGTTCTTTTGGTCATTGTTTCGCTGAAAGGTGAACGTCCTCTTCAACTTCAGCTTTGTAACTGACGTCTAAAGGTTTTGTGCCAAAATTTCCTGGTATTTGGAACTGTTCATATTCCCCTCAACCCTAAGGCCCAGTACAAGTTGAAGAAAAACCGCCACCACTCGGCTTCACTGTGGGTATGGTGTTCAACCTTTATTTCATCAGACCATTTGTGGGACTTGATGTTTGTTTTTGCAAAGTTTAGCCATGCTTGGATGTTTTTCATTGTAAAGTAAGAAAATGCATCCATCTTGCCAACCGACCCCATAGCCCAATTATATGAAGAATACGGGAGATTGTTGTCACACGTATCACACAGCCACTGCTTGTCATCAATTTTGGAGGGACATCCAGTTCTTGGTAATGTCTCTGTTGTGCCATATCTTCTCCACTTGATGATGATTGTCTTTACAGTGTCCCATGGTATATCTGATACTTTGGAAATTCTTTTGTACCCTTCTCCTGGATGATATCTTATAACAGTGGGATCTCTCTGATGCTTTGGAAGCTCTCTGCAGACCATGCAACTAAGCAAATGTCAGGAAATCCTACTAGAACAGCTGAACTTTGTGATTATTCAAAGTCACTTTAAATGATTGCAGGTGTGTAATGACTTCTGTTTAACATGAGTTTGAATGTGATTGGTTAATTCTGAACACAGTCACATCCCCAGTTTTAAGCAGGTGTGCACACCTGTGTAGCGGAAATGTTGATCAGTTGCACATGGCAACCAACCAGATCACTTCTTCCATTTCTCAGATGCCCTTTGAAAAATGTAAAAGCAGTCTTATTGGCTGCACTGGACAACTAGTCAACTTTTTATCTGCACTGGATTTGATAAAACTCCCCCATAGTGATTTTTTTTTCTTTTCCCCTCAAAGTCTTAAATTTTTTTTGCAATTGAATTGTTCGCTTTATAGGTCACATAAAAGGTGGAAAAAGTTTCAACATGATTTTAGCTTTTTTATTCTTTAATATCACAAGAACCTGACATTTTAAAAGAGTGTATAGACTTTTTATATCCACTGTAGACAACATAGTGACAAATATAAAAAGTCATGGATAGCTAGGTAAAAGGAGGCATCTGAAGAAGCAGAAGGGAGGTCTTTACAGGAAAATGCACAGCAGCATGTTACTAGCTATTTTATTGTCATATTACAATAAAGAGGTTTTGCAAGTAGCATTAGCCTTAATTATTGAGAAAGCATTCTGAATCAACCAAGCCACTAATTTAGCTAAGCATTATAGCTCTCACAACTACAGTGACTCATGAATGACCACATAACTATTCTTGTATAAGCTTCTGCAGCAATTTACTAGTTGAAGGGGTACTCCGGCCAAAGGATAGGGAATAAGATTTCTCATTGCAGGGGTCCCGCCGCTGGGGACCCCTGCTATATTACATGCAGCACCCACCTCTGGGAGCTGCACGCATCACTGCAGCCTCGCAGTCTGCCAGGTCACGACTACGGGGCCAGAGTATCGTAATGTCATGACTCCTCCCCCTTGTGACGTCACGCCCTGCCCCCACAATGCAAGTCTATGGGAAGGGGCATGATGGCAGTCATGCCCCCTCCATTAGACTTGCATTGTGGGGGCGGGGCATGAGGTCACAGTAAAAGTTACCGGTAGCTCAGTGGAGCTCAATGAACCCCCAAATGTGATCGCAGGGTTTGGTGTGCTAAAACCTGCCTCCTACTGCCGATCAATGATGCAGCCTTGCTTAGCTAGGCTGTATCAGTGGATCGCTCTTCACACTGTGTAATGCTATCCCATAGGCTTAGCATTATACAGTGAATGTGATCTAATGATAAAAGGCAGACTAGAGAGGAAGACCACAGGGTAGTGGTGAAGGCAGGTGAGGGCACCTCCTTTCGCCATCTTGGCTGATCTGATCCCCTTGATTGTGCTGCAGGTGATCCGATCCGCCATTGGAACTGCCACATTGCCGCATCTGAGGGGTTAATGGCGGACATCAAAACAATCGCTGATGTCCGCCATTACTGGTGGGTCCCTGACTGCTGATAGCCAATAGGTGTCCTACTTCTTACTGTTGTGTTCCCCGGCGCTGCAAGATTGTCTGTCTCCTGCAGCAGCCTGGTGGGGACCAAAGTAAGGATGTAGAGGAAGGACCCCGGCTCTGCACAGAGCTCACTATCTACCTGTCAGTCAAGCACACGAGAGTGAGTGATTTACATGGCAGGTTGGCTTCCCTGTGTGTTGGTGACGTAGTGCAAAACAGAGAGGAGAGTATTGAGGAGCAGCCTGCTGTGATTGGCTCCCTGTTCTATGCGCGCTCCCGAGCCACAGCACAGTATGTAACAGGTATGGCGGAGGGTGTCTGCTGCAGGGCTTTGTGTGATGTTGCCTGCCTGCTGAGGAGTGCTTTCTACTGCACTCCGTAGATTACTTAAACTGAACAGAAGAAAGAGGCATGAAAGTACTGGTACCTGTACCAGTCAGCCTATATTTTAACGCAGTAACTGAACACTAACATACCTTCTCTTCCCCATTTTCTATAATCACTGTTATGGTGTTATATCTTTTTTTTTTTTTTAATTTTTCGTTATAAGAGAAATAAAAGATGCTAGGTGTGCTCAATCTGATGGGTTGTCCGAGAATACAGTAAGTGCAGACCCCTATAAGCTACACCGCGTTTAAACAAGCATAAAACTGCATGCACAAAAAGAAACATTTTAAGAAAATGTACTGGTTCTCAAGGACTAATTTGGTAATATGGGTGAAGTAGATAATATAAGTGTATATATGTGAGTAATAGACAACAATTATATAGCCTAAAAAAATGCCCAAAAGTAAATAAATAGCAGAAAATAACAGTTTTAACATAGCTAGTTTAATGAGTAAATGGTTCATAAAACATCAAAGTGGATGCCGGCAATCCACTCTGATAAATGAAACATACAATTAAATAGTTAGAATAAGACAATAAAATAGGTAAACTAGTAAACACTGTCCACAGATAGCTTCCAATTTGAGTTAAAAATAATCACAGCTGTAAAAGAAACGATGGTCCATGAAAAGATAGAAAAAGGTGGTCGATTATGTAAAGTTAATGAAGCGCTTGAGCACTGCAAGAATTGCCCCACTCTTGCCATGCTGTTCTGCGCGCTGGATATGTGCTAATGCGCTGGATGTCCGATCCGTGTACTCAATAGATCGCTAAGCATGCAAATATTTAAACAATTGCTGTGACGTTAGTGGTGGGGTGAGACACTGTAGCGGGACTCGGCGGTCGGCAGAAATGAAACCAAATTCATTCACCCACCCTTGGTTCCAGGCACAGAACGTCTTCAAACTCTGGACCCCAGCAGATCGGCCGATGCTCTAGCTCCAAACAGGAGTCTGCTGTTAGACAGACAAGCCCTGTTAGCGAACAATGTCTTGGTGTGGAGGATACTTGGCTGGGTCAGTCCTCGTGGAGACATGCTCACATCAATGATGTGCTGGGTATGCTGTGAGTCTTTGGCAAGGTGTTTAGAATATCTGACCGGAAGTGTGGCGTGGATTCAGTTTATCATCAAACGTGTTTCGAGCCTCCTGGGCTCTTCCTCAGTGATGTGTGGACTAGATGTGATTATAGTTCTATTTATAGTGCTACTAATGGGCATACATGAAAACCTGTAGTGGAACACCGTTATATACATTCTTTCAGTGACTCCATATAAAACCAGGCTGGATATAAAAATTTCTAGGGAATGTATAAATTTATGAAATGAAAGAGTAAATGAATGTACATAAATGCATGTGGAATAAATAGATATTAAAATCCTTGTACATGTCTATGCTGTTTATAAAAAATGCTCTTTAAACATATAAGAGGTGTGGTGGTATGAACATGTAATGAGATATATATATAAGAAATAAATAGTAATGGAGAGACATAAAAAAGATACGGGCTGGCTATAGAAGCAACATGAGGAGAAATATGTCGGTCATGATAATATATGAAAAAAATATATATAGCAACAGGAGAGTACAGCAGCACACTGCTAGCACAAAGATATAAATGAAACATGAGTATATAGATAAACATGAGTATATAGATAAAACATGAGTATATAGATAGAAAATGAAAAGCTATACAGCTGTAGTGCAATAAATGAAAATATGAAACTATGAAATTATGAGGTACTTAGCTTGCAAATTTGGCACCAAATAGCGTGGACCGTCACACCACGGTAAGGTGACTTCATTCTTGGTTATATAATTTTTTTAGCGATATGGCGATACGGCCCCCCGGGAAAACATGAGATTATATGCTCGGTCTGGCTCCTGTGGCGGGGGCCGGCCAGAGCAGGTAAATCTAATTTAAATACTAAAAGTCAGTGTTTCCCAACCAGGGGGCCTCCAGTTGTTGCAAAACTACAACTCTTAGTATGCCTGGACCAGCAAAGGCTGTCCGGGCATGCTGGGAGTAGTAGTTTCACAACAGCTGGAGGCACCCTGCTAGAAACTCACTGAGCTAAGGGCGCAGGGAGAAAAATAAAAAAAAAAACCTTCTGCTCACCTAGTCCCTGCAGATTCGTCTCTGTGCGCTCCGGAGTTTCCTCTCTTCTTAGTACAGTAGGACCTTTCCCTTTTCAGCCAATCACTGGCCGCAGTGGTGTCACATGTCAAGCAAAAAGAAAAATAGCAAGCTTAACAACCTAATACATGTGTCACGTGTCAAGCCAGTGATTGGCTGATGGTGTAAGGTCTTGTACTGCAGCAATACACTAGGTTTCCCGGGTCCCACGGAAGATTTGAAATCCGCCCGGGAAACCGAGAGTATTGCTGCAGTACAAGAATGTGACAGGAGGGGGGGGTGGAAATGTGACAAGAGGGAGGAGGAATGGAGGACGGGGGGGGGGGATGTGACGGGAGGAGAATGTGACAAGGGGGATATATGAAATAGGCGGTGGGCATAAAATGGGTGGATAGATGAGAAATGGAGGTGATTGGACATAAAATCGCAATATTTAGGCCCCATATCGTGCAGCCCTAATATCTCTCTCTCTCTCTCTCTCTCTCTCTCTCTCTCTTCCTCTCTCCTCTCTCCTCTCTCCTCTCTCCTCTCTCCTCTCTCTCTCTCTCTCTCTCTCTCTCTCTCACTCTCTCTCTCCTCTCTCTCTCTCTCTCTCTCTCCCCTCTCTCTCTCTCTCTCCCCTCTCTCTCTCTCTCTCTCTCTCTCTCTCTCTCTCCTCTCTCTCTCTCTCCTCTCTCTCTCCTCTCTCTCTCTCTCTCTCTCTCTCTCTCCCCTCTCTCTCTCCCTCTCTCTCTCTCTCTCTCTCTCCTCTCTCTCTCTCTCCTCTCTCTCTCTCTCTCTCCTCTCTCTCTCTCTCTCTCCTCTCTCTCTCTCTCTCTCTCTCTCTCTCTCTCTCTCTCTCTCTCTCTCTCCTCTCTCTCTCTCTCTCTCTCCTCTCTCTCTCTCTCCTCTCTCTCTCTCTCTCTCCTCTCTCTCTCTCTCTCTTAAAATAAAATTATTTTTGAAAGCCAAAAATTTCTAGGTATTCATTAAGGCCAAAAGGGCTAAGGGTACTCCGCTGCTTTGACTTTATCAATACATTTGCCCATTGTGTAAAGTTGTTTAACTCTCTAATATGCTTGCTGTGTCAATAATGCATATTATTTCCGTTATACTTACTGTTCCTATGTGTAGGAAGTAGTGTAGTTTTTTGGTGCTTCGTGACTGCCCCTTGTGTGAGCGTCAGAGCCTGGTCCAATCGTCCTTTGCGCCAGGCGCATGCGTCATGTATATTTTGAGAGTCGTCTTCGGCGCGTAGTGCGCATGTCTGGTCATTTTGTGAATCGCGTTCTCAGCACTACGCTTACAGCGTAGTGCTAACGTTGTCCACGTCAGTAGCGTAGCCCTGCGCATGCGCAGTAGTCCTTACAGATAAGTGCTTACGTTAGTAGCGTAGCCCTGAGCTGTAAGGACAACTGGGCATGCGCAGGGCTACGCTAGGAACGTAAGCCCTGAACTGGAAGGAGAACTGCACATGCGCATGGCTACGCTACTAACGTATGCTACGTTAGCACTACGCTGTGCAGGCGCACATTTTCTCTACCGAACGATGGAACATAATGGGCTTGGAAAGAAGAAACAAGGGGCGGAAGCTAGGACGCCTATGGGCGGAAATAAAAAAAAAAGGGGCATGCACATAAGCGTGAACAAAAAAAGGATGGGCGGAATAACAAGGAAAAATAGGTGCCACCTAAGTGCATAATCAGGCCGCAAAGTATTAGGGAAAAGGTAGTTTTCCGGACCCGAACAACAGGAAATAAGCAACAACGTGAACCAGACAGAACGCTAACTCGGAACGAAAACGCTAATGGATAAGGTGCAATACAGTACAGGGGTGTTATGTGAAGTCATCAAGTAAGAGGTAAAAAGTTGGTGAAATAAGCACTAGGCAGCGGAGTACCCCTTTAAATCATTTCGCTTTCTTCCCTTGACATTTTAGAGATATGGTCTCCTCTCTCCAATTCTTACGTTTTTTAAAGCTGTGAAGGAAATCCCAGATGGGTCGCTGTTATGTGTCTCTTTGAAATGCATGGATAAAGAATGTTTTTCGAAGTTTATCCTAATATTATGTATATGCTCGCTCACTCTGGTTTTAAGGCTTCTCTTGGTCCTACCAATATATGGTTTCTGACATGGGCACGTGAACACATAAAGTATCGAAGTGCTTGTGCATCTTAAAAATATCTAATATCATACCAGTAATTATTGCTGTTAGATTTGATAGTCACTGCCTTTTTCTTAATCTTTCTTATTTTTCAATTTTTGCATTTCCCACACTTATAAAATCCTTTCAGGGCTAGCCATGTATTCTGTACCTCTTTTGTTTCCAAAATTGGTTGTTTGGTAGTGGGTGCCAATTTTAGACCAGAGTTCTGTACCCTAGTATATACTATTTTTGCTTTGTTAGTTAAAATTGGAGCTAGTATTTTATCCTCAAGGAGTAGGGGCCAATATTTGTTGATTATGTTCACCACCTTTTTATATTGATTGTTAAAAGGTAGAATTAATTTCAACTGTTGTTCTCTTTTGTCTGCCTTTGTTTTCTCTATGAAATAGTCTTCTCTCTTTTTTTGTTCTCTCATTTTTGCCAATGATTTTACTAATAGTGCTTCTGGGTAGTTCTTCTCTTTAACCCCTTAAGGACCGGGGTTTTTTCTGTTTTTGCATTTTCGTTTTTTGCTCCTTGCCTTTAAAAAATCATAACTCTTTCAATTTTGCACCTAAAAATCCATATGATGGCTTATTTTTTGCGCCACCAATTCTACTTTGTAATGACGTCAGTCATTGTGCCCAAAAATCTACGGTGAAACGGAAAAAAAAATCATTGTGAGACAAAATTGAAGAAAAAAAACGCCATTTTGTAACTTTTGGGGGGCTTCCGTTTCTACGTAGTAAATTTTTCGGTAAAAATGACACCTTATCTTTATTCTGTAGGTCCATACGATTAAAATGATACCCTACTTATACAGGTTTAAATTTGTCGCACTTTTGGAAAAAATCATAACTTCATGCAGAAAAATTTATACGTTTAAAATTGTCATCTTCTGACCCCTATAACTTTTTTTATTTTTCTGTGTATGGGGCGGTATGAGGGCTCATTTTTTGCGCCGTGATCTGAAGTTTTTAACGGTACCATTTTTTGCATTGATAGGACTTATTGATCGCTTTTTATTCATTTTTTCATGATATAAAAAGTGACCAAAAATGCACTATTTTGGACTTTGGAAATTTTTTGCGCGCACGCCATTGACCGTGCGGTTTAATTAAGGATATATTTTTATCATTCGGACATTTCCGCACGCGGCGAAACCATATATTTTTATTTTTATTTACACTGTTTTTTTTTTATGGAAAAAGGGGGGTGATTCAAACTTTTAATAGGGAAGGGGTTAAATGATGTTTATTCACCTTTTTTCACTTTTTTTTTTTGCAGTGTTATAGGTCCCATAGGGACCTATAACACTGCACACACTGATCTTTATCATTGATCACTGGTTTCTCATAAAAAAACAGTGATCGATGATTCTGCCGCATGACTGCTCATGCCTGGATCTCAGGCACTGAGCAGTCATTCGGCGATCGGACAGCGAGGAGGCAGGTAGGGGCCCTCCCGCTGTCCTGTCAGCCCACTGAGCTAGCCGGCATGCTTTCAGTTTCACTTTAGACTTTGAACGCCGCGTCTTTCAACTTTGAACGCCGCGTCTAAAGGGTTAATAGCGCGCGGCACAGCGATCAATGCCACGCGCTATTAGCCATGGGGCCCGACCCGCTATGACGCGTTATAGATCGGGAGTGGACACATGACGTTCCAGTACGTCATGTGTCCTTAAGGGGTTAAAGTCCTCAGTTAATTTTAGAGCTTCTTTTTCAAACACTTCTTCATTGGTACAATTTATTTTCAGCCTTCTGTATTGGACTTGTGGTACATTTAAAAGCCAACGTGGTAGGTGACAACTAGAGAGTAAAATGAGAGTTCCTGGTCTTCGGTTTTCTAAAAGCTTCACATTCCAGCTTCGCCTTATTTACCTTTATTGTCAGATCCAGAAATTCCACTTATTTGTAGAAGGGTTCTACTTCTTTGTGGAATGAAGATGAGATTAAAAACATTATTGTTCAGCGTGGTTAAAAATGTATCTAAGGATTTGTCAGTACCTCACCATACCATACTGAGAACATCTCTTGAGTAGAAGGAAAAATAGACAAATTTTGGATGCTAACTTGATGCCATCTGTGAAAAGGCTGAAGTTAAAGAGAGGATGGCTTCTACAAATGGATAATGATCCTAAACACACCTCGAAATTCACGGGGGATTACATCAAGAGGCGTAAACTGAAGGTTTTGCCATGGCCTTCACAATCTCCTGACCGCAACATAATTGAATATCTATGGATAGACCTTAAAAGAGCAGTGCGTGACAGACAGCCCAGAAATCTCAAAGAACTGGAAGACTTTTGTAAGGAAGAATGGGCAAAGATACCTCAAACAAGAACTGAAAGACTCTTGGCTGGCTACAAAAAGAGTTTACAAGCTGTGATACTTGCCAAAGGGGGCAGTACAAGATATTAACTCTGCAGGGTGCCCAAACTTTTGCAGACGCCATTTTTTTGTTTTCTGTTATTTTGAAAGTGTAAATGATGGAAATAAAATCTAACTTTTGTTGACATATTAGTAGAATGTCTAATCTGTAATTTGATGCCTTTTGGAGATATTTCCATCTTTCCTTGGCTTCTTTATGCACATTAATACAAATTTTTACCTGGGGTGCCCAAACTTTTGATCCCCACTGTAACTATTCATATGTAAATTAGCACGTTTAACCCCTTAAGGACGCAGGACGTAAATGTACGTCCTGGTGCGGTGGTACTTAACGCACCAGGACGTACATTTACGTCCTGTGCATAATCCGTGTCATGCGCGGCTGATCCCAGCTGCTGATCGCAGCCAGGGACCCGCCGGCAATGGCCGACGCCCGCGATCTCGCGGGCGTCCGCCATTAACCCCTCAGGTGCCGGGATCAATACAGATCCCGGCATCTGCGGCAGTGCGCGATTTGAATGAATGATCGGATCGCCCGCAGCGCTGCTGCGGGGATCCGATCATTCAGAACGCCGCACGGAGGTCCCCTCTCCTTCCTCCGTCCGGCTCCCGGCGTCTCCTGCTCTGGTCTGTGATCGAGCAGACCAGAGCAGAAGATGACCGATAACACTGATCTGTTCTATGTCCTATACATAGAACAGATCAGTATTAGCAATCATGGTATTGCTATGAATAGTCCCCTATGGGGACTATTCAAGTGTAAAAAAAAATGTAAAAAAATGTAAAAGTAAAAAAAATCCCCTCCCCCAATAAAAAAAAGTTTTTTTCCTATTTTACCCCCAAAAAGCGTAAATTTTTTTTTATAGACATATTTGGTATCGCCGCGTGCGTAAATGTCCGAACTATTAAAATAAAATGTTAATGATCCCGTACGGTGAACGGCGTGAACGGAAAAAAAAAAGTCCAAAATTCCTACTTTTTTAATACATTTTATTAAAAAAAAAATTATAAAAAATTTATTAAAAGTTTTTTATATGCAAATGTGGTATCAAAAAAAAGTACAGATCATGGCGCAAAAAATGAGCCCCCATACAGCCGCTTATATGGAAAAATGAAAAAGTTATAGGTCATCAAAATAAAGGGATTATAAACGTACTAATTTGGTTAAAAAGTTTGTGATTTTTTTTTAAGCGCAACAATAATATAAAAGTATGTGATAATGGGTATCATTTTAATCGTATTGACCCTCAGAATAAAGAATACACGTCATTTTTACCATAAATTGTACGGCGTGAAAACGAAACCTTCCAAAATTAGCAAAATTGCGTTTTTCGTTTTAATTTCCCCACAAAAATAGTGTTTTTTGGTTGCGCCATACATTTTCTGATATAATGAGTTATGTCATTACAAAGGACAACTGGTCCCGCAAAAAACAAGCCCTCATACTAGTCTGTGGATGAAAATATAAAAGAGTTATGATTTTTAGAAGGCGAGGAGGAAAAAATGAACATGTAAAATTTAAGTCCTTAAGGCCAAAATGGGCTGAGTCCTTAAGGGGTTAAAATTGTCCTCTTCTGACCCCTCTAACTTTTTTATTTTTACGTACATGGGGATGTGTGTGGGCTCATTTTTTTAATCACAGGAGTTGTAGTTTAGAAACAGCGAGACTCCAGCTGTTGCTAGATTACAACTTATATCTTTCCCAGACAGACAATGGCTGTCTGGAAATGATGGGGGTTGTAGTTTAGCAACAGCTGGAAGCTCATGGTGGTAAACACTGGTTTATGGGCGTTTTCCCTAAGGGAGGGCACCTTAAATGTACTAACCAATTTTCCGTGTTTTTTTTCCTTTATAATTTCAGATCCATGTATGCCGAGTACTTATTCGGATTCGGTTGATGACCAGCGTTTTATTTTATTAAATTGTTTTTTAAATATTAATAAAATGGTTAATAGTAGTGGAGGCTTTCTTATAGACGGAATCCATTACTAACCCTGGGCTTACCGTTAGCCCCAAAAACCGCTAGCGCTAACTCTGAGTTACTATCCCTGTATCCACCACCACAGGGGTGCGGGGAAGAGCCGGTACCAACAGGCACGAAGTGTCAAAAATGGCGCTCTTGGGCCTAGGCAGTAACAGGCTGGCGTTATTTAGCTTGGGGAGGGCGAGTAACAGTGGTCCTCGCCCACCTTGGTAATGTCAGGCTGCTGACCCCCACATTTTGCGTAAATAATCATAAAAGAAAACAAAAAAAAAAACTTATAGGGTTCCCCTTATTTTTATTCTCAGCCAAATACCATCCAAGCAGCAACAGCCTGACGTTACCAGGGTGTGGGCAAGGACCATTGTTACTGGCCCTCCCCAGACTAAATAACGCCAGCCTGTTACCACCTAGGCCCAGAAGCGCCATTTTTGATGCTCCCAGCCTGTTGGTACCAGCTTCCACTACTAAGTAAATAATAAAAATAAAAAAACTATAGAAACAAATGATGGGTAGCTTCAACAAAGAATAATAGACTGTTTTAGATTATGCCAGATGAGTACTGGTGTAAGAGAAAGTTGTGTATCCCATACAACCTAACATGTAAAAAATATTGGGGGTACACTCCCTCAAGCCTGGGCTTGAATAGAAGGGTGGTATAGTGATCTAACTATATTAGGTATAGGGGTATAAAATGAAAGATAAAAAGATGTCCAACAATACTTTCAAACTATTTATTAAATGGTATAGATCACTCACTATGATGTCTTCGGCAGGGCCCTTGCATCAGACAAACCACATTTACAGTATATACTCGAGTATAAGCCGACCCGAATATAAGCCGAGGCCCCTAATTTCACCCCAAAATCCCAGGAAAAGTTATTGACTCGAGTATAAGCCTAGGGTGGGAAATACATCATCCCCCCCCCTGTCATCATCCAGACCCCCGTCATTAACACCCTCATCATCATCACCCTGTCATCATCCCCCCCTATACTCGAGTAGATACAGTGTATACACAGTATATGAAATAGATAAAATCACGAAGAATACTATGTAAATGCTAATAAAAACAATGGAAATGTCCATAAATAAATGCTCTTATAAGTTCATATGATCAGTTGATACACATGATACAGTTCCCCAATTTGCAATTCAGATAGTAATAATACACTAGTAGCACTATACAGTCATGGCCATAAATGTTGGCACCCCTGACATTTTTCTAGAAAAGTAGTATTTCTCACAGAAATGGATTGCAGTAACAAATGTTTTGCTATACATATGTTTATTCCCTTTGTGTGTATTGGAACTAAACCAAAAGAGGAAGGGGAAAAAAAAAATTTGGACATAACGTCATACCAAACTCCAAAAATGGGCTGGACAAAATTATTGGCACCCTTAACTTAATATTTGGTTGCACACCCTTTGGAAAAAATAACTGAAATCAGTCTCTTCCTATAACCATCAATTAGCTTCTTACACATCTCAGCCAGAATTTTGGAGCACTCTTCCTTTGCAATCTGCTCCAGGCGCCTTTTCCCAACAGCAATTTTAAGTTCTCTCCACAGGTGTTCAATGGGATTTAGATCTGGACTCATTGTTGGCCACTTCAAAACTCTCTAGTGCTTTGTTGCCATCCATTTCTGGGTGCTTTATGACATATGTTTGGGGTTATTGTCCTGCTGGAAGTCCCAAGATCTCGGACACAAACCCAGCTTTCTAACACTGGGCTGTACAGTGCGACCCAAAATCCATTGGTAATCCTCAGATTTCATGATGCCTTGCACACATTCAGGGCGCCCAGTACCAGAGGCAGCTAAACAACCCCAAAACATCATTCAACCTCCACCTTATTTCAATGTAGGTACTGTGTTCTTTTCTTTGTAGGCCTCATTCGGTTTTCGGTAAACAGTAGAATGATATGCTTTACCAAAAAGTTCTATCTTGGTCTCATCTGACGGATAGTTCGCGCTGACACTGATGCTCACTGAGCCTGCAGGACAGCTTGAATATCTTTGGAACTTGTTTGGGGCTGCTTATCCACCATCCGGACTATCCTGCGTTGACATCTTTCATCAATTTTTCTCTTCCATTCTCGCCCAGGGAGATTAGCTACAGTGCCATGGGTTGCAAACTTCTTAATAATGTTGCGCACTGTGGACAAACGCAAATCTAGCTCTCTGGAGATGGACTTGTAACTTTGAGATTGTTGATATTTTTCAACAATTTTGGTTCTCAACAGTTCTTTTCTCTTTCTGTTGTCCAAGTGTAGTCTGGCACACACACACACAATGCAAAGACTGTGAACTTCTCTCCTTTTTATCTGCTTTCAGGTGGGATCTTTGTATTGCCCACACCTGTTACTTGCCCCAGGTGTATTTAAAGGAGTATCACATAATTGAAACAATTTTATTTTCCCACAATTTTGAAAGGTTGCCCACAATTTTGTCCTGCCCATTTTTGGAGTTTGGTGTGACATTATGTCCAGTTTGGTTTTTTTTCCTCCCTTTTTTGGTTTAGTTCCAACACACACAAAGGGAATAAACATTTGTATAGCAAAACATGTGTTACTGCAATCGTTTTCTGTGAGAAATACTTATTTTTCTAGAAACATTTAAGGGGTGCCAACATTTACGGCCATGACTATATAGAAATATAAAAAATTTGTGTATATAGAAATGATTCAGCCTCTAAGCTGTATGGGCGATGACTAATATTCAGAAAATGGGAAATGAAGGTGTTGCATACATAAATGAAATATGTAACAAAGTTAAAAAAAAGTAAGTATCTGGGGGAGAGTAGACTGTGGAGTGGGGGGAGTCAAGGCACTGATAACAGCCTGGCTCTTGACCCCTAATACGACCAAAGTCTGTGTCCAACTAGATAAAGCCAAATATCTCTAACTCGGCGTCGTGTTCTCTAGGGGCTAGAGTTTCCATTTCATATATAAATTTTTATTCCACCCTGGACACTTTTTAGATTAAATTACCACCTCTCTAGTCTGGATGCACAGACTGGGTGACTGCAAATTGTGTGCCCCTGATGTGGCAGTTGTGGACTTCTTTATAATGAGCAGAGAGTGTATGTTTGTCGTAGCCCCTATTAATATTGTAAAAATACTCTGCTATTCTTTTTTTTCAGTGTGCGTGATGTGCAGCCTATGTATTGCTTATTGCAGGGGAATTTAGTGATATTTTTGCTGTTGCACGTGAGAAGTTCTTTTATCGAATGTGTATTATGGTATGTGGTGGATATTATTGTATCTGCTTTTATTTTTTGAAAACTCTAACTTTACAATCATTGCATTAATTACATCTGTTAAAACCTGTCAGGGGTGTAGAAATAAAAAACAAAACAAAAAAAACTACTTGTCCAAGGGACTAAAGCGGAACACAATCTACTTGTCCCTCATGACGATCCGCTTGTCCTGGTAGATAAAATATATTCAACCAAAATAGTACGAAAATAAGGTCTTTATTAGTTTCTGCACTTTCGTTTTTACCTCCTTGTCCTATAATAGCCATAACTCTTATTTTTCCATCTACAGACCCATATGAGGCTTTTATTGCAGGGAAGTACACTTTGTAATGACACCTTTCATTTTTCCATAACTTATGCTCTGAAACAAAAAAAAATTATTTGTGAGGTGAAATTGTCAAAAATGCTAATTTTGGGGTTTCCTTTTTTTTTTTGCCATTCACCTTGTGGTCAAATTTACATATTATTTTCATACTTTAGGTCAGCCTGATTACAACAATACCAAATTTGTTTAGTTTCCGTCATGTTTTAATAATTATCATTTTTTTAAACTTTTTAATAAAAACTAAATATTTTTATTTTTCTGTAAACTGGGCTGTATAAGGGCTTATTTTTGGGCCCGTAATATGCTGTTTGTATCTGTACCATTTTGGCATTGATCAGACTTTTTGAACACTTTTTTACTTCATTTTTTTCTGGGATATGATGTTATAAACATAAAAAACGCAATTCTGTGATTTGGTATTTTTTTACGCCATTTACCGTACAGGATATAAAATGTTATTTTTTAATAGTTCAGTCAATTATGCACTCGCCATTACCAAATATGTTTATTTTATTATGTAAACATATTTTTATATGGAAAAGGGGGGTGATATGAACTTTTAGGGTACGTTCACACCGGCGGATTTATTTGCGGGTTTACCACTCCGTATTTGAAAGGGGGCGGGCTCTTCTCGGCTGTCCGCAGCAGATTTTCCGTGGCGGAATTTACGCTGCGGAAAATCCGCCGCAAGCCCCTTTGAAGTCAGAAGGGTTTGCGGCAGATTTTCCACAGCGGAAATTCCACCGCGGACAGCCGAGAAGAGCCCGCCCCCTTTCAAATGCACATCAAGCCAAAATAATATTACCATTCAACTCATCACATCAACAGATCAAAAAAAAATCATCAATAAACATTGGCACTTATTGCAGTTAGACAAGACCATTATGAGTCCATCATTACCTCCACATGCTCCAGTCATATGTACAAAAGCACCAAACCTAGGACTAAAGATTGCACCCACCACAAAACAGACAAAAATATTGCCACAGAAAACAGTACAATCCACCATCTCTGGGATGACAGGTTTTTACAGATGTAATCAATGCAATAATTGTAAAGTAAGAGTTTCCCAAAAAAAAACATACAATATCCACCACCAACCATAAAACACACGATAAAAGAACTTCTCCCCCTGCAATAAGCAAGACAAGACATCGTGCACACTTAAAAAAAAAAAAATTAAAAAAAAAAATTTGCGGAGCATTTTTACAATATTAAAAGGGGCTATGACAAACATACACTCTCTGCTCTTTATAAAGAAGTCCACAACTGCCACATCAGGGGCACACAATTTGCAGCCATCCAGTCTGTGCAACCAGACTGGAGAGGTGGTAATTTCATCTAAAAAATGTCCAGGGTGGAATCAAAATTTATATATGAAATGGAAACTCTAGCCCCTAGAGGACTCAATTCTGGATTAGAGATCTTTGGTTTTATCTAGTTGGAGACAGACTCTGGTCATATGAGGAGTCAAGAGCCAGGCTGTTATCAGTGCCCCCAACTCCACAGTCTACCCTCCCCTAGAAATTTACTTTTTTTACTTTTACATATTTCATTTATATGTATGCAACAGCTTGATTTCCCATTTTCTGAATATTAGTCATCTCCCGTACAGCTAGGAGGCTGAATCATTTCTATATACACATATTTTCCATATTACTATATTTGTACCCACCCACTGCACCTATTCCATTATTCAATATTTATTTTATATTTATTTCATATCTACACATTGCCTTAATATCTATATACAGATTATATAGGTTAATATGTCTAATGCTGTATTCTATATACTTAAATATATGAAAAAGTTGTACTCCAGCATATCTTACGAGCCACATTTTGCTCTACAGCGTTCTAGCTTTCCAGATCCACCTATGCAAAGTGATCCAATCCACAATTTGTATACAACAATAAAATAAAACCAATCACAAGGAAGCTCCAGGTATAAATTAGGGATTGACCGATTATCGGTTTGGCTGATATTATCGATTTTGGACATTATCGGTATCGGCAATTACCTTGCCGATAATGCAACACCCTCCCCCCGCGCCTCCACGGCCAGAGACCGCCGCTGCCCCATTGCCTCCCCCATCCCCGGTTTTATAATTACCTGTTCCTGGGACCCAGGGTCAGCTATTTCTGGCTCCTGCGATGTCCTGCGCGCTGCGCAATGACGAGTGACGTCCTCAACGCGACGTCACAGTCAGTGCACACAGTGACAGCTCAGGACGCCGACCGAAGCCAGAAGTAGCGTGGACCCCGGGAACAGGTAATTATAAAACCGGGGATTGGGGAGGCAATGGGGCAGCGGCGGTGGGGGTTGGACTAGGGAGGACCCCCAAGACAGGCAGGGGGAGAGAGGCAGGCGTCGGCGGTCTCTGGCCCCGCAAAAGCCGCTGCAGTTCATTGATTGATTTAAAGCGCCCTCTTTAAATAATTGATTTACAGCGGCTTCTGGGGGGGTGGGGATATATAGCCGATAACTTATACCGGAATATCGGTATAAGTTATCGGCTATCGGCCTGAAAGGTCACATCGGTATGTGCCCTAAAAAATAGATATCGGTCGATCCCTAGTATAAATATACCTTCCTTTATGTAGTCAGACATCGCTATTGAAAAAGATAGAGGAATATCTCGAAACGCCTGTAGCCACTAACCATATACCTGCTTATACCCCAATACTGGCAAGCCTGAAGATCCCCATCATTACAAACCGTACCACAAGAATTGAAAGAGCGCGCTCCCAGAATCGCATATACTTCACTGGCTAGCTAAATTCTTCCCCTTTTGGAGATCTGAGTCTGGCGACAACTTACATACTGGTAAGAGGCACTGTGTGCCAACCCCAACCCACTTGACACTTTACACCTACTATCCCTGTGCCGTCAGGGTAAAGTGGTCAGCCAATAGGGGGTCTCCAGTGCTGCAGAGCACACCAGCCGAAAATACCCTAAGCAATACAGGCAAGAGAGACTTAACTGCAATACCCAACCCAGTCACAATTTTCCATCCCTGCGCTGTCAGGGTAGATTGGGCAACTAATAAGGGGTCCACAGCGCTGTAGAGCGCATTAGCCTGACGTACATCAGCCCTGCTCAGTGCTCCGAATTTTGGCACGGCACCATTCAAAGTATCTCTGCAAGAGACTACCTAACAACTCCTGTTATCTTGAACTGTTAGACACTATATCACGCAAGTACAGTGCGTTGAAGCCCCGTTCTGTACACACATAGCGCTACTAGTGTATTATTACTAACTGACTTGCCAATTGGGGAGCTGTTATCATATGAACATAATTTTTATTAGCCTTTGCATAGTATTCTACGTGATTTTATCTATTTTATATAATTGTGGTTTGTCTGATGCAAGGGCCCTGCAGAAGACATCATAGTGAGTGATCTATATCATTTTAATAAATTGTTTTAAAGCATTGTTGGACATCTTTTTATCTGTCATTTTATACCCTATACCTAATATAGTTAGATCACTATACCACTGTTCTATTCAAGCCCAGGCTTGGGGTGTACCCCCATATTTTTTACCAAAAAGAAAAAAACTTCTTAAAAACTTTTATTCTAAAAAACACTCCCCCACAAGCCCTCGTTAACCATTTTATTTTAAACAAAAAAATGCTGGTCATCGACATAGTCCACCGATTCTGAAGAAGTCCCCTGTATACACGGATGTGAAATGAGAAGGAAAAAAACACGGAAAATTGGTTAGTACATTTAGGAAAAACGGCCATAAACCAGCGTTTCCAAACAGGCAGCCTCCAGCTGTATAACTTGTAATTTAGCAACGGCTGGAGTCTCCCTGTTTCTAAACTACAACTCCCGTCATGGGAGATGTAGTTTAGCAACAGCAGGAGGCACCTCGATTCCAAACTACAACTCCTGTCATGGGAGTTGTAGTTCAGCAACAGCTGGAGGAACCAGCCGCTCACCGGCCACTTGCCCGCACCTACAACCCGCCCGCTAGCTGTTGCAAGACTACAACTTCCCTACCCTAACAGTGAGGACATGCTGGGAATTGTAGTCGCAGTGGGCCAGTGGTAGTTGCAGGCGGGTTGCCAGGTTGTGGAGCTGGCCGGCTCCCAGGAATATGAAATTACACTGTAATTTCATATTTCCCGGGCGGTGCAGTGATTGTCTGGTTGGTCTTGGCCAATCACGGCACCGCCCGGGAAATATGAAATTACAGTGTAGTTTAGTATTTCTGGGAGCCGGTGGCCTCCGCTGCCCCGGCCCCTCATCTACCCCCTCCGCTCATGACTGCCGCTGCTCATCTGACCCCCACTGCCGTTGCTCATCTGACCGCCGCCACTTATCTGTCCCACCCGCCGCTCATCTGTGCCGCTGCCGCTCATCTGGTCAGACTTTTTATGCCTACGTGCAACTTTCGCACATCATAAATACCTGACCATTGCAAAGTGAAACCTGAAATTTACTTAGGTAAAGCTGTTTGTAACTTTTTGCTTACCCACAAAAGTCGCACAAAAAACTGCTTAGGCGCATGTGCGACTTTAATGTGCAACTTTTGTAAGCCAAAAAAAGGCTCTTAATATCTTGATAAATGTCCCCCAATATGACCAGATACTTGAGAATAATGCAAAGGAATCTGTTACAAAGTTTAAATTACATGGGGCTGGATATTTCAACAGACAACGACCCAAAACACTGCTAAAAATATCCTCTGGCATTTATGCAGAAGAACAAGTCCAATGTTCTGGAATGGCATTCCCAGTCCCCAGAATTTGAAGTGGGCTGTCAATGCTCAGCAACCATCAAACCTAACCTGACTGAACTGAAGATGGAAGGCGGAATGGTCCAAAATCCCTTCATCCAGAATCCAGACACACATTACAGGCTATAGGAAGCATCTAGAGGCTAAAGGAGGCCCCAGTAAATATTAATGGGATATTTCTGGTATGGTGCGCAACCACTAGGAAGGCCAAACTGCAACTCCCAGCATGCCCAGACAGCCAAAGGCTGTCTGGGCATGCTGGGAGTTGTAGTTTTGCAACATCTGGAGGGTCACAGTTTGGGGACCATTGTTACAGTGGTGTCCAAACTGTAGCCCTCCAGATGTTGCCAAACTACAACTCTCAGCATGCCTAGACTGCCCAGGCATGCTGGGAGTTGTAGTTCTGTAACATCTGTCCCTTCAGATTTTGCAATTTTCATGACATTTTTGAAAATTGCTGCTCTACTTTGAAGCACTCTAATTTGTTCAAAAAGTAAAAATATGTCCATTTTATGATGCCAACATAAAATAGAAATATTGTATTTGTGAATAAAAATAAAATTTATTTGGAATATCCATTCTCCTTACAAGCAGAGAGCTTCAAAGTTAGAAAAATGTAAAATTTTCTACATTTTCATGAAATTTGGTGATTTTTTTCACCAAAAAAGGATGCAAGTAACGAGGAAAATTTACCACCAAAATAATGTAGAATATGTCACGAAAAAACTATCTCAGAATCAGAATATTCGGTAAAAGCGTTTGAGATATTAATTCTTAAAGTGACAGTGGTCAGATGTGCAAAAAACGCTCTGGTCCTACAGTGAAAATTGGCCTGGTCCTTAAGGGGTTAAATAAACCATTTTTGTATATTTATGGATAGTAGACACAGGATCAATTAGGATAAACAAGCCCTCATTTATAAAGGACGCACCTTCCAGAGAAAGCCAGGTGAATAGATGGAGAGGGTCTCCAGGGAAGTCCTATACAGCCCTCCAGCACAAGGAGGATGACAGCTAGAGGAAGCCAACAGAGGCAGCCATCTTAAAAGGACATTTCAAGATAGATCCACCATGCTGGATGAAGTACTTAGGAAGAAATCCAGCTGGTGAGACAAGATTTATGGACATGCCTACATAACCCTCCTACATTATTTACTAAGGACTTCCTTTACATGAAGATTTCTTGTTTTATGTACGGTCTGCCATGATGTCAAGAAGATTGCAAACAAAGAGCTCACTCTCTCTATGGTCAGACCGGTTATATTTTAGCATTCTGATTATATTTAAAGGGGTTATCCAGCATAAGGTGATTTTAGTACGTACCTGGCAGGCAGTAATGGACATGCTTAGGAAGGATCTGCGCTTGTTTTGGGGCTAAATGGCTATGTTGTGAGATTACCATAACACTGTGGCTAGTTTTTTGTGAGCTGGTATTTCCTGTTTCAGTTTTCTTTTTTTGACTACAAATCCCATAATTCCATTTTCCTCCCTACCACACATCAGCCACCCCACCCATTGAAACATAAATGAGCTGCATCCATTCAAAGACCTGTGGTTTTCAATCAGGGTGCCTACAGCTGTTGCATTAGTTGCAGGGTTCCTACAGCTGTTGCATTAGTCCCACCAAGTGATCGCTCAACCCATCAGCTGACTAGTGAGTCAGGTCTCGGCCGCATTGCAAGCCGGGAAAAATCTGAGACATGAGTCATTTTGTATGCTGGTAAAAATAAATATAGGAATGAAAATCAGAGAATAATTGAGAAAACCGTTACACACAGGTACAGACACTATATTATGAACTACACTAACTTTATAGCCCCAGTCCTGGAATATCCCTTTAACAATGCAGATTGCCCATTTTCTATTCATTCAATAAACCTAATTTCACTACTGAAATATTTCTGTGTCTTTCAGATATTTCATAGCTCAAAATTAAATTGCATATCCAAACACCCAGTTATTTATAAATGAAAATCATGGAAATTGTCAGGGGTGCCTAAACTTTAGCATACAACCTAGGCAAGATACAGTCCTGCTGCAACAGCTAGGATCAGAAGTCAACAAAATTTTTGCATTGTGTATAATATAGAGAAAGTATTACACATATACTTACAAAAAATAGTAAATTGCAGGCCAGGATCGAAACAGAGAACAATATTTGCAAAAATTGTATATATTGTGTTGCATAAAAAAAAGCATGCAGATGATCCTGAAAGCTTCCTGTGTTGGGACTTTAGAGAAAACAAATTGATTGTCTCTTAATTAAACTCGTACTGAATGCGCTTTTTCCCTTGCTGACTTGATAAGACGACCTTAATATGCCCTGTACAAACAATAAGCCCAATACGTATAAACTGTTTCTAAAAAGACTTTAGTTACTGAATATTTTTATAACCCACTTCCCTTCTATGATGCGAGCTCAGGAGCCGAGCGAGTTTCATAACAGTATGATCCCATCGGCTAATACATAATGTACGATTAAGGGTGTTAACGCACCAGAAAAGCGTCACACTCTGACCCCTGTCATGGCGTTTTAAAGCAATAAAGAACCTGTTTTGCACGTATCCTGGCGCTGGACATCCAGTTTCTTATCTTTCTAATATACAGTACTTCAAAAAATGTTTTATCTCCTTATAGAAATCACATGGTCCAGTCCTCCTGCAGCATCATCTGTCCCAGCTGAAGCACAGGCTGGGGCAAAGTCCAGGAAGTGAGGTTTTGTTTGTAATATATTTTATCAGACAAATATGTATGTTTATATGAAAATGTGTATTATATTTGCATGCTCCACAAGATACTAATATTTTTCCTAAATGGCAGTCCCCATTTAAATTAGGGATAATACATGGTAAGCAGATCTGCTTAGTAATGGTTGGCACAAATATAGGGCTTTGTGTACACTGTCCAGTTTGTTTTGTAATCTAAAACCAATACAAATGTAATGTTAATAGATATGTATTGTACAAAGCTGTAACGACACCTCAAAATAAAGGAAAACCTGTATTTTCTTTAAAATTTTTGCCTATTTTTCTTCACTTTTGTACTTTCTTTATATAAATGTATGATAAATCTTTTCTGTATACTTCTGCGCTGTTGCTTAGGATGCACTTATGTTTCATTTATGTTTTGGAGGCATATATCCATGACATACCTGGGGGCTGGTTAGTTTGGATCAGAAGACTCAGATCCTGGCAATTTTACCCCTCTATTTAGGGTCTATTCACACGTGCAGATTTGATGCGCAGGATTTTCTGCTGTGGATTTCAATGTAAACTGAATCACTGAACACAGCTTTAAATCCTGCGCATCAAATCTGCGCAGAACACTGTACGTGTGAATAGACCCTTCAAGGGTTAAATAGCCGGGTTCGGAGTTTTTTGTGAGTGGAACTGTCAGTCACATCTGGGCTCCTGCAGTAATCACACAGTCGTAGTTCCTATGCCTAAAATAAAAACAATAATGTAAATATATGGCATTCTGCAGATACGACACTCTGTAGGGGACATATATGTATGTCATTTTGCGTCAAGGAGTTAAATATGAATACCGGTATCAACATGTTATAAAGAGAGCACAGAGTAAAGCCAAGTGTGCATTACATGATACAGCAGTGCACACTAGGCTGTGCCCAGTGTTTGCTTTAAACAAGTTTACCTGCTACTGTACCTGATAGTAGAGACATAGGGGGAGATTTATCAGAACCTGTGCAGAGGAAAAGTTGACCACGGCAACCAATCAGATCGCTTCACAAGGCCTCTGCAAAATGAAAGAAGCGATCTGATTGGTTGCTATGGGCAACTGGGCAACATTTCCTCTGCACAGGTTATGATCAATCTCCCCCAAAGAGCATTGGCTACAGCATTAGATAACCCTATTTGGAGAATGATAGAGAGCATCTGTTAAGGCAGAGCATGCATTTGCAGGCACAACTGTCATTTTCTGCTACTGTCTGAAAGTACATAGCAATGCAACTTTATGAATGGGGAGGGGGTGCTATTTGATATGGATTGTTATGTTGTATGTGTCAGATTACAGTGAGGGTATGTTCACACTGGGAAAATTTCAAGTTCCATTGATAATAGGAAGCTCTGTAGTGTGAACTAGTTCTGATACATTACATTGAATATTTACAAAACCTCTTGAGTTTTTAATAGATTCTTCAAAGAAATTTTAAACAACAGTTATATTGTAATATATTTGAATGCTATTCGATTGATTCGTAAATCAAATGGCAAGTAACTTTTTGTGTTTTCTTTGTTTAGTCTGCAGATAAGCAAAGAGCTTTAGAAGAAACCAAAGCCTATACAACGCAGTCCTTAGCTAGTGTGGCTTATCTCATCAACACCTTGGCCAACAATGTCCTTCAAATGCTGGATATTCAGGCTTCTCAACTCAGGAGGATGGAGTCCTCGATTAATCATATATCACAGGTAAGATCATAAATTATTCTAGATTTAGTTTTTATTGTAATCAGAGAATGATTTCGCCTATTAACTTGGTACTTCACGTCACATTCAAAAACTAAATCTCTAACTATAAACATGTGCCAGCTTAGCTGTATTAGGCTGCTTTCACACTATAAAATTCATCTGTTAAAAGATCCATTATAAATGTCAGTTAGAAAAGCTTTACAAACGGATGTTAAACGTCCGTTACAAAATCCCATTCAAGTCTATGGGATTTTTTGATTATCCGTTATGACGTGTTATGGCCCGTCACGAATAACGGATGTTAATTGTGATGGAAGAAAAAAAGTCACATGCACCAATTTTTCTTCAGTCACAAGAAACAGGTAAATTAACGGCCGTTATTTTTTACATTGAAGCCTATGGCAAATGGATGAGCCTTTATGTAATCTGTTTGCGCCTGGTTTATAATATCGGTTATTATTTCTGAGCATGCTCAGAAGAGGTGACATCAACAGACTCCTGCAGTGCTGAGGGACTACTACTACTCCCATCATGGAACAGACTTGTTTCCATAATGGGAGTAGTAGTTCCCTGGCTGTGGTAGTCTACCGGTGGCTGTGGAGGCTTCATTAGTGTTTGTACTACAACCCCCATCATGGAACAGACTCTGTTCCATGGTGGGGGTTGTAGTACAGGGGCTGAGGGATTGATTGCATCTGGTCTCACTTCTGAGACCCGATGCGATTAGAAGTTATTAAACAGGGGAGCTGGCGGCATGCTCTACTCCCCCACGATGTATTTACTTTCATTTGTAAATTCCCAGCCGAGAGCCCTGAATGGTCAGTACTGAGGAGCCATTCAGGGCTCCTGGCCGGGATTTCAAATAGAAGCGATGCGGTCGGAAAAGATATATAGAAGCGCTGGGGGGTATATATCTGGCCCCCACAGCGCTTCTATATATCTTGCCCCCCCCCCCCCCGCAGCACATTAATATAGGTTCCCCTCGCAGCGCATTTATATATGTTCCCCATGCAGCGCTATCATAAGCCCCCGGCATCGCTATGAATGAAAAGTATTCTACAGCAGCTCATCTGGCCGGCGTGATGTGCTTCTGAAAGAATACTTGTCATTCAGAGCGCTGCAGCAGCATCTGTATATAGATGCATTGCAGGGGTCAGACATATATCCGTATGTCTGGCCCCCACAGCGCTTCTATATACAGATGCCTTGGCAGCGCTATGAATGAAAAGTATTCTTTCAGCAGCACATTGCGCCGGCCAGATGAGCTGCTGTAGAATACTTTTCATTCAAAGCGCTGCTGAGGGCTTATGATAGCGCTGCAGGGGGAACATATATAAATGCGCTGTGTGGGGAACATATATAAATGCGCTGCGGGGGGAAAGATATATAGAAGCGCTGTGGGAACAAGATATATACCCCACAGCGACTCTATATATCTTTCCCCACCGCAGCGCTTCTATTTGAAAACCCTGCTGGGAGCCCGGAATGGCTCCTCAGTACTAGCCCGGAATGGCTCCTCAGTACTAGCCATTCAAGGCTCCTGGCGGGGATTTTAAAAATGAAAGTAAATACATCATCCATCGCAGGGGCGCACAGCATGCTGCCCTCTCCCCTGTTTAATAAATTCTAATCACATGGGATCTCAGAAGTGAGACCCAGTGCGATTAATCCCTCAGCCTCTGTACTACAACCCCCACCATGGAACAGAGTCTGTTGCAGGATGGGGGTAGTAGTACAAACACTAATGTAGCCTCCCCAGCCACCGGCAGACTCACGCAGCCGGGGAACTACTACTCCCATCATAGATAGAAGTCTGTTCCATGATGGGAGTAGTAGTAGTCCCTGCTGTGGGAGTCTGTAGCCAGAGGTGTTAAAACGGCCATACAGGAGGGATGTTATAATGGGTCTTAACGGATCAATATTTACACAGAAAACAGAGGTTTAATAACGGATGAATGCTCATAGTGTGAAAGGAGCCTTACCTGGCACAAACACCCTTGAAATCGGCATCTGGTTACCCTGAACATGCAAAGGTTGTCCATGACCACAAATTTACGCCTATTCTATGCTTGGTATATTTGCTTATTCGCCTTCTTGAAAATATATTTGTGTATTTGGATTATTATACATGAACAGAAGCTACGTGTAAAACTATAGGGAGAGGGAGACTTGTTCAATAGGTTATTCAGTGTTCTGCTAAGATTCATATCAGCTGAGGCAGGAAAATAAAATATTAAAAAAACTAACCTAGCAATGGTCCTTCACGCAGCTCCTCTTCGGCTCTGTCTGGTGCCCCAATTGTCTGTCTTTTTCCTGCCGCCGATATGGGTACTTGGTGGAGGACCTGCCTGCTCGGCCAATCACTTTCCGCAGCAATGTCTTGTTTTAGCCAGTGGATTACCCCTTTAAAACCTGTTCATGTGCATTGTGCTGTACTTTTATTTGTGGATTTTTAGGGTGGAATCAGTAGCTAGTCTGCAGCTATTTTGCTGCATGTGAACATCACTTTAAGATTTAGTTTTAACAGCACAGTTAGGCTGGGGATACACAGTGATTTTTTTTTTTTGCCCTTGACAAGGGTCATGCTTCAAAATATCGCTCTTAACACTGCAGTAATTATGCTCTGTTAGAGCTAAGTTATCTGATGGGGGTCATGTTGTGATCCACAAGTAGCCATGACCATAACCCTACAATTACAACTAATTAATCAGAGATAAGATTACCTGCAGATTTTTGTCTGTGTTTTTTGCAGCAAGTAATGTATATGTGAACGTACCCATAGGGTAGGCAAAATCTGCAACATATATGCAGCAAACCTGCAGAACAATCTTTAACAAATCGGCACTTTGTGAACATACTTTTGATCCATATGTATGAGGAACTTGTCCAATTCCTGAAAATGAGACATTTAGGAGAGTTTCCATGAATTTCAGTGCATAATATATTCCATGCTTAAATCCATGTTAAAATTTGCCATTTTGGTCTCGGGGTTAAATTTTAGGTGCCTTGGTCTGCCAGTCGGGGAGATATAGGTACATACCGTGCTACTGTTTCAAAGCATACCTGTCCATCGCAGTACCTTCGTGTATTCAGACTGGGCAGGAGAATTGCCACATTCTGTTTCCAGTTAGGCACTGATGGAAAGCAGTGTGGGAGAGGATATGGGGACCCCTAGTGGCCACTGTTTTAGAGGGGATTTTCAAAGGTAAAATGGGCCAAAAAATTATGCAAGTATATATGGGTGCACTTCTATTCACAGGCACTATTCATTTGTGAAAAACCATTTATTTGTGACAGTTTCTATTTGATAGTTTAATTCATCTTGTATGCATTAAACACATAAGCTCCCATAGTGGTGACTGCATGTAGCCAGAAAATCATTTATTAATTCTGCATATGATTATACATGGAAATTGGAGCTCTGTGTAAGGAAACCTGAGATTAATCCTCTTTCATGTTACAATTATTCTTGGGAAGGCTTTTTACAAGGCATTTGTTTTATTGTTAGGGAATGTACTGGAGGATAGGTGCTAAATGGAGATGAGCGAACTTACAGTAAATTCGATTCGTCACGAACTTCTCAGCTCGGCAGTTGACTTATCCTGCATAAATTAGTTCAGCTTTCAGGTGCTCCGGTGGGCTGGAAAAGGTGGATACAGTTCTAGGAGACTCTTTCCTAGGAATGTATCCACCTTTTCCAGCCCACCGGAGCACCGGAAAGCTGAACTAATTTACGCAGGATAAGTCATCAACTGCCGAGCCGAGAAGTTCGTGACGAATGGAATTTACTGTAAGTTCGCTCATCTCTAGTGCTAAATGTTACTTTAAGGCTTAGTTGACATCTGCGTCAGAGCCCTGTTCGGGTACTCCATTGTAAAGCTCATGAAGGGAAAAAAAAAATTTGAATCGGATGGTCCGTTACACAACGGCACCATCAGATCTCATTGACTTTTAATGGGGTCTGTTTGGCTTCCATCTGGTGTCGTTTTGTATTTTTACAGGATTTGAGCAGAAAAAAAACTGCTTACACATTTTTTTCTTCACTCTAGTCTCGTTATTTTGATGGATTCTGCGAACAAAGCTCCCCCAAACAGAGCTCTGAGGCAGATTTAAACCTAGCCTTAATGTTTAACTGTTTTATATGTTTTTGTGACTTAAGTGCATTTATATGCATATAACGATTGTTTTTATCTTCTGAATGTAAGGGAGCTTAAACAAGGTTGCAATAACTTTCTGTCATTTCTAGACAGTGGATATCCACAAGGAAAAAGTTGCAAGAAGAGAGATTGGAATCTTGACAACCAACAAAAATACTTCTAGGACGCACAAAATTATTGCTCCAGCAAACTTGGAGAGGCCTGTTCGCTACATTCGAAAGCCTATTGACTACACAATTCTTGATGACACTGGACATGGAGTGAAGGTATTTATACAATTTTGGCCGGAGATTATGTCTGATATGCTAATCTCTTTTCTCTTTTTAATGAAAGACTTTAACATCTGTTCAGTACTGTAAATAGTTTGAATATTTGAAATAGTTTAAATGCACTTTAGAGTGTCCCTGTCATTTCAAATAAAAAATTGACATGTCTTAGAGATATTTAAAAGTTTTGACCTGTCTGGGTCTCACCAATCAGGAGAATAAGTTGGAAGAAGCAATCGATAGTGTGCTTCACTCTCTGGCTGTCAGCAATCTATAGCCTGCGGACCCTTTTTCAGTATATGACAACCGCACACATCCCATGGCTTGTTCTTTTGATTGGTGGAGGTTTAGTACCGAGACCCAGACCGTTCAAAATTGTTGACATGTTAAAATGAGTCATTGAATGTTGTACAGAATTGTCAGACGTTTTGACACTGTATCCCAAGCCTGTGGCTGAAATATTGTAAGAATAGTGGCAACCTGAGCCTTAACCATACTTAACTGTACTTCGCCCTATTTAAACGATTACATTTTCAGCAAGAGGATTGGTAAATTGTGTGTATAATGTGTGCATGGATGGGTGGTGTGATGCAGACACATACAGTCTGTGTCTGTCTGCTGGATGTATGGACTTGATTGGTAAGAATTAAATAGTTTTGCATATGCTTTAAAGATGTCTCCATTCTCTTCTCTGTTTTACCCATGTATATTTTTACCGCTTTACTCAATAGCTTGTTTTGACCTTAGTGACCAAGGCAAATGTTCAAAATCTGACATGCGTCCACTTATTTGGTAATAACTTTGGAAAACTTTCAATTATAAAAGCGATTCTGAGAGTTTTTTTCGTGGCATATTGTACTTTACATTAGTGGTAAATTCACATCTACAATATGTCTACTTTATGTTCCCATTATTTGACAAACATTCTTTTACTTTTTTTTAGAATGTTAAAGGGTTTATAAGTTTAATAGCAATTTTTAAGATTTTCAAGAAAATTGCTAAATCAGATTTTTAAGGGACCAGTTTAGTTCTGAAGTGGAAGTGAGGAGCCTGTATGTTAGATACCCCCATAAATCACCCCTTAACCCTTTCAGGACCCATGACATACCGCTATGTCATGGGACCCTGGGTCTTAACGACTTGGGGACCACGGGCGTACAGGTACGCCTTCGTTCCCTGGTACTGAAGGACCAAGGGCTTACCTGTGCACCCGTGGGAATTTCGGTCCCCAAAGCGCAAATGCCCAGTGGGGTCATCAGACCCACCCATGTCGGCAATCTCCGCAAATCGCCGGTGAATTCACACCGGCGATTTGCGCTGATCCCGGGTCATACAGGTCTATGGGTTGGGGGGGTTAACTTTCAGTTTCCCCGTTCTGCCCACCCACAATAGGCAGGGCAGAACGGGGAAACCGAGGAGGACCGACGCCGAAGGTCCACTTACCCATCGGATGCAGCAGCGGCCGGCAATCGGTGGCAGAAGATGACAGCGATGCGGCTCCCTGGATCCTACAGAAGCCGGAGAGTTGCCTAGCAAGATCTGGAGGGCTACAGTCTGAGACCACTAAACAGTGGTCTCTAAACTGGTAGCCCTCCAGATGTTGCAAAACTACAATTCCCGGCATGCCCAGACAGCTGTTTGCTGTTTGGGCATGCTGGTATTTGTAGTTTTGTAACAGCTGGAGGGCTACAGTTTGGAGATCACTGTGCGTACCTCCAGCTGTTGCATAACTACATCTCCCAGCATGCCCTACGACGATCAGTACATGCTGGGAGTTGTAGTTTTGCAACAGCTGGAGGCAGACTGGTTGGAAAATACTTTATTATGTAACAGAACCTAACTGAAGGTTTTCCAACCAGTGTGCCTCCAGCTGTTGCAAAAGTACAACTCCCAGCATGCACGGTCTGTCAGTACATGCTGGGAGTTGTAGTTTTGAAACAGCTGGAGGTTTGCCCCCCCATGTGAATGTACAGGGTACAGTACGTTTACAGTAAGTTTCCTGCTTCAAGTATGAGCTGCAACAAATTTTTCGCCGCAGTGCAAACTCCTAGCGGGAAACTCACTGTAAACCTCTCAAAACACTACACTACACTACACTACACTACACTAACACAAAATAAAGGGTAAAACATTACATATACACCCCCTTACACTGTCTCCCATCCCATAACCCCCCCCCCCCCCCAATAAAAATCATAAACGTATTGTACGGCAGTCCAAGATTTGTCAATCATTTATACCTGCTTAAATAGGCATTAAAAAATCGCAAATGTTTTTGCAAACCCAGGCTTGTGGAGGGGCCTTTGCACACATTATAATCGCACACAAATGTACTATAATTTATGTTGATAACCGGTGTAAAATATAGTGGAAAAATAAGACAACTTTGAGCTCACATAGATTGCAAAGGCTGATGCACAAGCAGCCACAACCTGACTCGTAAAGAGGAGGTTTCATCTTAATCATGTGATGCTGATGGCTGAGCCGGATTTTACATAGGGCGCTGTCTTAGTATATCATATCACCTCTGCAATGACCACAAGAGGTGCAGAGTCAAGCCTCTGCACAGACCGATCATCAGATTAGAACAACGGCATGTAGTGATATATTCTGTACTGCAAGTGTAATTGGACATCACATACTAAGTCTACACAAACCATCAGATCGTGCATGTGTGACGTTGTGCTTCGAGTCAGCTACGTAAATATATCTGTGTTCCATAGACCTCATGCCATCATTCTTAGGGTAGGGTGACGCGGAACAGATCAACAGTGTATTACGCTGAGGATCCGCCGATGACCCGACCCTAAATTGTGCCTCCAGCTGTTCCCCGTGTCCTGCTCGCAGCAGCAATGCGAGACATCGCGGCTATCATCGGCAATGATTGTGAGTACACTGCGAGTACGAACGGCGACTTGCAGGCCCGTGTGGCTGCTTGAAGCATCATATTGCCGCTGCAAGCAGGACACCGGGGGAACAGCTTGGGGCACAATGTAGGGTCAGGTCATCAGCAGATCTGCAGCTTAAAATACGCTGTTGATTCTTTCAGTGTAACCCTACCCTTAAAGGTTATGGTGCAGAGCATATCTGTGATGTCATAATGAAGCTACCAGCAGTGGTTTCTGATGTGCTTTTAGCGTGGCGGAGACATTTCTCAGATATCGGTTAATAACCTCATTGATGGCATGCTAAGACATGTAAGAGTGTGTGTTTCTGCATGTTGCTCTCCTAATAGATACTGAATAAATTGTGATGTCTTTGTTTGTTCTTTATCATTCGCATTTCATTAATATGTCTATTGATCCTGCAATTTCAATGTTGAGGAGCATAGGTGTGTGTGTGTGGGTGTAATGTATGTGTGTGTATATATATATATATATATATATATATATATATATATATATATAATGTGTGTGGGTGTATAACTCTAAATTTTCACTCAGCTTGGGTACATGTTTTCACCTGAGTACCCTCCTTCTAGTGGGATTTCCCCTTATGTATGTCAGTATAAATAATGCAGAATAACTGCTGTACTGTTTTTTTTTTTTTTTTTTCAAGCTGAAATTGAGAGCCTATGATCTAGTATTTCATTGTTGTGGTTTATACACTTGAATTTATTTATTTATTAAATTGGTTAACCCTGTTTTGCTTTGTGCTTTATTCATGTTTTATGACAACATTAAACCTCAGTTGCCTTTTTTTTTTTTCTTTTACTTTTCTTGTTTGCTTCCTTTGTACTTTAAGTGGTTGCTCAGATTTAAGGTAAGAATCTACAGGTAAATTTGTGTACACCATGGTCAGCTAGTACAGTATGACTGGATGGATGTGGAGGGCTCATAAATGTCCTAACACATCTTCTTTAAAAGGAACCTCTAAGGAGTTTCATGCTGCCCCAATCTCAGGCTACTGCAACAAACTATGAACTACTGTGAAATGCTGCAGCATTTCCCAGAAATCAGTTTTATAAATGGGTTAAGAATGGCACTTTAAGTGATGAGGGCGGCCCTGGTGGCTTCTCGCCTCTCTGCTTGATTGATAGATATCTTACACACAACTCAACCTGGTGACTCAAACCCCACAAAGCCAGCATTGACAAGACCATAGATTGCCAATATGGAGAGACAGAAATAAAGCTTCTGCCCCATTAATGCCAGTTGCTAGAACTGGTACGGGCAATAGCTCACTATGGATTAACGTTTTATGACATGGAACACAAGATCCCTAATATATTGGTAAATTATTATAAATTCAACAATGTTAACAGCATGATTCTCCTTTAGTGTTAGGCTGCATTTGCACCACTGCATTTATGTTGGTAGTATTTGCTTGTAGTGTATACTAGCTGGCAACCTCCCTGAGTGTGATGGTTCATTCATGAGTATGCTAAAAAGAAAATATTTGATCATCTGTTCATATCATTCAGGATGCTTGTAAATTTTATTTCCTGTGAAAGTGTTAACAATGGAAAGGGGTGTGTTACGTTTCAGTACATTGGCCTTCTTGTTTCCTTCCTAGATCACTTACTGAATAGTGGTTAGTAACACATTCAGTTTTATCCTACACCATACAGTATGACATACTGTGGAAGACCTTTTTGATCTTGTTCTCTTGCCATTGAAACTGTTGTTTTTTTTAATTAAGGTATGTGTGGTTATAAGGGATGTTTATTTGAAGGCCACCCTTAGGATCAGTTATTAATATATGATTAGTGAGGGTCCAACCTCCAGAACCACACAATGAGTAGAACATTGTTTTTGTACACAGTCAGGTACATATAGGATTGGCTGTGTCTGGTACCACATTCTATTCTAGTGAATTGGGCTGAGCAGCAGTATCAGACACACTCGCACTAGTTCCTTTATTTTGCAGATTTTTGGGTGTTTCAGGGGTTAGTTGTCCTTAGTAAGTTGGGTTTATGATCTGTTGGCCCTATTGGCCTGACAGATTAACAGTGGATAACTGCTTTAAGACGAATAAAGGTGTAATTTTATGTCTATGTTTAAATATTGCTTAGAACGTTCCATTTCGGCAGTGGGTTTAATAATCTTATGGTGATTTTAGTGGCTAGTTAGCATGATTTGTTTCCGTTGAGCAGTGCCCCATACAAGTTAACTGACTTATGAACTATATTTTTTTCCTGATTCAATAAAATTGAAAGGACATGAAATGCATGAAAAATTGTATTCTATTGATTTGCATCTAAGAGTTTTTATATTGTGTCCTGGTACCTTTTTATATATTCATTTTTCACCTAATTAAAAACTATAAATGTTGTATTGGTATTTCTTTGGCCAATGGATTTTTGCTTTGTACAGGTCAGCACACAGAACATGAAGATGGGAGGTTTGCCACGCACTACACCACCAACTCAAAAACCACCTAGCCCACCAATGACTGGCAAAGGAACCCTTGGGTAATTATTTTGTTATAGTAGAATGGGTCAAATAAGCAAAGAACGCTATACCTTCCCCAGCATGTTTTACCTATTATATATGCTTTATTACCAAAATGGTTTTATTTTATTTTTTTCATTCTGTCATAAACATTTTTTAGTTTTAAGAAATTGCCATGATTTCTTATTATTTTATTTCTGATGGTATAATGCAAATGCATGGCATAATTTTTTTTCTGCCAATAAACATTTTCCATCCCAAGTACAAAAGGAAGTACCTGCTTGACAGTGACATTAAGTGGTATAACAAACTGTTATTAAAGTATTTTTTTAATGTATGTTTTATCCTGCATGAATATTTTAGGGATAATATGGTGCCAAGTGCCTTTTAAGAGAATCTGTTAAATAACATTTAAAATTGCAGAAAAGTTTTCCTGTCCTTAAAGTGTTCTCCCTCTTTTGATTTAATTTTAAAATGGTCAGAACTTACTTTAAGCAAGTGTGCCACACTCTATGGTTTTTCAGTAAATTCCACTTTATACAAGTAAAATGTACTCTTCTGTGCTTGTCCTACAAGTGCTGCGTCTGTCCTGTCCTGTCCTGCCCTGCTCTTGTGGATTGATGAGGGTGTTTTAGTACCAACGTTGCACTGGGGAAAGTACAAAATAGCAGGGAAGGGAATTAATTATTCCCCCTGACCATGCCAGTACTAGCATTTTCAGTCCTAAGGATTCGAATATGATTGAGTGCTGGGACACCTGGCTAGTATCCTGCATCTCCCCATTTTTATGAAACAGATACAATTTTAATTGTTTTGGAACACTGGACAGATCTTACTGCTTGAAAACCCTGCCCATTCTTCCTATTTTTGCAGCACCAACAAAGGCTTTATCTATACAATAGACCATAAACTACAATTTAAAATCTGTAGAAAGCATATATAATCTAAATTATATATTAAACCAGTCCTCAAAGGATAGTAGAAAAGAAAAAAGTAACAGAAAGAAAACAGAAAAAAAAACAGTAGTAGATACACAGTGCATTGTATTGAGCTATTCTTGGCAATCAGTGATAACAAACTACAGGGTGGGCCATTTTTATGGATACACCTTAATAAAATGGGAATGGTTGGTGATATTAACTTCCTGTTTGTGGCACATTAGTATATGTGAGGGGAAACTTTTCAAGATGGGGGGGAACATGGCGGCCATTTTGAAGCCGGCCATTTTGAATCTAACTTTTGTTTTTTCAATAGGAAGAAGGTCATGTGACACATAAATCTTATTGGGAATTTCACAAGAAAAACAATGATGTGCTTGGTTTTAACGTAACTTTATTCTTTCATGAGTTATTTACAAGTTTCTGACCACTTATAAAAGGTGCTGCACATCTCGTATCTTCACAGCATAGACAATTTCCTTCAGATGACCCCAAAGATAAAAGTCTAAGGGGGTCAGATTGGGAGACATTGGGGGCCATTCAACTGGCCCACGACGACCAATCCACTTTCCAGGAAACTGTTCATCTAGGAATGCTCGGACCTGACACCCATAATGTGGTGGTGCACCATCTTGCTGGAAAAACTCAGGGAACGTGCCAACTTCGGTGCATAAAGACGGAAACACATCATCATGTAGCTATTTCGCATATCCAGTGGCCTACATGATGATGTGTTTCCCTCTTAATGCACTGAAGCTGGCACGTTATCTGAATTTTTCCAGCAAGATGCTGCACCACCACATTATGGGTGTCAGGTCTGAGCATTCCTAGATGAACAGTTTCCTGGAAAGTGGATTGGTCATCGTGGCCAGTTGAATGGCCCCCAATGTCTCCCGATCTGACCCCCTTAGACTTTTATCTTTGGGGTCATCTGAAGCCAATTGTCTATGCTGTGAAGATACGAGATGTGCAGCACCTGAAACTATGGATACTGGAAGCCTGTGCTAGCATTTCTCTTGCGGTGTTTCTATCAGTGTGTGAAGAGTGGGAGAAGAGGGTTGCATTGACAATCCAACTAGAGATGAGCGAACTTACAGTAAATTCGATTCGTCACGAACTTCTCCACTCGGCAGTTGATGACTTTTCCTGCGTAAATTAGTCCAGCCTTCAGGTGCTCCGGTGGGCTGGAAAAGGTGGATACAGTCCTAGGAAAGAGTCTCCTAGGACTGTATCCACCTTTTCCAGCCCACCGGAGCACCGGAAAGCTGAACTAATTTATGCAGGAAAAGTCATCAACTGCCAAGCGGAGAAGTTCGTGACGAATCGAATTTACTGTAAGTTCGCTCATCTCTAAATTCAACACAATGGGCAGCACATTGAACACATTTTATAAGTGGTCAGAAACTTGTAAATAATAAAGTTACGTTAAAACAAAGCACATGATTGTTTTTCTTGTGAAATTCCCAATAAGTTTGATGTGTCACATGACCCTCTTCCTATTGAAAAAGCAAAAGTTGGATTCAAAATGGCCGACTTCAAAATGGCCGCCATGGTCACCACCCATCTTGAAAAGTTTCCCCCCTCACATATACTAATGTGCCACAAACAGGAAGTTAATATCACCAACCATTCCCATTTTATTAAGGTGTATCCATATAAATGGCCCACCCCGTATATCGCTCCCTGAACTGTTATTAAGAATACTAGATACTGCAATTACTATTTGATTTCTACTTCGGTGCATTTCTACATGTGGACATCTACTTGAGGCTATTTATTTATTCATATTTATAGGTGGTTGTTTTATGATATATTTTTTGATTTTTTTTTTTTAATGATACTTTTTTATAAGTCTATCAGTATTTTACATCTGGTGCAAGGGCCCTGGCCAGATGTGAACCGTTTGTATTATATTTTATACATAATAGATGTTGATACATATTCTTTTTCAATACATCCTTGATTCAGGTTTTATTATTTGAAACATTTGAAGTCATTTTACCAAATTATATTATTATTCATCTACTACTGTTTTTTTTTTTTTCTGTTTTCTTCCTTTTACTTTTTTCTTTTCTACTATCCTTTGAGGACTGGTTTAATATATAATTTTAGATTATATATGCTTTCTACATATTATTAGGCCTTTTTTTTTTTTTTATTACAGACCAATCCAGTTAACCTCGGAATTGTAGGCTTGAGTGAGCTTACATACCTTCTTTATCATTTACTATTTGAAATCTGACAGACTTGCTTAAATTTATGGTAGTTCTGTGCTTATTTTAATATAATATGGAATAGGTCATATGTTTGTCTCTTATACCTACACTAATTATGTGTATCTGATACATAACGCTTTTGACACTTGCCATTACATTATTAAATTATTAATATAAATATATGCCACTGGATAATTTAGAGATACAATTATTACATATTTTTATATATTACTGGTGATTGGCTATTATATCTTTGCTTTGACTATGACTCAACATTTGATGGTCAGCTGGTCCCTCTGAAAGCATTGGGTTTGGCTGGCATTAAATGGGTTTGGCCAACTTTTAAGCATATGTTTTTCTATTATTCGGAAATGGTTAATATATTTATGCTGTAGTAAGTTTACATGTTATGTTTTGCCCATCATTAGACCCTACATTATAATTTGTCGATTGTGTTTAGACAGTTTCAGCAGTTTTTGTCAACAATCAGTTCATCAGATCATTGTCACCGTCATCCACCACTACTTTTTCTGTGGCAGGTCCTTTCTTTAAAGTGCTTCTCCCACCTTCTTTTTTGATTTGAAATTTAGTGTTGCCTGCCGTCTCAACCAATGCTCTGCAAGTTGTGTAGCAGTGAAGGGGTTAAAACAATTCAGAGATTCTGAATAGGCCTATATTCTTCTTCTTGGGGTTTACTGGTTTTTGCAAAACTGTGTATACATGGGAGCACATTAAATCCCTATACGTGATGAAGACTGGGATTCCTAGTGAATATGATTTTATCCTTATGTCCCAGCTCTTTGGGATGACGTTTGGAGGCTTATTTTTTTTATTTATTTTTGTTTTTTCCTTAAGGCGACATTCACCCTATCGCACATTGGAGCCTGTGCGGCCCCCTGTCGTACCAAATGACTATGTACCCAGCCCCACACGTAACATGGCTCCCTCACAGCAACAGAGCCCTGTTAGAACAGCTTCAGTCAACCAGAGGAACCGCACATACAGGTATATGTAAGCCATATAAGAGATGGTGAACTATTCGTAAAAACAACTTAGTAGATTTATTCAGGTTACTGGAATAAGATGTTTTCATTTAAAATAGTAAGACAGTGTACATTAAAGATAAAAAACAAACTTACAAATCAGACTTTGGGCTAGGATTTCCTTTTATATGGTCTAGAGCAGTGGTTCTTAACCTTGTTGGAGGTACTGAACCCCACCAGTTTCATATGCGCATTCACCGAACCCCTCTTAATTGAAAAAATCAGATATGATTTTTTCAAATTCAAAACATAGGAGGTATATATTTATACATAGGTGCACAGAATGAACAAAACCATTAAAGAACAAAACCATTAAGACACATTAGGCGCAGGCAGTGTTCCCCCACACATTAGGCGCAGGCAGTGTTCCCCCACACATTAGGCGCAGGCAGTGTTCCCCCACACATTAGGCGCAGGCAGTGTTCCCCCACACATTAGGCGCAGGCAGTGTTCCCCCACACGTTAGGCGCAGGCAGTGTTCCCCCACACGTTAGGCGCAGGCAGTGTTCCCCCACACGTTAGGCGCAGGCAGTGTTCCCCCACACGTTAGGCGCAGGCAGTGTTCCCCCACACGTTAGGCGCAGGCAGTGTTCCCCCACACGTTAGGCGCAGGCAGTGTTCCCCCACATGTTAGGCGCAGGCAGTGTTCCCCCACACGTTAGGCGCAGGCAGTGTTCCCCCACACGTTAGGCGCAGGCAGTGTTCCCCCCACACGTTAGGCGCAGGCAGTGTTCCCCCCACACGTTAGGCGCAGGCAGTGTTCCCCCCACACGTTAGGCGCAGGCAGTGTTCCCCCCACACGTTAGGCGCAGGCAGTGTTCCCCCATAGACATACAGCCTCCAGCCATATACAGTGTATGGCTGGAGGCTGTATGCCTGTGTACTGCCCACTTCAGTGCTCCGACCACCGTTCCAGCTATAGCAGTTAGTCTCGGGACCCGTGGTCAGAGCACCGAAGATGACGTGCCGCTGGTAACTTACCAAAGCTTGTCAGTGACGTCCCGGCGTGCGCCATGTCCCGGCGGCCCCTGCGTTTTTAAAGTTAACGCGGGGCCGCAGGGAGTTAATAGTGATGGGGGGAATTGCCCTGTCGCTACAGGACGGGCAAACACCCGCTCTGCTGGGAGCCCCGGGCCAGCTCGGGGCCCCAAGCAATTGCTTGTTTTGCCTGTCCTGTTGCGATCTCCCCGCCAAACCCCCGAGACTGACTCACCGAACCCCTGGGGTTCGATCGAACCCAGGTTAAGAACCACTGGTCTAGAGGTTTATGAACAGTCACATTTTAATGAGGTATGTGTTTTTCAGTGTCTGTGTTGAACACATTTCTAATAAATTAATCTATCCATTTTTATTTGTGCCCCACTACCCTGGCCTTAATTTCTTAGTGGTACTCCTTATTTTCCATAAGAAACAAGAATATGAAAACTGAACCTTTTATCATGAACTCCTTCACTACTACAGAGCATCAGGAAGTTTTCTGCCCACTGCCTGTGCTTTAAGAAATGTTTTGTGACTGATGTTTTATCACATATGTATGTGTGTTTTTAAGTTGAACCTCCAATAACCAATGTCATGCAGATCTGTTCCTTTGGGGTCATGTTGTATGTCTTGTTCCAAAAGCATGAAATTCCAACCCTTTTCTTTTTGCTTATTCTCTTGTACAAATATATTTGTGCTTGTTAAAAACCATTAGCAGCAACTACATAATCATTAAGGTAAACAAGGTTACGTGAAAATAGTGGCCAGGGCTCATCTTAAAGGGTAGCTTCCACCATCCTATTTTTTTTTCTGTCCCTGCCTATTGCCAATCTATCCTTAACCCCCTCCCTGCTTTTAATGTTTCTTTTAATTATATTAAAAATAACTTTTTGTCTGCCTGGTAGTGTGCTCGCTACCAGGCAGACTTCCCCAGCAGGCACCACGTCACTGATGCCTGCTGGGGACAACACTTCCGCCCTTAGTTTATCTACACAGGGTGCCTCCAGCTGTTTCACCACTGCAACTCCCAGCTTGCCCTGACATCTATTGGCTGTCAGGGCATGCTGGGAGTTGTAGTAGTGAAACAGCTGGAGGCACCCTGTGTAAATAAACTATAAGTTAGTGCCATGCGGCGCTACGGCGCTAGCCCGTTCCCTCCTTCAAACCCCCATACCCCGTTCCCTCCATCACCCCGTTCCCTCCATCACAACCCCCCCCCCCCCTCTCCGCATACCCCGTTCCCTCCGTTCTGATACCTGCAGAGTCCGGCAGCGGGCGTGCAGGGACAGCGGCGGCGACGACATGTGCAGGAGGAGTGGCCTCCCAGCCAGTGGCCGGGGAGCCAATGCGCTCGCTCCCGCGTGTCTGATTGACAGGCAGGGGGCGAGAGCAGCCTAAATGAAAACGGACTGATCGCCAGGCCAAAATCAGTCCTTTTTCAGGCGTGATGTAACACCAGGCTGACCCCTAGTGGACGGTTTTTAAGCGTAAATTTCACCCTGATAATAAATATAAAAAAAATAATGACAATATATTAGAGGTATGTTGTAGTATATAAGTACTACAACATATCAAAAAATAAAGTTGGTGACAGTGCCCATTTAAGTCATGTAGTGACCTATGGACGATATCCTTTAAAGGGAAATATACACCAGCTACCAATCCAAATACTTGTTTGGGTGCCTATTTGTATAGACGACATGACAAGATTATGTGGACGCCTAAGCAGGACAGTAGTCGTTGTTGGACACCTTGAGGAGCATTCATCAATTCTTCTCTCCTTTTTATCTTATTTTAATAGAAAGTCACCTTGTTTTTTAACTTACCGTGCCCAATTCATCAAATGTCGCACGCTACTGCTTTCCAGGGCTGATGTTATATGGCGTGAGTTTCCGTGTAAATCACGGCGCTGCAACTTTTTGTGGCTTTCAGAGAAAAGTCGTAGATAATGAATCCATGCCCTCTGCATAAAACTGGTCTAAAGTACTGCAAATGGTAGTTCACTTTCGCGTATTATCAATAGCAAAAGTCGCACAGAAGTTGCAGGGGACGTGGCTGAGACTTTTTGTATGAAAATTTTAGATAAAAAAAAAGTTCTAAACAGCTTGATGAATTCCCCTCCTTGTTCCCAAACATTGAGCAGCAATCAAGCCTATAGATATTCCTATGTGCACAAAAATGTAAAGGGAACCTATCATTACTATCTTGCTGTCTGATCCACAAGTCATCAGGGCACTCCCTGGTGGCTTTTCCCTGACTCACAGGCCTTGACTGATCTTTCGCTATGTCCAATCAGAGCGAGATCAATTAGGACTGGTGGTGTGGCGAAAAACCACCAGAAATTGGCCCAATGATTTATGGTTCAGGCAGAAGAAAAGTAAAAACAGTAAAGTAATAAAGTATTAACAGGTTACAATGCATTAGGAAATTTTTCAGACCCTTTGACTTTTATCACATTGTGTTGTAAATGCCTTATGCCAAAATGTAAAAAGTAAAATAATAAGGTTTTCCACTATTATTCTGCACTCAATACCTCATTATAAGATAGTCAAAATAGAATTTTAGAACATTTATTAAAATAAAAAATAAATAAAATAAAAAAACACGAAAATTTTGCTTGAACACAAGTATTTTGACACTTGCCTATGACACTAGAAATTTAGCTCTGGGGCCTCCAATTTCTCTTGATTATCTATGAAATGTTTCTATACCTTGATTTAGTCACCTGGGATAAATTCAGTTGTTTGGACATGAATTGTAAAGACACACATCCCTGCCTAAGGTCTAATGGCTTACAATGCATATCAGAGCAAAGGCCGAGCCATGTCAGCTGCCACACCCCCTCCCATAGGCTTGCATTGAGGGGGCGTAGCATGATGTCACACAGGGGCGGAGCCATGATGTCACAATACTCCTGCCCCACGATCATGTTTCATCAGACCCGGAGTGATGTTTGCTCCAGAGGCTGATGATAGCGGGGTGCTGCCTGAAAGATTGCGGGAGTCCCCAGCTGAGGGACCCCCGCGATCAGGCATTTTATCCTCTATCCTTTGGATAAGGGATAAGATGTCTTAGGGCCGGAGTACCCCTTTAACCACTTGGGACCAAGGGCGTACCTGTGGTGAGTGGTGGCGACTGGGATGCCTGCTGAAATCTTTCAGCAGACAACCCTGTGCAAGCCCCTGGAGGGGGTCCTGAGCCCCCCAAAATTTGTAACCCCATTTCTTCTGAGTAAGAACATACCCCATATGTGGATGTAAAGTGCTTTGCAGGCGAACTACAATGCTAGGAAGAGAAGGAGCGCCATTGGGCTTTTGGAGAGAAAATTTGTCCGGAATTGAAGGCCACGTGTGTTTACAATGCCCCCATAGTGCCAGAACAATGGACCCCCCCCAAGTGACCCCATTTTGGAAACTACCCCCCTCACATAATGTAATAAGGAGTACAGTGAGCATTTACACCCCACAGGTGTCTGACAGATTTTTGGAACAGTGGTCCGTGGAAAAAAAAATTAATTTTTCATTTTCTCAGCCCAATGTTCCAAACATCTGTCAAACACTAGTGGGGTGTAAATGCTCACTGCACCCCTAAATTCTGTGAGGGGTGTAGTTTCCAAAATGGGGTCACATGTGGGGGGTCCACTGTTCTAACACCACTTCCATTCCAAACAAATTCTCTCTCCAAAAGCTCAATGGTGTTCCTTCTCTTGTGAGCATTGTAGTGGGCCATGCATTGACTTGCATCATTTAGACATGTCCTGTGGAAATGCTCTAAAGAAGGACTCCAGCTGATCTAAACTTATCCCACAGGGTAGGGCATAAGTAGCTGATTGCGGGGTGTCCCAGTGCTGGGACCCCCTGCGATGTCCGGGACGGAACCGCGGCTCTTGCAGAGAGTAGTGCTTGTCGTCTACCGGTAGACGGCACGTCCTCCATTAATTTCTTTGAGAGCGCTGATGATTCCGAGTTCTTTACTCGGGTCTTTTCGGCACTCCTAATAGAAATGTATGGAGCCGCCTGCAGCACGCGCTCCTCACTGAGCACCGGTTCCCTTCCTGGTGATTGCGGGGTGTCCCAGCGCTCAGACCCACCACGATTAGCTACTTATCCCCTATACTGTGGATAGGGAAAAGTTTATTTTTCCCGGATATCTCCTTTAAATGTCCCTGATGGAATTACTTTTTTTTTTCTGGTTGGTATCCTTTCAGTCATTCGTATATTATTATTATTATTATTATTATTATTAATAATCATGTTGCTTATATAGTGCCAGCATATGTCCCAGCCCTGTACAGATTCTTATCACTTTAAGCTTCTGTCCCCAATGGGGCTCATGTTAAAATCTCTACCTCAGAAACAAATTCACTAGGGTCAATTTTGTAGGAAGCCAATTAATAAAGTGTGTTTTTGGAGTGGGGAAGTAAGCCAGAGTATGTGAAGAAAACCCACACAAACATGGAGAGAACATAAAAAAAACTCCATGAAGACATAGACCCTGGTCAGATTAAAACCCACAACCCCAAGTGCAAGGTAACAATGCTAATCATTAATATTTAATAAGATCTTATAAATACATTAGCACAAATTGAGTCTATATGGCAAGTGCCTATATAATCCTAGGTAAATTACACTACTGTGCCACTGGGTGCTTAAATTAATCTAGGGCCAAGAATAAGGCACCTCTCTGTGCTAATAGACATAATAGTCATGCATGAAGCCATAATAGCAGCATAATCACATGTACAGCCACCCATATATAAGTAGCATCACAATATCGGCATCACATATATAGGTAAAGTACACAGTGATCATCATAATAAATATACATACTACATATTGGCAAGACCGAGGTAAATGTACAGAAAGGTAGGGCAATGGAATACCCAATAACGCTGGTGTCCAAAGGATAGTATGTTAAGGTTCCCCAATCTCACCCTCCGAAGTGTTTCGCCACTGCTTTGTCCAGCAGTGGTAAGGTGGGGGAGTTATGGGGCCCTAAATACCTGTGTTTAGTCTCAGATAGCCAAAGATGATGCGGCCGCCATTACAGGGCGCTTCCTGTACGCCGCATTACCTACATCCAGGCAGGAGCCATGTCACCCGGTGCTGACGAGGGCGCACTAAAGCGCGGTCATTGGGGCCCGGTCACGTGATCCCTTGCCTGTCCGGAGGCGCACAGAAGCGCACATCATCCACCGTTGTATTAGTGATGGGTGAAATCACCCTTACTATGATACAGGTGATTTGAACAGAAAAGTAACCGAAGTAAAATGGAAAAAAAAAAGTGAGTGTTGTGTGTAAAGATGACTGGGGTGCAATAGTGAGTAAAATAAATATACATATAGTGATGTATAAAAAAAATGGTGATGTTGAATAGATATATATGAAAGCAAAATAGATGTATGTGGAAAATAATATAGAAAAAGGAAGCATGTAAAAATACTATAAACTATATAGAAGTGTGCACATTTAATTACATGAATTTTATATCTATTATATCAATTGTTGATAAGGCAAAAAAAAAAAAAAAAAAAAAAAATATATATATATATATATATATATATATATATATATATATATATATATAATTGATCAGAATGTGCAACCAATTCATAAATAATAAATTAATATAATATATACACAATTTATGATAAATTAATATGTAAATCAAATAAATTTAAAATTTTTTTTTAATTAGAATGGGTCAATATGTGCCCATAAGATAAGATGATATCAAAATTCTGAGATATATATCCATGCTAGGACTATATAATAAATACAAATAAATTCATATGTGTTATAAATGCCGATAAATTCATGTGTGTAATATGAAATGTAATGAATAAATAATGTAAATTAATAAAAACTCAATAGTGTAAATCAATTTATATAAACTTCCATTAAGTGAATATAAATACAACCAAATTAAGTGAATGGTGCAATGATGTGATGAAATGAAAAAAAATATATGCAATACATGAATACGTGAATATATATGGTACAAATTAAATAAATGTGAAAATGAATATAAATTTGTGAAGAATGAGTGTAAAAAAACATGACGTGAATAAAACATTTTTTGTTAAAAAGTGAACTAAAAAAAATAAATAAAAAAATCTGAATTTATAATAAAAATATTCTAAAAATAAATAATCAAACAGTGCCATGACTGAATATTACATTATTAATGTAGAAAAAAGTTAATCCAAAATATGTTGCTAGAAGAGGGCGGATTCCGATCATACGATAAATGGCAGCAAAACAGACCATGTATAGTGCACTTATGTTATACTCCCCTCTCTAAGAGCAATATGTAGTAAGTAGTGACAGGCACAAAGCAGAAGACTTCAAAGGGGTTATCCACCATAAGGTGATTTTAGTACGTACCTGCCAGACAGTAATGGACATGCTTAGAAAGGATCTGCACTTGCTTGGGGTTAAATAGCTATGTTGTGAGATTATCATAACACTGTGGCTAGCTTTTTGTGGACTGGTATTTCCTGTTTGACTTTTCTTTTTTTGCCTACAAATCCCATAATTCCATTTTCCTCCCTACCACACATCAGCCACCCCACCCATTGAAACCTAATGAGCTGCATCCATTCAAAAGACCCGTGGTTTTCAATCAGGGTGCCTACAGCTGTTGCATTAGTTGCAGCTTGATCCCTCTCCCACCAAGCGATCGCTCCACCCATTGAAGCAGACAGGCTCCCTGTCATCAGCTGACTAGTGAGTCAGGTCTCGGCCATATTGCAACCTGGGAAAAATCTGAGACAATAGTCGTTTTGTATGCTGTTAAAAATTTATATTGGGGTGAACATCACAAAAGAATTGTGAGAAAAAAATCACACACAGGTAGGGACACTATATTAAGAACTACACTAACTTTACAGCCCCTGTAGCATAGTCAAATAAGAAAAATTCCTGGAATACCCCTTTAAGTGCTAGGAGTTGTCAGATTTCTTTACCATTATTGTAATGGGGAGAAAGCTGTGAACCAGCAGCAGGGCCCACAGCTCATGAGTACATTGGACCAAATTTTGTTCTGTTAATGTGCTGCACTTGAACTGATTTAGTGAGCACAAAACCTAAATTGTTTCAGAGAAAAATGATGACTTGCCATTGACTCTGCTTTTAATTCTTGTAGCAGCAGCGGCAGTAGTGGTGGCAGCCACCCTAGCAGTCGGAGCAGTAGTCGAGAGAACAGTGGAAGTGGAAGTGTGGGTGTCCCAATTGCTGTCCCCACTCCATCTCCTCCAAGTGTATTTCCAAGTAAGTCTTAAATTAAGTATAGTAAAATGTGTCAAATTCTGAATAGTTTTGTAATTTATGGGATTCTTCCACATAAAAATGAAAATGCATCTCCTGGTTGGGTACGCTAAAGACAAATTGGTTCCAAAATCCAATGAACTTGTTTCCAATGCATCCTGTATAATCAGTCCCCTATTTTCCATCAATTCTTGGCATGCTGGTTTCCAGAATTTCTTAACCAAACAGGTAATGTGTATTTAAGACTTTATTCCACTGTCAGTAGATTTCCCAGGTTGATAACATTTTAAAATCATGTTTACCTAATCTATACCAGCCAGAATATGATTTTCATATTTTATTGAAATTATCCTTTCCACTACTACATATTGAAGAAGCAATAGTATCCCTGCGTTTGTTCTTGACAGCTTTTGCTATCATTGCTACTGGTCTTTGCATTAACATTTTCATGGTTGAATAAATTAATAATAACTTTTTCTTTTATTTTTTGATCATGTATGATTTTTGTTTCAAATGCACTAGTTTGTACAGACCATTAAGGTTTGTTTTGTCATCAATACCCCCCTACTCAGACCCCCCTCCACAATCCTTGGCAAATGCACTTCTCACAATGTCTTATCCAGCCATCACATAGAGAAGTGTGGTCATTATCCGTTATATAAACCATTTCAGATTGTAAGAAAAATTATGTAGAGAACAAGATGCACATCTAAGCAGCACATGAGAGGCTGCAGACTATGCTTTGCAGTAGCGTGAACGCCATGGTCAGTGGACATTTTCCAGGTGACTAGGAGGGGCAGAAATAATTGGCTGGTAATAGCCCTTCAAATGAATGGCTGTCTGTGGGATGGGGACTACAAAAGTTGGAGCTACTCCTTACAGTTCAGGAACTTATTGAATAGGAATTGTCTTCAAAAGACTACACTTTAATAGTTCATTTGATTGGAAAATAATGAGCACAAGTACATTTACTGTACAGCTTCAACTTTAAAGGGTACTCCACTGGAAAAGTTTTTTTTTTTTTTTTTTATTTATTTTTTTTCAAATCAACTGGTGCCAGTAAGTTATACCGATTTGTAAATTACTTCTATTTAAAAATCTTAATCCTTCCAGTACTTATCAGCTGCACAGGAAGTTCTTTTCTTTTTGAATTTCCTTTCTGTCTGACCACAGTGCTCTCTGCTGACACCTCTGTCCAGGTCAGGAACTGTCCAGAGTAGGACAGGTTTGTTAGGAGGATTTGCTCCTACTCTGGACAGTTCCTAAAATGGACAGAGGTGTCCACAGAGAGCACTGTGGTCAGACAGAAAGGAAATTCAAAAAGAAAAGAACATCCTGTGGAGCATACAGCAGCTAAGTATTGGAAGGATGAAGATTTTTTAAGTAATTTACAAATCTGTTTAACTTACTGGCACCAGTTGATTTGAAAAAAATGTTTTCCAGAGGAGTACCCCTTTAAGATGTTCCTGTGGAAATTCAAGTACCTGCATAAAAATTGTCTGCAGTCAAAATGTTGATCCCTGCAGTCAATAAAACAAAATAACATTGGCATTAGCAAATGTTACTTGATTTTATATCTATATTCTGAGGCCCCCTAGTTATTCAAAACAAGGATGTTTTATTTAGTCTGATAAAATGTTGTGCTATGTATGATTTAGTCCACTATTTTGTACAAAATTATAAATTAATTGATGGACTTTAATTGGATTAATCTACGGTAGTTCCAGATTCTTCAATATGGCAAAACAAACCTAAAAATGTGTACCTCCCCTTACCTGAATGAGTTTCATCTGCGATTGGCTGTGAATGATGGCAGTACCTATATCTCTTTACTAAGTTCCTAGCACTGAGCTTCATGAAAGCATTTCTAATCCCACCTTACATGCTTTCTGTATTAACTTCACATCTTCCTCTCTCCACGTAGCCCCTGCTGGCTCAGCTGGCACTCCTCCCATCCCTGTTACTTCTGCTCCTGCCCCTATCCCTCATACTCCTGCTGCTGCCCTTTCCTCCTCAACTACCCCAGATGCTGCTGCAGGAGCCCAACCCCCTGCTGACGGTTTCACCTCTCCAACTCCCCCTGCTGTTTCCTCTGCTCCTTCTACAGGTGAGTGGGTGAATGTCTTTAACAGTGTGCGGGTGATGTGGAGAACACATCTAAACTATTGATTTTGCTGTAACCTTCTAAAAATGCACACTTGCATGCATGTTTGTGCTTGCATAGTACTACTACGCATTTCGTTGGTACAGTCCTCCTTCCTCAAATTGGCATTCCAATCTGAGGAAGGAGGACCGTACCTCCGAAACGAGTCATTGGTCTCTGACTTTTAATAAACATAGTGCCTATTGGTACTTCAGCAATATTCTGCTTTGTATATTACTCTATTCCTGCTGGAACACAGAACAGGAAGCCTGATATATAGGTCTTTTTGCTGTGCTAATTGTTTCACACTTCTTCTAGACAGGTTTTAAATAAATCTCACCCTGTATGAGCAGTTAACACATGCAGCCACGTTACTTTAACAGGTCATGGGGCCACATAAATTCTAACTGCTGTTTAAAATAAACAGTATCAGGGGGGCTTAGAAATCTGTAAGTTCGAGGTTGCAATTCTCATAAAGCTCTAGTAGAGCTAGGTTGTTTGCCTGGGAATATTAAAGGAAAACTGTCACCCTGATCACCCACACTAAACCCAAAACACAGGGTTATAGTGTGGATGACCAGGAGGGCAAAGAGGTGTCACTTACCAAATTCCATCCAGCGGCTCCTGTGATATTGCCAGATGAAAGTCCCATGCTCAATTCGGTTACCTGGAGGCGGGGCCCCGATGGCTATCCACCCCCTGCTTCTTTCTACCTCCTGAAACAATCTGCCTCTATTGGCATATTCAAATTCTGTACTGCGCTCTGAGGCAGGAGTGCAAGCGCCGTTACAGTGGGGGAAAAATATTTAGTCAGCCACCAATTGTGCAAGTTCTCCCCCTTAAAAAGATGAGGCCTTTAAATTCCATCATAGGTATACCTCAACTATGAGAGACATAATGAGAAAAAAAATCTATAAAATCATGTCTGATTTTTAAAGAATTTATTTGCAAATTATGGTGGAAAATAAGTATTTGGTCAATAACAAAAGTTCATTTCAAAACTTTGTTATATACCCTTTGTTGGCAATGACAGAGGTCAAATGTTTTCTATAAGTCTTCACAAGGTTTTCACACACTGTTGCTGGTATTTTGGCTCATTCCTCCATGCAGATCTCCTCTAGAGCAGTGATATTTTGAGGCTGTTTCTGGGCAACACTTACTTTAAACTCCCTTCAAAGTCTATGGGGTTGAGATCTGGAGACTGGCTAGGCCACTCCAGGACCTTGAAATGCTTCTTATGAAGCCACTCCTTTGTTGCCCGGGCGGTGTGTTTGGGATCATTGTCATGCTGAAAGAACCAGCCACGTTTCATCTTCAATGTCCTTTCTGATGGAAGGAGGTTTTCACTCAAAATCTCACGATACATGGCCCCATTCATTCTTTACTTTACACGGATCAGTCGCCCTGGTCCCTTTGCTGAAAAACAGCCCCAAAGAATGATGTTTCCACCCCATGCTTCACAGTAGGTATGGTGTTCTTTGGATGCATCTCTGCATTCTTTCTCTTTTTACCAAAAAGTTCTACTTTGGTTTCATCTGACCATATGACATTCTCCCAAACCTCTTCTGGATCATCCAAATGCTCTCTAGCAAACTTCAGACGGGCCCGTACATGTACTGGCTTAACCTGTTAAGGACCCATGACGTAACTATACGTCATGAGTCCGCTCCTTATCTATAACGCGGGGCCACGGCGGCTCTGGCCGGGACCCGTGGTTAATAGCGCACGGCATTGATCAAGGTGCCGCGCGCTATTAACCCTTTAGGCACGGCGTTCAAAGTTGAATGCCGCATCTAAAATTAAAGTGAAACCATGCCGGTTAGCTCAGGGATCTGTTCGGGATGGCCGCGGGGTATTCCAGGTCAAAACTTTTTTTTATATATCAACTGGCTCCGGAAAGTTAAACAGATTTGTAAATTACTATTAAAAAATCTTAATCCTTCCAATAGTTATTCGCTTCTGAAGTTGAGTTGTTGTTTTCTGTCTAACTGCTCAATGATGTCACGTCCCGGGAGCTGTGCAGTTCCTATGGGGATATTCTCCCATCATGCACAGCTCCCGGGACGTGACATCATCATTGAGCAGTTAGACAGAAAACTTCAGAAGCTGATAACTATTGGAAGGATTAAGATTATTTTATAGAAGTAATTTACAAATCTGTTTAACTTTCCGGAGCCAGTTGATATATAAAAAAAAGTTTTTGCCTGGATAACCCCTTTAAGACTATAACTTCAATCTCTTCAAGGACAATGTGCGGCCGTTTTACCAGACATAAGGCGGTACTTAATAAATGAATGATTTATTATGAAAGAAAAATATTCACAGTACATGTAAAAATAGATGTTAACAAGACAAAGTTTAACCATACAGAAAATAAAATAAATGGGAAAAACATAGAATCCTTACTTACAGAAAGTTTCAGAGTTCTATTCCATGGGGTCTGGTAGGAAATGGTGACCGTTTACTGTGACTGGTTGCATATTATTCAAATTGGCTTGGGAAACAAACAAAGCAGGAGGTGGTAATCCTGAGGTACGCCCAGCTCCAGTGGAGGGTCTAAGCGGTAATCCTGAGGGAAGCCCCTCAACGGTAGAGGGTGTAGGCCTCCTTTTCTCCAAGCACGTATAACTAAGATGCCCCACTTTATTGCAAACATAACATCTGCGGTTATCCCCAGGTATAGCAGTGGTACCAGCTTCCCCTCTCCTTGGCGTAAAAGCCGATGCATAAGAAGGCACAGTAGGCTGGGTGATGGGTGGTTGTGGTGCAGGGGTCCTCCATCCTTTGGTAAATCCTCTGACCCGGTCTGTGGATGCCAGGTTGGCGGTGTGGAAATCTGCCATCTCCCCAGCGTCCAATGTTGTTTTGGGTTCCCGGTCCAGCAGCCATTCCTGTACATCTGCCGGACATAGCTGTAAAAACTGCTCCTTGATGATTAGATCTGCTAGGCCTTCAAAGGTGTTAATCTCCAGTCCTCTGATCCACTGTCCAAATGCGGTGGTCAGGTGTCCCACAAGAGCGGTGCAACTCTCAGGGGATTTCTTCTGCAAAGTCCTGAATTTCTCTGTACCGTTTCTGCAGAGCAGCCTTAATGGCATCATAGTCCTGGTCAGATTCTGCTGGTAACTCTGCAAATGCTTCCAGTGCTGGACCTCTGAGACCAGGGGGGAGGTACCTTGCCCATTGGTCTCTCGGCAGCTGAAATTGGCGGCAGACTTTTCAAAACTGCACTGAAAAATATCCAGATCCCCATCTTTGTCCAGGGTTGGAAAGTTCTCTGCACGGGGCCTGGGTGCAGAAGAGTCTCTCGTGTCAACAGTGATAGGGGAGGCAGTCACCCTTTCCAACTCTGCCAGTCTCAGTTCATGTTCTCTCTTTGCCTGCCGCTCCTCTCTTTCTCTCTTAGCCTGGCGTTCTGCGGCTTGGCGTTCTGCGGCCTCTCTTTCTCTCTCTCTTTCCGCCTCGCGCTCTGCAGCTTGGCGCTCCTCATATTGGCGGATTAGCTGCAGCCGTACGTTGATATCCGTTGAGTCCACATATTTTAAAACAGTTTGTAAATAACAGTCCAATGGATCTGTAGATGGTGGTGCATCACTGAAGACAGCTGCATGTATCTCCTCAGTTATCCTGCCTTCCGCAGCAGTTTTGTAGGCCCTCTGGGAAGCTTGTTGTGTATCATAGTCCTCCAATGCTTGTATAAGTTCCTCTTTTTTTCCCTTGACAGGGGATCAACTGTTCCCGGCAAAGCTGCTCCAGAGCACTCCTGGACTGTGCTTGGTATGCATCCATCTTGCAGTTCAGCCAAACAGAAGATAGGACAGAAAAGCAAAGAGAGGGAGGGGGTCTGTTGTGGTGAAACTTATTTAAAAGTACGGAGTTCCGCCTTTGGAAATTGAAGACAATTTCTTTTAGTGCCTGGATTAGCAAATCTAGCACACTAAAATCTGGTAAAATATCCCACCGCTATGCCACCAGTTTGTCACGAACCGAGACGTGCGGGTGGAAGGGTTATCTCTGAAATCACTATTTCTCTACACTAGACCGAAAATAATGATAAAAAATCCCTCTTAAACCACCCAATTTAAAAGGTATCGCTGCCACCACCTGTCAATTTCAAGCCGACTGGAAGCTATCAATCCAATCTGGATATGCTATAATTCCCAAATATAATCTACTATCCCCAGTAGTATATAAAAACAGGAAAAAAGATTAATCCAAATCTATAATGTAGCCAAAGTAAATTTAAGACTATAACTTCAATCTCTTCAAGGAAAATGTGCGTCCGTTTTACCAGACATAAGGCGGTACTTAATAAATTAATGATTTATTATGAAAGCAAAATATTCACAGTACATGTAAAATAGATGTTAACAAGACAAAGTTTCACCATACAGAAAATAAAATAAATGGGAAAAACATAGAATCCTTACTTACAGAAAGTTACAGAGTTCTATTCCATGGGGTCTGGTAGGAAATGGCGTTTGGCATCCAAAATTAGATCTTGTCCCCCATGCAAGCGCCCCATAGCCCCCCCAGGTCCATAGTGTTATACTCTGCTATACACAGATGACACCTCTATATTCAGCCCCTGGGCAGGACAAGGAGAAGAGATAGATGCTGCCCACTTCCTCATGATAACTTTATGCCCAAAGAATAGGAAATTACCCATAACCTGGGTCCTTAAGGGGTTAAGCAGGGGGACACATCTGGCACTGCATAATTTGAGTCCCTGGCGGTGTAGTGTGTTACTGATTGTAGCCTTCGTTACTTTGGTCCCAGCTCTCGTCAGGTCATGTAACAAGTTGAGGACAGAGGAGACTCTTAAAGGGGTTATCCAGGAAAAAACTTTTTTTTATATATCAAATGGCTCCAGAAAGTTAAACAGATTTGTAAATTACTTCTATTAAAAAATCTTAATCCTTTCAGTACTTATGAGCTTCTGAAGTTAAGGTTGTTCTTTTCTTTCTAAGTGCGAGATGAGATGACACATGTCTCGGGAACCGCCCAGTTTAGAAGAGTTTTGCTATGGGGATTTGCTTCTAAACTGGGCGGTTCCCGAGACACGTGTCATCAGAGAGCACTTAGACAGAAAAGAACAACCTTAACTTCAGAAGCTCATAAGTACTGAAAGGATTAAGATTTTTTTAATAGAAGTACTTTACAAATCTGTTTAACTTTCTGGAGCCAGTTGATATATAAAAAAAAAAAGTTTTTTACTGGATAACCCCTTTAAAGAAGTTGTTACAGGTCTGTGAGAGCCAGAAATCTTGCTTGTTTGTAGGTGACCAAATACTTATTTTCCACTATAATTTGCATATAAACTCTTTAAAAATCAGACAATATGATCTTATGGATTTTTTTTCTCATTCTGTCTCTCATAGTTGAGGTATACCTATGATGAAAATTTTTCCCCCACTGTAGTTAACAAACAGCTCTCACGTCCTAGTCACATGAGTCGCATGTCACGTGAGCGTCACTAGGACGTGAGAGCTGTTTGGAAACTAACTGCGCTTGCGCTTCTGCCTCAGAGCGCAGTGCAGAATTTGAATATGCTAATAGAGGCATATTGTTTCAGGAGGCAGATAGAAGCAGGGGGCGGACAGCCATCGGGGCCCCGCCTCCTGAGCACAGGTAACGGAATTGAGCACGGGACTTTCATCTGGCAAGATCACAGGAGCCACTAGATGGAATTTGGTAAGTGATGCCTCTTTGCGCTACTGGTCACCCACACTATAACCCTGAGCATTGGATTTAGTGGGGATAATCAGGGTGACAGTTTTCCTTTAAGAATCTGTTTCTAAACTAGCTTGCTTAACACAAATAGAGGTCTGCCTTTTGATAAGTGATCCACAACAGTAAGGCTGGATTCACTCAGTGTTTGTCATTTTAGTTAACTGTATGCCCCCAGAACATTTTTGATATATACATCAAAGGGATCAGTAGGCTCCCATTCACCCAATGTAGATCAATGGAATGTGCTGTGTCAGGCATGTATGTGATGGCATATACTTTTTAATTGTGGCTTCTGTCAGGCTGTTATAGGCCAGTATGGCTTTTTTTTTCCAATTATTAAAGAAAAAAAATGTTGCATACATTTTCACATTGGAACATGTAGGCAACATACTGTATACCACAGTGTGTCTATGCAGTGTCTTGTAAATAGGCCCTTAAGAGGGAATTTATCATTGGCTTTACACAGGTCACAAATTTGTGTTCAATACATTCACATTCATTAAAGAAAATCACTTGAATGTAGTGTGGCATGGTTAGCTTTTTGCAGAGGTCAGCGCAATGTATTAACTTCAACTTTTTAAGTTATCAGCGATTTTTGCGCAAACACTTTAAAAAAAAATTTAAAAAAAGTTATGAATAGACAGATGGCTAAGCTTTTTGTTCTGTGTAGAATAGTTGCAAAGTTTTGCACAATGAGATAAAAAGTCCCAGAAATATAAAATGGTGTACTGAATTGAAGTTTCAATAAATGTGTACCTGTGCATAATTTACCAAATGTCCTGCAACCATTTGATAAATATAGTGCACGTACACTTTAGTACTACATAAAATAAAGGTGTAGAAAAATCGTTCACCTGCGCCAACAGTGATAAACTCACCCCCTAGTCTCCATGGTTTATTGAATAGTTCGCTTATCTATAAAACATATATAAAGTTGTTTCAAGAATTCTATTATTATTATTTTTTTATGTATTTATTTAACATTTTACAAACATTATAACAGTCAAGGGTGGGGAAACAGGAAGGGTCGGGTTCGGTAGGACAATACAGCGGGGAGGGTAATAGGATTACCAATGCCGTATCGTGGAGGATGTCCTCCATTGCTGCTGTCAATCTAGACCCAAACTGGTGGCAATACCACCATCTAATGTATCCATATAGCACAAGAGGTGTTTATTTTATTTTTTAAGACATCATATGGGCTAGACATAGTCAGTAACATTTTAGGTTTATTAATTGGGCATACAAATTAAAGTCTATTTTCTTTTAGGTAATACTGCTTCTTACAAACTTGTTGGCCAGTGTCCCATTTCATCATTTAAGAAGTGTTTAGACTTACATCTTGTCATGACATTTATGTGACTGGCATATATCCAAGTCATCACCATATGTTGTTTTTTGGTAGCACTGTATTCTCACATAAGCATCTGCTGCACAGATAAGATATGTCATGTAGTGAATGGATAAATGTCTCATTCACATAATGATACTTTTGTGGAAGGGAATTTCATAATACTGTTTTTTGTTATGAAACAGCTATGTGTTCTGTCCGTTATAGAACATAATGTTTTGGAAAAATTTATACTTTCTTAGTTTGTTCTGTTCCCAAATTTGCAAACAGAGCTGTGACCAACTGATTGACCACAAGTTAACCTGTGACCCTTTATTTTTTCATTCTGCACAATATTCAGATTTTCTGGATATTATTGGTTCTGCTTCTTATGCAACTAGCTAGCTGTACTACAGCTCAAATAAGATAAAATGGTGCGCACCTCGTGCAAATAAAAAAAAAAAAAAATGAAAATTGAAAGAAGAGAGCCGTGTGGATGGCCCCTTACCTTAAAATGTTATGCTCAGAGCATAACATCTAATGAAGCATGTAAGTGAGAATGCAGCCTCTAAGTCCCTCCGGTGATCCGATGCAGGAGACCGGTGCAGGTAATGAAGAGATCGTGGTTGGAAAAACTTCCAAGAAAAGGGGACATCAGATAAGGCGCAGGACCCGCAATGTGGAATATTTGGATCATTTATTAGTTATAAAGTGCAACGCTAAAACAGGGAGCGGGAAATGAACCATGAAATTGGTTTGTGTTGCATTTCAGAAGCTCTGAAAAGAGATTCTACTATCACTTCATCACAACGTGATTTTTTGGTTGACTCATTGTCTTATATTTTATATAACAATTATTTTGTCTACGATGGGACAATCTATCACCAACAGCTCTGGACCTCGATGGGCTCGAAAGTCGCACTTGTATACGCAAATATGTTTATGGGGGCTTTAAAGTCGGAATGTATCTGGGATAATCCGTTGGTCATGGAGAATATTGCTATATACTATAGATAACCTCTTTTTCATATGGAAAGGGCCTGAGGAGGCCATCCTGACATTCCTTCAACATTTAAATCTGAATACTTGGGGATTACATTTTACTCTTGTCCATAGCAGAACAAGCATTCATTTTTTAGATGTCTGCATTACACATGACGACAAATCATTCCATACTTCCACTTTTTTTTTTAAAGTTGACGCTAATAGTTATTTCGATTTTAACAGTACTCATTTTAAATGGCTATTGAACATTCCTTACAGCCAATATAAGCGTACGGTATATGCAAAAATTGTTCTAATCCTACTGTTTTTAAAGAACAGTCCCAGCTTTTACGTACCTGTTTTAAAGAAAAACATTACCCAGACAAAGTTTTAAACAATTTATTTAACCGCACTAAAAATCTTACGCAGAGTGAATGTTTACAGACAAAGAAAAAATTGACAAGTCCAGATTTAAAGAACAACTCAACAGCTTTTTTTCTAATTTAATTACTACTTTCAGCAAAGACTCTAAATTAATAAAAAAGATTGTTACAGAACATTGGCATGTCCTGCTCACTGACCCTCACTTGGCTAAAATTATCCCTAGCCAACCACGCTTTAAATACAGAAGGGCACCATCCTTGAAGACCATCTTGGCCCCAAGCCAGGTAAAAAAAAAAAACACAGAAAAAAACACTTGCACCCGAATAATGCTTTGGGCATACCTCTCAGGAAAGGATGTTTCAAATGCAGGAAGCCCCTCTGTATGTGTTGCCAACAAATCACACATGGACAAACAGAAATTATTTCAGCATCAACAAAAGAACAATTTACCATCAAGTTCCATCTTACTTGACAGACCGATTACGTTGTATATATGATTTAATGCCAAAATTATGCTCTACAATATATTGGACGCACAACCCGCCCATTTCACCTTTGCCTGAACCAACATCGGCAGAATATATTTACCGGATGCACACATGGTCTCCGCATGGCCTTAATGAAGTCCGAGAAATTTTTGTACCTTTGGGTTCATCGTTCCTGTACCTGACTGTTATTTTCCATAAAATCTGTTTTACACTGCCAACACGCATGCGCCAAACTTTTCCATCATTTAAGTCTTTCACGCACTATTGCGTTCTTACATGCAGTGTGCATGCTCCATGTATCCATGCATATCTCATTACGGTGAGCACCTGAATTATGTTATTAGTCCTTTTTAATATATTACTGATTGTTAATTTACTTGTTTGATGAATGTTTTATACTACTGTGTATGCTTTTATTCTACAGTTATGCTCATAAATATGGCTTTATTATTATTTTTTACCTTTTGCACTTCCAATTGATGGCTCAGTCGATTCACCCGTAAGCAATAAACTGTATTGTCTTATCTGGCTGTGTCTCCCAAACTGTTATATTGCCTGACAAAGAGCCCGGTCCGGGCTAGAAACGCTCCCTGTTTTAGCGTTGCACTTCATATCTAATAAATGATCCAAATATTCTACATTGAGAGTCCTGCGCCCTATCTGATGTCCCCTTTTCTTGGAAGTTTTTCCAACCACGATTTCTTCATTACTACAGCTCAAAGAGGCAGATAAAACAAAAAATCAACTACTTGTTTTACTTCTTTTTTATAAGAAAATGTGGTCAACATATCTTTTGTTCTGTCCTCCAGGCCATCCAGCTCAATTCTACAGTATGAACAGACCAGTATCTCGGCACACTCCACCAACCATAGGAGGCTCTCTTCCATATCGACGTCCTCCATCAATGACCTCACAGCCAAGCCTTCAGAACCAGATTAATGGAGGGCCTTTTTATAGCCAAAATCCAGGTACAAACATGTTTTTAATGTGCCTCTAAGAGGTTAAATTAATTTTTATTTTATGTATATAAGTACCCCTTAACAACATATAATCTGAGTCACTTGTACTATTTTTATTATTGTAGTGCTTATTTTATTTTTATTTTTTTGGGGGTGGGGGGTCTCTTTGGGGCCTGCTATATCACTGTTGTCATAAGCCAAGCAATGCTGCAGCATTTTGTATTGATAGCATCTGAGCTTTTATCTACATTTGTATGGGTTCCTCTAGTATGGTTTGAGTTTGATGTTTTGTGGACATGGAACTATATGATTTACCTGCTATAAATATTTAAAGAGTAGCTCCCACCATCACTTTTCTTTTTTTTCTGTCCCTACCTATTACCCATCTATCCCTAACCCCCTCCCTGCCTTTAAATTTTTTTTTTTACATATTAAAAAATGCCTTTTTGTCTGCCTGGTAGTGTGCTCACTACCAGGCAGACTTCCCCAGCAGGCACCACGTCACTTATGCCTGCTGGGGCCGACACTCCCGCCCGTAGTTCACCTATACAGGGTGCCTCCAGCTGTTTCCCAACTGCAACTCCCAGCTTGCCCTGACATCTATTGGCTGTCAGGGCATGCTGGGAGTTGTAGAGGGGAAACAACTGGAGGCACCCTGTATAGCTGAAAACAGTATCAGTGATCGCTGTGCACATCCCTCTCCCTGCCGCGATACAACATATCAATTTTTTTATTTCATGACAGTGCCCATTTAAGTGCCATACGTGTGTTTATATTCTTCATGGCATAAAATGATCATATTATGATTCATATCATTTAAAGTAAATTTTTTTTTTTGTATTCATTTTAAACATGGATAGCATAGTAGTGCCATTAATAACACACTAGGAATTATTTATTCCTGAGGAATATGTTTGCATGGCTTTATTTGTAAGCACCAGTAAGTCCTTAATAAATCATTATTAGTTTCTAGTCAGAGCCTGATGAAATTAGGTTTTTCATCTGTTACTAGAAGATCTCTGGATTGCATTGCACTTTTCTTTGTATACTGTAGAAACCTGAAAGGACATTGGATGTAAATATTTTATTACAATATAGTCTGGCTTGTTTTTACTATTTTAAAGGTGATCTCTGGCACAAATTTACTTATCCCCTATCCACAGGCAAGGGGTCCAACTGCTGGGGCCCTCTGCAATCACTGGGATGGGACCTGGCACTCACTCCATTCATTTCTATGGGAGCACCGAAGGGACCGGAGTACAGCTCTCGGGCATTGTCGGTCTCTCATAGAAATTAATAAAGTATGTGCTGTCTACCGGTAGCGCTGGGGTCCCATCCCTGAGATCATGGGGGCCCCTGCAGTCGCAATCAGCTTCTTATCCTATACTGTGGATAGGGGATAAGTAAATTTTCGCCACAGTACTCCTTTAAGGTATACTTGGAGACCAGAGGTTGCAAATGACTGTGAATGCAGCAGCAGGGGCATCTTTACATTGCTTGGTTATATGATCTAGTCATTATGTGTCAATGCACTGAATAAACCAAGTTTAAAACCCAAGAGAACAGTTTGTTACATGTATGACACTTTTGGATGGCAGCTGCTTTTTGTTACATTGGCAGCAGTTAATGATATAAAAGCAAGTATGTTGACAGCCAACGTTATTCATAGTCTAAGGTAATACAGAATAATTTTAGACATGGTGTCCACATTTATTTCTCAGGTCATTACCTAGTTATCCTAACCAGTCCTAGTTCAGCCAAATATAATTCATCGACTAAGTTAGAATAAATTGTTTACAATTAAAGCAACATTCCCCTGTGGTGTTACTTCTTGTGTATGATACTTCAATCTCAGATTGCTGTGACACATGAAAGCTGCTCTGTTGGAATAGCATGTGAACAGGACTGCTATTCGCATGTTTATTTGTTATTTTTTAACTATTCAAGTATAGTTATTGACTGTACAATGGAGGCAGCACTTTCTGAGTGGAAGAAACTATATTGGAAATTCTAGTTTGTGTGTTCAGTAGAAACTAGTTAAAAGTTAAGGCAGTCTTGCAACACTCTGGCGCCTCATCACCTCAAAACTGCTGATATCATGACCAAGGAAAACAAGTTTTATTCTCTCACAGAGTGTCGTCAAAAGTGCCATCTGGGCAGTCTCTTCCTCTGCAGTTACCCAGGCTCTCTGTACTAAACGCTGCTCAACATATCTCTTCTAGTCTAACTGCCAGTGCTAGTGTTTCATGGATGGATGGATGCTGGAGCTGCCACAGAAGAGTAGAGGGAAAGGATGGGGTAGTGGCGTTAAAGGGGTAGTCCAGTTAAGTAAAATATAATTTTTAGTTCCCTCATGTAATGATAAGCTATTTTTTATAAGTGATGCACATTGCAGAGCTTTATGAAGCACTAATCAGTGTGTAATGCAGCAAAATGATCTATCCTGCATCCACTCTCTCAGCTTTCTTCCCCTAACTGCCTCTGGCTCCCACCCTAGGAGACAGAGATCATGTGACTTTAATGCTGTCTATGGGGCTTGGCTTGCAGTTCTGTCTCTGAGTCCATGTAAGCCACGCCCCCTAGAAGAATCTGCACAGAAGAAAGATCTGATAACTTTCAGGGAGTGAGGGGGTTTAGAGGCCAGGGACTTGGCTGCAGAAATCTTTAGCTGAGCAGAGGAGAGACAGGTGAGGACACGGTGTCAAATGTGGGGGAAGCAGGAGAGATCTGGATGTGTGATGAGACAAACTGTCTCCTATGACGCTGAGGTGTGTGTGTGTCTGTCTTATGAAGCAGAGCTGTGTGTGTTAGTGTGTGTCTCTTATGAAGTAGAGGTGTGTTTGTGTGTTTGTCCTAATGAAGCAGAGCTGTGTGTGTATCTCTTATAAAGTAGAGCTGGCTGAGTGTTTGTGTCTCTCTTGAAGCAGAGCTGTTTGTCTGTATGTCTCATGAAGCAGAGCTGTGTGTGTCTCTTATGAAGCAGAGCTCTGTATGTCTTATGAGGCAGAGCTGTGTGTGTATGTCTCTTATAAAGCAGAGATGTGTGTTTGTGTCTCTTATGAAGCAGAGCTATAGTCAGCTACGTTACCTCAGAGACCTGGACCATACTACCTCCGAGACTGGGACCTCAGAGCCTGCGACTTGCTCTGGGGCCTGGCTTAATGCATCTCCTCTCTGGTAAGCCAGGCCTCCTTTACAATGTGACTCCCAACCAGGGTGCCTCTAGATGTTGTTAAACTATGACTCCCAGCATGCACAGACAGCCTCTGGTTGCCTGGACATGCTGGGAGTTTTAGTTTTGCAATAGCTGGAGGCACCCTGGTTGGGAAACACTGATTATATATTATATAAAAAATAATAATATATGTATATATATATATAATAAAAGATATCTATCTAATACGCACAATTACTTATATGTAAAAAAAAAAACGTGTGTATATGTATTTATATTCAAATATATACATGTATATGTTATATATATATATATATATATATATATATATATATATATATATATATATATAGATTAGTTAGGAGTAGCCGTATTAGTCCAGTGATGCAAAAAGCAAAATCATCAGTAGTTGCAGTATCTTGTAATACCTTTTTTATTGGACTAACAAGATTATGTGGAGACAAGCTTTCGGGATTCCTCCCTTTATCAAGTCATAAGCATTTCTGAGCTCACAAGGAGAAAACACAGGTTCTATCTCACAAAATATGCAGGGGTTAAAACAACATTAGTGGAGAATGGACATTAAGTTGGGCCATAAATTGTATAGCAATAGGACGATAGATACATATAAGGATGAGGAGGGGGGGGGGGGGGCTGGAGAGCAGAGGTGAGAATGGTGGTTACGCTGGACAGACAATATTACTATAGAGCTATAGACTGAAGATAAGACTAGACAGGCAGGGGAGGGGGAGCAGGGGTGTAATGGTGTTAGAGCAGGGAGAGGGAAGACAGTTTAGCAAAGGTTATAGGAAATTTTGATAATGGGATAAGAAGCTTAAATCCACATTAAGTCCTCTGTTCTTGGAGTCATAAAGAACTATCATTTTGGCTTCAAATGTCTTTCTTTCCTGGGTGTTCTTGAAGTTTCCTTTCAGGATCTTGATTTTGAGGTCCTGTAGGGATTGACCTGTTTGAGTGAAGTGGTGTCCAACTGGGGTGCAATAGTCCTTTTCTCTATGGTTGTTGATGGACGATCTGTGGAGGTTCATCCTTTTATTGAGTGGCTGACTGGTCTCACCAATGTAACATCCCAGGTCACACTTGGTGCATTGTATCATGTAGACTACATTCTCTGTGGTGCAGGAGTATTGTCCCTTGATGTTGTATGTCTTGTTGTTGTGGGAGGCCTGAGAATTTGTGCAGATGTGTTGACAGAGTTTACAGCGCGGTTTGGCGCAGTGTTTGGTCCCATTTTCTGTGTCTGATGTGTCTGTGGGTAGTTTCCTATTGACCAGCTTTTGTTTTAAGTTGGGTGGTTGTCTGAAGGCCAAGATGGGTGGTTCAGGAAAGATTTGCTTTAACACCTCATCTTCTGCTAGTATTGGCTGCAGGCCCTTGATGATTTTGCGTATTTCCTCAAGGGTGGGATTATATGTGGTTACCAGTGGTATGCGTGATGAGGTTTGTTTCTCTCTGTATTGCAGCAGGTGTTCACGTGGTGTTTGAAGAGCAGAGTGGATTTTCTTATGGATGGTCCTTGGTTTGTAACCTTTTTGTTTAAATTTCTCAGCTAACGTTTGTAGATGTGTGTCTCTGTCATCAGGGTTGGAGCAGATGCGGTTGTACCTGATGGCTTGGCTGTATATTATGCCTTTCTTGGTGTGGGACGGATATATATATATATATATATATATATATATATATATATATATAACTCAACGGGGGAGATTTATCAAAGCCTGTGCAGAAGTAAAGTTGTCCAGTTGCCCATAGCAACCAATCAGATCGCTTCTTTCATTTTTCGCAGGCCTTCCTAAAAATGAAAGGAGCAAGCTGATTGGTTGCTATGGGCAACTGGGCAAGTTTTACTCTGCACAGGTTTTGATAAATCTCCCCCAAT